>NC_083359.1:70582500-71193750 GCF_030254825.1 Meriones unguiculatus
CTAAACCTGCAGTGTCCTAAACTACATTTTACCAGAAATCTAATACCTATAATTTATCGTATCCCATATTCTCAATGTTAAAAGAGAAAAGAAGGTAGAACTCTTAAAGCTTAAACTATAATAGACTGTAGATTCATTGCT
Organism: Meriones unguiculatus; assembly: GCF_030254825.1. Taxonomy (NCBI): domain Eukaryota; kingdom Metazoa; phylum Chordata; class Mammalia; order Rodentia; family Muridae; genus Meriones; species Meriones unguiculatus. The sequence continues at coordinate 70,582,642 of NC_083359.1, forward strand.
AAAGCACAACTGGAGTCCTAAATATTCCTTTTAATTTTAAAGTGCACTTAACAAAAATTAAAAAGTTCAGGGATTGCCATAAAATGGTGACATAACAGTATGTTCTGTGTTCTGTAAGAAATTATTTGAGCTTTATAATTCTGAAAGGAGAACTGAAGGACTTCAAACTTAAACTGAAGGCATGCTGTGCTAAGAAAGAAAAAGCTCTCCACTCTTGTTGAGATATTTTACTGAACTATCAAAGTACTTGGACCACATTCTCTTCATGCAAACACTTATCTGAACTCAACATCACCATAGTGTTTCCAGCACTTATTTCCAACCTACAGTAAGCATCACACCAAATGGATACTTCTCTTGTGTGCATTACATTTTTGGACAGTACAAATATATTTTCCTCTCAGAAAAAAAAAACTGGTTTTGCTAATTTAAACAATAATTTCAATGAAATTTTTAATATGGGCCATGTAAAATTCCTTCCTGCTAGTGACTTCTAGAATTTAACTTTCTTCAAGCTTGCTTACAATAAACTATAACTATTGAGTTGCTACTGAAAACTCTTAAAGGAGGATGATAGAAAGAATTTATATTCTGGATGAAATTGTATTTAAAATTAATATGAATATTGGCTCAATGTAAACTGGGACTATGAGAATTAGAATAGCTTCAAAGTATAACAAGATGAAAGTTGCGTAACATAAGGATACTCATGGAAACATGGAGACAGTATTTCTGAAGAACAAATAATTCTGGGGGAGTTGGGAAACATGAGCTGAGTGTTCTGCACCCAAGCAAGTTTTATCCCAATGTGATCTAAAATCCCTGGTAGAGAACAATGTGTTTTCAAGATAAAGGGATAAAAATTGTGAGGGAATAAGTTGTTAACTAGTTGGGAAAGATTATTTAACAACCAGGCTGTTTTGACTAGATAGCTGTCCGTTTCCAAAAAAATGTATGTTTTCCCATCACTATGAATCTTCAAGGAGAAAATAAGTGCCTAACAGAGTAAAATAACTCCAGGAATACCACCACATAGAATAACTCATTTATTCTATATCCTTGGAAAGTTGGTAGCACTTATTTTTTCTTTACCTTATTAAAAGAAAAGAGTGTGCTGATACATGGATAAGCCCAGAGGTAGATGCTGAGGCTGAGAGGTTTAAAGTTTGAGGTCAGTCTGAGCTGCACCATGAATTCTGTGCTAGGCTGAGATTCATAGGATGAAACTGTGCCTAACTCTAAAGTGTATTCTAGACCTTGTCTAATATAAATATGAAATTTTTACACTCATAATGTTTAGTCCAACATGTTTGTGTCCAATGGCCACAACATTCCACATATTTTACTAGATGTTGGAATAAAATCAAGTACAAGATGAAGTTCTGAGTAGTATGGATATTATCCTGTTCTGGAGGCTCTAGCTTGATTAGTTCTAGGCACACAAAGAAATTGTGCTCCAATGCACTGTATATATAAATGTAAGTTACAAAATCTCTGAAGCTGTTTTTCCTGAGGATATACACTTTAAGTTGAGTCATATGGAGTTCATAGTACTTACCTAGATAAAAGAGACAAAACGTTAGGTGGAAATGACAGTAAAATGGTGTTGTAGGCAGAGGCAACAGCCTTCATATAGCCCAAAGGTAAATATGAATGAATACCTCATGTGCTTGATGAAATCAAAGAAATGCACCAACAGAAATGGAACTATGTTTCATGTATTTCAAAGCATTAGCTACACATGAATCTTCCTGAGACCATGCATTCTAGTGCTCTACACAAAAGATGATAAATAAGATATGTGTGAATTATATAAAAATTAATTATATGCATGTCTTAGTCAATTTTCTATTGCTATGAAGAGACACCACGGCAATGGTGACTAATAAAATAAAACATTTAATTGGGTCAAGCTTGTAGTGTCAAAGTTGTAGTTCATTATCATCATGGCAGGTATCATGGTGTCATGCAGGTAGAGCAGTAGCTGTGATATCTACATCTGGATCCAAAGGCAGCAGGAAGAGACAGAAACCAAACGTGGCTTGAGCTTTTGAATCACCAGAGCTCATCCTCAGTGACACACTTCCTCCAACAATGACACACTAGCTCCCACAAAGCCACACCTTCTATTCCCTCTCCAGTAGCGCCACTCCCAAATGATCAAGCATTCAAATACATGGATCTATGGATCTTTTCCTATTCAAACCACCATAATCCACTTTCAAATGGGGAGTTGATGATAATGAAAGGTAGACACAAAGGATAAGCTGGGAAAAAAAAATTACACAGGACCTATTGAATTGTGTTAACAAGTTTTGCTTGATTCAAAGAGAAACTACAGCACAAGAAAATACTTCTAATAATACAACTAGTCAAAGGTTGTCACTGTGTTAAAGAACCTATGTGATGCAAGGGAGAAAGCCTACGTTATTATCACTTTAAAATACATCGGTCCAGACCTGAGAAACGGACTTGAGAATCCATAATACCTTGTCACAACATTGTTCTTCCAACATTTTTCTCAGTAAATATTTTATTTGCTTTTACTTTGTTTTTTTTTATTTGCTATTATGCTGCTTTTATTTCCTATAATAAAGAAAGTGTGGACTAAGTGTTTTGTTATTTTACTTGTGTTCTTTTTAAATATTTACTTGTTAAGTTTTGAATATTTAAGAATTAAAAATATTTTATTGGGTTTTAATTATTATATGAAATAATCCTTGTTTCCATTTTTTTTTAAACTCAGTTTCAAATTTTGGAGACATAGCTCAGTTGATATAGCTTAGCCCATGTAGGCCCCAGGTAAACACTTTAGCAACACACACACAACACACATACACACACACAGGTCTTGAGTCATTGAAAACAGAAACAGTTTTTGAATTGATGAAATGCTATTAATAAAGAAAGTGAAGAGAAATAGCATTACTCATGTTCAGTATCATGAAAATGACTGATCATTTAAAGGACATGAGGTTATCATTTCAAGCACAATGAGACACCATTTACCAAATGATACCCATGTGTCTGGAAGAGTTAATTTACCTCACATGGGTGAACAATTTTCTTACAGGGAGTAGTTTTCCCTTTTCAGTTCTGTGATGGTATTTGAATAAATGACAGAGTAAAATAAATGGACAGAAGTAATCTGTCTTTAGTGTATTGATTATAATTAATATTAATCTCAGTGATTGCCACTGATGAAGACAGATTTATCCTGGCAAAAATGGTAGAGTCTTTACTTTCAGAGTTAACTTCTTATTTTCTTTTTACATATTTATTAGTCTTTCACAAAGTACCCTATTAATCTTCAGAGTCAAATTAGGAAACCCATCAAACATTTGTCTCATCAAGTGCAAGCACTGGCAATTCTGCAATAAAGCAATGCTTATCCAAATTTATTCTGGAATCAAAATCAACATTTGTGTCTACTCAATTTAACCTAGCATGCTTTATGTTTGATTGATATAGATCATTTTCATGGCACATACTTAAGAGAAATACTTTTGCTAGTTCTTAATTCAGGGCATAATTACAATGAGAGTATCTTCTTTGCTCTCCCAGTGAAACTACAGATAAGAAAGTGTCTTGTGTAGTATGTCGAGGTAAGCAGCAATAATTTATGTGAAAAGTAGTTTGACTTCCTAAAAGGTAAAATGTCAAAACAAGGTAAAAGATCAAGAAAATTAGAAAGCCACAGAGCTGGCATGTCTGTGAGGTGTGCCTGAGGATCCTGAGATAAATGAAAACATGGGATTCACCATTCTGAGACTGCCACTGTATCTACTATGCCTTCAAGATCTCCTAAAAACCCAGAAGGACTTGAGAAGTTGCACTGTGTGTGTGTGTGTGTGTGTGTGTGTGTGTGTGTGTGTGTGTGTTTTGGGTTATCTCCAACCTTCTCCTGGTATTCCTAATTTGTGACCTAATTCATTCAGCTGAGCCCAATGTCCCAGGTGGGACCTTTAAAAATATAATTATGGGCTTGCTGCAGTGGGTTTTGATGATGGAAGAACATCTACCCAATAGGAAAGGCTTCAATCTACTCTTCTGGAAGAAGCAGGGGAACCTTCATTAGGGATGAATGGTGCTTACATTTCTGGAAACAGAACTTGCTGCCTTGTTTCAAGGCCATCATCAAGTTTCTAAGGGTCACCTTCCTAAGGAGTGCTCAAATTCATGTGGACTGTCTCCTTGGGTGGTTTGGATGTTGTTTGGTTGGTTGGTTTGTAGAAGACCAGAATTCAGTTCATACACACAGGGTCACAAGTGGTTTGCATACAGAAATCAGAGGAATGGGGGAAAACAGTGAGATTTTTCTCACTCTTTTTCCCATGATTCAGTTTACATAATTTGTGCAATTATGCCTTTATCCCTGGAACCCTCCACCATCTCGTGCCTTAACCTTCTCGTTAGGCAAAGGTTCAGAATTAGAATTGTAGCAGCAGCTGTATTTGTTCCAGCAAGGAAAGGATCAAAGATTGAATGTACAGAATCACAATGGTCATCACTGGTACAGAATCACAATGATCATCACTAACAACATGACCCATGGAATCTTTCTCCACTTCTTCATGCTGCCACAAAGGGCTGGAAAAACAGTTCATTTGGTGTTTCAAGTAAAAGTGAAATGGTCTTAAGTAATGTGATAGAAAATTTCTTACAAAAGTAACAAAGCTAGTAGAGAGTAAAAAGTTATAGCCACACAGTATTTCCAAATAAAAATACTTTCAAACAACAACAGAAGCTAAAGGGACTGAGAAAAGTGTGAAGTAGTCAGGAAATTATAGTTGCCCAGTGAAATATGATGTGATCTTGTGTGAGATGTGGAGAAACTGCTAGTAGACTCAGAATACCCTGAAGTGGAAGGTTCTGATTTCTTTGAAGACTCAGTTGAGTCATGCGATGTTTTGTTAAAAGCTTTCCTGTGAGAGACCATGTGGTGTTCTGCTGGAGACTGGGTTATAAGACAACACATGATGATTCACTGTGAGCTCTCATGTGAGGAGTATGGCTTTGGCCAGCTGAAAACATCCATGAGTAGACTCTGAAAAGAGGAGAGATTTCGAAGCCCACAGACAATGAGACATAACTTTTTGGATCAGCATCACTACACTGATCTTTGTGCTTTGACATTTGATTTCACTGAGAGAAACATTCAAGAGAACTTCTCAGAATCTGAGGCTTGAGGTTTTTGCTGATTTTTCCAGTCTTCTATAACATGCTGATTCATGTTGCTTCTTGGTGTTGTTCTTTGGACTGTAATGCTGGTATCGGTATTGTGAACTCATCCCAAAGAACTGCTTATAAAAAGGTTTACAATCCCCTTTCCCTAATAACCTTCTTTCTCCTCTACTTCTAGTGGGTGAGTGCAATGGCAGTAGACACATTTAGGAACCCTAAATAAAGTAGGTTTTGTGAAAAATTTAAGCCTATAGTATGTCAAGGAATATGGTGTTATGTACTGTAAAAGACAAACAGTGGCCCTCTGTGGTAGGCTCCTGTCCTGTTCCCTTTTTCTCCCTCTTCCAATTTCCATCCCATTTGCCTTTCTGAATGAGGATTGATCATCTTACCCTGGGTCCTCTTGCTTTCTTAGCTTCTTTACGTGTATAGATTTTAGTATATTTATCCTATATTATATGTCTAATAACTAATTGTAAGTGAGTATATACCATGTGTGTCTTTCTGCTTCTGGGATACCTCACTCAGGATAATCTTTTCTGATTCCCACCATTTGCCTGCAAATTTCATGATTTCCTTGTTTTTAATTGCTGAGTAGTATTCAATTGTGTAAATGTACCACAATTTCTGTATCCATTCCTCAGCTGAGGGACATCTGGATTGTTTCCAGGTTCTGGCTATTACAAATGAAGCTGCTACAAACATGATTGAGCTAATGTCCTTGTTGTATACTGACTCTGCTCAGCAGAGTATTGAAGCAGATGCTAAGACTCATAGCGAAATTTTGGGCAGAGTGCAGGGAATCTTATGAAAGAAGGGGGAGACAGAAAGACCTGGTGGAGATGGGAGTTCCACAAGAAGAGCAAAGCAAAAATCTGGGCACAGGGGTTTTTCTGAGATTGATATTCCAACCGAAGACCATGTCTGGAGATAATCTAAAACCCCTCTACAGATGTACGCATGGCAGCCCAGTCTCCAAGTTGTTTCCCTAGTAATGGGAACAGGGACTATCTCTGATAAGAACTCAGTGGCTTGCTCTTTGATCACCTCTGCCTGAAGGGGAGCAGCCTTACTAGGCCACAGGGGAAGACAATGCAGCCAGTCCTGATGAGATCTGATAGGTTAGGGATAGATGGAAGGGGAGGAGGACTGCTCCTATTGGTGGACTGGGGGAGGGGCAAAGGAGGAGAAGAGGGAAGATTAGGAGGGACAAGGGAGGGGGCTACAGCTGGGAAACAAGTGAATAAATTGTAATTAATAAAAAAATAAATTAATAAAAAGACAAAGAGCTGTTTAACATTTTTCAAGATACACATCTCAATATGAGGCCTGATGAAGATATGTCCATTCAAGGAGCTCCCAAGAAAATAGCAATGTCATTCAGGGAGTTGTCATCTTATGTCTGATTCTGTATACTCAGTTCCCAAGACCATGACCTATGAAAACAGAAGCATCTGATACCATGTAAAAATACTTGATACATTGTCAGTTTTTGGTTAAAGTTTACCTCAGGTTACCAAGGCTACTTGAACTACTGTGAACAGTACTGATAAACACAATGGGTTAAAGGAAAATTATTTTTTTAAAAAGGCAGTCAGATTAATACAAAATGATCAATCGGTTATTCAATGTAAAACAAAGTGATAATGCTCTTAATGAGTGTGATGTTATCTTTGCTGTATGGCATAGACATTACAAATCAAACTAGTTGACTTTCACTTATAAAGATTCTGAATACTGTGATCCAATATATAGTTTAAGGACCATCTCTGTATTACAGTACTCCTTTCTTTTCACTCAAGGTATCATTTAAGAAATCTTCTTTTTTGATTAATTTAAATTCATATTCATGAAGTACACTGAGAAATTTAGTATTATTTTTTATACAACAAAGAAGTTATAAATAGAGTTGTTAGTATCAGCGCTTAGAAAATATCCGATGATAGGAAAACTGCTCACAATGCACAGTCTTTTCTTAAAGTTTGAAATATTAAACTCTAATAATCTAAATACCATGCCTGTGATGTTTAGTGTTATTTAATACCTTAATCCCTATTTTTGTTCACTGTGGAAACCACATTTGACACACAATATTAAATGCTGAATTTAAGTGTATTTTTCGCCAAGATATAAGAATGATAATGTATAGGTGTGTACTGAGATGTCACTGTCAAAATCAGTCACATGTGTCTTCATGTAATTCCCAACTTGGCTCTACCAACTACTAGAAAACTTAGCGATCACAAAATAACAAAGGAGTTAAATCATTCTTTCTTGTGAAAGTTACTTTAGTCATGGTGCTTTATCACAGCAGTAGAAGAATAACTAATACATGGACTTAAAAATAACTATAGTAATGTTACCATAAATAACTGAAGTCATTCCTCAATGTCACACTGGATCAAAGCACCATAATTGTTTTCTTTACAGTTTCACATTCACTCTAATGAGCATCTGAAACAGGGTAAGCACATTTTATTTCAGAGTGATGCCTCAGAATACTTAGAGCTAGTGAAAAACCACTGTGTTCTTACTCTAGCCCTCTTTTTATTTATTTACTTTTCTGTTTATTGTATGGAGGCAGTTACCTTGTAGAATGTTTCATAGTGTGATCTTTCCATTTGTTTCCTTCTAGTGTCACTCAACTTGTCTCTGATCATATATCATTCTCCTTTTATTTCCTGTAATGATGAATTGACTTCATTTCCAGATTTCTTGTTTGGGAAAAGAATACCTCACAGATAGTACACCAGAATTTCCTATGTCATATCAAGGACAAACACTGTCCTAGTTTTTGTTGGTGTTCAATGATTTTTCTTCTGGCACCAGATACTTCTAAACTCTCTCTCAATTTTTTCACCTGATGATTCAATTTCTTGATGATTCCTATTGATTTGCCTATCTTAACTGTAGGAAACAGTTATTGCTTAACATCTTCAGTTCTTCATGAGCTTAGCTGAATTCCACCTGCAAAGTAAGTCTTCTCAGAGAGAAGTGCTTGGTTTTCATGAGGTTTGGTTCTAGAGATTTTTACTCCTTTACCACTTGGGTTTCTCTTGCTGTCATCAGAATCATAATAAAGTTATCTTATCGAGGCTTACAATTCAACACACTTAGTCATTTGCATTTATTATCATTGTGATGCCAAATCAGCCATCCTAAGCAGATGTGAGCTCTTTCAACTTGGTACTTCCATTATTTTAACAAAATGCTATCATTTCCTTCCTCTCAGTCTCCTATAGTTTGAATATGTAATGTTATACTGGTGTGGCTTTTAGATGTTTTCTATGTAGCTCTCTCTTGTTCATCTAGATAAATTTCTCCAAGTGTTTCTATTACCATTAGACATAATTAGTGAATGTACAGAGCATTCATATTGTATGTATGTTAAAATATATCCGTAAAGGCATTTTATTCAAGAGCAAAAGCTTAGCTGGCTCTGAAACCTACAGTCCTCCCAGTGTCAATAATATCACAGACCAGAAGGGTATGGAAGAGATTATAAGAGTGCACCTTAAGAGTGAAGCTAAGCCAGCAGGATGTGTAAGAGATTATGAATGGACCCTAAGTGTAAAGCAGTGGCACCTGTGCTCTGGAAAGTAGGATTGTTCACCTTCGTATGATTACCTACAATGAGAAAAACATGCACCTCTGCTATATAACCTTGACTGCTTTTACAAAAACTAGCTGGAACAATTTCTAATTTGTTGACTGAACACCATTTAAGGCATCCCTTATGCAGGTCCAAGTAGAATGCAGAAGAAATATTACCAGAAGAAATCTCTTATGAATTAGAAATTGATCTGCTCTAAGACACTGGGAAACTCCTTCCTATTGGAGAATGGAGAGGTCTGACGATTCCTTACTGTTAGGTACACAATTGCTGCATTTCCTGAGGAAACAAACTTACTCGAGACGTCCTTTCATGTAACTCTAACTTTAAAACTTACCTTTAATACCTTTTAGATATTTAAGCACCCTAAATGGTCCTTTTATTGTTTAATGCGGTTTTCAAAGGGATTGATATTTACATACATGATGATATATGAACACATACGCATGTATGCATGAGTATAAATACATCTAACATATGAAAAAAATTACTGAATTTTTAGATAGAACCAATGATATCTGAAATATATAAATATGAGATATTTAAAAAATAGTTTTTTTTCTACTTGAGACAGTCACAGAAATATAGTAAGTACCTTTTCAGAGATATGAGTAATCACAGTTTGTTTTTCTTATTAAACAATTTGGAAAACTGACCCAAATTCAATCACTGACATATAAAAGAGAAAATTACTTTCTAGATATCAGTCTGACTTTCATCCTTCAAATAACAGCCTGACATTAGATGCTGGTAGTTTAGCAGAAATTCTGGAGCCTGAGCCTGCTTTATGGCAGCCTGCTTTATTGATCCAGATCGTATTCAGTTATTTGTCATGATCTTTTCTAAAAATTTAACTTGCTTGTGTTCGGGGTTAGAAGAAAGAGCAACACATACTTCTTGTTGCCTCATAGCAAAATAAAATGCAAACTCTGCCACTGTCAGAAACCTGAGATCTTCATCATCCTCGGTCCACATATTACAGTGAGACTTTCAGAATTACTTGGAGATGCACTGTAAAAATAGACCTTGTCATGGTTCATGAGATGGCCTCTAGATTCCTATAGATAAAACATGCCATTGACTATATGATTTGGGAAACAGTTCTTAGTGTCTGCTTCTACTTCCTCGCTTATAAAGACAGAAAAGTAACACTTTGCCCTGAAATAATGTTATTTGGAGATGATAAAAGTGCTGGGATAGGCTAAAATAGTGTCTTATTCCATAGTGCAGGGTAGTCCAGATCTCGCTATTCCACAGTGCAGTATAGTCTGGAACTTGTTGTGTATCCCAGAATGACATCAAAACCATGATGATCCTCCCGCCTCCGTCAGGATTCTAGGTGCATGGGCTTTTAAGTGTGTCCCATTGTGTATTAAATTTTGTTAGCATTTAAAGTGAAGGTCTTTACATTCTAGGTTAAAGTTGATTTGCTCTTAGTGCTGCCACAGAAAAGCCAGTTGTAAGGAGAAAAAAGAAAAGAAAAGAAAAAGAAATACAAAGTACTTATTTGAAAACTTTTAAGACACACTTCCCAACACTCAAATTCTAATGTACAAATCAATTACCATAGGCATAACTGTTGTGTTGGTAAATTGTCAATGTAATATCTTACTTAAGAGATCAGACCTCTACTCTTGCCTGATGCGTCTAAAACAAAAAGGGGGAACTGTAGAGAGCTGCGGAATGCTATGCCTTAAAGATGGAGCTGGTTTCCGCCTTCCACCTTCCCGATGGTGAGTGCTCTCTGTCACGAACAACTCCACATTTGGCTAAGGCCGAGGATCTGGCTTGCTTCCATGTATGTGGACCTATCTGCATTGCCCACGTGGCACGCCTGGGTTGGCTACCCAGAGGCTATTTAAGCTGTGGGCTGGCTTTCCCCAGGGTCCGAGGATTGTTCAAGGTTCCTGAATAAACTGCATTGAAAAAAAAAAAAAAAAGAATCCTTGATTTTGGTAAGTGTAAATGATACATTTGAATTAAGAAAGGGGACCTCTGAAAGGCTCTGCCCTGCAGACAATCAATGCAGATGCTGAGACTTGTGGGCAACCTTTGGGCAGAGTGCAGGGAATCTTATGAAAGAAGTGGGAAATAGTAAGTTATGGAGAGGACAGAAGCCCCACAAGGAGAGCAACAGAACTAAAAAAAATCTGTGCACAGGGATCTTCCCTGAGACTGATACTCTAACCAAGTAGCATGCATGGAGATAAACTAGAACCCCTGCACAGATGTAGCCCATGGCAGTTCACTGTCCAAGTGGGTTCCATAGTAATGGGAACAGGGACTGTCTCTGACATGAACTGATTGGCCTGCTCTTTGATTACATCCCCCTGAGGGGGAAGCAGCATTACCAGGCCACAGAAGAAGACAATGCAGCCACTCCTGATGAGACCTAATTGAATAGGATTAGAAGGAAGGAAAAGAAGACCTCCCCTATCAGTGGACTTGGGGAGGGGCATGCATGCAGAGGGTGGAGGAAGGAAGGAATTGGGACTGGAGGAGGGAGGGAACCACAGGGGGGATACAAAGTGGATAAAGTATAATTAATAAAGAATTTTAAAAAAATGAAAAGAAAAAGGTGAACAAGTTGGGCCAATCATTGGTTGAACATTCCCTCAATCTCTGGTCTATTTTTGTCCCTGCATATCTTGTAGACAGGGTAAATTTTGGGTCAACATACTTGTGGGTAGGTTGGTGTTCTCCTCCCTCCATTAGCAGTCCTGTATAGTTAGAGGGATGCCTCTTCAGTCTCCATTACCTCTGTTACTAGGACTCTCAGCTAGAGTCAGCCTCATGTCCTCCCAGAAAACCTACTTTGTCATAGGTCTCCCGCTTGTCACAGAGAAGTACCCACCTAAGGTTTCTCTTATCTCTGTAAGTACTCTGCCTTCCTGCCCCAACTCTCACCATGTCTGATATTAACCACAATTTTCCTCCATGTCCCCCCTCTTACCCTGTTCCTTCTCTTTAACCACATCTGCTCTCTCTTCTATTTCTATTTCTGAGTAGGAGTTAAGTATCCTCCTCTGGGTCCTCCTTGTTACTTATCTTCTTTGGGTCTGTGAGCTGTAATACGATTGTCCTGTACTATATGGTCAAAATCCATGTAAAAGTGAGTATGTACCATGTGTGTCTGGGTCTGGGTTACCTCACTTAGGATCATCTTTTCTAGTTCCATCCATATGCCTGCAAATTTCGAGATTTCCTTGTTTTTAATAGCTGAATAGTATTCCATTGTGAAAATATAAGACAATTTCTTTACCCATTTTTCATTTGAGAGGCCCATGGGAGATAGCCAACCCCTGACACAATCAACAATAGCTTGCTATGCTTGAACCAAGCAGAGATGCCCTCTAAGAGGCTCTATCCAGCCGGCACCTGATGGAAGCAGATGCAGAGACCCACAGCCAAACATTGGGTGGAGTGCAGGGAGCCTTGTCAAAGAGTGGAGGGATGGATAGAAGGATCCAGATGAGACAGAACCTCCACAAGAAGACCAACAGAGCCACGTAACTAGGGCCAGGAGGGCCTGTGAAGCCAGAAGCATGAACCAAGAACCAGGCATTGACTGAATCTAAGCCTCCTACATAGATGTAGATAATGGGTGGCTAAGTCCTCATATAGGTCCCCTAGCAAGGGTAATGGGCGATGACTCTGAGATGGACTTTGTTACCTGCTCTTTGATCACTCTCCCCTGGCAGGGGTACCTTGCCAGGCCACAGGGGAAGAGGATGCACTCAATTCTGATGCAATTTGATATGCTGGGGTGGGTAGATAGGAGACCCTTCCCTTTTCTGAGAAGTAGGGGAGGAGAGATCCTGGAAACAGGGAGGGAGTGTGGGACTGGGAGGCGAGAAGGGAGGGGACTATGACTGGGATGTATTGTGAATAAATAAAAATTAAAATAAAAAAGAAAATTTAATAGACATTAGTCATTTGCTTTGTAGTCTCTGACATATATTAAGGAAAAAATATAGTATATCTAGCTTCATTATGACTTAATATTCTCCTCTGTCACGTGACAATTTTTAACTGAATCGAGGTCATGATGATTTTTTATATTAAGGTGCAGAAAGTCATATGGTTATGAGATCATGACCATATCTTCACCCCTAATGCACATTTATTTTCTTTCTTTGAGACCCCATAACCACATAAATATGCACCTAGGGATACATCAAATGCTAACTTCGGACTTTGAAGACTAAATAAGAACAACAGTATTCAAGTGTCTCAAGGGATTAATTGCCAAATAATGTGAAAATTCATATAAAGAAATAGAGTATGGAAAAAAATAACATCGTGAGAATAGTTCAAATGACATGAAATTGATAACCATTGTTTCACTATTATGGCTCTAATCTTCTTTAAATATAATTGTAAATATTGATTTCTAAAATTTTTCCAGATCTCCAATCTTTTTAAGTCATACTTTAATGTCTCTGCTAGAGAAGTCCATTGCTGAAACTAAATATCTTTGTGTATAATTTACGTATTTTAAAAGAATTGAATCTTTAAATCCTTTATTTTAATCCAGATTCTGGAAGTTAACAGTAATATCGGTGTGAAAATTAGATACTGTAGTGTTACAGTAAAATGTAGAAACAAACTTCTATTTTCTAACTAAATCTTTATACCAGATTTAATCTTTTGTTGTTGTATCCTATAAAGTTAGAGGTATTAAAACTAACTATATTGTCCACATAAAATAACTCTATAATTTAGTTTCTACCAGGAGACTATTAGAATATCTGTTCTCAAAGATGCTGTTAATGCAATTTTGAAATTTAATTTTGATGTATTGATTTTTTCCTAGGGGATAAGAAGTATTTTAAATGGAAAATATGATTTATAGTTTATACTTTACTAACAGGGAAAGCCTAGAGGTAATTTTAATAAAAATAACATTGGGTATAAGAGTAAATGAAAAGCAGAATTAACTTTGGTTGATAATCTTGGCTTTTATTAGAATAAGGCACTTAAGGTCATTCTGTCAGTGCTTAAGGGATAAGGATAGTGATTCCCTTTAACTTGGGACATTGTAAATTAAGAAAATTCTTCTACCCTATAAAATTATTCAGTTCATTCACTAAGTAGATTTACTTAGCAAAGACTCTGGCATTGTGGGAAAGGTATATGGGCTTTTCAAATTATCTTTTACAAGCCAATGTGACTAGCCATGAGGAAATAAAGCATGTTCTATAAATTAATTTATTTCAATTAAGTGGTGTTGAAACCAGTACCTGTAAGTGCTCAAAGATACGAGATAATTTATGTGTTCATGTATGCATCATTTCTCTTCATGATGTCACACAAAAGTCGCATCTGTGTTTTTTCCATCACTCTCTTCATGCAAAAACCATCAATGAAAACAAAATGTAGTTTGCATGAGATTGACTAGAATTATATTTTCAAAGAGAGGGCATTTAAATCAGAACTTTAAACACTATTTTCTAAGATATAACTTGAAATTTTACTTATTCTCTATATACCAATATATACACTTATGAATATATATGTAAATATATTTATATTATATGCATGCATATATCAGATAAATATATTTTCCATAATTTTAGTGAGAACAAATATTCTTCTATTTTTATAAGCCCAATTCAAATTGCTTTCACAATATATCTTCTAGAAAATAGACACTTTTATATTTTATTAACATTAGCATCATATTTTTCTTCAAAAGGTTTGTCCTGAAATCTCTGCTTTTCTAACAGATAGGAGAGTCATCTCTCTGTCTTCTGATTTTTCAGTATCATCTCAGCTACTTCTTTCTAATGATTATAGATTCCTTAGCTTCTTTCTTAATCCATGCCATCATCACAATCCTGCCCAGAGGCCAATGGCTGTCATTCTTCTATCCATACTACTTTGCTGAGTCGGGCATCTAATAGCTACTTAAAAATGGTTCTTGAGCTCATAAAGATTGTAAGTCACAACATTACATTACTTATATCATAACATAGGCAGTACTTATCACTCAATTTCAAGAAAGCACAGTAAGAAAGTAATATAACTCAGAAGGAACAAAGACAATCTCTTGAACTTGGCAACAGCACTGAAACCTGAACTAACCTTGACAATGTGCTCCCCGGAGATTTAAACCTGGAAGCACAGACTGCTGATTCTGCTGCTTTTCATCCACGGGTTGCTCTAAGGAGCTGGGCACACCTGTACTGACAACAATATACAATTTTGTGACTTTATTAAGGACTTCCTCAGTATTTACAATACCCTTGAAATCTACTGGGAGTTGCTTTTAAAAAAGAAGAAAACAAAGGAAATTAAAAAATTAAAAAAAAAGGCTTTCAGGTGAAAATGGTGGTAAAAATTGTCTACCTATATTATACTGAAATTTACATTACAGTATAAAATTGTTAGGAGTTAAAAGATATTCAATGGATATTTGACTGAGCAGAACTATTTTATTTTGTTTTATTTTATTTGAAGACACGTATATTTAGCATTGTCTCTTTCATTTATGGGAGACAAATACTTGAAAAGAAATGATGGGTTTATAAAATAAGAGTCAGAAAGGGTGAGCTCACAACATTAATTATAACACTCACATAAAGGATCCTGGGGCACTCATGTCAGTAAAATCTCTCACAGAGTAACACAATACAGACCTATCATCCATCACTCCTCAATAAAGGGGGTGATGCTGTGTCTCCTCTGACTCAAAATCTGACAAACTCATAAGGAAGACTAATCTTTTCTTGTTTTTTTTAATTTATTTTTTTATTAATTACAATTTATTCATTTTTCTATCCCAGCTGTAGTCCTCTCCGTAGTCCCCTCCCTATCCCACCCATCCTTCCTCTTCTCCTCCCATACCCCTCCCCCAGTCCACTGATAGGGGAGACCCTCCTCCCCTTCCATCTGACCCTAGCCTATCAGTTCTCATCAAGACTGGCTGCATTTTCTTCCTCTGTGACCTGGTAAAGCTGCTTCCCCCTCAGGAGGAAGTGATCAAAAAGCCAGCCACTGAGTTCTGATCTCAAGCTGTACTCCAGAGCAATAGTAAAAATAACTGCTTGGTACTGGCATAGAAACACATGGTGGATTATTGGAATAGAACAGAAGACCCAGAAATAAACCCACATACCCATGGATACTTGATTTTTGACAATGAAGCCAAAACCATACAATGGAGAAAAGACAGCATCTTCAACAAATGGTGCTGGTCTAACTGGATGCTACATGTAGTAAAATGCAAATAGACCCATACTTATCACCCTGCACAAAACTAAAATCCAAGTGGATCAAAGACCTCAACATAAAACCAGACACACTAACTCTGTTAGAATAAAAATGGGGAAGAGCCTTGAACTCATTGGCACAGGTGACAACTTCCTGAACAGAACACCAACAGCACAGGCTCTAAGATCAACCATCAATAAATGGGACCCATGAAACTGAAAAGCTTCTGTAAATCAAAAGACACTGTTGTCAGAACAGAATGACAGCCTACAGACTGTGAAAGGATCTTCACCAACTCTATATCTGACAGAGGGCTAATATCCAGAATATATAAAGAATTCAACAGTTAAAAAGCAACAAATGAAGTAATACAATTAAAAAATGGGGTACAGAACTAAACAGAGAATTCTCAATAGAGAAATACAGAATGGCAGAGAAACACTTAAAGGAATGTTCAACGTCCTTAGTCATCAGGGAAATGCAAATCCAAACAAGCCTGAGATTTCACATCACATCCATCAGAATGACTAAGATCAAAAACTCAAGGGATCAAGGGACAACATGTGCTGGAGAGAATGTGGAGAAAGTAGAACCCTCCCCCGTTGTTGGTGGGAATGTAAACTTCTACAAACACTTTGAAAAACTCTTTTAAAATAAGACATAAGAACTACTTTTTATACCAGGAAGAATCAAATTAATTTAAACCAACTTGTTTGTAGTTAAGATTGTCTCAATTATATAAAACATCATCTTCAAATTCAACTCGTTTTCTCTGTTAGTAATATTGCTAGAACCCATCCAGGCAATCTTTCTAATGATCCACTTATTCTGTTTACAGGGCAAAACCCATCCCTGCTTCTGAATTTCACATTTGAAGACAGATCATTACATTGCCACGGTAGTGATTGCTTCACACAGAATCAACCAATTGATAAAACACTTTCAGATATACCCTGTCATCCTGGCAATGGACTTGTCTACAACGCTGCAATTAATCCTTACTTATAGCTTTGTTTCTAATTTTGGCTTTGTCTCTTGAAAAAAAAATCTTTTAATTTTATCTCTAAAATATAACACAAGAATCTTAAAAACCAAAACTATAATTTGCAAAACATAAAGTATTTTTAAAGTTAATTAAAATGTACAAATTGTTTCTCCAAACTATTTTTTTTCATTCAAGTGCTTTAATTGCTTGGTCTTGATACAAAATAAATTAGTGACGCTGTGTGAAACAATACTACAGATGCATTAAATCCAAGAAAGATTAGATGTCTAAAAGAAGATCGCAATCCTTTTGTCCACTGTAATTTAGAAGTGGCATTTCAAAAGAGTAGTTTTCTGTTGTGCCTCTTCCTTGGCCAGGATGAGAGCACATTCCTGTTTTTCCTTTTTTGCCTCATACTACCAAAGCCTGCCTTTCAGTTGATGTTTATTAGTTCACTCAAACTCTAGCTCTTCCTGAAAATATTCTTCTCATGCTGTATTCTACAATACAGCTCTGAAAATCAAAATAAAATTTCAAAAACCGAAGGAGACCAGGAGGAATAAAGACAATCATGTCACCATTCCATCTCAGTGCAGAAGCCAGTGGAGAGTGCCAGGATTCAATCAAATTCACAGTCACCCAGCTTTCACCAGGAGACAAACTCTCCCTTAGCACTCTTTAGAACCACCTGCATCTACATAATTTGTGGTATACAAGACCCATACGAAAACACAGACTCCTTTATTCAGAATGCAAAAAATAGCTATTTACTTTCTCTATGTGTTCTGTCTCTTGCTGGCATGTATTTCATTTTTTTTCACATTTTCTTCAGTGCAAAGAAACCTATAAGATGTGAGAAGACCTTCTTACAACCAAGGTCCCACCTAGAGACTTGTGTCTGGAGTGTGGGCCCTGAGTTTGGCCCTCCTGATACCCCAACTGAAGCCTCCAAAGAGGGTGGGTAATTGGTGTCAATGGTCACTGAGTAGCCTCTGGAAGTCCACAGCTGAGAAACCATACTGAAAAAGTCAAGATGTGTTACGGGGTAGTGCTACATTTCAGCAGAAATTTTGTTTCCCTAACACATGCTTTACTGTCCCACCCAATGCAGACTCAGAGATACAGCT
Organism: Meriones unguiculatus; assembly: GCF_030254825.1. NCBI lineage: Eukaryota > Metazoa > Chordata > Mammalia > Rodentia > Muridae > Meriones > Meriones unguiculatus. Next base: position 70,600,766 of record NC_083359.1, read on the forward strand.
GTTAAAAATTTAAAGGCAGTGTGTGCCTGAGACTGCTGTCTGCAAACCCATAAATCAGCTCTGACTGAGATGATATGGAAAACACAGGAGCAAAAGCTGGAGAGAGGCAAATAGGAAGAATTGAAATTGCTAGCTAAGAAATTAGTTGTTTTTCCTCTAGATTTGGACTGGTTTTGCAAGTTAAGATGATATAACAATTATATTCTGTATCATAATATCAGCAATAAGCCACGTCCCTCTCTCTTATAAAGAGGAAAAAAACTTAAGTAATGCAATCAAAGAATGTCCCCTGAATGGATGGTTGAGGTAATGAAAACTGGCTTTTTCAGAATAATCATTAGTAGCTCCTAAGAGCTATGGTGCTCAAAACTGATGATTTCAACCATTATTATTTTCACAACCTCATCTTGACTGGGAGACCTGCTCCTGGTCATCGGTGCTAATATTTAGACTTTATCCTTCAAATGAAGTGCATATTAGCATTGCACATGTTGGGAAGAATTATTTCTAGACATATTGGCAGAGGCGTTTGCTTTCCATATTTAACTGCTTATAAAAGATATGGTCTCTTATGTAAGAAGTGGGAAATAGTAAGAGCTGGAGAGGACGGGAACCACACATGGAGAGCAACAGAACCAGAAAACTTGAACACAGGGAACTTCCCAGAGACTCATACTCCAACCAAGGACTATTCATGGAGATAACCTAGAACCCCTGCACAGATGTAGCACATGATAGTTCAGTGTCCAAGTGGGATACATAGTAAAGGGAAGAGGGACTGCCTCTGACATAATCTGATTGGCCTGCTCTTTGATCATCTCCCCCTGAGGGGGGAGCAGCCTTACCAGGCCACAGAAGATGACAATGCAGCCACTCCTGAGGTGATCTGATAGACTAAGATCAGAAGGAAGGAGAAGAGGACCTCCCCTGTCAGTGGACTTGGGGAGGGGCATGCATGAGGAAGGGGGAAGGAGGGTGGGATTGGGAGGGGAGGAGGGAGGGGCTTATGGGGGAATATGAAATGAATAAAGTGTAATTAATAGTAAAAAAATTAAAAAAGATATGATCTTTTCATGAATTTAAGCTCTTTAGTTTCCATTCTTCCCAGAATGCATATACATATGCAAAGATGCAATGATATCTATATCATCTATATCTATATCAATATCAATATCTATATCTATATCCCAATCTTCTAATATGAGAAGCAGTCTATTTTAGGAGTCCAAATTGTTTGCCATGTATGGCAAAGCCCTCAATGACAACAAAGAGTATTTTGTCTGTGTATGTTATTTTTCTCTTTTGGTAGCATTCAGTTTCTTGAGAGAAAAAGTGTTCTCCTATTTATTATTGAATCCCAAGGACTTCACAATCTTAGTTACATTAGAAGCTGAACAAATATTAGTTGATTGAATGAATGTTGACTTTAGAGATTTGCCTGTGAATGAGCAGGTATGGGAATCTGATGAGATTTTGGAGAAAAAAAATAGTACCAAGAATATTCATGGCAGGATTAAATCTGTCCTAACTCCAAGAGCATCAGCTGGCATCTCTCTTTCCCTCCTCTTTCTTCCTACCTGGCACAAGAGTGGAGAGGGGATTGTGATTAGATTTTCATCAGCTCGGCTCCGCGGTCTTTTGGCCATTTAGACTCTACAAAGGCCCCTATCCCTGGAAGGCCTGTGTAGCCTCAGCTGTGGCGCCCTCCCCTAGTGCTGCTTTCCAAGACATCAGGCTGGATTGCAGAGGCTGTCCTTAAAAGCATGAGTGCAGCTGCTGTGAGATCTGCCACCACCTAACGGTGGCTCTCTCCAAGAACGCTCATCAGTACTATAGCATGTTTACAGAAAAATTCAGAGCAGAATAATAGGATCTGTTAGCAGAGGTGGCTCTTACTCCATGACCCAAGTCTTCTCAGTCTGTTCCACTTTGCTTTGGCATTCGTTATTCCTAGGAGAAAATGTATTCTTAGAAGAATGTCAGCAGCCTCCCTTGTGACTATCACATGTGTTTGACTGTCCTGGTTGGTGTTCCGGGGGAGGAGATACAATGGTCCTCGCCATTCTAAAATATCAACTGCTCCTTTTCTTTAGTTAAGTTGTTGTGACTTCACAGCTATTCCCATATCTGCATCTAGTCTCTAACATAATCGATATAATAAAGCCAGAAAATTAACTCATTCTATTTAAAAGAAATAAAAAGAAAATTTCAACCACTAAAATTATCAGAAAGCTAGTAAAATCATCATGAATAGAAACTATTACAATGAATAAAAAGAAAAGAGACACATCCAATTAAAAATAAAATGAATTGTAAAATTTTAAATGAAGAAAATTAAGATGAGAACAATTTACTTTGACACCCTTTTAATTTAATGCTCATGAGAAATTCTCTTTAAGAATAAAACTGTTTTGTGTTTGTCAGCCAGATCTGAGAATCAAACCTCACATGTGTGTCTTTCGGGAAAAGGGGAAATGTTTGACATCTTTTTGGACAGGAGAACATTTATTATGCCCTTCTTATGAGTGAATTTATAACAAGAGAGCCTGTTCCTAGATGTCTGTTAACATCTCTCCCACCCAGCATTCCTCACCTGAGGAACATGACTCAGTGGGACTTCATAAGAGTGACCTAGGCATGAATAATGTCGCCTTGTGCTTTTTTCTTAGGTATATATATACTCTTAGAGACTACACTTATGCTACTATGGCAACTATTCTCCAGAAAAACAGTAACACCTAGGAGAGTAAAAACTATGCTTTGCCTCTCCCTGTGCTCCTTCTGACCTTCAAAAAGAATCATGTCCTCCTCTAGGTAACTTTTATTTCAGGGAAAAGTTTAAGTCAGTCTCATTTAAATGTTCTTATAAACACTGCCAATTAGCAAATATCACTTAAAATCATGTCCTCCAATCTCCAGCAATAAAAGTGATGAGTGGATTTTTCTACCTATTGCTCTTTTCTTTCTCAAGTTGTTCTGAACCAGCACAAAAATTGGGGTCATTATTTTGGAAAGCAACCCTTTGTGACTCTCAATTTGATGAATTTAAGAATTAATTTCCAACAAGCATTGCAGTGTTTTATTGAATTTCTGTTCTCACACAGATGAAGTGAAGTGATTTGTTCTTTGAAAAGCATCAGTGAGATGCTTTTTATCCATTTATTCACAACCAACTAATTTCAGAAATATTTTAGGAGAATTTATCAAATTTTTATAGTACTCTCCATTGGCAAAATAGTCTCAGAGGATTTTGCTGATAAGATTGCAATGAGACGTTCTAAACGTTAAAAGGGGGGATGTTTACAATCCTTTTGGTTGCTTGTCATATGAGACAGTTAAAGAGTACATAATGTCTAGTACCACAGTAACAGTTACTCCACTTCTCATGATTAGTAGCTGTCTGAAACTTAGCATGCCTCTTTTGATTTTCACCATAGCCCATAAGACTGATGCATTTTGTTTCTAATAAAGTTTGTCTTTAATAAAAACAAACTCCAATTCATGGAGATTCACATAGATTACACAAAATGTTAAGGATAGAACCAGTTCTAGTCTGGTTAAAGCCTGAATACCCCTAGTTGAACCATCAATTGGTAAATTTCATCCTCAGAAAAGATAAATTATAATCCATGACAGTAACTTGGCCTCTAAGGCACAGAGTACAGAGAGAGGATTTTTAGAAAGGGCTAATATATTGGAAAAAGCTCAAGAGAGGGCGTGGCTTTGTTCTGGAGGTCAGGCAGCAAATTCTGTTTATTTTGCTAAAGAAAGTAATAAGTTAGCAGGTAGTTAAGATGATGAAGTTTCTGACACTCAAAAACAAACAAACCAAAAAAACCTTCATTCATTGAGAAAGACAATGGAAGAGTAGGAAACATAGTGTCTTTTGAATGGATATCTTCTATGATCCCAGGCTGTGCCAAGCACATTAAAATTATGCTTTTAGCTTTGCTGGCACTATACCAGAGAGATATGTTAAGTTCTGTTTTAGAAGTACATTAAGATAAGCACAGAGGCACATGCCCGCATCACTATAATTTTAGAGGTAGAACGAAGATGATAAGAAGCTACACGGTGAGTTCCTGGCCAGCCAGAACTTTATAAGATTTCATCTCAAACACACACACACACACACACACACACACACACACACACACACAGCCAAATGTACAGAACTGGAACTGTACCGTGGTAAATAACTCACTGCCACTCAAGTAAGTAGTAATTGGCTGAAGTTTAAAATATGTTTTTGCTACCTTCTTAAAAGCGGTCAGATTGGAAAAAAGTCAGTGAGTGAAATTGACTTTATTTGTACACATTTACATTCACAAGAACAATGCTTTTTTATTATTATTATTGGTGGATTTTATATCTTTAGTGATGTTGAAATTTTACAAGGATACTACTATTGGTAGCCAAAGTAGACATGAAGTCCTGCAAACCTTGAACCCACACATACCTCAGGAGATTCACTTTTTGTTCCCTGCTAGAATCAAGAAGATAGAAGAACTAAGGTGGCACCTTGCTCTAAGCAGTATCTGCCTCTATGAAATCCCTATCTCTATTACCACAACCATTGATCATGGAATGAATTTCTATATGGGGAATCCTGATGCTTTGGTTCACGGACAGGCCTGTGAGTAGAATGCTCAAATATGTTTGAAATTGTGAGAAGCTGCTTACAACAAGTCTTTCTCTGGGCTGTAAACATAGAGTTGTTTTTTTTTTTTTTTTTGGCATCATATCATGGAGAATTCAACCAAAGAATGATGCTAACTCCTACTTCACTCAGTCTGAATCTTAGCCTGCCTCTAGAATCTTTAGTCACTTATTCTGTTAGATCTGTTAGTCAACTCATTGCTTAACCCAATTTAAACTTTGTGTGATGGCATAAGCCTATAATCCTAACACTTGGGGTACTAAGGCTGAAAGTTTAGCAGGTTTAAGGCAACCATGGGCTCTTCTATGAATTCGAGGCCAATATGGGTTACAGAAACAATAAATTAAGGGCTTGGAAAATAGCTTCTTAGATAAAGTGTTTGCTTTGCATGGACACGGATAAAAGTTGACCTGCCAACACATTTAAAATGCTAAGCATGTTGCCATATGTTTACAATCCAGGTACTGAGAAACTGAAGATAGATAGATGCCTAAAGCTTGCTAACCAGATAGCATAAACAAACTGTCAAGGTCCAGACCCCAGACAAAGACCAAGTCTCAAAACAATTTCAGTTTTTCTTCTGTCCCTTTGATATGTAGGTATTTTCAAATATCCTTCCAGCTTTGCATACCAGGAATATCTTTCTCAAGAACCTAATGGAACCTTCCTTCCAAATATAGGCTTAAATAAAATAATCTTTTTATCTCCAAGGAGGAAAGGTAAAGAAATCTATACTAATGAGTTTTTGTCTTTCTACAAGGTCAAAATACATTGAATGGCAAAAATTCACAATGTATGATGGTTTCAGTGGTAGCTGTTTGCCAGATGTTGCCACTTTCTTTGGTCATCTTGACTGAGGAGAATACCGGTTCTCCTCCTAATATTAGATCTGAGATCATTTCACACCTGGTCAGAAGGAGGAGGTGGAAACAAGGACAGTAGGTTCATATGGGCAAACAAGAAGACAGGCTGACAACAGCTGACTATGCAACATCAATAGTGAGGAGCAAGCTGATGTCCCTGCGATAATCGGGGTATATCGACACACACGGTAATCAGATAACAGGATGGCAAGGTCAATCACCAAAATAATGCTAATTATCTACATGTTATGTTATCCAAGTGAGTGAGTTACATATTTTTATGCTAATATGTTCAATAAATTCTTAGGCATGGTTTCCTTGATATGATGCTAGTATCCTCAACCGTGCGTTGTTCGACTCACAATTCATCTCAGGAAATGTACACAGTGATCCACCATCCTCAAAACAAAGTCCAACACTGCTTATAAAGTGAACTCATTCAGTGAAAGACAGTCTATCGAGGAAAACAAACAAACAAACAAACAAAAAACCAAAACAAACAAAAAATGATGTTTTACAGAACATGGAGAAACTTAGAGTATAACACGACAACTTGAGCTAAACAAAGTTACCTCTTCCCAGAAATATGAAGAAAGCATATTCTTTTCTTAAATAGGAGCAGTCATCACACCCAGATAACCTGTGAGACCCATCTTCCACCACCAACTCTAAAATCACACCTGATATGTTTTGCCTAAACTGTGTCAAACTTCTGCCTAAATTCTTTTCTCTAATGCAATGGCATTGAATAAAACCTTCTTTGCCCAAGTAATTTTGGTACAGTTTTTACACTGACACCAGTCACTGTAAGTCTGTTAGATGGCTCCACAAATTTTAATGAACCTGTTAGCCTTTGGGTTCAGTAGAAAACTACTGGGAGATTTGACATTGGTGTTTTTTAGGATAATTGAGGATGTTAGCTATTTTGTGCATGTTTTAGTAGGGCTCAACTAGAAAGCAGAGTACTTACTTTGAACCTAAAAACTGAGAAATAATGAAATATGAAATTGCTGAGAACTCTTTCCTGCCTGAGGGCTGCAATTCAAGGTTATTCCTGACCATTAATTTGGAGACCTAGAGACAGGAAAGCAAACTTTCCAGAGCAGAAGTCAGATTTGTGTGAGGTAGGTGGGTGAGAGATAGAACAAGAGATGAGATTGGACCCTGAGAGGAAACTGACCCCTTAGGCCTTTCCTGAACCTTTAAAGTCTTATTTTGGCTGACAAAGAAATAATCATTCCAGCTACAGAGAAGCCTGAGGGTAATGGACTGGTTAGTTGTGTCTCTTCTACCTGCAGCTTTATTTCTAAGTCAGAAACTATGTACTCTGTTAAATACCAAAACTCCATACTGAATTTTGATCTGAAGAAATCTTGAACTTCTCTCATTTCAGTTTCTAATGTCTTGTGTTTAAGCTTGATCACAATATTAAAATGTTATTGAGTTTGTATATTCACTGCACTATTTCTATTTTAACTCACATAATTGCAACTAAATTGTCCCGTGTTAATTATGCATTATAAAACCCAGGCCCTGCTATTCCTCAATGAAGGATCTGAGTATTAGTGTATTAAGGGTTCTGCGTGTTTAATTATAAAATACCCAAGTCATTTATTCAGCTATAATCTATTATGGGTGGAAAGTATATAATCTTCTTGATGATTTGCTTGATAAATGTATTTGTCTTTTTAATGAGCTTCTTTGTTGAGGTGGTTAGAATGATTAATGTGCTGGAACATATCATCAGTAACCTTGAAAACCAAAAGTCAATATTTGGGAAAAATCCTTACATAGTGAAATGTAGTGCTTAAAACTGCAGCAGTCTCCGTGGGATACTAAGCCAGCTGATTAGCAGACATGTTTGACATGTTGCTATTTAAACTGGATTAAATGTGGGTAAGTGGTAAAGGGGAGACAGAGCTGGGGAGGGGGCCCAGAAAACCAATTATAACACAAGACTATGTAATCTCTATTGTTTCCAAACAGATTTGGTAGTTCTTATCACTAATTGCCCTGCCTTTAGGACTACAAAAATATAGAAAAGAGCTATAATTTGCTCAAAGAAAAAAATATTTAAAATGAATATGCATCCCATAGGATAACTGTAATTACTTTTTCATTTTTAATCAATAGTTTGACCCTAAGTATGGCATACTATATTTTCCGTGTCCCACAGATGACAGATATCTGTTCTAGAATATAATCATCACATATCTTAAGAAATTACAGGAAAAAGAATTCATAAAGCAGAAAAGCAATAAAGCAGAGTGAGAAATTCATATTAAAAATGAAGATTAAATACTTCTTGTCAGTTGCTTTGCAGATTTCTCCTGAGAGCAAAATAACTCTGTGTAGTTCCCACAAATTGACTCAGCATCACTCAGATTCACTTTTGCCAATCTTCTATTTCCATTTCTACCTTCTATTTTCTTCTATTTCTAAGTTAGAGTCAAAAATTCTTCCATAAATAACATTCTTATGAAGAAAGGAAAGGATTAGAAAGATAAGGTATAATCATATCATAGCAAGAATAAATTCCTTTACATTTACAGCTTTGTTTAGACCTCAGGCAATAGATTGAACTGTAAGTCCAGGAATAAGATACACGATCATACATATTTAGATAAATTGCTGAATCCTTGTGAGCCCAGGTATATAGAAATTACAAGGTATCTCTTTTCTACATCTTTTTTACTAACCTCTGTGATGCTATTTGGTTTCCTCGTTTCATTAGTGGTTTCATTAATGGCAGCTTGGATAGACAGGCTTTGGTTTAGCTACTTTTCAAAGCCCATCATTTCAATAAGGCATAAATGTGAAAATATGAATACATGAGCCAGCCTCCTTGTGCTTATGCTTTTTGGTCCTAATTGGCCATGACCAAAACTGAATTAACATTCTCACTCAAGTTCTGAGATAGAATAGCGCTTGATCATGCCAAAGCTAAAAGCCACTAGAAAGTGCATCCAAAAATTAACATTTGTAAGGTTTTTATTCCTTTTCATACAGGAATGGGGCCGTCTTATCACACCTGATGAAATCCAGATGTGTTTGAAACCCTCAGAAAGAAGAGATTTATGTTTACAGGATTTCATCCGGAGCGTAGTTGGAAGGCAGCAGGTATGTTCTCCGTATTGAATACTGCCAAAATATAAATATACTTTGATGTTTAGGGATCTTTTTCCTAAGAATCATGGAAGACAACATAGTGCTAAAGTTGCCCCTGGAGAAGCAGCAGTTCTTCCAATGAAGCTGGGAACAAAGGATTTTGTGATCACTATGAGACTTTGTTTCATCTGTTGTTCATATGTAGCTTTGCAAAGGTTCTCAGTGACTCATAGTTCTCATTAAATGAAAGGTGACCAAATGTGAAAGTGTCAAGTCTTTGCTAACAACTGGGCCAACTTTAAATGAAAGCTACCAAAGGGGTTTCTTTTTGCTATTATTATTATTTTTCTTCTTTTTTAAAGATATATTTTATTTTTGTTTTTACTAATTACATTTTATTCTCCTTGTATCCCACTTGTAGCTCCCTTCCTCTTCCTCTCCCAATCCCACCTCCCTCCTTCTGCTCCATCTGTGCTCCTCCCCCAGTCTACTGACAGGGAAAGTCTTCCTCCCCTTCCACCTGATCCTAGCCTATTGGTTCTCATCAGGAGTGGCTGCATTGACTATTATTTTTTAATTCTGTGTCTTTCATTCTTTCTATCTTCGATTTCCTTTCTATCTCTTCCCTGTCTCTCTTTAAGCCAAGAATAGGCTAAAATCTTACTAATTAAAAGAACATACAGACAGACAGACAGAAAGACATATTCTCTAACTGAAGTTGATTTTAGTTTATCTTTTTTCTTTTCTATTATATAATAAACTATCATCCATGATGAAAACCACATCTTAATATAAAGATACTCAATGGTTAACTTCACTACCAGAAATTATTATTGTTTCAGGTAATACACAAAAACAAGAAACCTAGATGATTAGAGTTGGATCACAAAACACATCACAAAGTCAACATAGGTCTTCATCAGTTGACCACACATGTAATCTGGTCTTTTTGTGTTCTGGTCTACATAACAGCATCAAAAGGTGTTTGCTACAGCAAAACATTTTCCTTTGCTAGAGAAAATGACACCAAGCTCTAAAATATTGTCTATTGAAATATGAATATTTATAAAATAAGTATATCACTCCCTTTTCTTTTGCTGATAATGTTATGGCCCAAATTTGGCAGTCTATTAGGAACTTTCTATAGCTTTAACATCTGGAGATTAAGGATACATGTCAATAGTGCCTTTCTGATAGTGTCATCTTGAGGCAGTGCAGACCAACACATGGGAAGTAATGAGCAGCACATTTGTGCATACTGTAAAATCTCTGCCTCTTGGTTAGTTATGAAGATGAAGTCATGAAAGCTGTACTCAGTGATTGCTTTTTCATATCTCTGAAGAGTCCCACCTCTAGCACTAAATGTAAATTAAGATTCCACTTTCTTTTGTAATTTATTTCTTTTTTTAATAATTACAATTTATTTACTTTGTAGCCTCCTACAGCATTCCTTTTCAAGCCTACCTTCTATCCCTCTTTTCCTCTCATACCCCTCCTCAAGTCCACTGATAGGAGAGGTGCTCCTCCCCTTCCATCTGACCCTAGCCTATCAGGTCTCATCAGGACTATCTGCATTGTCTTCCTCTGTGGCCTGGTAAAGCTGCTTCCCCATCAGAGGGAGGTGATCAAAGAGCCAACCACTGAGTTAATGTCAAGGACAGTCCCTGTTACCCTTACTAGGACATCCACTTGGAGACTGAGCTGCCATGGACTACATCTGCGCAGTGGTTCTAGGTTATCTCCATGCATGGTCCGTAGTTGGAGTGTCACTCTCAGAAAAGACCCCTGGGCCCAGACTTCTTGGTTCTGTTGCTGTCCTTGTGGAACTCCTGTCCCCTTCAGGGCTTTCTATCTCCCCCTTCTTTCATAAGATTACCTACATTCTGCCCAAAGTTTGGTTGAGTCTCAGCATCTGCTTTGATACCCTGCTGGGTAAAGTCTTTCAGAGGCCTTCTGTGGTAGGCTCCTGTCCTGCTCCCTGTTTTTGTCCCTCTTCCAATGTCCAGCCTGTTTGCCTTTCTGAGTGAGGACTGAGCCTCTTACCCAGTGTCCTCCTTCTTGCTTAGCTTCTTTAGGTATATAGATTTTAGTATATTTATCCTATATTATATGTCTAATATCCACTTATAAGTGCCTATATACCATGTGTGTTTTTCTGCTTCTGGGATACCTCACTCAGGACGATCTTTTCTAGACCCCTGTGCCCAGATTTTTTGGTACTGTTACTCACCTGGTAGAGCTCCTGTCCCCTCCAGAACTTACTATCTCCCCCTTCTTTCATAAGATTCCAAGCGCTCTGCCCAAAGTTTGGCCATGAGTCTCAGCATCTGCTTTGATACCCAGCAGGGTAAATTCTTTTTTTTAATTTTTATTGTTTAATATTAATTACAGTTTATTAACTTTGTATCCCAGCTGTATGCCCCTCTCTCATTCCCTCCCAATCCCACCCTCCCTCCTTCATCTTCTCCCTACCCCTTTCTAAGTCCACTGATAGGGAGGACTTTCTCCCCTTTCATCTGACCATAGCTTATCAGGTATCTTCAGGCCTGGTGGCAAAATCCTCCTCTGTGGCCTAGTAGGGCTGCTCCTCCATCAGGTGGGGAGGTCAAAGAGCCTGCCATTGAGTTCATGTCAGAAATAGTCCCTCTTCACCTTACTAGGGTACCCACTTGGATACTGAGCTACCATGGGCTACATCTGAGCAGGGATTCTAGGTTATATCCATACATGGTCCTTGGTTGGAGATACAGTCTCACAAAAAGCCCTGTGCCCAGATATATTTGGTCCTTAAGAGATGCACAATGTCCTTAGCCATCAGAGAGATGCAAATCAAAACAACCCTGAGATTTTACCTTATACGCATCAGAATGGCTAAGAACAAAAACTGAAGTGACAACACATGCTGGAGAGGTTGTGGAGAAAGAGGAACCTTCTTCCATTGCTGGTGGGAATGTAAACTTGTACAACCATTTTGGAAATCAATCTGGCACTTTCTCAGACAATTGGTAATAGTGATTCCTCAAGATCCAACTATACCACTTCTAGGCATATATCCAAAAGATGCTCAAGTACACAACAAGGACACTTGCTCAACCTTGTTTGTAGCAGCTTTATTTGTAAATTTTTTCAGAGGCCCTCTGGGGTAGTTTCTTGTTCTGTTCCCTATTTTCTGTCTCTTCCGATGTCAATCTTGTTTGCCTTTCTGAATGAGGATTGATTATCTTATCCAGGGTCCTCCTTCATGCTTATCTTCTTTAGGTGTACAGATTTTAGTATGTTTATCCTATATTATATGTCTAATATCCACTTATAAGTGAGTATATACCATGTGTGTCTTTTGGTTTCTGGGATACCTCATGCAAGATGATCTTTTCTAGTGTCCATTATTTGCCTGCAAATTTCATTATTTCCTTGTTTTTAATTGATGAATAGTATTCTATTGTGTAAATGTACCACAATTTCTGTATCCATTCCTTCATTGTTTCCAGACATCTTGGTTGTTTCCAGATTCTGGATATTATTAATAAAGATGCTACAAACATGGTTGAACAAGTGTCCTTGTTGAACTTAGAGCCTGTGCTCTTGGTGTTCTGTTCTGGAGGTTGTCTCCTGTGCCAGTGAGTTCAAGGATCTTCACCATTTTTCTTCTAATAGGTTTAGTGTGTCTGGTTCCATGGTGAGGTCTTTGATCCACTTGGAATTTGTGCAGGGTGATATATTTGGGTCTATTTGCATTTTTATATATGTAGACATCCAGTTAGACCAGCACCATTTGTTAAAGATGCTGTCTTTTTTCTAATGTATGTCTACAGGTTTAGGCTCTCTAAAGAGCAAACAAATAAATCATCAATAACAGCAAAGAAATCTCTAAGTAGCTCTCTAGGAAACTGTGTTTCTGACTTTTTTCAGTTCAAAAATCTTTATTTCATTAATTTAAAAAATGAGAAACAGAAGGTCTAGCTATCTGCAGTAACAATATTTCTTGGACACACCAACGCCAACGTCATTGTACATATGAACTCATAGCAGCTGACACTTCATGCACAAGACCTTCTCAAGTGTAGCTCAGCCAAAACCTCAGCATGGGCCCAGCAGTGACTCTAGAACTCCCATTTTTACCAAAGGAGCTATTGTTAATCAACAGCTATTGCAAGAAGGAGGGAGAGTTTTTTAGGATCTCAGGGACTGAGACACTGCTAACTCTCTTGTAGATGGTCTCATACCCATATCCATTCATGCAGCACTAAGTAGAATCAGGGTGTTCATGTGTTTTCAAGAGTGCTGGAATTGGGAGGTAAAAGTGATGGAGAATGATAGAGGAAGTCTTTTCAGTGAAGACAGACTGGACCAAAATATATTGTACACACATATGTAAGTTTCAATCAATAAATGATAAAGCAACTAAAATCCAAAATATCAGTTTTAATTATATTAAACTAATTTAAGGTGTATGTTTACATAGGTAACAAGCAGACATATGATTTCAGTTAACTTCTATACAATCCACTGTTTATTAGAATTATTCTTTCTTGAAGAGGAGATCATGAGGATTAAATCAGTCTTTTTTTTATAAAGCATCAACATTACATGCAAAATTCTCATGTAAATTTATTTCATTGTTAACACATAACTAAGAAAAAGCATGAATTTATAGTTCAATAATACTGTGCAAAAAGGAAGCTAGTTTTCTCAGATACAAAGAAGCCCCAATTTGTGTTTTATTGTTATTGTATGTAATGCTCCTATGACTTATGTGCCACGTTTTTTAATGTTCCTACTAAATTACTTGTTTTGCTTTTTATGTCCCTCTCCTTGTAGATGCTTTGGGTCAACACCTACTATTTTTATTTTGTCATACTTTTATGATGGGTAGTATTTCTGCTCTCTATAACATACTGATTTATTTTTATTTTTTTTTTTCAATGCAGTTTATTCAGGAACCTTGAACAATCCTCAGACCCTGGGGAAAGCCAGCCCACAGCTTAAATAGCCTCTGGGTAGCCAACCCGGGCATGCCACGTGGGCAATGCAGATAGGTCCACATACATGGAAGCAAGCCAGATCCTCAGCCTTAGCCAAATGTGGAATTGTTCGTGACAGAGAGCACTCACCATCGGGAAGGTGGAAGGCGGAAACCAGCTCCATCTTTAAGGCACAGCATTTCGCAGCTCTCTACAGTTCCCCCTTTTTGTTTTAGATGCATCAGGCAAGAGTAGAGGTCTGATCTCTGATATTAGAAATAAATTGGGACTTTGTACCGATGTTCATTTAGGTGTCATCCACCCAAAGAGCATCAGACCCGTCCGATACCTTTTTCTCAGAGGCGGGACCTGGGGCATCAACCCACATGCAACCAGACATGCTCTTCTCTGGGTCCAAAGCGGCTGACCCTGAGTGCAGTGCTTAGCCTCGCATCCTGAGCGTTCCAACGAGGGGGTTAAGGCTTCTCATAATATTTCCTATAAGCCCACACCTGTTTGTCTATATCCCCCATTTTTATTCATTATTAGCCAGATAGAGCCAAGTAATTGTGGTAATGATACTTGCTTTTTTGCCCAATGCTGGAATGCTAGTAAATTTAGGTATGCGCTGATTTATTAATGTTAACTGGAATCTTCTTTTTTGTCTATCCCTATTACTCTTAAGTTTCATTTTTTTCAAAGTGTCCTTGATTTCTTGGATGTTTTGTGTTTGTAACTTTCCTGTTTTATTTTTTCTTTGAGAGATGTATCAATTTCTGCAATTCTATCTTCAGCACCTGAGATTCTCTCTTCCATCTCTTGTATTCTGTTGGTGATGCTTACCTCTGTGGTTCCTGATCTCTTCTCTAAGTTCTCCAACTCCAGGGTTTCCTCTGTGTTTTCCTTATTGATTTTAATTCTGTTTTCACATCTTGCACCATTTCTTTCATCTGTTTTAATGTGGATTCCTGTCTGCCCATGATGACCTCTATTTTTTGTTCATTTCCGGTTTATGTGCCATAAATAACTGCATAATTACAGATTTAAAAATCATTTCCTGTGTTTCAGGTGCAATAGAATATCCATTGATCTTTGAAGATTCTGGTGAAGGCTTGATGTCCTGGTTTTTGTTGCTTGTATTTCTGTGCCGGCCTCTTGCCATTTGGTTGACTGTAGTCTTGACGATTATTCCTGGAGCCTGTACTGCAGACTGGATCCACCTGTCTCTGGAGTCCTGAGTGGTCTCCCATGGATTCCCTGTCTCTGCTAGCTTACTATTTGTGACCCAGATAGCTGGGGCACAGGGGAAAAAAATCTCTGAGTCTAGAACTGCTCCAGTATCCCACAGGCCTCCTTGGGGAGCACGACAATGGAACCTGCGTCAGGTGCCTATCTCAGCTCCTCTGGCTTCTGTTTCTGTTCTGGGTTCACTGTTTCTGGCCTATGTGAGCCAGGCTGCTGGGGCACTGGCAGACAGATCTCTTTGTCTAGAGCTGCTCCAGTGTCCCACAGGCTTCCCTTAGATGGTGGGGACTGTATAAGAAGACAGACGTTGACATGTCCCTGTTTTGAGACAGGCTCTGAGTCTATGCAGAAAGCACGCTGGGTACTGATTCACACTGCTGAGACCACAGATGCTTATGAGAGCCCCCCTTCTTTTCTGCCCTCATGTTAACATGATTTCCTATACATTAGATAAAGTGATTTGTTCATCATGTCAGTATGTCAAAAGAAATAGTTACCTTTTCTTAACTTTAAAACAATCTTACAATTTTTATTTCACTTACTGTTACTATATTATGTATCTGCAAGTGTGTGAACGCTGTGCAAGTGAGTGTGGGCGCACACATGCCAATGTACATGTGCATTGCTCAGAGGACAACTTTCAAGAGCTAGCCTGGGCAGCTGAAGAACTAAGCTTTAAGTTTACTTAGGTTTCTCTAATTCAAATTCATTCAAATTGAAATTAGCACATATCCCTAAAGAATAAATACTGAAAAATTCAGTTCGAGATTTCTTATAGTGTTGCTTATTTTTGGTCTTAAAATACCATCTGCATTCTCTCCTTGGAGGATTGGGTCAAGGGTCAAAGAGCTTCCTAGTAAGAAGATTCCTTTTTTAGATGAAAATTTCAGTACAATCAATTTACAAGTAAAGAAAAGCCACAATCAACACTGACTTTAAATTAAGTAAATGGGTAAATATAAAGCACCAATGTATTGCACACCATCTCTAACAATAATGCATATACATTTTGCTTTGTCTTACTATGCGGTAGCTCCATTTGAAACCAATTAACCCAGTCACGTAAACTGATTGAATTCCTCTGAGCTAATAGCAATAATAAAAAAGCAACATCTGTGATTACACTGCCTGTTGGAAAATTTCCAATAATTTCTTTTCAATATACACCATTAACTAACAAGAGGTGATAAAAAAATTAAGAATCATTTGAAATTGAACAATCATGATTTTTTTTTTTGGATAAGTAGAGGAGGACTTTCCTTTTTAATTGCTACAGCGTTAAGTAGCTATCTGAAAGACACTAGACATTCACGTTCTGAGTTTTTATCTGTCATATAGTCTGACTGGGAAATAAATATATAAACATATATATAAATATACTATATATAAATATAGAATCTGGGAAATAAATGATATAAACAGTGATTGTAATGATCTTTACACATGAAATTTTCTTTCACTTAAAAACTTTGTATAAGCTTAAAAATCCTACCACAGAGGGGCTCTGAAAGACTCTACCTAGCAGTGCATCAAAGCAGATACTGAGACTCATAACCAAACCTTTGGTAGAGTACAGGGAATCATATGAAAGAAGGGGGAGTTAGTATGATGTGGAGAGGATAGAAGCTCCACAAGGACCAAATGTATCTGGGCACAGGAGTCTTATATGAGACTGCTTCTCCAACTAAGGACGATGTGTGGATATAACCTAGAACCTCTGCTCGTGGTAGGTCAGTAACCAAGTGGGTTACCCTAGTAAGGGGAACAAGGACTATTTCTGACATGAACTCAATGGCAGGCTCTTTGACTTCCCCCCCCCAAGAGAGGAGCATCCCTGCTAGGCCACAGAGGAGGACTTTGCAGCCAGTCCTGCAGAAGATACCTGATAAAACAGGGTCAGATAAAAGGGGAGGAGGTCCTCCCCTATCAGTGAACTTGGAAAGGGGCAGGGAGGAGATGAGGGAGGGAGGGTGGGATTGGGAGGGAATGAGGGAGCGGGATACAACTTGTATACAGAGTTCATAAAAGGTAACTAATAATAAAAATAAAAATAAATATTAAAGGAAAAAATATCTAACAAAATTCAAGTAATTAAAACAAAGAGAATACCAAATCTTCACCTTCTATAAGTAGCAAAATAAAGGAATAAGTGGGTATTGTTCACAGGCCCAGAAAGAAAAAAGTGATTTATTTATTTTACTTTTATCTATTCTATCTATCTATCTATCTATCTATCTATCTATCTATCTATCTATCTATCTATTATTACAATTTATTCACTTGCATCAAGGCTGTAGCCCTCTCCCTCATCTCCTCGTAGTCCTACTCTCTCTCCCAATTCTGCCCATATGCCACTCCTCTAGTCCATTGATATGGAAGGTCCTTCTCCCCTTCTCTGACCCTAACCTATCAGTTCTCAACAGGACTTGCTACACTGTTTTCCTCTTAGGCCTGGCAAGGTTACATTCCCCAGGAGGAAGAGATCAGAGTCTAACACTGAGTTCATGTCAGAATCAGCCCCTGTTCACCTTACTAGGAAATCCACTTGGAGACTGAGTTTATGGGTTTCATTTAAGCAGGAGTTTTAGGACCTCTCCATTCATGGTCCTTGGTTTGTGCAGGGCCCCCTGAGCTGAGATTTATTGACTGTTGGTCTCCTTTTGGAGCTCCAGGCCCCTTCAGGACTTTCTATCTCCCCCTTCTCTCATAAGATTCCTTGCACTCTGCCCAAAATTTGGCTATGAGTGTCAGCACCTGCTTCAATAACCCAGATCAGTAGAGTTTTTTCAGAGGCTCTCTCTTGTAGGCTCCTGTCCTGTTCCCTGTCTTTTCCCACTTCCATTGTCTATCCCATTTGCCCTTCTGAATGAGGATCCTTCCCTAGGTTCCTTCTTCTTGTTTAGCTTCTTTAGGAGTATAGATTTTAGTATGTTTATTTTATATTATATTTCTAATATCCACTTCTAAGTGCATATATACCATGTGTGTCTTTCTGCTTCTGGGTTACCTCACTAAAGATGATATTTTCTAGTTCCATCCATTTGTCATAAAATGTCATGATTTCCTTGTTTTTAAGTATTGAGTAGTATTCCATTATGTAAATGTACCACAATTGTGGTATCCATTCTTCAGAGAGGGACATATAGGTTATTTCCATCTTAAAAATATTTTCATATATTTTAATTATAATTTTTCCTTCTCAACTTCTATCATATCCTACACAAATCACACATTTCATCTTTCTCTCTCTTTCTCAGACAACATAAAAAATCAAATCAAATCAAACAAAACAATTAATAAGACAAAAAAAAAATAAAACAAAAAGCCCACAAACAGCAACAGCAAACATGGAATCCATTTCATGCTGTCCAATGACTCCTGGGCATGGGAACTGCCCTGGCGTGTGATTGGTAACCTCAGATGAGAAACATTTTAGTATTCTAAATTTGAGCAGAAATTTAGGAAAGCCAATGTCACATTTTTTTTTAAGAGGGAACAGGATCTGGATAAAAGGCATTATTAAATTATTGCAGAAAATATTTTGAAAATATACTTCATCAGGACAGGATGCTTAATAGATACTTTTGTCTTACAAAATTAAAAAGTTAATAAAATATTTACTAAGAGAATTGTTTTTTCATAAACAACATGCATATTTTAATATCTGTAGGGAGTGTAGTTAATGCAACAATCTGCAAATAGCAGGCATTGCATCCTGCTTGCACATGTATAGAGATAAGCACAGATGCATAAATATGCAAATACCTCCATCCTTTGGGATATTATCCGTCATTGCTCTGAGTAGAAAAAATAGCTTTTCCCCTGCTGTACCGTAATCCACATTATGAGAAAAGAGCTTCTTTACAAGGAAGAGACTGGAACTTGTACATACAAATTCTGTTTATATCACATAGTTAAGAACTAGTCAACCATCTAGTTTTAGGCACTATGGAGGTTGCAAAGTAGACTCACATACCTTCTGACTGGCAAAGGAAAAAGAAAATGGGTAATAATGGGACTCATTTGGGAGATGGTATTTTGTTGCATGTGATTCAAGAACATAGCTACTGAGACTAGTGGTGAAGGACTGTAATTCTAGAACCTGGGAGGGTGAAGATTATGAGTTCAAATTAGACTGAGCTATTTCACAATTTCAATGCCCGATTGGGCTATGTATAATACTTGTTTCAAAAACGAATAACTGGATGAATAAATTATAAGTAAGTATGCAAATAAGATACATTGCTAGGCAATCCAGCAATGTTTATATATTTTACATATACATTTCCCATTTCCATCACACGTTTTGTGACTGATATTTCCCTTTAAAACAAATGCTCTATTTTTTCTTGACTATCATGTCTTTACCTAGCTCAGTGTGAGTAAACTGTAGGTCCAGTCATAAAATGTGTATGTGTGTATGTCACAGCTTCCTCACACACAGTGAAGGCTCAGCCATACCCACTACTAAGGTAATTAAGGAAGTAGTGGCAAGCATCCTGTATCGCTAGGAAGCAGCTTGGCTCTCAGTACTATCATAACATCTCCTGCTGGGCTAAATAGACTCTAGAAAATAAGTGTGTTGGTGGGCAGCATGAGACTTCAAAGCCAGCTTGACTGTTTAGTGTTCAGTACCAAAGCCAACACTATCTAAGAGTCTCTTTGGGAAAACACAGCTCTACCTTGGGAGAAATTACATATTTTGCAAGTTAGTTTCCAAATGTGAAAAAATAAAGAAAAACCTGAAATAGTACTTTAGAATCTGTGTTACTTTTTCCTGATATTAACAACATTTTTTTTTTCTGGAGGGAATAGCTGCACAAAGAAATTTGTTCTCTGACTTGAATAAGCAAATCTCTCCTAAATAATTCTTTGCTTCAGGATTCTTTACAACCTTGCCAGACAAAACCATTTCTACTTTCTTATTTAAAACATAGCTCATTATGAAGGCTGACAGAAATCTCCTTCATCGCTTCTTATATTTAATAACTTTGAGAAATCTGCTATGAGCGAACTATCTAAAAAACAAATATTCATATTCTTTATGAATAAAAAAAATAAAATGTTTAAGTTTTAGCTACCACTAGCATGGAACGTTTTGTTTTGGTTCACTGATTAACACATATCTCAGAATGCTGCTTAGTTCATAGTGATTTTGTAAGCATAATTAAATGAATACCAGAGACTGTGCAGGTAAAATATAGCTCATGTGTAGAGTGAGTGGAGAGCCTGTATCTCAGATCAAACAATTCCTTATGAAATACACTTATTAAGAAAGCTTGATAATATAGGAGTGGACTTCCAGAAATAGGCTAAAGGGATGGATGGAATGAAATAGATTCTGGTGCATTCATTGCTAGAAAGAGTACTGGTTGCTTTTTTACAATAAACTATTGAAAACTTCTTCTTGCCTTCGAGAGGGAAGAAAGTGATTTTGGCATCAACTATGTTGGCATCCTTTTTAAAGATGAATAACTCTCCCCCAGCCAGGGCCTTTCAAAAATTATGAGTCTGGGCCTATTTCACTTTCTGAGACTCCTACTGTATTAAAAAATCGTGAACATTTATCAATAGGATTAAAATTGTGGTATATTTACAACATTACACTGAATGAAATAAAATATTTGGAAAACGCATTCATGAAACACATTCATAGGAATAGACATGAACAGAATACACATACTTCGTTTAAAGTAAGAGCAGTGTTTTCATCCGAGGTCTGTTATGAATGTGAAGCACTGACTAGATTTCCCTTCAGAAGCAGCTTACTTGGACACCACTCCTGTCAAGCTCCAACTCTCCAACTCCCTGCAAGTTCTCTTGATGCTCTGAGCAACCTCAAGGGCAATTCAAATTTCTCTCCTTCCTCCCCATCTTCCTCTCTTCCTCTCTCCCCCACTCTCTGTCTCTCTCACCCCATTCTTTAAAATTTTATATTAGTTTATTTACTTTACATCCCATGGGTGCCCCCTACCTCCCCTCCTCCCAGTTCCTCCACTTACACTACTTCCCCCTTCCCCTCGCCTTTTCCCCCACAGAGAAGGATAGCCCTCTCCCCCTAGTGTTAACCTTCCCCAGCACATTGAGTCACAGGAGGACTGCATTCGCTTCACCCCCTGAGGCCAGGCAAGACAGCCCTGCCAGAGGAAAGGGATCCAAAAGCAATCAATAGAGTCCACGTTAGAAACAGAACCCAGCCTGCACCCACCAGGTGCCACATATGAAGACCAAGTCACCATAGGCTACATGTGTTCAGGGGGCCTGGGTCCAGATCGCATATGCTCCTTGGTTGATGTCTGTCTCTGAAAGATCCCCACGAGACTGGGTTAGTTGTCTCTGTTGACCTTTTTGAGAGGTCCTGGCCCCTCCAGGTCCTTCTATTTTTCCCCAACACTTCCGCAAGATCCCCAAAGTTACAACGCATGCTTGGCTGTAAGTCCCAGCATCTGTCTCAATCTGCTGTTGGCTGGAGCTTCCCAGACGACAGCCAAGTTAGGCTCCTGTCTGAAAGCATAGCAGAGTATCTTTATTAGTGCTAGCGGCTGGCTCTCTCTACTGTGGGTAGGTCTTAGGTTGGGCCAATTACTGTTTGGGCTTTCCTTCTATCTTTGTTCCCTCATTATCCATACACATCTTGTAGGCAGCGTAATTTTTGGTTCACGGGTTGTGTTGGTGGGTTGTTGATCCCCTCCTTCCATTAGTTCTACCTGGCTAAAAGGTGGTCATTTCAGTCTTCAGTTCCCCACCCCCACCCCGGATTAGAAGTCTCATATCCTCCCAGGTTCTTACCCGGTAGCAGGCCTCCTGCTTGATCAAGAAATGTCCCTCCTCAGTTTCCTTTTTTTTCCCAGTCCTCTCACCTCCCACCCCCATTCTCCCCACATCTGATCCCCACCCTTGTTTTCCTCCCCATTTCTTCTGCTGGCCAGTTCCCTCTCTACATCCACTTCAGTTGTCTATTCTATTTTCCCTTCTGAGTGACATGCAGGCACCCTCCCTCAGGCCCTCCTTGTTACTTAGCTTCTTTGGGTCTGTGGATTGTAGTACGATTATTCTGTACTACAGGTCTAATATCCACTTACAAGTGAATAAATAACATCTGTTTCTTTCTGCTTCTGGGATACCTCACTCAGGATGATCTTCTCTAGTTCCCATCATTTGCCTGGTGCTTCTCAGCCATTCAGTATTCTTCTGTTGTGAATTCTTGGTTTAGCTCTGTCCCCCATTTTTTAATTGGATTATTTGATTTGTTGGTGTTTAATTTCTTAGGTTCTTTACATATTTTAGATAACAGTCTGTCTTTTCCCAATTTGTTCCCTGTCACTTTGTTCTATGGACAGTGTACTTTGACTTACAGAAACTTCTCAGTTTCATGAGATCCCATTTATTAATTGTTTGTCTCAAAGCCTGTGCTGTTGGTGTTCTGTTCGGGAAGCTGTCTCCTATGCCAATGAGTTTCAGAATTTCCCACACTTTGTCTCCTAATAAGTTTAGAGTCACTGGTTTTATGTCAAGGTCTTTGATCTGCTTGCACTTGAGTTTTGTGCAGGATGATAAGTACTTTTTCATTTTTCTTCATCACATCCAGATAATTTGCTTCTACAGTAAGTTTCTCTCTATTACCTTTGAGTAAGGGATTAGAGAATAAAATAAAACATACCTCTCTAAAACATTCCCAAATAAATAGATGGATTAATGATTCCTTGTCCTACATTTTTTCTTTTCACTTTAAATTCCTAGAAGATGATGCTTTTTGCCTAGTTTTCCAGAATATACTTTCTACTTAAATCATTATCTTTATCTAAATAGTTATTTGTATTATTTTTCTCTGAGAGAATTATAGGAAGGATGGCTCATTGTTACAGACTTCATCATGGTATGGTAGCTCACACCTACACAAGAAGATCAGGAGTTCTAGGTCATGCTTGGGCATATACTGAGTTCATATAGCCTGGACTATATGAAACCCTGTCTCAAAAAAAAGACAATAAAAATGAAACAAATTAAAACATGATACAATTGTATTAAAAAAACATAACTTATTTTTTTTAATGTTTTAGATTGTTGATCTTAGTGCCTGTGGTGTTGGTATTGTGTTCAGGAAGTTGTCTGTGAGGTCAAGGCTCTATCCCTCTTACTCTTCTAACAGACTGAGTTCTATGATTTTATGTTGAGGTCTTTGATCCACTTAGACCTTAGTTTGGTGCAAGGTGATTAATATGGATTGATTTACAATTTTCTACATGCAGAAATCCAGTTCGACTAGCACCATTTGTTGAAGATGCTATCTTTTTTTTTTTTTTTTCATTGTATGATTTTGGCTTCAATGTCAAAAATCAAGTATCTGTAGATTTGTGGGTTTATTTCGAGTCTTCTATTCAATTCCTTTCATCCACCAGTCTGTTTCTATGCCAGTGCCATGCAGTTTTTATTACTATTGCTCTATAGTACAGCTTGAGATAAGGGATGGAGATACCCCCAGATGATCTGTTATTATACAGGATTGTTTTAGCAATTCGTTTTTGCTTCATTTGAAATTGAGAATTCTTCTTTCAAGTTCTGTAAAGAATTGTGTTGGTATTTTGATGGGAATTGCACCAATAATCAGTAAATGAAACTGTAAAGCTTCTGTAAAGCAAAGGACACTGTCATCAGAACAAAATGACTATCTACAGATTGGGAAAGTATCTTTGCCAACCTTATATCTGACAAAGAACTAATATCCAGAAAATATAAAGAACTCAAGAAGTTAAACATAAACAAATCAAGTAATCCAATTTAAAAATGGGGTACAGAGCTAGACAGAGAATTCTCAATAGATGAATATTAAATGGCGGAGGAACACTTAAAGAAATGCTCAACATCCTTAGTCATCAGGGAGATGCATATAAAAATGACCCTGACATTTCACATTACACCCATCAGAATGACTAAGATCAAAAACTCAAGTGACAACACATGCTAGATAGTATGTGGAGAAAGGGGAACCCTCCTCCATTGCTGGTGGGATTGTAAACATGTATAACCGCTTTGGAAATCAATCTGGTGCTTTTTTTCAGCAATTAGGAATAGCGCTACCTAAAGATTCAGCTATACCACTCCTAGGCATATATCCAAAATATGCTCAACTATGCAATAAGGATGTTTGCTCAACCATGTTCATTACAGCTTTATTCATATTAGCTAGAGGCTGGAAACAACCTAGATGTCCCTCAAAAGAGTAATGGATACAGAAATTGTGGTACATTTATATGATGGAATACTACCCAGCTGTTAAAAACAGGGAAATCATGAAATTTGCAGGCAAATGGATCATCCTGAGTGAGTCAACCCAGAAGCAGAAAGACACACATGGTGTATACTCACTAATAAGTGGATATTAGCCACATAATATAGGATAAACATACTAAAGTCTATAGTCCTAAAGAGGCTAAACAAGGAAGACCCTATGTAAGGTGCTCAATCCTCAGAAGGAGAAATATGATAGACATCGGAAGCAAAAGAAGATAGAGAATAGGAGTCTACTACAGATGACATCTCTACTGATCAAGATATGGAAGCAGATGCTGAGACTCATAGCCAAACTTTGGGCAGAGTGCAGGGAATCTTATGAAAGAAGGGGGAGATAGAAAGACCTGGAGGGGACAGGAGCTCCAAAAGGAGACTAATGGATTCATAAAACTGGATCCCTGGGGGTCCTGAAGAAAATGATACCCCCACCAAGGAACACATATGGAGAGGACCTAAAAACCACAGCTCAGAGGTAGTCCATAGACTCAGTGTCCAAGTAGGGTCTCTAGTAAGGGGTGCATGAACTCTGGTATGAACTCTGTAGCAGGCTCTCTAGTCACCTCTTACTGGGGGATACAGCCTTTCCAGTCCATAGAGGAAGGTAATACAGTCAGTCGTGATGAGACCTGATAGGCTAGGGTCAGAGGGCAAGGGGAGGAGAACCTCCCTAATCAGTGGACTAGAAGAGGGGCATGGGAGTATGTGAGGGAGGGAAGGTTGGATTGGGAGGAGATGAGTGAGAGAGCCACAGCCAGGATATAATTTGAATAAATTGTAATAAATGATAATAATAAAAAAGGAAGAAATATTTTTATTATGATTTACTTTTATCACTTAAATAAGCATACAAGTAATGGATTTGATTACGACAGTATCATATATATTCCATTTTTCCTTGTTCCTTCTGTGGGAGAAGAGGAAAATGGATGGTCACTAATGGTTTGGCAGAGCAGGATAAACCAGCAGTGGTTTACCACAAATCTATTGCATCTCATAACTGGTGTGTCAGAAGAAGCTGAATGTTCTTAGCAGAAAGAAATGATAACTGTTTTTAAATTTTGACATTATTTTATAATGTAATAGGTTTCAAAATGTCACACTGTTTTCAACAAATATATATATATATATATATATATAATTACAGTCTGTCAAATTTTAAATTAAAAATAGCTTATCAAAACACAAAATAAACAAGGAAGTAAGCTAAATATCACCAGAGCAACTTCAGTGTCATGGCACAAATTGAAATTAAAAAAAATATATTCCATGTTTATCATATTTACCTAATTGATCGAATGCCTCTTTTGCAGGAGTAAATAACCTGAAAAATAATTTCATTCAGCATACAGGAATAAATTAGTGATTGAAGAATGACAGTTGTAATTGAAATGGAGTCTTGTGAGAAGTCTTTACTTCCAGATGAGATGAAGCACAATCAAACAAGAAGTGAGGGATCTGTTCCACGGAGTGAAGACATGGAAGCCATTCACACTGCAAAGGGACACTTTCCTGAGATTCATTCTTGTCCCATAGTAAGGAACACTGCAATGAAAATACTGACTTTCCTGCTCATCCACCCACCCTCTAACATAATAACAGTTTGGTTATTTAATATATTTGTATTCTGCATTATTTTTTCTAACATCCACATTTGGATGTTTCATCTCTTTCTTTCATACATTTAATTTGCAACAAAAGACTTAGAATATCAAAAGCAGAAAGATGATTCATGAGCATCTTGAGAAATCCCTTTTCTAAAATATAATAGACAACCAGTGTACACAAAGCTGGTATTTGTATTTTGGGTTCTTTATTGAATCGGAGAATGTTTTTTCCACACCAACAGAAATCAGAAGGGCTGGGCTTCAATTTAAAAACCAGAATGTAAGCAGCTTAAATAGACATTAAGTAGAACAGAAAGGCCTTTTCTCATTTATCCTGAATTTGTTTTTATTTGTATACTAGTTTTTAAAAAAAGTATGATCGATTTCTCCTCTGAACCATGATGATCAGATATTGCTTCAGTCGGCATGTAAGGAAGAGAGTGGTTTTTACAAAATGGCTTTATGACCAGTTCTATAAATATCTTCAGTTTTTCTTTCTTGAAACTGCAGTGTCAGGCTCACTGCAAATGTCTAAAAAGCTTACTGTTGGCATCCATGTATATGTACTCATATTATCACTTTGTTGGGTTTCATTTATATAATAGTCACATGTTAAATGGAGTTAATGATTTTGCTTTTTGTTGTACTCTTGGCTACATAAGCTCAGAAAAATGAATGGGAAATAAGTATATCCCAGAGGAGATGACTCCAGTATAACTTTATATTGAGAGTTCTAGAATGGATTTATTAGAGTTATTGTTAGGAAAATACAGTGGTTTTGTTTCTATTTTTATATATATTAACAAATTAGACTCGTGAAAGGAAATGAGACCTTTAAAGAATATTTTTAAGAAAAGAATGCCAACTAATATGTAAATATTTGCATTGGATCAATATCAAGCTTGAGGAGTGGAGTGGGTTTCCCCAGGAAACAACCAATGCAATGAAGATTTGATTATATTTTCTATGGAAAGGTCAGCATTGAAAAGAAGAGGGTAGGAGTCAAGCTGATATGTGAGTACAGTCTCCAGTGAAGACTCCTCTGAACTCACATAGAGATGTATGCTTATTATGAGGAAGGAACAGTACTTGATTTCAGTGATAGCTGTTGAAGAATGAGGAGTGCCTCACTCCAGGGGCTTGTGCACAATGACTCTCTGATGTTTTAACACTGACAGGGCCTAACATCTGAGGGAATCTTGTTATCAATTCTCCTAGAACTACGGAAGTAGGTCTATAATTTATGAAAGAGAAATCTGGGCAGCTCATTGTCCAGCCACAGATGGCCATGCCATATGCCACAAATCAGTCGTGTCAGCTCTCTCCAGTTAAAAATGAAACAAACAAACAAAAAATCTGTAGTCCTAAAGAAACTACACAACAAGAAAGACCCTAGGGAAGAGGCTGAAACCTCATTCAGAAGGGCAAACAGGGTAGATATCAGAAGTAGGAGAAGACAAGGAACAGGACCGGAAGCTTCCACAGAGGGCCTCTGAAAGGTATCTAAGGAGATACTGAGACTCATAGACAAACTTTGGGCAGAGTGACGGAATACCTACGGTAGAAAAGGGAGAAAGACCTGGAGGGGGCAAAAGGAGACCAACAAAGCCAAAAAACCTGGACCCACGGGGTCCTGTAAGCAAGCACCATGCATGGAGAGGACCTAGAACCCCTGCTCAGTGGAAGCCCATAAGCTGCTCAGTTTCCATGTGGGTTCCCTAGCAAATTGAGCAGGAGCTGTCTCTGACATGAACTCAGTGACAGGCTCTTTGATCACCTTCATCTGGGGGGCCACCCTTGCTGGGCCAGAGAGGAAGATGTCCTGATGAGACCTGATAAGCTATGGTCAGATGGAAGGGGAGGAGGTCTTCCTCTATCAGGGGACTAGAGAAAGGACATAGGGGGAGAAGAGGGAGAGTGGGTTGGATAAGAAGAAGACAAGTGAGGGGGCTACAGTGGGGATACAAAGTGTATAAATTATAATAAATAAATAAATTGAAAAAATGTGCTTCAGGAACTTGTGCTGGTGGTTTGAAGTTCATTAAGAGGTATAAATAAAAATATTGTCATCAACAATACCTACTATGCTAGTTGCATTTTCTTGCGATGTTTTGCATAAGAAATAATTTATGATGTTTATGCAACAAGCAAATTGGAGGTTAAAAAAATAGAGACATGAATATGATAGTAATATAACTGTCTAAGTTACCACTGATCTGGCAATTTAGATAACACAAGACGGTGACATAAGGAAGTATTCTATAATGATGAGAATTCTATGTAGGGAGGGTCAAACAAAATGTGTAGAGCTCAGTACAGTTCAGAACTTAAGGAACAAGAATGAATTTTTTGTTGTTGTTGTTTTAAATGTAGCTTGGGACTGAGATTTAAAGACTAAGGAAGATTTCTTTATTAGTACATGATACAAGATGCTTTGATTTGGGTAATGAGCAAATATTTTTGACTAAAAACTGCTTTGAAAAAAATGGAAATTTAATCAGTATGATGAGATTAAACTGTGATGGCAACAAGATGATAATACGATGATCAAGTCAAAGCAAAGGTAAACTGAAACAAGGCTGGCTGCTGGAACTAGATATTTTCTGTTGTAATTGATTTTTAAAGAAACTTGAAAACAGTCACCTGAAACTTATATATCTTTTAAAAATATTATATAAACATTAAGGCCATAATAACAGTAAGTCCAGGTAAGCAATAACCAAGATAATTTCTTGATAGGAAACTTACTACTGAAGAAATGATCAGGAAGATAGTAAAGCTTAAAGGAAACACTTCCAGAGAGCAGGAAGAATCAAGAGGCCACTTCAATGATTAACAGCAACTTGTATTTTTTTTAAATTTATTTATCAGGCTATTGATCGCCAAAAGACAATAACGTATGACCAGTTTTCCATACTTGTAGAAAAGGCTTACATTGTGAATGAAATGATAAATGGCAGAGTGAAACCTAGGTGACTATTTCCATTTAAGAATATGTCTTTTGCTGCCTAGCAAACTGGTTCAAAAGCAAGGTACAGCATTAGTATAAGTTGGGAATTTGCCAGAAGCAAAAATTCTCAGTGCTGAATTAAATTGTTACTGAAAAAAATATATGTTGCTGGTAGTGTAGTTGCAAATATTGACATTTTAATAATCAACCTACTTAATTCTGAAACACAATATGTCAGCACACAAAAATAGGAATTACCCATCTACTGGCACATACCATTTAAGAGAATTTTTCTTTGTTTAAGGGGCCTGGAAAGTAATTGGTAACAAATAAATTTTGCCTAACAATTTATTATTCATGAATTCACCAAACTGTAATTTTCAGAGTATACAATGATGAATATTCATTTCACATACTTATATAGCCAAATTAATGGAGATTATACATATTCTCCGCAGATAGAAAAATATTTTATCAAGTATGACACCTTTAAGTCATTCTGTTACTAAACATGGATGTTGAGGGTACTAAAGAGACGGCTCAGAGATTAAGAGCACACACTGATCTCTCTGAGGACCCACGTTCTCTTCCCAGCAGTGAAAACTGTGTGCTCACAATCAACTGTAACTCCAGAAAAAGGGACGCCAAGTCCCTCTTTTACCCTCAGAAGACACCTATAATTATAAACACAAACTACACAGAGAAACACAGGAATAAAATTAAAAAAAAAAATCTTTAAGACAAAAGGTGTTGAGCTTGTGTCGTGGACATTAAAGTCTTCAGAAGCCTTCTTAAAGCACACCCAACAGTGATAAAGTGCACCCTGTGCCCTGTGCTCTATTTTCCAGTCCACAACTGCTTTCTCAGATGCCTGTTAGCCTCGCAGACAACCAGGTAAGATCCAGCCTCAAGCCTCCTTAAAGTACACCCAACAACTATAAACTGTACTCTGTCCCCTGTGCTACATTTTCTTGCGCACAACTCTGCCTACTTTCCTGGATGCTTGCTGGCACTAGGAACACCAGGTAAGATCCTTCTAAACACTAGCCCACCAAGAGCCTAAAACTGAATCCCAGCCCCTGGACTCCAGCCACAACTCTACGTGCTTTCCCAGAAGCCATTTTGGCATCAGGGAACATCATTCCACACTGGTAATGGAAACCTACAAAGGAGATATCCTTCTGGACCTGAAGACTCTCTGGTCATCAGAACCCCAGACCATTCAGGCCTGAAGACAGAGAAGAATCAGAAACAAAGTGGGAAAAACATCCAAAAACCCTCCATCTAATAAAGATAAACTCTGAAGTCAGCATCTAAACTGATAATTACTGCAAAACTCAGATGTCTGAAAGCCACCATAAAAACACAGTCAACAAGATCAAGGGCAACATGGCCTTACCAGAGCCCAGCTACCCTCCTACAGTAAGCCTTGGATATTCTAACTCAGCAGAAACACAAGAAAATTACCTTAAACCCAATCTTATGAAGATGATATAGGCCTTTACAGAGGAAATGAATGAATCTCTTAAAGAAATATAAGAAAATACAATCAAACAAGTTAGGAAATTAATAAAAGTGTTCAAGATGTGAAAACAGAAATAGAAGTAATAAAGAAAACACAAACTGAAGGAATCCTGGAGATGGAAAACCTAAGTAAGAAAACAGAAACCACAGACACAAACATTACCAAAAAGAATACAGGAGATGAACTAAAGAATCTGAGGATGTGGAAGATACAATAGAAGAAAATAAAACATCACTCAAAGAAACTATTAAATCTAAAAAGTTTCTGACGCAAAGCATCCAGGAAATCTGGGACACCATGAAAAGACCAAAACTAAGAATAATAATACAAGGATAAGATTCCCAGCTCAAAGGTCCAAAAAATATTTTAACAAAATCATAGAAGATAATTTCCCTAATCTAAAGAAAGGAATACCTTTAGAACACCAAATATACTGGGCCAAAAGAGAAAATCCACACCCCCCAACAAAATAATCAAAACATTCAATGTACAGAACAATTCAAGAATATTAAAAGCTGTAAAGAAAAAAGGCCAAATAACATATAAAGGCAGACCTATTAGAATTACACCCACCTCCTAAACTGAATGGCATGTGCAGATGCATTGCAGAGTATAAGAGACCACAGATATCAACCCAGACTACTATACCCAGTATAACTTTCAATCACCATAGAGTAAATAAAAATTTCCTTGACAAAACCAAATTTAAACAACATCTATCCATAAATACAGCCCTACAGAAGATACTGGGAAAAAAAAACTCCAACAAAATGACATTAACTACACCCAAGAAAATACAGGGAACAATTTCACACCAGCAAATCCAAAAGCAGGGAAACATACACACATATAACACACACAAGCACGCACACATACACACTTCCACCACCAATGTAAAATTAACAGGAATTAATAAGCATTAATTGATAATATATCTCAAAGTTAATGGGTTTGATTTATCTCAAAAATGACACAGATGAAAAGAAAAGATGCAAAACCAACTCTATTACTCTGTTGCATACCAGCAACAACTCAACATCAAAAATAGGCATTATATCAGAGTAAAGGGCTAGGAAGAGATATTCCAAGCAAATAGACCCAAGTAGCCATTCTAGTCTCAAATAAATAGACTTTCAACCAAAATTAATCAAAAGAGATGAAGAAGAACACATTTTACTCATCAAAGGAAAAATCTACCAAGATGTCATCTCAGTTCTGATTTTCTATGGCTTAAATGCAATGACACCCACATTTGTAAAATAAACATTACTAAAGCTTAAATCACACATCCCATGTCATGCGTAAATAGTAGAAAACTTCAACACCACACTCTCACCAATGAAAAAGACATCAGACAAATAGTAAACAGAGAAATAATGAAACTTATGCACATTATGAATCAAATGGACCCTAACATCAGAGACTGAGGAAATCGAAGAATCATTAGGTCTAACTTCCAAAGCCTGTGTTACACTAAATTAGAAAATCTAAACAAAATGAAGGATTTTCTTGTTAGAGACCACTTACCAAAATTAAGATCTGGTAAACATTGTAAATAGACCTATAGCCCCTAAGGATGAAGCAGTCATTAAAACTCTTCCAACCAAGAAAAACCTAGGCCAGATGGTTTTAGTGAAGAATTCTGTCAGTCCTTCAAAGAAGAGCTAATACCAATACTGCTCAAATTATTCCATGAAATAGAAAGAGAAGAAACACTGCCCAATTCATTTTATGAGGCCACAGTCACCCTGATCCCAATACCACGCAGATTCAACCAAGAATTTTGAACCCATTCCCTTATATTGATGCAAACAGAATAAAAGAGCACATAAAACATCACCCACAATTTGATGATCAAGTAAGCTTCATTCCAGAAATTCAGAAATGGTTCAACATACAAAAATCCATCAATGTAATTCACCATCTAAACACACTTAAAAAAAAAATATATATATATATATATATATATATATATACAAACAAACGATAGTCTCATTAGATGCTGAAAAAGCCTTTGATAAAATTCAGCACCCCTTCATGATAAAAGTCTTGGAAATATCAGGGATACAAAACAATACTTAAATACAACAAAGACAATATACAGCAAGCCAAAGGCCAACGTCAAATTAATGGAGATAAACTTAAAGCAATTCCACTAAAATCAGAAACAAAGAAATTAGGGAAACAATACACTTCATAACAGCCACAAATAATATAAAACATCTTGGTGTAACTCTAACCAAACAAAGTTCCCATCTATATGATGGGAACTTCACATGTTAGAAGAAAGAAATTAGAGAAAATATCAGAAGATGGAAAGATTTTACATGCTCATGGATTGGTAGGATTGACATAGCAAAAACATGGTCATACTACAAAATGCAGTATACACATTCAATGTAATTCTCATTAAAATTCAACACAATTCTTTACCGACTTCAGAAGAACAATCAACTTCACATGGAAAAAACAAACTCAGGATAACTAAAACAATCCTGTACAATAAAAGAACTTCTGGATGTATCTCCATCCCTGATTCAATGCTGTACTGCAGAACAATAATAATAAAAACCACACGGTACTCTCATAAAAACAGACAGGTTAATCAATGGAGTTAAATGGAAGATCCAGAAGTAAAACCACATACCTGTGTACAATCAAATTTTAACAAAGAAGCCAAAACTATACAATGGAAAAAATAAAGCATCTTCAAAAAATGGTGTTGGTCTTACTGGATGTAGAAGAATGAAAATAGATCCATATCTATCACCGTGCATAAAACTCAAGTCCAAGTGGATAAAAACTCTCAACATTAAACCAGATGCACTAAATCTAGAATAGAAAGTGGGGAAATATCTTGAATACATTGGCAAAGGAGTAAACTTCCTGAACAGAACATCAGTGGCTCAAGCTCAGGCATTAAGATCAACAATCTATAAATGGAACCTCAGAAAATGGAAAGCTTCTGTAAGACAAAAGCCACTGTCAATATGATAAAATGGCAACCTATAGAATGAGAAAAGATCTTCACTAGCACTATATCCAACATAGGGCTAATATCCAAATATATAAAGATCTCAAAAAATCAGACAACAACAAATCAAATAACCTAATTAAATTAAAAATAGGGTACAAAGCAAAACAGAATTCCTAACAGAAATCTCAAATAGTCGAGAAGCATTAAAGAAATGTTCGTCTTCACTAGTCATCAGAAAGAATGCAAATCAAAAAAACTCTGAGAGTCTATCTTACACCTTCCAGAATGACTAAAATAAAATACTCAGTGGACAGCACATGCTGACGAGGATGTGGAGTAAGGAAAACACTTCTCCATTGCTTGTGGGAGTGCAAACTTGTACAACCATTTTTGAACTCATTGTGGCAGTTTTTCATAAATTTGAGAATAGTTTTACCGCAAGAACAAGCTATACCACACCATGTGTGTCTTTCTGGGTCTAGGTTGTCTTATTCAGGATGATCTATTCTAATCCCATTCATTTGTCTGCAAATTTCATAATGTCATTCTTTTTAATGTCTTAGTTCTACTCATTGTACCACATTTTCTTTATCCATTCTTTGGTTGAGGGACATCTGGGTTGTTTTCAGTTTCTGAACATTACAAATAAAGCTGCTATGAACACAGTTGAAAAAATGTCCTTGATGCATGGTGGACCAGTTTTTAGGCCTTTGAGTGGATGCACTTCATTCTGAAGAGCGTCTTTACTTTCTCAATAAACCAAAGCTATTTTTACTTCTAAATATGCATACATTTAAAGCAGGAAGTAAATATTTGATGAAATATTAAAATATAAAACAGTTCAAAATAGCATAAAATTAAGTTCAGAAAAATTATCTAGCTCTGCATTTCTTTACCTCAAGCTAAATACTTAAAACTATTTTTAAAAGGCTTATTTATTATTTATACAACCAGTCCACGGAGGAAGACAATGCACCCAGTCCTGATGAGACCTTTTAACTAGAGTCAGATGGAAGGGGAGGAGGACATCCCTATCATTGGACTGGGGAAAGGGCATAGAAGAAGAGGGAGGGAGGGTGGGATTGGGAGGGGATGGTGGACCATGTTACAGCTGGGATACAAAGTGAATAAACTGTAAGTAATAAAAATAAAATAAATTTTTAAAAGATGAAAAGAGGGCATTTATATTTTAAAATTACAAATGAAGATTAATTTTACAACAAAGTAGAGTGTATTTACTTCAGAGGAAGTGATACTTTTCCTTCTATGATATTTATATTGTTTCTTGTAAGGAGAGGACTCCAGGTATAACTAGATACAAAAAGAATTCTAACTTTTTAAAGGCTTCATATGTTCACATTTCATTGAACAACATTTTAGGTTTTTTCTGGGTTTCTAATATCCTCTTTGTTCCCCAAGCATCTGCCATAATTGCACCATTGCATAGCTGCTTTTAATTAAACTACTTATTGTATGTAATGCATAGTTTGCAAAAGGGCATCCTTGTTAGGAGTTGACACTTTTCTGGTAAAGCATAAAGTATTTGCTCTGGGGGCTGACTGCACAATTAGCCGTTCGTCTTGGATTTCTTTTCCTCGTTTATATTGCTTCTTTTCTGTACTATGTAGTTGTTGAACGATTATTGCTTTTCTTTAATTATCATCAAGTTTTTGCAGGAAGAATTCATAAAAGTTAAATTTTTCTTTACATTATGAGGATCTGAAATTGGAGTTTTTCTTATATTTCATCCTTATGCTGACGTTTGTGAAGTGCTAAGCTTATAAAAGCTGTTTCTGTCATAATCTCGGTACATTAATGCCAATGAGAATTAGAATCTCAGCTTTGTTTCTTTGAAAATATAATTACTTCAATTGTGTCTAGCATCATGTCCATCTGATACATTTAAGGAAATTTTGGTAGAATTAATGTAGCTGTAAAAATATTCAGACTTGGTTTGCATAACAACATTTTTTGCTAGTTTCTTTGCCTCTCTTTTTTCTTTTTTTATTTATTATTTTTATATTAATTACAGTTTATTTACTTTGTATATCAGCTGTAGCCCCCTCCATCATTCCTCCTAATCCCATCCTCCCTCCCTCATCTCATTCCTGTCCCTCTATCAGTCCACTGATGAGGGATGTCCTCCTCCCCTTCCATCTGATCCTAGCTTATCAAGTCTCTTCACGGCTGGTTACAATGTCCTCTTCTGTGGCCTAGCAAGGCTGCTCCTCCCTTGGGCAGGGGGGAGGTCAAAGAGCCAGCCATTGAGTTCATGTCTGAGACAGTCCCTGTTCTCCTAACTAGGGAAACCCACTTGGATACTGAACTTCCATGGGCTATATCTGGGCAGGTGTTCTAGGTTATATCCATTTATAGTACTTGGTTGGAGAAACAGTCTCAGAAAAGACCCCTGGACCCAGATATATTTGGTCCTTGTGGAGCTCCTGTCCTCTCCAGGTCATACTAACTCCTTCTTCTTTCATATGGTTCCCTGTACTCTGCCCAAAGTTTGGTTTTGAGTCGCAGCATCTGTTTTGATACACTGTTAGGAAACTTTTTGAGGTTTGTGTGATCAACTTTCCATTTAGCTTATTTGGAATTTAAAATATGTTAGTATTTGAATATATATTTACTTGTCAAAAATGCTAGGCTACTTTATTTTTGTTATTATTTTTTACTTCATAGTTAGTTTCTTTTTAATTTCAAGGAGCTGAGGACTGGATTTGGAACTGATCAGATCTAAGACCTTGTTCTTCTATTTCTGTTTGTCTTTGATATTTTAAGATTCCTTTCTGACTCTATTTTCTTGATTTTATTCTCATATTTTCTGTTGTGACAATGTTTGTACTGTTTACATTTTTATTTTAAGAAATTTCTTTTGATTTTTTTGCAAATAACTATTAAATATAAATATAATGTAAAATTATAGATTTTATATGTATACACATCTAAATGATAGCAATAAAATGCTGTGTGTTTTGCTCTTTCTATTCTGTATTCTTTTTTCTCATAGTTTTATTTTATTTCATCCTTCCTTTTGCTTTCATTTTGTCAAATACCTATTGTGTTTTGGATTCCAAATTACATATTAGTATTTTATTTCTTGTTTGAGAGTCTCTGATATATAATACATTTAGTTCAAGTCTATCAATACTTTCCGATCTCCAGCTCCTTCTATGTCCTTCTCTACTACTTTTCTTTTCTTGATTCATGTATCACCCCCCTTTTCAAACTACAGTGTCCCTATCCCCTCCAAGTCTTTCTATCTCCCCCCCCTTTTTTTTTTCATAAAATTCCATGCACTCTGCCCAAAGTTTGACTATGAGTCCCAGCCTTTGCTTGGATACTTAGATTAATAAGAGTATTTCAGAGATCCTCTGTGGTAGGCTCCTGTCCTGTTTCCTGTCTTTTCCTGTTTCCCATATCTAATACATTAGCCCTTCTGAATGAGGATTGAGCATCTTCCCTAGGGTCAATAGGGCCAATCAAAGAAACAAACAAAAAAACTGGGCCCAGGGAGCCCTGCTTAGACTGATACCCCAACTAAGGACCATGCATGGAGAAGACCTAAAATCCCAGGTCAGATGTAACCCATAGACTCAGTCTCCAAATGGGTTGCCTCATTAGGGGAACAGGGCTGTCTCTGATATGAACTCAGTGGCTGGCTCTTTGATGACCTCTCCCTGGGGGATGCAGTCTTACCAGTCCACAGAGGAAGACAATGCAGCCAGTCCTGATGAGACCTGATTAGCTAGGGCTGGATAGAAGTGGAGGAGGACTTCCCCTATCAGTGGACCAGGGGAGGGACATAGGTGGAGAAGAGGGAGTGAGTGTGGGATTGGGAGGATATAAAGAAGGGGGCCACAGCTGGAATACAAAGTGAATAAATTGTAATAAATAATTAATTAAAATTAAAAAAAAAACAAAGAAGACCCAAAATAAAAGAAATAAACAGGGTTTCCTGGGCACTTCTGCTAACTCTTTGGGGTCAAAGTCATCCCTGGGAACATGGGCTGCACATCAGGGACCACTACTGAGGAAAACTGGCTCTCCATCTTCCAGAAGTTATCAGTTGTCAGTAGTTCCTCAGCTAGGGGGGGAGAGATCCTCAGAATTAAAATCAGAGTTACACCACTGCTGCATATATACCCAAAGACTATATCTTATTAAAGAGATTCTTGCTCATTCATGTTCATTGCTTCTCTATTCACCATACTCAGAGAAATGTAAATGTCCATCAATTTACATTTGGGAGTGGATAATGAAAATAAGGTACACATAAACAGTGGAACCATATTCAACTATAAAGAAAATGAACTTACAGAATTTGGATATAAATAGATAGAACTAGAAATAATTCTAAGTGAGATAACCCAGAAAGAAAAAAGCTTTCTAATAAATGGGCCTCATCTTTGAATCTTAAGCTTGTAGATGAAACTTGAAATGTCCATGGAAGCCAGGAAACTAGAAAGCGGTCATGTGGTACGTCAAGACAGGGTGATGTCAAGGCAGGGGGATGTTACAGTGAAGGCACAGTAAAAACACAGGTAAAAATACAGGGGAAAAGAGAAATACTGGAGTAAGAGGATTATGTGGAGTAGGAGACATGAAGTCAGGGTAAAGGAGCATGCCAAGGAATAACTAATGAGAAAGACATTTGAAGAAGCATTCACATTTAAAAATCGCTAATTTGGCTCATATCAGAAGCTGGTCTCTTCCACATTCACAAAAGTTAAGATTTTTTTTTAATTTCTTTAACACTCACTTACCTTCAGTTATTAGACAATTTACTTGAAACTCCATTTGTGTGGACTAGCGCTGAAAATCTCTCTTAGGCTGTCTGGCTACATGGTACAGATCTGTATTCTATAATGTGCTGGGTTTGCTCAGGAGCATTGGTAGTATAAAAGACCAGCTCCTCTGTATCTCTAACAAGCGTACACTCTTGTTTTTACTTTTGCCAGAGAGAGACTCTCCGGTGACTGTACCCCTTACTACACACAGGGACATGAAGCAGTGCTAGCCAGACACACCCTGCAATCAGTAGACTGTGGGGCAAGATGAACTTCTGCAAGTTTCTCCAGAGTCGCTGATCTGCCTTTCCCACCCCCACGGATTCTGCAAGCAAACTATTTTCGCTCAGTCCCCCTTCAAGCGTCTCCTATCTTAATTCTAAGTGCATTTCTGCATCGCTGCATCTAGTTTACCCTTCCACAAATCCATGTACACCCTTAAGGCCAATCCCTTGCACCCAGTTCATTCTCTTCGCTGTCATGTATTTAAGACCTTTCCCATCTTCCTAATATTTTCAGCATTGTGAAAGAAAACAAAATAATCACTTCATTATTTCATCTGAACCTAATAATTTGTTTCCTATTTATTTATTTATTTATTTATTTATTTATATTTGTTTTTCAAGGCAGGGTTTCTCACTACATCCCTCCCTCTACTGGACATGTTCTGTAGGCCAGGCTGGCCTTGAACTCAGTGATCTGCCTGCCTCCGCTTCCTTAGTACGGGGTTAAAGACAAGCACCACCATGCTATGACAGACTAACTTAGTTATTTCTAGTAAAGGATGAAATTAATATTTTGAAAACAGTTCTTTGGTAAGAAAAAGGGTTGTTTTGTTGCTGTTCTGTTTTGTTTCTGCTTAAGGAGGTGAGACCACAATCACACAGAATCACAATCACACAGAGCTGCTTGTCATCCACCAGGTCAGCCCTGAACTTATAGGTGCCAGCCTGTTTCAGTTCTCCAAGTCATAACCAAGAAAAACATTCCCTGTTAATGACGAGGGTGGGAGAGATAGATATAGATAACTTGGCATGATTAGGATTGTTTTAAATAATAATAAGTTTGGTATTCTACTAAAACTCTGTACTTTTGAGATATGGTGAAAGAAGTTTCTCCATGAGATTTCTGCTTAGATTGGAAATTCAATGAGAAAACCTGCTTGACAGTATTTCAACATTCTGAGCTCCCGCTCTGCTTATTATCTGAAAGCACTGAGGGATCAACAGAAAAAAAAATAGTGAAAATGGAATTTTGATCTAACTTTTTTGAAGTTCTAACGGGTTGTGACTCCAGGCAAAATTGGAGAATGGGTTGAAAAGTGTTTTTCGCATATGTGCTTAACTCTTATGGATCCACTTGAAAAAAATAAGTAACAGAAACCAATTAAGTTGCATAACTATTTTTCTATCTTTAACCTTAAATTTTTAATGAAAATGCTAAAAAGCAAATGTTTATTCTGCCAAAACAAACTTTTTTAAATTTAATTTTATTAAAATATTTATTACAATTTATTTATTCACTTGCAGACCTGCTGCAGCACCCTCCTTGTCCCCTCCAAGTCCCACCCACTAGCTCTTCTCCCTCTAGGCCCTTTCCCTAGTCCCCTGATAGGGGAGGATTTCCGCCCTTTCTATCTTACTATAGCCTATCAGGTCTCATCAAGACTGGCTACATCCCCTTCCCCTGTGGCCTGGCAAGGCTGTACCCCACAGGGAGAAGTGATCAGGGAGCCTGCCACTGAGTTCATGTCAGAGACAACCACTGTACCCCTTACTAGGACACCCTTTCTGGAAACTGAGCAACCAATGGGCTTTCTTTGAGCAGGGGGTCTAGGTCCTCTCCATGCATGGTCTTTAGTTGGACTATTGGTCTCTGCAGGCCTCTCTGGGCCCAGGTATTTTGGCTCTGTTTTTCTCCAAGTCTTTCTATCTCCCTTCTTCCATAAAGATTCTGGCATTCTGCCCAAAGTTTGGCTATGAGTTTCAGTGTCTTCTTCGATAAGCTGGTGGGTAGAGTCTTTCATAGGTCCTCTGTGGAAGGCTCCTATATTGATAGTATAATGCACCAAATATTTTTAAAATAAATCACCTTTTAAAGTTTGATGTATTTCTCTGAAATCAGACCTCTGGACTTAGTTCATTTTGATTTCACAAAAGTCAAGTTTTATACAGGTAAAGTTAGTGTTACAGCATTATCATTGGATGTCAGGGACCTATTAGACATATAACCTAACTTATTATAACCACTTCACAACAAATTGATATGCAATGATTGTTTTGGTGTTTGTATCACTTGTTAAAACACAACTCACACAAAGTGTCAAATTGCCTTTCATCCTGAAAGAAAAATTGACCCAGAGGGAAAAAACATCTAATGAAAAGCCTTGGCGACAATCTTAAAAGAAGCAGAGAATCAGGGCCAGCTTTGTTTTCATTGTATTCACAGCTGCTGCACATCCGATAGAAACATAATACCACGTGCTGTCCTAGTTGAGATGGACTTTCAACTACTCTATGGCATTTGTATGTGGACATCTACTTGTGTTACCAATGTTCGTAAAGTATTTTTATTTAATTTTTAAAGAGATACGCTGTATTTTTTAATTTTAAGGACTGCAGGCCACTGAGATGGGTCAGCGTGGAAAGTCGTTTGCTGAACAAGCCTAGACAGCTGGGTTCAATCTCCAGATTCTACTTAAAGGTGAAAAGAAAAAACACCCTCCGCAAAGTTGTCTTCTGAATTCCACATGTAAGCCATCACATGCTCATTTGCACACAACACACATCATGCTCCCTCATAAAACAATAATAAAACTGTGTGAACAGAAATTATTCCTATAGCTTAAATGCTTCATGAGACAAAGAAATTTTGTATTCAGGAAAAAAAAAATCCAAACTGGTGTCAAAACACGGCTTCACACAGAGGTGCCCCGGCCATTCAATTTTCACTATGGCTTCAGCTGTTGTGAGTGAGTGACTATGTATCTGAAATTCAATTTATTCTTCCTGTGTTGATCTTGTTAAAAAAGTCGTTTTAAAAGCAGTCTGACTTGATGAGTGTGCTTCTGTGAGACCACTAGGAAGCAAAATGTCTTGTTTCTCTCTAGTTGAGATGTACCATATTTTAGAGTACAGGTTTCATGAGCAGACATAATTGTTGTTAACCTCACGTAATCTGGCAGATATAAAAATAATAGAAGAAAATATCTGAGGAATATTGCTTCACACAGGGTAAGAATTTAGGAAAGTATAGAAATTATATTCACATTATATTTTCTTGTTTATTTATTATGCTTAAATATGAACCTATAAATCTTAAGGATAATGGACCTAAGACTTACATTAATAAGTTCAGGTAATCTCAGGTTGTTTCTAAATCAACTATGACATGTCAATGGTATGCCTCTTAAAAAGAGGAAGGTTACATGGGGTAATGATTCACTAGCCTCTTTGTAATTGAAGACATTTTAGAGAGTTTTTAAATATGTATTCACTAAATTCTAGGAAAGAGACAATGGAGTAAGTAAGAGTTTGCTAGCATACCCGAAACCTAGACTACAGTTGCCCTGTCAGAGTCTGTTTGATATAACTGTTTAGAAGTTCTAGACTTTGTTGAAGTATAGCTTCTGAAGGAAGCCTTAGAAGGGAGTTCTAGTTAACTTTGATGCATTATTTTTGTTGTTGTTCTTGTTTTTTTTTTAATTTATTCATTTTATATTCTGATTGTATTCCTCTCTCTCATCTCTTCCTGGTCCCACTCTCCCTTTCTCTTCCCCCCGTCCCGATCCCTGTCCCCTAGTCCACTGAAGGGGGGAGTCCTCCTCTCCTGCCACCTGACCCTAGCATGGAATTCTTAACTACTTATAAAAGAATGAAAACAAAATAGTAATAGTTACGTGAAGTCATATGCTGAAAAAAAAAATAAAAGCATGCAAGACACCAGTAGAACATGGCCTACCCCATCAACTAAGCTGGGCTCACATGAGCTCACTGAGATGGGAGTAGCACACATGGCACCAAGCCCTCTGTGTATGTGTTATGGCTACTGGTTTGGTATTTTTGTTGGACCCTTAACAGTGTGTGTGGGTGTTTCTCTGGCTTTTGCCTGCTCTTGGAACTCTTTTCCTCCTATTGTGTTGCCTTGTCCAGCCTTGATTAAGAGGATTTTTACCTTGTTTTATTTTATCTTGTTTTGTTCTTGGCTGTCATCTCTGGAGGTCTTCTCTTTTCTGAAGAAGAAAAGAAGAAGGAATAAATCAGGGAGAGTGGAGGGTGGAACTTTGAGTTGTGGAAGGGGCCTACAGAGACTGATACTCCAACTAAGGACCATGCATGGAGAGGACATAGACCCCTATTCAAAAGAAGGCTATTGACTGTTCAGTTTCCAAGTATGTTCCCAAGTAAGGGGTACAGGGGCTATCTCTGACATAAACTCAGTGACTGCCTCTTTGATCATCTCCCGTTGGGGAGTGTAGACATTGGAGCTAGCCTTAATGAGACCTGATAAACTAGGGTCCAATTGAAGGAGAGTTCCTCTCCTATGAGGGGACTAGGGAAAGGGCATAGGGGGAGAAAAGGAAGGGTGGGTGAGACTAAAAGGAGATGAGGGAGGGGGCTGCAGTGAATAAATTGTAATAAATAAATATGTAAATTAAATTAAAAATAATAAAGAAAAAAGAAAAAAGGAAAGGAAAAGAAAAAAATGAAAAAACTGAAATTGTAATTCTATTGATAAATTGTAGAGAAAAAATTGAATCTGAGAGTTCTTAGAACTCAGGTTTTGAAAATAAAACCCATATGTATTATTATACTTATATATGTACATAAAGATAAATGTGCTTGCGATTTTACATTATAAATTATTAAAAATAAAATCATCTTTCTTAACAAAAAGAGAATGTTGTTCTCTAGTTCCATGGGCTAACATATTTTACAGAGGTCACAATCCTTATGACTGGATATGAGGATTACTTTCTCCTGTCTGGAAACTAAGTTATAATCAGGAAAAGAGAGATTGAGAGAGAGAGAGAGAGAGAGAGAGAGAGAGAGAGAGAGAGAGAAATGACTTTAAAATATTTTAGATCTCTGGATCAAAAGACAACATATTCAGAAGAAAAGGCAATTTCATACACAGAAAATATTTGAAAAATATGTGATAAAAGATTTTCAGGTATAAATATACAAAATCCCTAAAACTTAATAGCCCCAAACCCAAACCAAAATCTGAGCAATCTTTTCTAATAGATGGAAAACAGAGATGGTCATTTCAGATCATATGATCTCTTGGCAGATAAAAGGGTTTTACAATATTTGGATTTGTAATTCTCCAAAAAATACAGAAACAATTTATGCAAAAGAATTGTAAAATTATAAAACAATTGTGAAACAAATAGAAATTTGAGAATAAACCAGGGCATAAGTCAAATTGTCAAATTTGTGGTACTTATTAAGATGTATAACTAATATCCTTGATTTCTCTCATTTCAAACAATGTATATAATGTGTTTTGAATAACACAGAATAATAAAATAATTAATATTATTATAAAAATTTTGAAAGTAGACATAACAATTTTTAATACACAAACATAAAATAAACCCACTTAAACATATAAATTGTTAGTGAGTTAAAATTTATAACTACAATAAAACTCTGCTCCTTCCATTAAGATAGCCTTTATAGAAATGTATAAATATTTTTGAACAAAAGGGGACTTTGGAAACTTTCTCATCATTCAATGAGTTTGTAAAATGACTTGGTGGCTGTGGAGACTGGTAATTCCTCAATAAACTGAAACTACACTTAGCCCACTACCCAGAAGTTCAACTGCTCAAAGAACTATTGTCTTTTAAATGAAAATGAATTTTGGTTACACATTTAGGCACTTATTTTCACAACAGCATCCTTTGTAGAAACCTCATCAAAGAGGCAGCCTTAGCAACTATGGTTGAGTTCCCTGCAGGCAGTATTTAGTGAACACAGATGATATTATTCATTCTTTAAATTGAGTATGACTCTTAAATGGCTTTTAGTCTCTGTATGACTATACCTAATCCCATTGAGTTCTACATCTGGAAAACATAAAATTGAAATTATAACATGTTACATGTTTTAGTCTGATAAAAACTGAGAGCTGTGCATGTTAGTGAATGCTGATAATTTGCTGGGGAGGCTGTTTGATTTGAAAGGCAGTTTGACTGTATGGTGAGTAGTTAGCCAGCCAAGATTGTACAACAAGGCTCTGAATTCAGAAAGCAAAACCCAGTCCCAAACCAAACAGCTTTTAAAATAATAAATTTTGGAAAACAGAATCATATCTATTAAAACTGTTTCTAAGTATCATCAGAGAAATAGAATATGGCCAATGTATTTGTTTCTACCAAATTGTATGAGTGATCTGTGGGCACACAACCAGGAAATTCTCTACACACTACACATTCGAAATCTGTAATAAGAATTTTGAAAAGAAATAGTAGATTGATCTGATGATGGAATATGATGTGTACAGGGAAGAAATAAAAGAAGAAGGCACAGCTGATGGAAATGAAATAAAGTTTCTGTTAGTCTTCATGGAGTCTGATAGATTGGAGCCAAGAAAGTATTTTGAGCAGAGGAATTAGATGAGCTACTGTTGTGAGTCAATGGGTGATCTAAAGTGGCTAGGTGAGCATGCTCCATATAAGCAAACCACACTATGGTTACTATATGATGTAGTCCAATCTTTGCACAGTCTTTGGAAAAATTTTGGTCACAGTGATGGATGCTGAAGGACTAGTTTGTGCAATTGGCTGAAATAGTAAATTGTGAATTATCCAGTTTGCTAAGCTCAAATATCAACTTTTATTCATCAGCTATCATATTTTTAGAAGGTTTTACTTTTTATACAGACATTTGTCTTTTATAAATGAAAT
Organism: Meriones unguiculatus; assembly: GCF_030254825.1. Taxonomy (NCBI): domain Eukaryota; kingdom Metazoa; phylum Chordata; class Mammalia; order Rodentia; family Muridae; genus Meriones; species Meriones unguiculatus. The sequence continues at coordinate 70,645,656 of NC_083359.1, forward strand.
TAGTGACAAAATCTACTTGTAATGGGTGGGATGGTTCAATCCAAGTCCCTAGAACTTGTGAATGTTACATTTTTTAAAAAATGGTTGGACATAAGAGATTTTTCATACATTATATAGGTCTTTAACTAAATTAAATGGCAAGTGTTCTTACAGGGGAAAAAAGCCTAGTAGTATTTTATCTGAGAAAGAATAAGAGTTGCATGACAGAGTGATGATAAAGGTGCACAGAATTAGCTCTGAGAATATTTTGAGGGCACATAGTCTTGCTTACATTTTGGTTTGGGAATTCTGGCTTGCAAAACTGAATAGAGAAATATTTACTATTCTTCACCACTGTATGCATTATTGCTGATTTATTATAGTACTTACTGATGCTGTTTTTCACATAGAGCCCAACAGAAAAGTTAAGAATGATACTGCTATTGAAAGTGTTTTAAGGGCTGGGGGCTTAGTCAATAAATGCCTATTGGCTAAGTATAAACAACTGCATTTGACCCTGAGAATACTCACTCATATAAAACCCGAGGCATGGTGGTTGGTTGTGACCCCATTGTCAGAGAAGAAAGATAGGCAAATTCATGGAACTCAATGAACAGCCAGCCTAGACTACTCAGGAATTTGCAGTTCAGTGAGAGACCCTATTTTAAAACAGCAAGGAAATGGGAGCCTCTGATTGACAACAGGCATCCATATGTGCCCACACATATATGTACACAACATTCATTAGAATAAACACACGCAAACACACACACACACACACACCACGCATAAACATTTTAGTACATAATGAGGAAGTTATTTATTCTGCTTACAATAGAACATTTCACTCATAGTTTGGATTTAAGAACTGGTTTTGCTTAACAATAATACATCATATGTGTATCATGTGTATAGATACATGATTTATAATGCGGCACGCATTTTCAAAGTCCAGAGAACAACCTAATATTCTAAAAATATTGTACAGGATAAATACATGTTCTTGCCATCATAAACTTCTGTTGATAACAAATGCAAAGATTTATACTAGTTTATTTCAAATTTAGTAATTTTAATAATAGAGGCAAGCAAGTTGAGAGAGGAAAGGAAAGATTTGATCCAACATGAGTGGAGGAGAAGATAAAGACAAAGCCTTATGTATAAATAAAAGATCTTCTCAGTTATAGCCCATGGCTTCTCAGTCTCCAAGTGGGTTCCCTAGAAATTGGAACAGGGACTGTCTCTGACATGAACTCAGTGGCAGGCTCTTTGATCAACTCCCCATGAGTGGGATGCAAGCTTGCCAGGCCACAGAGAAAGATGATGCAGCCAGTCCTAATGAGACCTGAAAAACTAGGATCAGATGGAAGGGGAGGAGGACCTCCCCTATCAGTGGATGGGGGAAGGAGCAAGGGAGAAGAAAAGGGAGGGAGAGTGGGATTGGGAGGGGACCAGGAATACAGCCAGGATACACAATGAGTAAATTGTAATAAATTATAAATAAAAATAATAAAAGGTCTTATCTAAACAAAAGTAATACTTTGTCCTTGACAAGTTATTCACTGGAATGAGTGTCAAAGGGGCTTTGTAGAAGTTACCATGAATAAGATTTTTTTTACAGCATTGATTTTTTTTTATTCTCACTTTACTAGCTAGCTATTCTATTCTTGGAGTATGTGTAAAATATTGACTCTGTTCCAAAAAAAAAAAAAAATCCTAATTGCAGTTTTGGCTCCATCTATGTGTTTGGTACTAGTCCTTTGAATATTTTCAGTCTTCAGGATCCTATAAACACCAAACACATGCATATTTGAGAAAGTATTGACTTCCTAGATAAGGATCATGAACATATTTTCCACTGTGAAATAGGCTATCCACTCAAGATTATGTATTTAGTCCTACTATGTGTTTGCTACTGTTATATTAAAATATGACTTCCAGAATATACTATAATAAATCAATTAATTAAAGATCTTTTCTTTTGCTAGGTAAATATTACATTCTTTTGTTAAGAATTAAGATTTTAGCATCTAAATGTTAGATAAATTTATAAAAATCATGCATAGAATATTGAAATTTATATCTTATATTTCCCAATTTAATAAAACACTGTTTAGACAGACAATAAGAAAGAAGTGAAATATGCTACTGAGCAATATTTTTTCCCTACATAAATAGAGAGAGGAGCTGGATGCCTGATACAGTATAGGGAGGGATTGGAGGGGTTCATTTTAAGCAATTTCTTCTTATGCTGTAATTGTTATGGAAATATAAAGTTAGGAGTCAAACTGAAATACTGAGTTACATTGGAGTGGATAATGAATCTACAAAGGTAAAAACAGTGACCATATGTGTACCAGTCATGGCTTCTAGGCAAACAGAACCAGTAGGAGGCAGAATATATAGAGGTGGATTTGTTTGATAAATTGGATCAATGGGTATGAAAGCAAACGCTGCAGATGCTGTCTTGCACAAGCCAAGCCGAGAGCTGACAGTGCAACTCACCTCTAACCCAGGAAACCTGCAAATCAGTGAAGCCAATGATGTGAGTCACAGTACGAGTCCAAAGACCTGGGGACCAGGGCTTCGAGAACTGAGATGGAAGTCCACCTAGCCCTTCCTTGTGTTCTATCAGAGTGGTTGATGAATTGTGGAGTAGCCACTGGCACTTGTGACATCATTCTTTCTCATTCAATTCATTGACAGATATAACACTTTCAGAAAGTTTCTGAGAGAAAAACACTGTGATAAAAATTATGTTTCACCAAACATCAAGACTTCAAATTAATAGTAAAATTACCATTGCAGACTTAACAAGAAAGCTACCCTAAAATATTAAATAAAAACATACCTGGAATAAGAGCTTTCTGCAAATGTTTTATAACACACAGAAATAAAAATCAATATAAAGAAGCCAAATCTCACCAGCAGGTGAGACAAAACTATAAAATCAACATAACTAAAATTACATACCCTAATAGGATGTGCTTAAGGCAATGAATACCTGACTCCTATCTGCAAAGTTCCATGAGAACAAATTACAAAAACTTAAATATTTTAAAACAGAACATTAAAATTTAAAAATGCTAGATAATTTGGTGTAAATTTTTAAGTGTTAATCTTCAAGAGGGAAAATATCCTAATTATGTTTTCAAGCCTATGAATCATAAGTAAGTATACATAAGTACATCAAAACTTAAAACTTACTTATTTTTCAATGGCCAAATCTATCAAAATTAAAGTTACTATTAATGATGAAAACTTAAAAGTTATAAATGGGGGATGCAACTACTCACTCATTGGCGCAGTCCAAGCAGAAATGCCTGACAGTCCATCCAGCAGATGAGAACCTGTTAGAACTCTGGTACAATGTGAATGAAGTGTCAACTCTGTAACCTTCTTGGATATATTGGTGCTGTTCCAGACTTCTAAACAGACATATGATTTTGTAGCAGTATTCCCCTCTGAAGCAGATGCAAAAGTGAGACATAGAACATATCCAAACCAGGACACCAGACGAAAGGAAACTAAGTGCACATAAATAAAAATGTTTAACACAGTATTACTGTTAATAGTATGAACCTGTGAGTTTATTGTTGCTATTTACATATGCGTGGGTGAAGTCATACTTACAAAAGCACAAACAAATCAAAGGCAGTTGCATCAACTGAAACACTCAGCCCACACTGGGGTACAGTTTCCCAAAAGCTGTTCCTGGAGCTCACTCTTCACCTTGCAGGGTCTCTTTTCCCCAGAAATTCTTACTGCTTTAATACTATTCGATGGGGTCTCTGTGAATCTTTATGAGCTTCCTAAACATGCGTTTTACTTGTCTCCTGAGTCTTCTGAGTCTTACATTGATGAAGATCCTCATTTGTGAGGAACTTCTAAGAAACAAGAAGTGGGTATGAGTGAGTTATAACATCATGCAGTTGCACTGGTGTAAATTCATGAACTCAGTACTAAGCAGACAATCCAAGCATGGCAGCATGTGACTTAGAAACACTGCAAAGGTGAAAGCCATCCTGGCCGATGTAATGGGTGACACTGTATAAATTAAATCAAATTAAAATTCTTTTAAAATAGGAATCCAAGCTCAGAGAAATGCAAGTTGCAATGATTAGTGTATTTAATTTGGTAACAGCACTCTGTCTAAGTAGAGAAACTGGGACATGAAAATCATTTCCCTTGTGATTGCCACATTCTATTACTTGGCCTGAGTATTGGTTACAAAGGTTCATTTGCTTTTACTTTCTTTTTTTTTTAATATTGTTTTTTTTTATTTTAATTTTTATTAATTACACTTTATTCACTTTGTATTCCCCCATAAGTCCCTCCACCCTCCCCTCCCAATCCTACATTCCCTCCCACTTCTCCACACATGCCCCTCCCCAAGTCTGCTGATAAGGGAAGCCTTCCTCTCCTTTCTTTTGATCCTAGTCTATCAGATCTCATCAGGAGTGGCCGAATTGTCTTCCTCTGTGGCCTGGTAAGGCTGCTCCCCTCTCAGATGAAGGTGATCAAAGAGCAGGTCAATCAGTTCATGTCAGAGGCAGTCCCTGTTCCCATTACTATGGAACCCACTTGGACACTGAACTGCCATGGGCTACATCTGTACAGGGGTTCTAGGTTATCTCCATGCATGGTCCTTGTTTGGAGTATCAGACTCAGAAAAAAAACCCCAGTGCCCAGATTTTTTTGGTTTTGTTACTCTCCTTGTGGAGCTCCTGTTCCCTCCAGGTTGTTATTCTTGAAGAGTAAATCCAATTTAGTAATTGGACAAAGAGTTAAAGGGAGTCTACACGGGTTCCATGGAGTTGGACTTTTAAAATTTATTTTTAAGTTGACTAAAAGTCAATTACAGTCAGGCATGGTAGCACAAGCCTCTAATCTTAGCACCATGGGAGGCAGAGGCAAGTGAATCTCTGTGAGTTTCAGGTCAGTCTGTTCTACAAAGTGAGTCCAAGACAGTCAAGGCTACAAACAAACTCTAGCCCAATAACCAAACAAACAAATAAACAGAAAAGGTTAATTAGTTAATTCTTAGATTGGTGTATAAAATGAGCCTCATCATCTTTTCTTACCTATACAAGGCATACACAAGATTGAGTCATCAGCCTTCTACCACATATGGGGGAGGGGAGCAGGAAGGTCCCCCTAGCTAAGGGTCCATTGGCAGCAGATGGCTACTAGGGCAGAGGAGCGTTTTTCTTCAGCCATATAGCTAAAGGCTCTGCAAGCAACCTCACACCCAAGTTCATGCAAACAATCATAATCTCACTTAGTCATTGAAAAATATTATTAAGTAATTAAATATCCACATGTTTGGGAGAAAATTGTCAAATAATGAAATAAACTATTCTGGGAATTCAGTATAGATTGAAAGACCAAGAGATTAAAAATCAGTGGCTATAAACATGGTTGAGCAAGTGTCCTTTTTGTGTACTTGAACAAACTTTGGGTATATACCTAGCAGTGGTATAGCTGGGTCTGGAGGAAGCACTATTCCTATTTGTCTTAGAAAGTGCCAGATAGCTTTCCAGAGTGGTTGTACCAGTTTACATTCCCACCAGCAGTGGAGGAGGGTTCCCCTTTCTCCACAATCTCTCCAGCATGTGTTATCGCTTGAGTTTTTCATCTTGGCCATTCTGATGGGTGTAAGGTGATATCTCAGGGTCATTTTGATTTGCATTTCCCTGATGGCTAATGAGGATGAGCATTTCTTTAAGTGTTTTTTTGCCATTCTATATTCCTCTGTTGAGAATTCTCTGTTTAGCTCTGTTCCCCATTTTTTAATTGGATTACTTGGATAGCTGCTTTTCAGCTTCTTTAGTTCTTTGTATATACTGGATATTAGTCCTCTGTCAGATAAAGGTTTAGTGAAGATTCTTTCCCAATCTGTAGGCAGTCGTTTTGTTTTGATGACAGTATCCTTTGCTTTACAGAAACTTTTCAGTTTCATGAGGTCCCATTTATTGATTGTTGCTCTTATCCCAGAAGGAGAAAGACAAACATGGGATATACTCACTTATATAGACCTATAAGATATGATAAACATAATGAAATCTATACACCTAAAAAAGATAATCAATTGAGCGGACATGGGGTAAGATGATCAATCCTCGTTTAGAAAGACAGATGGGATGTGCATTGAACATATGACAGGAGTCTACTGAGCGCATCTGAAAGACTCTAACTAGCAGTGTTTTCAAAGCAAAGACTCATGACCAAACCTTTGGCAGAGTACAGGGAATCATAAGAAAGATGGAGAGTTAGTCTGATGGGGAAAGGATAGGAGCTCCACAAGGACAAAATATATCTGGGCACAGGGTCTTTTCTGAGACTGACATTCAACCAAGGACCATGTATGGATATAACCTAGAACCTCCACTCAGATGTAGCCTGTGGTAGCTCAGTAACCAATTGGTTTCCCAAAGTGAGGGGAACAGGGACTATTTCTAACAGGAACTCAATGACTGGCTCTTTGGCCTCCCCACCCCCCAAGTAGGAGCAGTCCTGTTAGGCCACAGAGGAGGGCTTTGCAGCCAGTCCTGAAGATACCTGATAAAACAGGATCAGATGAATGGGGAGGAGGTCCCCCTATCAGTGGACTTGGAAAGGGGCAGGGTGGAGATGAGGGAGGGAGGGAGGGACTGGGAGGGAATGAGGGATCGGGACATGGCTGGGATACAGAGTTAATAAAATGTAACTGATAAAAAAAATTAAAAAAAAAATCAGTGGTTATTATTTCAAAGTTTAAAGCACAGGCCTGAACTAAGGCTAGCTGGGTGGAGATATGTCCTTAGGGGAAGGGCTAGCCTTAATGCCCTGAGGGAAAGAACTAGCCTTACTGCATTCTTTCCCCACCCACTAGAGATACAGTTGTTAGGAAACTGGCCCATCTCCCTAGGAAGGGACACCAGATCCTTAATGGGGACCTTCCTATAGCAAATCAATTCAAAATGCAGAATCCCTTTTTTTTGTGTGTTTCAACCAATAGATATTGCCAGGCAGGAATCCCCTGCTTTGGGCATGCTGGGAGGGACCAGAATCTTTAAACCACCCAACTAACCTGAGCACAGTACTCTCAGCTCTCACTTCTTCAGTGGTGGGGGTGTGAGCCCAACCTGCAGCCTGTAATATTTTGTAATAAAAAGATCCTCAGGTATTTTGCAATGGACTTGACTCCTGGTGGTGGTGTTTTCTGGTATCACAATTAGGACATAACAAGATAAATTCACAAATATTAGTCTTTCAGAAAGAACCTTTCCCAAAGCTGGGCTCTCTTTTCTGACCTCAGTGAATGGGGTTGCATTTAGTCTTGCTGCTACTTTAGATACCAGGGCTGGTTAGTACCAAGATGGGGTCTTTCTTTTTCTTCAAACAAGAGGAGAGGGAAATGAGGAGAGAAGGATTGGAGGCCAAGCTTGAGAGAATTGGAAGGAAGGGGTTGTGACCAGGCTGTAAAGAGATTAAGTAAATGGAACAATATATCAGACTAATCTTAACATGGTAAACAAAAATGGAAACTCATACATATTTATTAATGATTTTTTTATTTAATATAATTTTAATTTAATTTTATTTTTATTAATTACAGTTTATTCACTTTGTATATGAGCTGTAGCCCCATCCCCTCCTAATCCCATGCTTTCTCCTTCATCTCCTATGTTCCTCCCCCAGTCCAATGATAGTATTGGTTCTCCTCACCTTCCATCTGACCCTAGTCTGTCGAGTCTCAACAGAACTGGCTTCTTTGTCTTCCTCTGTGGACTGGTAAGTTTGCTCTTCCCTCAGCTAGAGGTGATCAAAGAGCCAGCTCATGATTTCATATCAGAGACAGTCCCTGTTCCTATTATTGGGGAACCCTCTTGGACACTGAACTGTCATGGGCTACTTCTATGCAGGGGTTCTAGGTTATTTCCATGCATGGTCTTTGGTTGGAGGATCAGTCTCAGAAAAGACCCCTGTGCCCAGATTTTTTTTGGTTTTGTTGCTCTCCTTGTGGAGCTCCTGTTCCCTTCAGGTCTTTCTATCTCCCTCTTCTTTCGTAAGATTCTCTGTACTCTGCAAAAAGTTTGGCTATGAGTCTCAGCATCTGCTTTGTTACCTTGCTGACCAAGTAACAGCTTTTACTAGAGGCTTGAACATCCAGTCATGGAAATCTTCCATGAATTTATGGTTTCCTTATAAAGAACAATGTTCACAACATATAAAGTGAGATTTTAGGTCCATTTATCTTCACCATAGGCACAATTGAAAAATAATAATAAAGTTGCTACAAACATGGTTAAGCAGATGTCCTTGTATATTTGAGCATCTTTTGGACATATGCCTAGGAATCATATGGCTGAATATTGAGAAAGCACTATTCCTAATTGTCTGGGAAGGTGCCAGATTGATTTCCCTTCAATAATTAAATTAAAAAATAAATACATAAACATAAAAGAAAATGGTGAGACAAAGTGCCTCTCATCCAAAACAAAACAAAAGCCATAAAGTATCTTGGTGTAACTGTACCCAAACAAGTGAAAAACCTGAATGAAAAAACCTTCAAGTCTCTGAAGAAAGAAACTGAAGAAGACATCAGAAGTTGGAAAGATTGCCCATGCTCATGCCTCAGTAAGGTTAACATGGCAATATTAACAAAAGCAACAGAGATTCAGTGCAATTCCATCAAAATACCAACACAATTACTGACCTTGAAAGAAAAATTTTCAACTTCATGTAGAAAAACAAAAAACCCAGAACAGCTAAAACAACCATTTACAATAAAAGATCTTCTGGAGGTATCCTCATCCTTGATCTCAAGCTGGACTATATAGCAACAGCAATAAAACTGTTGCTAAAATAAAATAAAATACTACTGGGATACAAACAGACTGGAAGATCAAGGGAATAGAATTGAAGACCCTGAAATAAACCCACAAACCTACAAACACCTGATTTTTTTATAAAGATGCCAAAACCATACAATGGGAAAAAGCATCTACAGCAAATGGTGCTGGTCTAACTGGATTTTGACATTTAGAAAATGCAAACAGATCCATACTTATCATCCTGCACAAAAGTAAAGTCCAAGTGGATCAAAGACATCAACATAAAACAAGACATACTAAATCGGTTAGAAGAAAAAGTGGGGAAAAAGCCGAACTCATTGGAAGACAACTTCCTGACCAGAACACCAACAGTTCAAGCTCTAATATAAACAATAAATGGAACCTCATGAAACTGAAAAGCTTCTGTAAAGCAAAGTACACTGTCAACAGAGCACAACAGCAGCCTACAGATTAGGGAAAGGATCTTCACCAACCTTACATAGCATAGAGGGATAATATCTGAAATATAGAAAGAATTCATGAAATTAGAAACCAACAAACCAAATAATCAGATTAAAAATGAGGTACAGATCATCTCACCCAGGGTCCTCATTTCTTAACTTCTTTAGGTGTACACATTCTAGTATATTTATCTAATATTATATGCCTAATATCCAGTTATAAGTGAGTATGTGCCATGTGTATCTTTCTGCTTCTGGGATACCTCACTCAGGATGATCTTTTCTAGATCCCACCATTTGCCTGCAGATTTCATGATTTCCTTGTTTTTAATAGCTGAGTAGTGTTCCATTGTGTAAATGTACCATAATTTCTGTATCCATTCTTCAGTTAAGGAATTTCAGGGTTGTTTCCAGATTCTGATTATTACAAATAAAGCTGCTATGAACATGGTTGAGCAAATATCCTTGTGGTATTCTTGAGCATATTTTGGATATATGCCTAGGAGTTGAATAGCTGGATCTTGAGGTAGCACTATTCCTAATTGTCTGAGAAAGAGCCAGATTGATTTCCAAAGTGGTTGTATAAGGTGACATTCCCACCAGCAATGGAGGAGAGTTTCCCATTCTCCACAACCTCTCCAGAACGTATTGTCACTTGAGGTTTTGACCTTAGCTATTCTGCTTGGTATAAGGTGAAATCTCAGGGATGTTTTGATTTGCATTTCTCTGATGACTAAGGAGGTTGAGCATTCCTTTAGGTGTTTCTTTGCCATTCAATATTCCTCTATTGAGAATTCTCTGTTTAGCTCTGCACCCCATTGAAGAAGGACTGTATGTAAGATGCCCAATTTTCATGCAGAAAGGCAAACTAGATGGGCATTGGAAAAAAGAGAAAAGAGGAAACAGGACAAAGGCCTACCACAGAGGGACTCTGAATGACTTTACCCAGCAGTGTATCAAAGCAGATGTTGAGACTCATAGCCAAACTTTGGGCAGAGTGCAGGGAATCTTATAAAACATGGGAAGAGAGGGAGACAAGGAAGGGAAAGAACCTCTACAAGGAGAGCAACAGGACCAAAAATCTGGGCACAGGGGTCTGTTCTGAGACTGATACTCCAAACAAGTATCAGTGTTGGAAATAACCTAGAACCCCGGTACAGAATTAGCCTGTAACATTTGAGTGTCAAAGTGGGTTCTAAAGTAATGGGAAAAGGGACTGTCTCTGACATGAACTGATTGGCCTGTTCTTTGATCACCTCCCCCTGAAGGGGGAGCATCCTGACCAGGCCACAGAGGAAGACAATGCAGCCAGTCCTGATGAGACCTGATAGGCTAGGGTCAGAGGGAAGGGGAAGAGGATCTCCCCTGTCAGTGGACTTGGAGAGGGACATGGGAGGAGATGAGAGAGGGAGGGTGGGATTGGGAGGAAATGAGGGAGGGGGCTACAGCTAGGATAAAAAGTGTATAAACTGTAATTAATAAAATAATTAAAATTAAAAAATACTTCATTTATTTTTATTAATTACAATTTATTCACTTTGTATTCCCCCTGTAGCTATTCCCCCTGGGGCTATAATAAGTATTTTAATGAATATGAAAAAGAATGAAATTTATATCACCATGAAAAATACTTGTTTTAAGGGGAATATTGACTTGCTTCATGTTATTAAAATTGAAAGAGGAAAGACAATGCCTAAGCATATACATATTTGGTTTTAGTTTTAGGGATTTGAAACTTTCAGTCTTTCATGATTAAGGGCTGTGTGCATATAAAACATCCCTATAAATGTGTAGGACTAAAAATTGCAAACCACAGTTAAAAATGTCACATGTAAATCTTTAAGTACAAAGGTATTTTTAAAACCATAAAAATGGAAACACTGTAACTATGGTGAATACTCATATTTCAAAAAATTGAAATAAGCTGTATCACATTTTTCTCAAGAAATGTAAATTATTCCAAAGAGGAGAGGGAGTCTTTCTGGCTGATATGGAATGAACTCTATAATGTAGTCTTCTAGGTTTGAAACTTGAGAAAAAGCTGACAAGATGAAAAGTAAAAAAAGAAAGCTTTACAGAGCAATTTCATTTGATTGTTACTTTCACTTGAGCAAATGATGGGGAAAAAGTATGGATAAGATCTTACAAGTTCATAGTTTGGTGGCCTTAAATAATGGGTCTCTCTCTCTCTCTCTCTCTGTGTATGTGTGTATGTGGGTGTGTGTGCTATGCTATGGTATATTATACTATACTATGGAACTAGTAAAATCATACTATACTATGGAACTAGTAAAATTTCATATATATATGAAATTGTAAACAATGATTACCATCAGTGCCCGTTGAGTAGAGCAGAGTCATAGGAGAACAATAGGTATGAAGACATTGAAAAAGCCCTTTAAATGAAATATACGTTCTGTAAATCAATTGTGTTGTTACACACATGCACACAAATGTTTACAGAAACATCACAAATGGCAAATCATGATTTTTCGAATGAGGTAATTGTTAAGATTATCCTTAAAAGATGTATTCTCATGTTTTATTTATAGTCAAAATATACTGCTCATTATACCGAGTCAAATGATTTACATATAAATTCTATAGTGAAAAATACTCTTTCCCCCAATAACATAAATTGCTGCTCTAACAATTCCATTTCCTTTAGTAGATGGAGTCCTCTTTGGTTAACTTCTCTGGTTTTCTAGTTATGAAGAATGTCATAGTGTCTACAAAAAGGACTAAGGTAAATGTATTATTTCCTACTTTACTTCTGTTCTTTTTCATATTGTACCACAGCACACAGCTCCACAGATGAGAGCGAGGATAGTACCCATTATTAACTTTCCTAACTGGAATGGTTTTAAATACCTATTAGTTAAGTGCTTGGCTGATGAAGCTAAATCCCTTGATCATATTATAAAAAACTGCCTTCTGTCAATTTGGTTCAAACAGAACTAGCAGTACTGAATAAATGTTGATTTTCAACCATTATTATATTTTTATTATTAACACATGGAACAATTTAGCATTTCCAAATATTAATTGCAACATTTTTAGGTAGATACAGTTAATATCTTATATTTTACTGTACTTTTGGATTGTTCCTATATTTGATAAATGATACTGACAAACCAAGTGCAGCATATTAAAAGCATCACTCTTTTTTACTTACTATATACAAAATAAAACATGTTTTATATTCATTTTCCAAGTTAATTTCCTGGTCTTCTTATTTAGCTGGATAAATGGATCCATCATTTTTCTCATAGAAATGCATGACACTAGAGTTGTTAGTAACCTTTGACACTTTGTTTGTTTCTTGACATTTCATTAATGGGGTACAGATTAATGACACTGGTTTAATGTTCAAATGACATCATTTGCTAAAGCTATATAGTGAATAGATACCAGGATAAAAATGTTTCTAAGAATGGTGGTTATTAGGAGCATGGTGAGAGTAGGGAAAGAACAGATAAACGTTGAGCAATGGCTACTGAGTTACAGTTAGAACAAGAAGCTGTTATGAGTTATTTCAGAGTAGGGTGGCTCAGTTTCAATAACCTAATTTGAATTTAAATTTAAAACTTGAAAGATTTTGTGTCACTGTCATACCTGTGAGTATTAAAAGAAACGACTGTGAAATTTCTCAGGATCTAAAGTATGACTGAAGAGATGAATACGTTTAACCTGATCTAAATAACATACACTATAAACATGGAACAAAACCTAAGAGAGTTCTTCATATATGCAGAGTTCTTATTTTTTCATTAACTGGTAAAAACAGATGTTTGCTGTTAGACAAAAGGTCCAGTAACTGGTATGGAATACCTTCGTAAAAGCCAGTAACCGGGGAAAAACTCCAGAGGAAGGCCCTAAAATATTTTAGATTATTGTTAGCGTGTTTCGTTGTCCACCAGAGCTTGATAGTGGAAGCCTGTTGCTGAAGACACTGCCTATTTGGCTTATGAGATATTGGAAAATCAAACTGGGTCTGAGCTGAAGGCTTCCTCTTGCTTGCTTTCATTGATGAGAAGGTACTACAGAGCTTCAAGATGGACTGGACGAGCTGCAGTGAAGACCTGCCTGGCAAGGTATGACCACCGTGCAGTAGTGACGTGACAATCAAGGAAGTAATCAACTGCTTTCTAATTGTATTTGAGCTTGCTACACATTGGAAATCAATACATGGTACTTGAATCCTGATCAGGAATTCATGAGCATTGAGTTCTTGACTTGAAGGTAGAACCTACCACTGTTGCTGTGCTAAAAAGAAACGATGTCTTTATGATTGTTAACATGCATTGCTTCGAGTCTCACCTTCGGTCACCCCCATGGACTCCCAGGAGCCTCCCTTGTCCCAGAGATGCACCCCCACTAGCAATTTTTTTTCTGTGTCTGGGTTCTTTTCCTCAATCTCCCCTGCCTATCTCTGTTCACCTGATATCCTCTTCCACTATCCTTCCCACTCCATCTACCACACGGATCCCTCCCTCTATCCTACTTTGAATGTCTATTGTACTTCATATTCTGAGTGAGACTCAAGCATCTTTCCTTGGGCTATCCTTGTCTCCTTTGTGTCTGTGTATTGTAGTAAGTCTATTCTGGACTATACTGCCAATATCTGCTTATAAGTGAGTATAGGCCATGTGTGTTTTCTATTTCTGGTTTTCCTCGCTCAGAACAATCTTTTCTAGTTCTATCTATTTGCCTGCAAATGACATGATTTCCTTGTCTGTAACAGCTGAGTAGTATTCCATTGGGTAAATGTACTACATTTTCTTTATTGATTCTTCAGTTGAGGGGCATCTAGATTGTTTCCTGAACCCAGGTGGGAATCCCAGTGGAAGGAGGAGGGATTGACCCAAAATGTTTGAAACCTTTGACCCAAAATGTTTCTTGTTTATAAGAAGCATAGAGGCAAAGATGGAACAGAGATTGAGAAAATAGCAAACTAGTGGCTGGCCTGCTTGAGAAAAACCCCGTGGGAGAGGGCTAGCCACTATCACTATTTAAAGATACTTTGCTATGCTTGCAGAAAGGAGTCCAGCATAACCATATTCTGAGAGGATTTTCCAGGCAGCTAATGGAGAGAAATGCAGATACCCAAAGCCAAGCAATGGCTTGGGGAGTGCAGTTGGACGAGTTGGAGGAAAGATAGAGGGAGGCAGAGGGATCAAGGACACCATAAAAAAGCAAAAAGAACTACAGAGTAATTGAATCTGGCACAAAGGGGCTCATGGAGACTGAACTACCAACAAAAAGCTTTCATGGACAGAACCTAACCCCCCTGTACATATGAAGCAAATGTGCAGTTTGATCATCATGTGGGTGTCATAACAATAGGAATAAGGACTGTCTCTGAATCTGCTACCTATCTTTGGATCACTTTCCTCTAGCTGGGCTGCCTTGTTACTCCTCAGTGGGAGAGGATGTTTTTAGATGTGCAGTGACTGGAGATTCCAGGATGGAGGGGTACCCGCCCAAGGCTTCCCCTTCTCTGGGAGGAAGGAGAGGAATGGGAGGAGGGGTGTAGGATAGGACTAGGCAGAGGTAAGTGAAGGGGCTGGGATTGGGATGCAAAGTGATTAAATAAACAAACAAACAAACAAACAAACAAATGGATAAATGAATAAATAAATAAATAGATAAATAAATAAATAAATGGAGGAGGAAAAGGCACGGAAGGACCCAAACAGACACACACACACACACACACACACACACACACACAATGGTCTCAAGCTGACTTCAAAGAATTTAATGTCTTTATTCATAGATTACAGCTCTTTGTTTTCATCAAACTGCTTCTTTTTATAGTGGATAGCAGTTAACAGCAGAGATTCACAATTCATCATTAGACAGAGAATAAGTGACTATTCAGGGCTCAGTTTAGAATGGACTATGTATGGATTATATTATCTGTGTATGGACTAGTACAGATTCATATCCTCCATCCAGGGCTTATTAAGAAAGAATGGGGGTTTGATACCTCAATCAGTAGAGTCTTTCAGAGGCCTTCTGTGGTACGCCTCTGTCCTGTTCTATGTCTTCTCCTGCTTTTAATGTCTATCACGTTTGTTCTTCTGAATGAGTATTGAACATCTTTCCTAGGGTCTCCCTTGTTGTTTAGCTTCTTTAGGAGTATAGATTTTAGTATGTTTATCTGATATTATATGGCTAATATCCACTTATGAGTAGAGGCTGAGACTCATAGCCAAACTTTGGGCAAAGGGCATGGAATTTTAATAAAGAAGGGGGAGATAGAAAGACCTGGAGGGGACAGGAACTCCACAAGGAGAATAATGAGCCAAAAATCCTGAGCCCTGGGAGCCCTGCAAAGGCTGATACCCCAGCCAAGGACAATGTATGGAGAGGACCTAAAACCCCAGCTGAGATGTAGCCCATAGACTCAATCTCCAAGTGGGATCCCTAGTAAGCAAAGCAGAGGCTTTCTCTGGCATGAACTCAGTGGCTTGCTCTTTGACCACCTCCCCCTGGGGGGTGCAGCCTTGTCAGGCCACAGAGGAAGACAAAGCAACCAGTACAGATGAGATCTGATAGGCTAGGGTCAAATAGAAGGGAAGGAGGACCTCCCCTATCAGTGGACTAGTGGAGGGGCATAAGGAGGGTGGGATTGAAAGAAGATAAGTGAGGAGGCCACAGCGGGATACAAATTGAATAAGTTGTAATAAGTGATAATAATAAAAAGGAAATATGTATATATTCTGCCAAGTCTCCCCAACTCCCTACCCAGCCAGCTTCATGTTGATTCTCTCTAAAAAACAGTAAATAAAATAAAGCTTGTCAGGTGTGTTTCTGTTAGCAATATAAATGTGAAGAATATGCAGGGGTGGCTAGCATTGTCTTCATGGAAATGAGAGATTATTTAAAACACTTTTAAAGACTAGAGGCTGAATATGTGATGTAGTACTTGAAAAAGAAAAATCTTAAAGAAGCGATGCTTTACATTGTATCATTGGTTAAGGGTCATGGAGTGGAAGCCACATTGACGGAAGAATAAAGCAGCTGGTCACATTGCATCATCTGGGAAGAAGTAAAACAGAGATGCAGGCTGGTGCCAAAATGGCATTCTCCTATTAATTCAATTCAGGAAACAATCCCATAAAATGATCGTGCTCATATTCAGGATCTTCCATGTAGCGAAATGTAGAAATACCTTTACATGGCACGGCATTTACCTCCTAGATTGCTCTAAATCTTATCAAATTGATATGACTATCTCAATTACAGAGATAATTGTGTCAAACTTTGTTGAGAAAAATGGAATTCTACTTCATCAACAATGGCTTAAGTTTTTTTTGCCATATTAAATTTATTTAAAGCAACAAAAATCTTTTTTCTTTTTTTCCATTTTTTACTTTTATTTTTATTAATTACAGTTTATTCACTTTATATCCCCCCTGTACCTCCCTTCTTCCTCCCCTCACAATCCCACCCTCCCTCTTCCCTACCCGTGTCCCTCTCCCAGTCCACCGATAAGGGAGGTCCTCTTCCCCTTCCCTCTGATCCTAGTCTATCAGGTCTCATCAGGAGTGGCTGCATTGTCTTCTTCTGTGGTCTGGCAAAGCTGCTCCCCTCACAAGGGGGAGGTGATCAAAGAGCAGGCCAATCAGTTCAATCCCTATCCCCATTACTATGGAACCCACTTGGATACTGAACTGCCATAAGCTACCTCTATGCAGGGGTTTCAGGCCATCTCCATAAGTGGTTCTTGGCTGGAGTATTAGTCTCAGAAGAGACCCCTGTGCCCAGACTTTTTGGATCTGTTGCTGTCCTTGTGGAGCTCCTGTCTTCTCCAGGTCTTCCTGTCTCCCACTTCTTTCATAAGATTCCCTGCACTGTGCCCAAACTTTGGCTGTGAGTCTCAGCAACTACCTCGATACTCTGCAGGGTAGAGCCTTTCAGAGGCCCTCTGTGGTAGGTTCCTGTCCTGTTCCCTGTTTTCTCCTCCCCCGATGTCCATCCTCTTTGCCTTTTTGAATGGGGATTGAGCATCTTAGCCAGAGTCCTCCTTCCTGATTAGCTTCCTTAGGTGTACAGATTTTAGTATGTATATCCTGTATTATATGTCTAATATCCACTTATGAGTAAGTATATACCCTGTGTGTCTTTCTGCTTCTGGGATACCTCACTCAGGATGATCTTTTCCAGTTCTCATCATCTACCTGCAAATTTCATGATTTCCTTGTTTTTTATTGCTGAGTGATATTCCATTGTGTAGATGTACCACAATTTCTGTATCCATTCTTCCACTGAGGGGCATCTGGGCTGTTTCGAGCTTCTGGCTAAATAAAGCTGCTACAAACATGGTTGAGCAGATGTCCTTGTTGTATACTTGAGCGTCTTTTGGATATATGCCTAGGAGTGGTATAGCTGGATTTTGAGGAAGCACTATTTCTAATTGTCTGAGAAAGCACCATGAAATAATGCTTTTGAAAGGGAAGAGTACAAAGTACCTCTTTTTTTTCATTTGTACAGTAAAAAGGTTTTCTGTTTGATATGATTTTTCTTGATACACATGGTACTATACTATTTTTACCTTAAAAATTTCTCTGTAAGTTTTCCAGGCTAGTTTTGAGTTTTCCATATTATAATTGAAGTCCTTGCTGCCAGGTTTGGCTGAAACTCATTTCTGGTTTCCATCTTCAGATACATTAAGATTTTCATTTCCAAAAAAAAAAAAAAAAGAAAAGAAAAAAAAGAAAGAAATACATAAAAAATAAATTTTGAAACAAAAAAGTAATTATATAGTTATATCATTGGATTTTAAGTATACATAAGGACCTATTCATTAATGTTTCTGATTCTTCCATGGAGGTGGTAAAATGTGCTCAATCACAAAAATTTCATTTTATTTTATTTATTTTTGTATTTTTATTTTATGGTTGACATTGGGATGCTCTTGATTTTTGTTTTAATCTATATTTCCCTGCCTGATGGAGATATAGAAATACTAAATTTAAAATGTTAATTTAAGAATGATAAAATATTGCCCTATTTCTATTCAACCCTAAAAGATGGAATATATCCTCCTCCACCACCCAGAAAAATTGCTCCCCAAACTTGCACATCAATTTTTTTCTCTGATCTCCATACTTCGCTTTATTCCATATCTGATACATCGTAAAGTCACTACAAGTCCCTTTCTGAATATTCCTCAAACATGCTAACATGTGTCTATCTCCGCAGTCATTCCAATGATTTTAAGCTCCAGCAGTTTTTACTTAGCCTGGTAACTCCATAATTTTACCCTCACCTGGGAACATTCATCCGTTGTTGGTGGTAGTTCATGGAAAACTGTGTGGCACTTTCTCAGGAAGATGGGAATAGATCCACCTCAAGATCCAGTTACACCACTGTTAGACATATGCCCAAAGGATACTTTATTCTACTACAGAGACTTTTGTAGATTCATGTTCATTGCTCATCTATTCATAAGAAACAAAAACTGGAAACAACCTAAATATCCCTCAGCAGATGAATGGAAAAGACTTAGAGAGAGGCAGGGAGGAGATGAGGAAGGGAGGGTGAGATTGGGAGGGAATGTGGGAGGCGGCTACAGCAGCAATAAAAAGTAAATAAACTGTAATTAATACAAAAAAATAATAAAAAAATAATTCACAAAAGAAAATGTTGTACACTGACACAGTGGAGTATTAACTCAGCTGTTAAAAAAATAAAATGATGAAATTCACAGGTAAATTGATGGAACTCAAAAAATATTATCCTGAGTGAGGTAATTCAGACACAAAGAGACAAATATTATATATATTATATGGATTTGATTTTTGTGGATATTAGCTCTTAAGTCAATGATAACCAGGCTATAATCCATAGAACATCAGAGGCTAGGTATATAGCCAGGTACTGGGTGGGAGGAATAGATATATCTCTATAGGAAAGATAAATAGATTAGATAGTTATTGTTGGATGAGGTGACTGTAACAGGAGAATCAAGTGGAGAGGACAGGGAAGAGAGAACAAGAAGAGTGACAGTTAAAATTAAGGCTCATTTGAGGGGTAGTATGGAAACCTAATACAGTAGACCCTTTCTAAAATGTATGAAGGTGATCTACAAGAAAAGGTCAAATAATGCAAGTCCTCCCTGTTCATCCAGTAGCAGTTTTGTGCCACATCTAATTGAGTTGTTTGCTGCAGAGGTCCCATGGAAAAGCTCAAACAATTCAGGTGTTGCCAAGACTACAGGCTGCTTTCCAAATACTGACAGTAAGGTCCCATTGTCAAAAACAACATCTATGTCAAAGGCAGTCCCTCTTCCCATTACTATGTAACCCACTTGAACACTAAGCTGCCATTGGCTACATCTGTGCAGGGGTTCTAGGTTATCTCCATGCATGGAACTTGGTTGGATTATGAGTCTCTGGGAAGACCCCTGTGTTCAAATTTCTGGTTCCGTTGCTCTCCTTGTGGGATTCCTGTCCTCTCCAGATCTTACTATTTCCCACTTCTTACATAAGATTCCATGCACTCTGCCCAACAGTTGGCCATCAGGCTCAGCATCTGCTTTGATAGTCTGCAGGGCAGAGCCTTTCAAAGGCCCTCCGTGGTGGGTTTCTAGCTTGTTTCCTGTTTTCTTATTCTTCTGATGTCCTTCCTTTTTGCCTTTCGGAATGGGGATTGAGTATTTTAGACAGGGTCCTCTCTCTTGATTAGTTTCTTTAGATGTACAGATTTTAGTAGGTTTATCTTATTTACATGTCTATATGAGTGAATATACACCGTGTGTGTCTTTCTGCTTCTGGGACAGCTCACTCAGGATGATCCTTTCCAGGTCCCACCATTTACCTGAAAATTTCATGATTTCCTTAGTTTTTCATTGCTGAGTAATATTCCATTGTGTAGATGTACCACAATTTTTGCATCTATTCTTCAGTTGAGAGACATCTGGGCTATTTCCAGCTTCTGGCTATTACAAATAAAGCTACTACAAACATGGTTGAGCAAATGTCCTTATTGTGTACTTGAGCCTCTTTTGGATATATGCCTAGGAGTGGTATGGCTGGATCTTGAGGAAGCATTATTCTTAGTTGTCTGAGAAAGCATCAGATTGATTTCCAGAGTGGTTGTACAAGTTTACATTCCCTCCAGATCACCTCCCCCTGAGGAGGGAGCAGCCTTACCAGGCCACAGAAGATGACAATGCAGCCAGTCTTGATGAGATCTGATAAACTAAGATCAGAAGGAAGGAGAGGAGGACCTCCCCTATCAGTGGACTTGGGGAGGGACATGCATGAAGAAGGGGGTAGGAGGGTGGGATCAGGACAGGAGGATGGAGGGACCTATGGGGGGATACAAAGTGAATAAAGTGTAATTAATAATAAAAAATTAAAATAAAAACATCTACACAACTCACTGAACGTGGAGAAGTATAGTTGTTGTCTACATGAAGCCTTCACTCATACAGCAGCTTTGGGTGAGGAAGGTACTCTTCATGATACCAATGGAGGAACATAAACAGTAACACAGCCTCAGAACCTTTGACATACAATGGCACACTGCCCGCAAGTTGTGTTAGTGCAATGGTAGCATAAAGGTTATGGGCACAACCAACCAATATCTGATTTGACTTAAGGCTGACTGCATGAGATGAAATCCAGATCCAATATAACACTGCTTGAGTGAACAAAAAACCAAATACTAGTCGATTAGATCTCATCAGGAGTGGCTGCATTGTCTTCTTCTGTGGCCTGGTAATGCTGCTTCCCCCTCAGCGGGAGGTAATTAAAGATCAGGCCCATCAGTTCATGTCAGAGAATTCCTGCTCAATGGAACCCACTTGGATACTGAATACTCCTGATGAGACCTAATGACTAGGATCAGAAGGAAGGAAAAGAAGTCCTCCCCCATCAGTAGACTTGGGGAGGGGCATGCATGCAGAGGGTGGAGGAAGGGAGGAATTGGTACAGGAGGAGGGAGAGAACCACAGGGGGGATACAAAGTGAATAAAGTGTAATTAATAAAGAAAAACAAACAAACAAAAAACCCAAATACTAGTGTTACATATCTTTTTTTAAATTTTTTATTAATTACACTTTATTCATTTTGTATCCCCCCATTAGCCCCTACCTCCTCCCCTCCTGATCCCACGCTCCCTCCCCTTTCTGCATGTATGCCACTCCCCAAGTCCACTGATAGGGGAGGTTCTCCTCTCCTTTCTGCTCTTAGTCTATCAGTTCTCATCAAAAGTGGCTGCATTGTCCTCTACTGTGGCCCAGTAAAACTGCTCCCCCCTCAGGGGGAGGTAATCAAAGAGCAGGCCAATCAGATTATGTCAGAGGCAGTCCCTCTTCACATTACTATGTAACCCACTTGGACACTGAACTGCCATGGGCTACATCTGTGCAGGGGTTCTAGGTTATCTCCATGAATAGTCCTTGGTTGGAGTATGAGTCTCTGGGAAGTTCCCTGTGTTCAATTTTTCTTGTTCTGTTGCTCTCCTTGTGGAGATCCTGTCCTCTCCAGCTCTTACTATTTCCCACTTCTTACATAAAATTCCATTCACTCTGCCCAACAGTTGGCCATCAGGCTCAGCATCTGCTTTGATAGTCTGCAGGGCAGAGGCTTTCAGTGGCCCTCTGTGGTAGGTTACTAGTTTGTTTCCTCTTTTCTTCTGGCTTTCAGAAGCCCTCTGTAGAAGGTTCCTAGGTTGTTTCCTGTTTTCTTCTTCTTCTGATGTCCATCCTCTTTGCCTTTCAGGATGGGGATTGACCATTTTAGTTAGGGTCCTCTCTCTTGCTCAGTTTCTTTAGATGTACAGATTTTAGTGGGTTTGTCCTATGTTGTATAAATGTAGTGAATAAAGTGTAATTAATAATAAAAAATTAAAATAAAAACATCTACACAACTCACTGAACGTGGAGAAGTATAGTTGTTGTCTACATGAAGCCTTCACTCATACAGCAGCTATATATGAGCGAGTAAATACTGTGTGTGTCTTTTTGCTTCTGGGACAACTCACTCAGGATGATCCTTTCCAGATCCCACCATTTACCTGCAAATTTCATCTTAAAATCACTTTTAATGCCATTCTGCTATACTCTTAGATCAGCACCTTGCTCAGTCACCCTCAGAGAA
Organism: Meriones unguiculatus; assembly: GCF_030254825.1. Taxonomy (NCBI): domain Eukaryota; kingdom Metazoa; phylum Chordata; class Mammalia; order Rodentia; family Muridae; genus Meriones; species Meriones unguiculatus. Next base: position 70,668,034 of record NC_083359.1, read on the forward strand.
GCTTCCTCCTGTAGATGATGGGAACAAAGACAGAAACGAACAGTCAGGCATTATGCAGAGAGTGAGAGACCTTGAAACACTCAATCCTTAATGGGATGTCCCCATCAAACTTCTTCCCTTAGAACTCAAGCAACCTGGAAGAAGAGGAGATGGGAAGAATACAAGCATCAAAGTGGATGGAGGATACCAAAAAATGAGGCCCTCTAAATCATTAGAATTCCATACATATAAACTCATAGAGACTTAAGCAGCATGCACAGTAACTGCACAGGTCTTCAGCAGATGGAATCCTAGAAGTGAAGGGAGTGGTACACAGATGCTCCCTTTCCCTAACCAGAAGCAATCTCCAATTGATAACCACTTTTATTTGCAGTTGAAAATCTAATTTTCTCCAATGGACTCTCACAGGGAAATCAAGTTACCCTTAATGGTAGTATACGTGCATACAGTAGATGCCAAAAGAAAATAAATTCGAAGACATCTTATCTATTACTATTGATTTTAATTTTTATTATTGATATGTTTTTCTTCTCTAATTTTATCCTACAGGTGCTTTGTAAATATACTATGGCGTCAAGTTCAGGTTTTTAATAGGATTCTAGAATGAGTGAATCAGTGAGTATCTACATTTATATGTTTCTTATAACTTTTCTTGGGCTCTTTTCCTTTTGTTTGTTTTGTCCTATTCTATTGTGTTAATTTTTAATTTATTATTTTATTATAGTATGGAATAGTCATTATATTATTATACCTTAGAAACCTGTTTGTTGTTTAATGAAAGACAGAAAGGGGTGGATCCAGATGGGAAGGAAGGTGGGGAAGAATTGGGAGAAAGACAGAGAGGGGAAAGAGTAATCAAGATACATCATGTGAGAAAAAAAAATCCATTTTCAATAAAGAAAAAAAAATTACACGAAAACATCTAACTTTTAATCCAAGGCTCTAAGATCAACAATCAATAAATGGGAGCTCCTGAGACTGAAAAGCTTCTGCAAAGCAAAGGACACAGTCAACAGAAAAACAAACAAACAAACAAACAAAAAAAAATACACAGCCAACAGATTGGGAAAAGATCTTCACCAACCCTACATCTGACAGAAGGTTTATATCCAGAGTGTAGAAAGAACTCAAAAAATTATATCCAGCAAACCAAATCATCCAATTAAATAATGAGGTAAATAGGAATTCTCAGCAGAGGAATAATGAATGGTGAAGAAACAAAGAAAGGATCAATGTCCTTGTCCTTAGTCTTCAGGAAAATCTTACAAATAGAATTTATAGCAATCTTTAAAATATACTTTAAGAACAAATTCTGAACCAAAATGGTATTGTGGTGTATACAATTTAATGGGTAACACCTAAACTTTGAATTCCATATTTGCTTAAAGCAGTGGCTCTTAAATTTCCTAATGTGCAAGCCTTCAATAGATTTCTTCATGTTGTGTTGACCCCCAACCATAAAATTTTTTTACTTGCTACTTCATAAGTAAAATTTTTCTTTTGTTATGAATCATAATATAAATATCTTATACGTAGATGGTCTTAGGTGACCTCTATGAAAGAGTCCTTTGACCCACAAAATGGTCACAACCTGTAGGTTGGGAAAACACGGCCTTAAAGCATACAACATTATAAAGACATGCTTTAAATTTTTGCAACTTTGAATCTGATAAATCAATTTTTGTAGGAAGTGAACACCACATGTTTAAAATCTCTAAAGAGCAATCACAGAGTGCCTGCCCACACTCACTCAGAAGTGTGTGTACTCCTTAAGAAGCTAAACAACAAGGAAGACCCTAGTGAAGATGCTCAATCCTCATTCAGAAGGATAAACACGTTAGACATTGGAAGCAGGAGAAGACAAGGAACGGGACAGGAGCCTACCACAGACAGCCTCTGAAAGACTCTAATGATCTAGGAGATATCGAAGCAGAGGCTGAGACTCAGCCAAACTTTGGGCAGAGTGCAGGGAGTCTTATGAAAGAAGGGGAATGTAGAAAGACCTGGAGGGGACAGGAGTTCCAAAAAGAGACCAACAAAGCAGAAAGGAAACAAAAACAAAAATAAAACAAAACTGAGCAATGGGGCCCCTCAGAGATTGATAGCCCAACCAAGGAAATTGTTTGGAAAGGACATAAAACCCAGACTCAGATATCACCAATAGACTCAGTATCCAAGAGGGGTCCCTAAGAAGCAAAGCAGGTTTTTCTGGATGAACTCAGTGACAGGCTCTCTGATCACCTTCCCCTGGGGGATGCAGCCATACTAGGCTACAGAAGAAGACAAGCAGTCCTTAAGAGATCTGATAGACTAGGGTCAGATAGATCAGTGGACTAGGGCAGGGGCTTAGGGGAAGAAGAAGGGAGGGTGGGATTGGGAGGAGATGAGGGAGGGGGCCACAGCTAGGATACAAATTGAATAAATTATACTAAATTAGCATAATAAATAAAAATTTAAAAAGAGAGCAATCATTTATTTCAAGAATGCAGCATGAGAATATTTGATAAAAGGTTAGGTGGAGAATGTAATGTGTCCTACTATTAAACAAACGGCTACTTACTCAATTGGAAGGAAGAAAAAAATTGATGATCAAATAATATTAAAAACAATAACTGCTATTTCTCTTTTAAAATAATATTTTATCATATTTACCACCACTTCTCTTAGAAAAATAAAATATTCTCCCGCCCTTCTTTGTTTTTCCCACCTGTTAAATGTGATGGGTAAGTTCAATCTCAGAGGATAACTGCCAATGACATTCATTACTGTTACATTCACCACTGCTTTGCTTCTTTGTTTTTGTGTAGTATAATCAAGTACATTTTACTGGAAAATATCCTAAAATTAGAAAAATGACCAAAACCTAAGTGCTAAAGATTTACAAGGCAAAATTTAAAATCCTTCTGTTATGACGACATTATCACCAAAAGATAGGAAGCCTCATCATAGACATGACCAAGCAGAACAAGAGCTTTTAACTTTTTATTCACATTTGAAGTTTCTGATATATTATTCTTGATGACTATTGTATATTATGTATTATTATTTACATATTATTCTTGATATCTGTTTTGTAATTTAAATACTAGGATCATAAAGGATGAGCGTTTCTGTGTCTCTCGGTGTTATGCCTGTGTGGCTTTCCGTCAAGCTGTAAGACTGTTGTTACTGTGTAAGTATATCACGCATTTGCCAGTACTCAGGACGTAGATTTTAAATGGGCAAACAGAGTAACATAACTTGTCACAGGAATTTTGTGCATGCTTTAGTTGAACCTCCTATTCTACTCTTACCCACCCACTTTGGACACTTCTGTCCCCTTTATTTGCCTTTCCCTTCATGTCATATGTGCTTTATTATCTGCTCACCCTTCTTTTTCTTAAAATAATCTTTCTGCTCACACACTTCCCTGGACTATACACACATAAACAAAAACTAGAGTACATATGAAAATGAAGATAAGGTATTTTTACAAGACTAGTTTAATATACAATTTTTCAGCTCTGTCCATTTCCCTATTTTTACTTGTATTTTTTATTGTATTATTGTAGTGCCTACATTTTATTTGCCATCAGAGCAGAGTAAAATCCATTATCTATATGTGACCAGATTTTCATTATCTGTTTATCTGCTGATTCAATAGGCTGATTTCATCCCTTTGGGTTGTTTGTTTGTTTGGTTGATTTGGTTTGGTTTGGGTTGGGTTTGGTTTTTGGTAGAGCAGCAGTTAAAATGGATATGGAAGTCTCTTTGTGGTGACACTTAGGCAAATACTGAGGAAGATGAGACAGGAGGATCATGAGTTTGGGGGCAGCCTATGCACCATTATCATTCTGCTCTGCTATGCAGAGGGTTACCTATGATTCTATTAAATATAATAGCTCTAGAATTTATAAAAGAAACTGAATGGGAAGTACAGTAAAAACAGTTAAGTTTCAAATAAAGTCTTAGCATTTCTTACAGTAGTCCTTATCCACAAGTTGTTGCATCCTGCATTTCATTCTGACTGCAAGAAATATTTCTAAGTGTAAATTTTGTCTCTTAAATAAATACATAAAGCCTGAAATTGGGAACTAAGAGGGGAACTAAAAAATATATCTCACATGCATAAGTAGTAATATAAAAACACACACACAGAAGAAATGTTTTGTATTAAACAATATATCATACCAAAATAAGAATGCTTCTTCAGATAGTTAAATATATATCCCTGATCAAAGGCAGGACAGTTATTGCTTTATTAAGAGATATTTCTCTCAATTTACCGTGTTCCAAATTAAAAAATGAATCAAGTTAAAGTTTATTAAAAGTATTGGATTGATTCTTGTTGAATTACCTCAGATGGCTAAGGTAAATTCATTCATTTGTGACTAGAAGCATTTTCCTTTTCTTGGTATTCTTGTATTTTTTTTTTTTTTTAGTATTTCACATTTAAAACAATTTCTCTACTAAGTGCATTATCAAATTTATTATGCTTTTAGCTCCACATGATAATTTCTGACTAATGATACTAGAAAAATGTCATTTATATTTCAAATGATATTTTACGTTTACGGATCCAACAGCCAGCCTATACTCTGCTTTAGAAAACCATTGTAACAGGCCAAGGGAAGCACATACTTAGGGGAGTTTATTTGGCACCACTAGATACCAAGAAGTACATTTATTTAACTTCTCAGCAGTTCATTGGCATTTTAGTGAAAAGAGGTTATTGAGGCTATTTAATTAACCTCAAACAGTTCACTGGCATAAGAGCCTGAATCATCTGCCAGAATCATTAGCAATTTATAAGCTGAGTTCAGCAGCAAATGGTCATAAATTCAATCACATGTAACCTTTCCAGTAAATGACACCAGTCAATTGAAATTTATTATGAAGGAAATCATAGACTTTGACATTCACACTAAATATCTGGAACATTAAGATTCTGCTCTATAGAATGCTAGATCTCGCTTTGTAGAGAATGCACAGAATTTTAAAACAGAGGAACGATGGATAAGAACTGAGTAGTTCCTCTGAGTGTTATCAAGAGATATGAGAGGTTTAATATTTGATAATACTTCATTTTCTTCAATAAGACAAATTCATAGCATAGGACTTGTAATGATAACTGTGATGACTGAGCAGTACATGTCATAAAACACTGGTAAGTGCATTTTGGTGTGGTATGCAGCCTTCTCAGGGAGCTTTCTGGCAAGTTTCCATGAAGTGTTCATGGTAAATGACCTGAGGAAGTGATCAGATTTCATTTTCTGAGTCTTTAATGATAATATGAGGCTAGACCTTAATAGAGTAGAATGTAATTGATTTTTAGAAACTTGATTAAGTTATCAATGACCTGGTCTGAAGGTAGCCTGAATGATTTTGAATTAAGAATACGTTTGTTTCTTAGTCTAAGGAGTTCTGAAAGAGAATAAGGAGGATACTAGGGGATTATGGCTTTACACCATTAAGAGACTTCAATGCAAGTTATCAGATATAAAGACTAAAATGATCAGCTCAACCTGGTGGGTCTCTTTCATCACTGTAACCAACAAAGTAAAGCAGTAGCAGCTAACTAGGATTTACTAACTGAGGACTAAGTACCTCTAAACGTGTGGCTATAACTTAAACTTCCCATAGTAGATACTGCAATCAGTCTTGGTAACAAAAAGTTGGGTTGAAAAGGCTGATATAATCTTGGAAGAATTTTCGCCTACCTCGTGTATTGTGACAGTAACTTCCAAATCCCTGTCTACGGACTGGCGTGTTCCAGTAGTCAATACCCCAGTATCATCATATTGTGACATGCACTATGTTTAGGTAGTAATTCAGAAGAACCATCCACAGTGAGTTCCCCTCAGTAAGGAAAACGTAAGCAGAATTACCACTTATTTGCATGCATATATGCAGTAAAGAATCTATTTTGAACATAGAGAAAAAAATAGAATTCTATATTTGCAGCCATCTAAGTCTTTTTAGCTGAAGTGCTTAAAATTTTAATAGGATTGATGTTTCAAAATTTACTTTGCTTCAATGAAAGAAATTTTGCCAATAAAAGCATTTTTATTTTAATACATTTCATCTCTAAACTACAAATGATAGAGTTATAAACTTTAATAAGTATACTTTTTGCAAAATTGAGCACATGCTAATCAGTCCTTGTAAGTACTGATTTTAGGCAAAAGCAATTTATAAGCCATGCAGTAATAAGCATTTGATAAAAGCTACTTTACATTTGATAGCATAAAACAGTGGTATTTTCCTTCCTCATAATTCTGTACACCAGCTAGATGGTTTTCATCGTCTTGACCACCACTGCCTTGTCTATATTGAGGTCATTTTCACTTCAAGTGTCAGATGACAGGTTGGACAACAGACAGCAATGAGTTGACTGTCAGGGATGGGTTAACTCATATCCTAGGGACTTGAACCCTGGCTCTCATCTGGTCCTCATGTGGTGGTCCTCATGTCCTCATGGAACGTCATCAACTATAATATACAGTGCATATTTATAAATATATGTGAGCATATAATATACATGCCAATCCAGATAAAAGAAAACAATGGATATTTTAATACTATGCCACATGTTCATGCTCCATGCATTATAATCATTCCATAAATTTTATTATCTCCCACATATACAGATATAAGAAATAGTGATAGATAACTTTATATTCAGGTTGTAAATAAAAGTAGTAGATGGAAAATTACCAGTTTTACTATTTTCAAAGACATTTTTCAATCATAAAACTTAACAAGAAGTCATATGAAATAAAATAGAATATAGTATATAAAGCTGATATACTTTTTTTGCTGTGTTATTGTCTTGTTTTACTGTCCCTAATATAATCATTTGTAATTTTCAACTGAAATATGAATGTAAACATTGAAAGCTAGACTCTATTCTGAATAGAATTTATAGAATTTAGTGTAAGATAATATAAATTCAACTAAGGAAAAATCAGAGTAAAAAATAAATATTTAGAATTATAGTAAAGTTATTTCAATAAAAGAGTACAAGAGAACCTTGATTATTTCTCTAATATTTGTTCTGTCCTCTTTCACACAAGTCAAAAGTTATACAAGCTGAGAAACAGAATGGCACTTATTTGTTCAAGTAATACCATCAATGTATCACAACATGAGAGAATTTTGTTTTTATTTCCTTGGTAATATCTGATGTAGTTTATGTTGGTTTTAAACCTTCTGTTTATCCACAGATAATGGTAATGTCTCTGCCTCTCAAGTTCTGAGATTTCAAATGTACACCAAAATGCTTGGTTTATGTGCTATTGGTTTATATGCTAGTAGTTTATATGCTATTGGGAAAGGAATCTGGGCCTTCATATATGCTAGGCAAGTTTTCTGACAGTGAGATCTTTTGGAATGCAACTTATTTATTTCTCTTTCTTTGATGTTCTGTCAATTATTTGGTAACGATAAAACTAAAGCAGTGGGAGAAGAAGGTAAATATGAGGCTACAATCATTCCATATTGCCAAAGAAGGAAAAAAAAAAAAACAACAACCTGTGATAATGTATCATGTATAATCAGATAATGATTTTTATTTTTCTAGTTTTTCTATTTGTATAGAAGACCTTTAGAATTTTTTTTTTTTTTTAGAATTTTATTCATGAAATTGAGCTAAAGTAGTCACTTAAATTCCAATTTGAATTAGGACAACATACATTTTGTTTTGGTAGACACCATGGCTGGACAGTCGCCTTGTTTGGGATTCAGTATCAAAAGCTTGACTAGGATAAAGGAAGATTCAACAAATAAACTATGCATGGGTATGTCAGTTAGGTCACCTAAAGCACTACGTCCCCTTAATAGTCACTATCAGTATTCAACTAGCAACTTCTTAATAATACTATCTTATAATTCTGTGATATCCACTCACATATATTTACATATTTTTATTTGGAGTATAAAATTACTGCAAAGACTGACTTTCTGGTGAAAAGCCTCATGAGGTCATGATTCCAAGGTGAAGCCTGAAGTCAAGGTGTGGAATAATAGGACAAGAGGGGAAGAAAAAGCTCCAAGGAGTCTGTTCCAAGTCCACAAACTGCAATGTAACTTGAAGAACACATAGATGTATTCAGTGCAAGCATGGGAACACTACTTAATGATTCTCATATTGATAGATTCGTATATTGTTGCAATTTTCTGTATTCTTTTTTAATTTAATTTTTTTATTATTAGTTATATTTTATTAACTCTATATCCCAGCTGTATCCCGCTCCCTCATTCCCTCCCAATCCCATCCTCCCTCCCTCATCTCCTCCCTGCCTCTTTCCAAGTCCACTGACTGGGGAGGACCTCCTCCCCTTTCATCTGACCCTGTTTTATCAGGTATCTTCAGGACTGGCTGCAAAGTCCTCCTCTGTGGCCTAGCAGGACAGCTCCTCCCTTGAGGGGTGGGGAGATCAAAGAGCCTGCCATTGAGTTCCTGTCAGAAATAGTCCCTGTTCCCCTTACTATGGGAAACCAATTGGTTATTGAGTTACCATGGGCTACATCTGAACAGAGGTTCTAGGTCCTTGGTAACCTAGGTCCTTGATGGAGTGTCAGTCTCAGAAAAGACCCCTGTGCCCGGATATATTTGGTCCTTGTGGAGCTCCTATCCTTTTCACGTCAAACTAACTCCCCTTCTTTCATACGATTCCCTGCACTCTGCCAAGGTTTGGTTATGAGTCTTAGTATCGGCTTTGATACACTGTTAGGATGTATGACAGGAGTCTACCGCAGAAGGCATCTGAATTTTCTGTATTCTTGATAGTATCTTTCAAATATCAAGAAGATTTGTTTGTATATTTGAAATGAAAGTTAGAAATTTTCTTCAAGTAATTATCACACCCAAATATGTCATTTTTATTTCTTTATTATTATTTATTTTAATTTATTCACTTTGTATCCCAGCTGTACCCCCTCCATCATCACCTCCCAATCCCACTCTCCCTCCTTCTTTCCCACCTATTTCCCTATCCTAGTCACTGAAAGGGGAGGTCATTCTCCCCTACTATCTGACCCTAGCCTATCAGGTCTCTTCAATACTCTCTGGCTTCTCTTTCTCTGTGGCCTATTAAGGCCACCTCCCAAAGGGAGGTGATCAAAGAAAAGGCAATTGAGTTCATACAGGTGACTGGCCCTGCTCCCCTTACTAGGGAACCCACTTGATGCCAGAGCTGCCCATGGGCTACATCTGGGCAGGGAGTTTAGGTCCCCTCCATTGGTTGATTCATCAGTCTCTAAAAGATACCCTGAGCCCAGATTGGTCCTTGTGGAACTCCTGTCACCTCCAGACCTTTCTTTCTCCCCCTTCTTTTATGAGATTCCCTGCATACTGTGCAAAGTTTGGCTGTGAGTCTTGATATCTGCTTTGATACCCTGATGGATAGAGTCTTTCAGAGGAACTCTGTGCAAGGCTCCTGTCCTGTTCCCTGCCTTCCACTTCAGACATCTATCCTGTTTGCCATTCTAAATGAAGATTAAGCCTCTTTCCAAGGGTCCTCCTTCTTGTTTACTTTCTTTAGGAGTATAGATTTTAGTATGTTTATCCTATATTATATGGCTAACATCCACTTATAAGTGAGTATATACCATGTTTGTATTCTGTTTCTGTGTTACCTCACTCAGGATGATTTTTTCTAGTTCCATCCACTTGCCTGAAAATTTCATTGTGTAAATGTGCCACAATTGTGGTATCCATGCTTCAGTAAAGGGACATCTAGGTTTTTTCCAGATTCTGGCTATTATGAATAAAGCTGCTATGAACATAGTTGAGCAAATCTCCTTGTATGATTGAGTGTCTTTTAGCTATATGCCCAGGAATGGTATAGCTGCGTCTTGAAGTAGCACTATTCCTAATTTTCTGAGAAAGTTTGATTCCCGAAGTGTTTGTACAAGTTTATACTCTTACCAACAATGGAAGATTGTTTCCCCTTCTCCACAACCTCTCCAGCATGTGTAGTCCCTTGAGTTTTTTATTTTAACCATTCTGATGGTTGTGAGGTAGAATCTCGGTCATTTTGGTTTACATTTCCAGGACGACTAAGAACATTGAGCATTCATTTCTTTAAGTGTTTCTCTACCATTTGATATTCCTCTGTTGAAAATTCTCTGTTTAGCTCTGTACCTCTTTACTAAATTGGGTTACTTGGTTTGTTGGTGTTTAACTTCTTGAGTTATTTCTATACTTTATTTATTAGCCCTCTGTCAGATATAGGTTTGGTGAAGATATTTTTTCCAGTCTGTAGAGTGTCATTTTGTTCTGTTGACAGTGGTCTTTGCTTTACAGAAGCTTTTCAATTTCATAAGGTCCCATTTATTGATTGTTGATCTTAAAGTCTGATCTGTTGTTGTTCTATTAAGGAAGTTGTCTCCTGTGCCAATGAGTTCAAAGGTATTCCCCACTTTTCCTTCTAAGAGATTTAGAGTGTCTGGTTTTATGTTGATCCACTGGTACTTTAGTTTTGTACAGGGTGATAAATATGGTTCTATTTGCATTATGGATTATTTTTAAACTAGAAAATTATTAATTAAAATTTTGTTTTTATTAAGAAAAATTCTTTCCCCTGTACTCACTTTTAAGACTTTCACATATAGTGACCTGTGTTGTTCAGTAACAAAACAATGACTAAAGTAAGTCACCTAAAATATTGAACACATAATGATTGATATTCTGGACCACACACATGCAAATTAGCAAGTGTTGACTATAAACTCAGGTCTCACTGTGACTGTCCTTGTTTGAAGACTTAAATCCTAAAAATGATAGAAATTTCATTTTTTATATTAAATTTCTTTTTCCATTAGTAATAAAATATACATAAGTAAAGTAAAAGGTGATGATGAATGCATTTGAAGAGATAATTCTTTGGAGTATAGGGATAGCTTGCAATATTAATGCTGTGAGCAGTGGAGAGAACCTAAGCTGAGCAAGAAAGCTTACGTCTGTCATCTGTCTTGAGACTTTCTGTGATAGTCATTAATATAAATGCTATAGCAACTCACAGTATCTGAGAATCATTTCGCTGACTGGTTGACAATCATGGATTTAGAGCTACATATTAAGCTGGTGTTTAACCAAATGGAACTATATACCATAAGTTTTAAAAATAAAGATCCTTTTGGTACAAACGGTAGCTGAAAATTCAGGCGTAAAGTACAGAGATAACCAATTTTCACCCAAATGACATGCTGAAAGTATGACTGTAGGAAGTCACTTGGGATAACTGTTGTGCTCAGCTACAGTGATCCCAGTTTCTAGAAAAATCTCTTGCTATGCTTGGCATATGGCACAAACATTTAACTGTGCACTTGGAAGGCTAAAAGATGTGACAAACTCAAAGCCGTCCTGGCTTCCATAGACAGAAACTGATAAGAAAGAGCAAAGAGGATAGAAAGAGAAAGAAAAAAAACTATTTGACACTATCAGGAATTGTTGAAATAACCCCAAATCTTGTGTTGATGTCCCTTTCTGATCCATCATTTACTAAAATTAGCAAATATTCAGAGCCATATCAGTTGTTCAAGTTGCTATATTTAATTGGAAATCCTGTATTTAGATGCTAATTCTGAGTTTTTCATATTGGCTGGCTGTTTCTATTCTCTTTTCTGGAAAAGAGATAGCTTCTTTCATGTCCTCCTCATTCCCCTCTTTCATAATCTTTTCTATCTTGTTTATGTTGCTGAGTACAAAACCCAGAACTTTTCATATGATAAGCGCTTATCTAACACAGAGTGGCAGCCCTTACTTTGGTATTGAATCTTGTAAGAGCTTTACCTCTTCACTATTGGCTCATAATTAATTTGATTACATCTTTTTTCAAGCATCAGTAGATTGCATGTGTATTCCTTTGTAATCATTACTGATTGTCATAGTATGAAGCTATGATTTAGAGAAATCTTAAAGTAGTGCCCAGACATCTGTCCACCATCACCCACCACTGCTGCAATAGTTCCTTGGGGTGGAAGTACACACAGTTGTTAAAAATGAGTCAAGACAGGTTAATACTGGCTTCATGAGGTTGATTCTGAGCTCTCTTCCAAATTTTTAATAAGCTGCGCTGTAGAGTGGCAATATTACAACAGACATAGACCAGAACTCTTAGATATAAGAGTTTGCCTGTTTGCCATTCTCTCTGCACTAAAGTTCTCGGGTTTTATAAAATCTCAGGAAAAGATGTTTATGTAAAAAACAGCAAATAGATCATGAAAATGATTTCCTCCAGTACGAAGCCCAGAGCTTACTTGTCTTCCTGTCTTAGGACTTGTAGAGCTGAGAGAATGATAATTTCCTCACTGTGTTATCAATGAGAATTGTGTGCAGGGCCTCTTCTTCTTCCAAGTAAAACTACAGTCTTTCAAAGATCACTTGAATAGCTACTTCAGTTCCATCAGCTTTTACTCTTCCTATGTGGTTTACAAGCAGCCCGGGTGCTTATTTAGTTATCTGTCTGTAAAATCATGTCACTTACCTATTCTTCCCATTCTAAAACATCCATCCAGTGTTGCCATTGTCACAGAACCTTTGCATCTCCTGCTGTCTGAGCCTGAGAAGTCACCTTACAAATGTCCACAGCAGTCATGCTTGGCTGAGATATCACGTCCTGAAGGAGGCCCTCAGACTACGTTAACTAATCTAGACTTATCATCCGTACTCTTATACATGTTGTAATATTAATCATTTAATAAAATCATATGTAGTCATTGGCTTATTTTTAAATTGTTCAGTTATGCTACTAAATTTAAGTTCCCTAAAGATGTTAAGGTTTCTTTAGTTTTTTTTTCTTTTTGTATTTTTAGTTCGCTACAGAACTCTCAGATACTAGAAAAAAGTCTTCAAGTTATATCACACACACAAACTCACAAACACACACACACACACACACACACACACACACACACACAAGAAGAATGCCAAGGAAAACTCGAGAAATGGTGAAACCAGGAGAAAATCTCTCATGTCATCAATAGTGCTCCTTTCTTCTATGTTGAAAGAGACACTGTACTTAGGTGTTACATGTTCTTTTAGAAAGGCAACTTGGAAAATGGTAGTGACAGAGAAACAACAAGAATTTCCAGTACTAAGTACAAAGTTTGTGAAAAACAAACAACAAAGAGAAAAAGTAGAAGATAGGATACATTTGGGGATTAGGCTATTTTTGATACTGTAGAGTCAAAGATTGAAGTTAGCAACTGTGCAATATAAATCACTATGTGGAAGATTCGTAAGAGCAGGTTCAATGGTTAATACTTTATTGTGTGTTGTAGTTACCATATTCACTCAAGATATACCCTGCCAACTCACCAAGAATCAGGATCAGATGTGAAAATAAGCTTCACCTGTCACAAGAAAAAGAAAAGTCATGGCTACATAGTAAAGAGAATGACCCAGCCCCTGAATAATATGAGACCACCTCCAAGAACCAGGAAGAAAGACTATTTTGGAATGGAGGAGGTGGCTGCAGCTGGAATACAAAGTGAATAAACTGTAATTAATTAAAAAATGAATAAATTTTAAAAATGAAAATATTTTTAATTAGCATTAAAATTTACAGGTTTCATTGTGATATTTTCATGCATATATGTAAATATACTTTATCCTCAATGTATCTCCCTCCCCTACTGCCCTCCCTTTTCCCTTCTGCTACACACAGATTGTTCAATTTCTTCTCCCTTAATAATATCCCCTGCTGCTTTATGCCACAAGGTTTTCATTAAGCTAATTTACTTCTTTCACAGCTCTGAATAACTAATCTTCTCCTCTCATGATCTTCTACTTTCAAGCCCTAATCACACAAACATATATACATACACACTTAAGCATATATAAAAATGTATATACTGAATTTATATGTGATAAAAAATGTGATATTTGTATTCCTCACTTAAGTAAAATATAATCATGTCATTGTCAGGAAGGAAAATGGAACAGTCAGTTCTTTTGTTAAACTATGCCAATAGATGAGATAGATTCTTTAGGTTTTTTTTTTTTTAATATGGAATTTAATTTATTTGTTGTTAGATATTTTCCTTTTCTTTTTCTTTTTTTGACTTCCAATTCACTTTTTAAAATGCTGTTTGGAAACTACTTTTTAATGTTTATTTAAATAATAGAAAAACAAAAATAAATAAATAATAAATTACTTCACTGGGTTCAAGAGGTAGTGAAGGTTCTTGCCATAGATCCCCAGCACTCACATGGAAAAGCCAGGCATATGGTGCCCACATGGACTGCCATAATTAGAGAGGTGTAGAAAAACAGTTCTCTCTTTGCACCTTGGGCAGCCAGATTGGCCTAATCAGTGAGTCCCTAAACTTGAGAGTTCCGGTCTCAAATACCAAGGTAAATGGAATGTGAAAAATGACACACAAGGTTTTCCTCTGATTTCACACACACTTACACACACAAATAATACACTCACAGATAAATACACACAAACAAAAAAAAAATGATAGTTCAACAATATAAACAGTTCTCTTCCAAGATCATTTATTTTGAACTACTGAACTGTCATACTTTCAAGCAATAATCATAGCTATTTAAAACATTGGCACAGAAGACAACTTCCTGAACACAACACCAACAGCACAGGCTCTACAATCTACAATCAATAAATGGAACTTCATGAAACTGAAAAGCTTCTGTAAAGCAAAGGACACCTTCATCAAAACAAAGTGACTACCTACAGACTGAGAAAGGCTCTTCACCAATCCTACATCTGACAGAGGGCTAATATCCAGAATACATATTTACTTTGGTTTACTTTGAAGAAGTTAAACACCAACAAACCAAGTAATCCAATTTAAAAAATGGAGTACAGAGATAAACAGAGAATTCTCAACAAAGGAATATCGAATGGCAGAGAAACACTTAAAGCAATGCTCGATGTCTTTAGTCATTAGAGAAATGCAAATCAAAATGACGCTGAGATTCCACTTCATACCCATCAGAATGGCTAAGATCAAAAACTCAAGGGATGATGCTTGCAGGAAAAGATGTGGAGAAAGGGGAACTCCCCTCCGTTGCTGGTGGGAATGTAAACTTGTACAACCACTTTGGAAATCAATCTGGCATTTATTTCTTCAGACAGTTAGGGATAGTGCTACATCAAGATCCAGCTATGCCATATCTGGGAACATACACAAAAGATGCCCCACCATTGAATAAGGAAATTTTCTCAACTGTGTTCATAGTAGCTTTATTGGTAATAGGCAGAACCTGAAAACAACCCAGATGTCCCTCAAGGAGGAATGGATACAGAAAGTGTGATACATTTAGACAAAAGAATACTACTCAGCAATTAAAAAACAAGGAAATCATAAAATTTGCAAGCAAACAGTGGGGACTAGAAAAGATTATCTTAAGTGAGGTAACCCAGAAGCAGAAAGACATGTACGGTATATACTCCCTTGTACGTGGATATTAGATGTATAATATAAGGTAAACATATTAAAATTTATAGTCCTACAGAAGTTAAACAACAAAGAGGACCCTAGGGAAGAGGCTGAAACTTCACTCAGAAGGGCAAACAGGATGGATATCAGAAGTAGGAGAAGACAAGGAACAGGACAGGAGTCCTCAACAGGGAGCCTCTGAAATACTCTACTTACCAGAACATCTAAAGAGACAGTGAAACTCATAACCAAACCTTTTACAGAGTTTAGGAAATATTATGGAAGAAGAGGGAAAGAACTGGAGGGGACAGGAACTTAGCAAGGAGACCAACAGAGACAAAACAAACAAAGAAACAAACCTGGGTCCATGGAGTCCTGCACAGATCAATACTCCAACCAAGGACCATGCATAGAAAGGACCTAGACTGCCTGCTCAGAGGAAGCCCAGAAGATGCTCAGTTTCCAAGTGGGTTCCCTAGTAAGGGGAGAGAGGCTGTCTCTGACACGAACTCTGGCTGACTATTTGATCATCTCCTCTTTCAGGGAGATGGTGGTGCAGCCTCACCAGGAAGAAGATGCAGCCAGTCCTTATGAGACCTGACAGGCTAGGGTCAGATAGAAGGGGAGGAGGTCCTCCCCATCATGGGACTAGGGAAAGGGCAAAGGGGGAGAAAAGGGAAGGTGGGCCAGACTAGGAAGAGATGGAAGAGGGAGGGGGCTACAGCAGGGATACAAAGTGAATTGATTGTAATTTTAATCAATCAATTAAAAAGTTTTAAATTTTAATATATCTCACAAAAATATTTTTTTATTTTAAAAATCACTTTAATTTCATTTATCTATTATTTAATGTTTATAGAGTTTTTTGTTTGTTTGTTTGTTTTGTCTGCATGTATATCTGTATACCACACACATTCCTGGTGCCTGTAGGGGCCAGAATAGATATTAAAATACCAGGAATTGGAATTGTAGATGGTTGTGACTTGCCATAAAAGTGTTTGGAATTCCACAGTGGTCCTCTGTAAAATCATAAAGTGCTCTTAAACTAAAGTTATCACTTCAAACCCATTTTAGTTATTTTTGTATGACTTAAATTGGGATTTCATAATTGGTGCTTGTATTTTTTAAAATTAAATTCCATTAGTGATTTGATTAAATTTACTACTTTGTATGCCAATAATAATATTCTATATTTATTATATCATGTCTTGATATAATATTCTTATTTATCACTCCTTTTTCATTTATTTTTCATGGTACTGGGGATAAAATTCAAGGCTTTGAGGATGCTAGGCAAGTGCTATTCCACTGAGTCCCACCTCTAGCCTACCTACTCTCACTAATTCTGTTTTTTGTTTTTAAGTAAACTTAATTGCAGCAGCATTATCTTGGTAGAAGGGTAGCCCAGTTTTTGTTTAATTTTTTATTAGTATGTTCTGAATACTTCTGACCAGGGTAAACTCTTACTTTGATTTGAATTGGTTTTCTGCTTGATCTTATTTTCAAACCTCAATTAATTAGTAAGTTATATGACATTATTTTATTAGATTGCCAAGATAGACAACACATTTAGAATATTAGTTCACTACAAAGTTCAGGATCAGAATGAACACATTTTCCAGGTAATATGAAACCTGCCAGAGATTAATCAGCCGTCAGATGCTGACATCATAGGCCAGAACCCATGCTCATCAGTGTTCAAGATAGATGGAAAACATGATTTTTTAGAAATGTGTGTATTAGCACAGTCCACTGGGCTCCCTCTTTGTGTAATAATACTGGGGAGAGACATTCAGCAGCAAATAAGCAAAGGCAGAATGTATAAGGCATACATAAGGCCTAACTCTGTTACAAAAACAAACAAAAAAACAAAAACAGAGGAAAGTAGGAATCTGGACTTGAGTGAAAATATTTGGCAATGAAATAAAGTTGAGTTTTAAAAATTTATGCCTGTATCTGTATCAATAAGTTTAATTTCTACTTGGCTTTCTCCTTTTTCCACTTTGTTTTGTGTATGTGTGTATGTGTGTGTGTGTGTGTGTGTGTGTGTTGTATTTATGTATGTCTTTATGTGGTTTGTGTATGTGTGTAGGCCAGTATATTCACATAATACGCAGAGGCAAGATGCCAAGGCTGCTGTCTTCCTCAGTCATCCTACATTTGTGTATTTTTAGACAGGATCTCTCACTGAACATGGAAATTATTGATTCAGCTAGACTGGCAGCTCTCCTATCTCCTGAAATTATTCATTTCCCTCCAAAGCTGAGATGACAGTTACTCCATAATTTTACACGGATTTGAATGATTCAAACTAAAATCTTCATGACTGTGAAGGAATGGCTTCTATGCCCTGCCTTTGTATGAGTACCAGAAATCAAAAATTGATATTCTAATGATTTCTTCACAAGCATTTTACCCATTGAGCAGTCTTTCAATCTCTGGAATGTTTAGGCATAATTCAGTAGCTGGGCACTTGATAACCATATGAAATCCTGACCTGGAGGGGACAGGAGCTCCATAAGAAGAGCAACAAAACCAAAAATTCTGGGCCTGGGGTCTTTTCTGAGACTGATACTCCAACCAAGGACCATTCATGGAGAAAACCTAGAACCCCTCCTCAGATGTAGCCCTTGGCAGCTCAGTGTACAAGTGGGTTCCCTAGTAAGGGTAACCTAGTAAGGGGAACAGGGACTGTCTCTGACATGAACTCGGTGGCTGGTTCTTTGATCACCTCTCCCTGAAGAGGGAGCAGCCTTCCCAGGCCACAGAGAAGGACAATGCAGCCAGTTCTGATGAGACCTGATAGGCTAGGGTCAGAGGGATAGGGAGAAGGACCTCCCCTATCAGTGAACTTGAGGAGGGGCATGGGAGGAGATGAAGGAGGAAAGATGGGTTTGGGAGGGGATGAAGGAGGAAAGATGGGTTTGGGAGGGGATGAAGAAGGGGGCTATAGCTGGAATATAAAGTGAATAAACTGTAATTGATAAAAAATTAAAAAAGAAAACACACCTGTGCTTGTCCTGGAACAATGTAAGTGTCTGAACAATAAATAATGTTATCTTACATAAAAAAGAAAAGAAATACTGGAACTAATTCATTTATAGTATGCATCTATAAATCCATGCTGAAATTTTCTTAGAATTCAGAACTCAAGAGCATTTTGACAGAATCTACCATATAAATTATTACTTTAGCCTTAGAGTTGCAATACAAAGAGTGACTAACAGGTATTTTGAAGTGTTCAGTGACTTATAAGTATTATTCAAGACCTCATCTTGTTAAATATTGTCAGATGAGCTAGGAATGAATACTTTAATATGGATAATGAGTGAATATTACCAGGAAAATATTTTTAACAGTTTTATTCTTCTGTATGAAAGAAAAATTAACAATGATTATTCATATTACAAAGGTAGATTCCAGAAATTTCTTCTCATTTCTAGAACTGAGTTAATTTGAAGAACACAAAGACAGTGAGTTTCAAAGGGGGTATGTTTATATTTTGAGTGTCTTGGTAGCAAAGCAAAGTGGTCCTGGGAAAAATTTTTGAATTACACTATGACATAATTCTTATTGTGTATGCTCAATGTCTGGTCACTAAAAGTAGTTGCAAAATGTTTTCTATATAAGTCTTAGTATCTGTTTTGAAACACTGCTAGGTAGAGTCTTTCAGATGCCTTCTTCGATAGACTCCTGTCATACGTCCAATGCACCTCCCATTTGTCTTTCTAAGTGAGGATTGATCATCTTACCCCATGTCTCCTTTCTTCTTTATCTTCTTTAGTTGTATAAATTTCATTATGTTTATCATATCTTGTAGGTCTATATAAGCGAGTATATACCATGTTTATTTTTCTCCTTCTGGGATACTTCACTCAGAATGGCATCTGAAAGACTTTACCTAACAGTGTTTCAAAACAGATACTAAGACTCATAACCAAACCTTTGGGAGAAGGGGAGTTAGTATGACGTGGAAAGGACAGGAACTCCACAAGGACCAAAAATATATGGGCACAGGGGTCTTTTCTGAGACTGACACTCCACCCAGGACCGTGTATGTATATAACCTAGAACCTTTACTCAGATGAAGCCTGTGGTAGCTCAGTAACCAATTGGTTTCCCATAGTAAGGGGAACAGGGACTATTTCTGACAGGAACTCAATGGCAGGCTCTTTGACCTCTCCATCCCCAAAGGGAGGAGCAGTCCTGCTAGACCACAGAGGAGGACTCTAGAGATACCCAATAAAATAGGGTCAGATGAAAGGGGAGGAGGTCCTCCCCAATCAGTGGACTTAGAAAGGGGCAGGGAGCAGATGAGAGAAGGAGGGTGGGATTGGGAGGGAATAAGGGAGCGGGATACAGCTGGAATACAGAGTTAATAAAATGTAACTAATAATAAAAAATAAAATCAAATTAAAAATGTTTTCTATAAAATTTCAGGAAGCACTGTTTTCATCTGGTTCAGAGTCAGAGTTTTAATCTGCATTATCTGTTTGAAATGTAGCCATGTTTAATGTTTTGACTACCAATAAGTCAGGTAGTAATACAAGTCTTTAAGTGAAAGGTGTTAAAAACTGTCTTGATTTTTTGAAGTTTCTATAAGCCATTCTTGGAGTACTAATTCACATGGGTATTTCCTGAATATCTCAAAATAAGCCCTCTATCTTAACCATTCTAAAACTGTTGTCATACCATCCATCTTTTTCCTACCCGTATTTTAATTATTTTCCAATATTTCCTGTTCTATTTTCAACAAGTTCACAAGTGCTGTCACTTGCAATATCTGCAAAGTAAAAGATTTGACTAATTGTAAGCTAATGAAAGTCAATGAGAATGACTTTCCTGCACAAAGAGAATGGAAGAAAAAAAAAAGATAACTACATATGAAGAAGATGCCCTAAAGAAAGAAACTTTATTTAATACAGACCTATCATTAATCTGAACTCCTGGAATATTTTAGAAAATATTTTAGAATATTTAAAAATGAGTAAGAATCTGTCTACAAAGTTAAGGACTTGACATTCAGAGCTCTTTGATAAGATGACTATGGATTGCCTGAAGTAATGGGAGGCCTGTACACTAAGGATCCATGCAAACAAATGATGTATATGAGTTAGTTTGGTGCTTAGTTTAAAAGCAAGTGGATAATTGTAAGTTTTAAATTGGATAAGGATGGACAGAAAGTTATAAGAGAACACTTGACACAAGTTATAGAATAGACTTGATAAGTTAAGTTTCTAATCTGAAATGGTGGCTATGAGTAAAATTGCAATAACTGAACAAGGAAAAAAGATAGTAGAGAGGTAAATTAACTAACTATTTCAAAGACTCTTGCACAGTAACTCTATCTAGGACGTGGCCAGTTGGTAATGTTCAAATTGATAGTAATAGTTTCAGATTGTTGTGGGAGAGATGAAGGAAAGGATGACAAGGCTGCTAAAAGTACAATGGTGCCATTCGAGGGCACATGAAGCACTGAAGAATTAGGACAGGAAGAGATGGACATGACTACAGCAGGCTTGGATATGTTGCAGTGAAGGATTCACTTCGAGATATTCAAACGGGGACATCAATGTGATTCAGCACTCAAAAAAAATGTTTGTGCAAGAAATAATTTTGGCTGTTTTGTACGTGTGTGTGTGTGTGTGTGTGTGTGTGTGTGTGTGTGTGTGTGGTATAGAGGACATCTAACTGTAGCTCTCCCAGAAACTTTCTAAAACACTAGATTTTTGTCTGTTTGTTTTTCAGGAAAAGCCATCTTTAATAAATTATCTTTTTAATTGTAGAAATTTCTGAAATTTAAATTGACAACATACTAAACTAAAGTTTGGCTATGAGTCCCAGCATCCACTATAATACCCTACTGGGTAGTGTCTTTCAGAGGCCCTTTGCGGTAGGCTCCTGTCTTGTTCCTTGTTTTCACCTTCTTCCGATGCAGAGTGCAGGGAATCTTATGAAAGAAGTGGGAGATAGAAAAACCTGGAAGGGTCTTTAACTCCGCAAGGAGAACAACAGAACCAAAAAATCTGGACCCAGGGTTTTTTTCTGACACTGATACTCCAACCAAGGACCATGCATGGAGATAACCTAGAACCCCTGCACAGATGTAGCCCATGGCAGCTCAGTGTCCAATGGGTTCTCTAGTAAGAGGAACAGAGACTGTTTCTGACATGAACTTAGTGGCTGGCTCTTTGATCACTTCTCCATGAGGGGGGAAGGGCAGCCTTACCAAGCCACAGAGGAAGACAATGCAGCCAGTTCTGATGAAACCTGATAGGCTAGGGTCAGATGGAAGGGGAGGAGTGGCCTTGGAGTGGGGCATGGGAGGAGAAGAGGGAGGAAGGTTGGGATTGGAAGGGGCCAAGGCTACAGCTGGGATACAAAGTGAATAAACTCTAATTAATAAAAAATTATATTAAAAAACCCAAAATACTACTATGCTTGGATGAATCCCCCACACAGTATATCATTCTTTCTATTAGAAGATTTATCCCTACTTGTTTCCTAGGCTTTGTCCAGTAACATGATAGAACAAGTCGCAAACAACCAGACTAGAAAAGCCTTTTACTACTAATCATTTGACAATTCTTTGGGCCGCCCATTCCTGAGGGCAGAGTGGGCAGTGATTCCCTTGTTCATCTTCCCTTGTTCATCTTCTAGACCAAAGTCCAAGTTACAGTTAACAACAGAGTAGCAGAGGATGTGGGGATGCGGGGCAGGCGGTAAGGAGTGAACTGGAGAAAGGTGAGGAAGGAGGCTGAGATTGGGATATACTGTTTGAGAGAAGAACAAAGAAAAAGAAAGAAAGAAAGAAAGAAAGAAAGAAAGAAAGAAAGAAAGAAAGAAAGAAAGAAAGAAGAAAGAAAGAAAGAAAGAAAAAAGAAAGAAAGAAAGAAAGAAAGAAAGAAAGAAAGAAAGAAATGCACCTGGTTTTTAGTAAGAATTTTGGTGTCTTTAAAACCCACTTATGTTATGTGAATGTTTGCTTTAATCCCAGGTGTGTGATATGGGGCTACTTTAGATTGTCCACAGTCACTAACTATGTTTCCCCCAGATTCTAGGGCTGTGTGTGTGTGTGTGTGTGTGTGTGTGTGTGTGTAATTTTTGCCAGCTATAAATAGTTTAATTTTGGGCACCCTGGAGAGGGTTTGGGGTGGAATAAGGATCAGAAGGGTGGTAGAAGCCAAGTAAATAGCTTTAAAAATACATCTACAACTGTGTTTCCAGGGTGAAATAATGACCATAGTTCACATAATCCACATATTTTCTTTTATATCTGTATGTTGTTTGGAGACAAGGTCTCTTTATATAGTCTTTGATATCTACAGCACTAGTTTTATTGGCTAATTAATGTTTGCAGGACAAACCCTCAGTGGTTCCTAAAGATGTCCAGATGAAGAAAAGTGGAGGAGGACAAGCAGAGGTAGCAGGCCTATGTGTAAGCCCGCGAATTCTTCTTAGCTCATTGACTTCCCACCCACTTAAAAACATTTCTTCCTGCTTGTGGTAAAGCTGTTTTGTCAATATGGTGGGATGTGCCAACTGGATCTTTAAAAAAAAAAAATGAAGGCTTAATTTAACATAAAGAATTGCTAATTTCCTTAAGCAACCATAAGGAGTAACACTGTCTGTACTTTTACTGTTTCAGCAGTTTACCTGAACAAGCTCACTACAGGAAGTAAGCACACATATTCATGTGTCTGGCATTTTTATTAAAGTGTTAAATCATTAGGAAAAGTTTTAAATTATTATTAATAAAAAGAGTTGATTAGTAATCAGAAGCATTTTCATGGAAATGACAACAGATGCTTATCAGTCTCCAAGACAGATGAAATATGTCAAAGCAAATCAGTTTCGTGAATTGTTCCCTCATCAAAGGCTGTTTTTAAGGTAGAGTTTGCATCTTTATTATCCAAAGAGACAGTCCAAACTTTTAAAACTTAAAGGTGAATTTAAAGAGAAATGGGGATGTAAATGGGACTATTTTAGGTGGTTGGTTTCATTATGTGAGCAGTTACAAACATTCTGTTCTTTCTTGTTGAAATAAAAATACAATCTTGGAATTGTCAAAGGACTAAGGAAGTTTCCTGTATATCACTGTTCTTGTATTAATATTTTCAGGTGAGAAAATATTCTTAGGAAACTGTCTTGATTTTAATATTTCAATGACATTTTATATGACTAATTCATTGATAGAAAAATATACATTTATTCTAGCATGCATATTAACTTTGCTATTACACATATTGAAATTCTGTGCAAAATAAGGTGCAAACTCATTTAGAGGTTTGCTTGCATGTGTGCTGAGATAAAAATCAGAACACTATTTTGCATGTTTTGTCTTATTTGAGACCTGAAGGTGCAAAGATGGTTTAGGCAGTGTTCACTGAATTACATGCTGTATTTATACAAGAAATATAGATGGGATGAAATATATCACAATCTATGAATCAAGAAATGAAGAGACTTTTTTGAATTTTATTTTTTTCTTATCAGTTACATTTTATTAACTCTGTATCTCAGCCGTGTCCCGATCCCTCATTCCCTCCCAGTCCCTCCCTACCTCCCTCATCTCCACCGTGCCCCTTTCCAAGTCTACTGATAGAGGGGGACCTCCTCCCCATTCATCTGATCCTGTTTTATCAGTTATCTTCAGGACTGGCTGCAAAGCCCTCCTCTGTGGCCTAACAGGACTGCTCCTACTTGGGGGGTGGGGAGGCCAAAGAGCCAGTCATTGAGTTCCTATTAGAAATAGTCCTTGTTCCCCTCACTTTGGGAAAACAATTGGTTACTGAGCTACCACAGGCTACATCTGGGTGGAGATTCTAGGTTATATCCATACATGGTCCTTGGTTGAATGTCAGTCTCAGAAAAGACCCTGTGCCCAGATATATTTTGTCCTTGTGGAGCTCCTATCCTTTCCCCATCAGAATAACTCCCCTTCTTTCTTATGATTCCCTGTACTCTGCCAAAAGTTTGGTCATGAGTCTTTGCTTTGAGAACACTGCTAGTTAGAGTCTTTCAGATGCACTCAGTAGACTCTTGTCATAAGTTCAATGCACATCCCATCTGTCTTTCTAAACAAGGATTGATTGATCATCTTATCCCATGTCCACTCTCTTGATTATCTTTTTTAGGTGTATAGATTTCATTATGTTTATCATATCTTATAGGTCTATATAAGTGAGTATATACCGTGTTTTTCTTTCTCCTTCTGGGATATTTCACTCAGAATGATCTTTTCTAGATCCCACCATTTGCCTGCAAATTTCATGATTTCCTCCTTTTTGATTGCTGAGTAGTATACCATTGTGTAAAATTACCACAATTTCTGTACCCATTCCTCCGAGGATGGACATCTGGGTTGTTTCCAGGTTCTGGCTATTACAAATAAAGCTGCTATAAACACGGTTGAGCAAGTATCCCTTTTGTGTACTTGAGCAAAGTTTGGGTATATACCTAGCAGTGGTATAGCTGGGTCTTGAGGAAGCACTATTCCTAATTGTCTTAGAAAGCACCAGAGTGGTTGTACCAGTTTACATTCCCACCAACAGTGGAGGAGGGTTCCCCTTTCTCCACAACCTCTCCAGCATGTGTTGTGACTTGAGTTTTTCATCTTGGCCATTCTGATGGGTGTAAGGTGATATCTCAGGGTTGTTTTGATTTGCATTTCCCTAATGGCTAATGAGGTTGAGCATTTCTTTAAGTGTTTCTCTGCCATTCGATATTCCTCTTCAGAGAATTCTCTGTTTAGCTCTGTTCCCCATTTTTCAATTGGATTACTTGGTTTGCTGCTTTTCAGCTTCTTTAGTTCTTTGTATATACTGGACATTAGTCCTCTGTCAGATAAAGGGTTAGTGATGATTCTTTCCCATTCTGTAGGCAGTGGTTTTGTTTTGATGATGGTGTCCTTTGCTTTACAGAAGCTTTTCAGTTTCATGAGGTCCCATTTATTGATTGTTGCTCTTAGAGCCTGTGCTGTTGGTGTTCTGTTCAGGAAGTTGTCTCCTGTGCCAATGAGTTCTAGGCTGTTCCCCACTTTTTATTCTAACAGATTTAGAGTATCTGGTTTTATGCTGAGGTCTTTGATCCACTTGGACTTTAGTTTTGTGCAGGGTGATAAATATAGATCTATTTTCATTTTTCTGCATGTGGACATCCAGTTGGTCCAGCACCATTTGTTGAAGATGCTGTCTTTTTTCCATTGAATGGTTTTGGCTTCTTTGTCAAAAATCGAGTATTCATAGGTGTGTGGTTTTATTTCTGGGTCTTCTATGTGGTTCCATTGATCCTCCTTTCTGTTTTTATGCCAATACCATGCAGTTTTTATTACTACTGCTCTGTAGTACAACTTGAAATCGGGGATGGAGATACCTCCAGGTTATCTGTTATTGTACAGGATTGTTTTGGAGATTCTGGGTTTTTTGTTTCACCATATGAAGCTGAGAATCTTTTTTTCAAGGTCTGTAAAGAATTGAGTTGGTATTTTGATGGGAATTGCATTGAATCTGTAGATTGCTTTTGGCAGGATGGCCACATTCACAATGTTAATCCTACCAATCCATGAGCATGGGAGATCTTTCCATCTTCTGATATCTTCTTCGATTTCTTTCTTCAGAGACTTGAAGTTTTTCTCAAACAGGTCTTTCACTTGCTTGGTTAGTGTCACCCCAAGGTACTTTATATTATTAGTGGCTATTGTGAAGGGTGTTGTTTCCCTAATTTCTTTCTCGGCCCTTTTGTCTTCTGTACATAGGAGGGCTTCTGTTTTTTTTTGTTTTTGTTTTTTTTTTTTTTTTTTTTTTTTAGTTGATTTTGTATCCTGCCACTTTGCTGAAGGTGTTTATCAGCTGGAGGAGTTCTCTGGTTGAATTTTTGGGGTCGCTCATATATACTATCATATCATCTGCGAATACTGACACTTTGACCTCTTCCTTTCCAATTTGTATCCCCTTGATCTCCTTTAGTTGTCTTATTGCTCTGGCTAGGACTTCAAGTACTATGTTGAAGAGATATGGAGACAGATAGCAGCCTTGTCTTATCCCTGATTTCAGTGGGATTGATTTAAGTTTCTCTCCATTGAGTTTGATGTTGGCTATAGGCTTGCTGTATATTGCCTTTACTATGTTTAGATATGTGCCTTGTATCCCTAATCTCTCCAAGACTTTAAACACGAATGGGTGATAGACTTTGTCAAATGCTTTTACAGCATCTAAGGAGATGATCATGTGTTTTTTATCCTTCTGTTTGTTTATGTGGTGGATTACATTGATGGATTTCCGTATGTTGAACCATCCTTGCATGCCTGGGATGAAGCCTACTTGGTTGTGGTGGATGATATCTTTGATGTGTTCTTGGATTAGGTTTGCAAGTATCTTATTGAGTATTTTTGCGTCAATGTTCATAAGAGAGATAGGTCTGAAGTTCTCTTTTTTTGTTGGGTCTTTCTGTGGTTTAGGTATCAGGGTGACTGTTGCTTAATAGAATGAGTTTGGTAATGTACCTTCTGTTTCTATTTTGTGGAATAGTTTGAGGAGAATTGGTGTTAGCACTTCTTTGAAGGTCTGAAACCATCTGGCCCAGGGCTTTTTTTGGAGGGGAGACTGTTAATGACTGCTTCAATTTCCTTGGGGGATATAGGGCTATTCAGTCTTTCTACCTGATCTTGACTTAATGTTGGAAGATGGAATCTATCAAGAAAATTGTCCATTTCATTTAGATTTTCAAATTTTGTGGCATATAAGCTTTTGTAGTATGACCTAATGATTATTTGCATTTCCTCAGTGTCTGTAGTTATGTCACCCTTTTCATCTCTGATTTTGTTGATTTGGATAGATTCTCTCTGCTTTTTAGTTAATTTGGCTAAGGGTTTGTCTATCTTGTTGATTTTCTCAAAGAACCAGCTTTTTGTTTCATTGGTTCTTTGAATAGTTTTATTTGTTTCTAATTGATTTCAGCCCTGAGTTTGATTATTTCCAGCCGTCTGCTCCTCTTGGGTGTATCTGCTTCTTTTTTTTTTCTAGGCTTTTCAATTGGGCCATTAAGTTGTTTGTATGTGATGTTATGAATTTCTTCTTGCAGGCACTTAGTGCTATAAATTTTCCCCTGAGCACTGCTTTCAATGTGTCCCATAAATTTGGGTATGTTGTACCTTTATTTTCATCGAATTCTAGAAAGTCTTTAATTTCTTTCTTTATTTCTTCCTTAACCCAGCTGTCATTGAGTAACAAGTTGTTCAGTTTCCATGTGTGTGTCGGGTTTTTGTTATTTCTGTTGTTGTTAAGGTCCAGTTTTAGTCCATGGTGGTCAGATAGAATACAAGGGATTATTTCAATCTTTTTGTATCTGTTGAGGCTTGCTTTATGACCAACTATATGGTCTATTTTGGAGAAGGTTCCATGCGGTGCTGAAAAGAAGGTATACTCTTTTGAGTTTGGATGAAAAGATCTATAGACGTCTATTAGGTCCATTTGATATAAAATAAAATAAGGAAAAATAAAATAGGAAAATAAAAACACTCTGTAAGTGTTTTTATTTCCCTATTTGTTTTCTGTCTAGTTGATCTGTCCTTTGGTGAGTGTGGAGTGTTGAAGTCTCCCACTATTAGGGTATTAGGATCAATGTGTGATTTAAGCTTTAATATTGTTTCATTTACGAATGAAGGTGCTCTTGTATTTGGGGCATAGATATTCAAAATTGTGATGTCCTCTTGGTGGATTTTTCCTCTGATGAGAATATAGTGGCCCTCCTTATCTTTTTTGATTAACTTGGGTTGAAAGTCTATTTTATTAGATATTAGGATGGCTACTCCCGCTTGTTTTCTGGAACCATTTGCTTGAAAAACATTTTTCCAGCCCTTTACTCCGAGGTAGTGTTTATCTTTGTTGCATACGTGTGTTTCTTGGATACAAGAGAATGTTGGATCCTGTTTCCGCAACCATTTTGTTAGTCTGTGTCTTTTTATTGGGGAGTTGAGTCCATTGTTGTTGATAGAAACTAGTGACCAACAATTGTTACTTACTTAGATGTGGGGTTGGTGGTGTCACTGAGTTTCATTGCTTGTATTCTTTTTTTTTTTTTTTGTGTGTGTGTGTGTGTGTGTGTGTAGTTATCTATTTCCTCTGTTTCCTTAGATGTAGTTGTTTTCTTTGGTTTGGAGTTTCCCTTCTAATAACTTCTGTAAAGCTGGGTTACTATGTAGATATTGTTTAAATTGGCTTTGTCATGGAATATTTTGACTTCTCTGTCTATGTTCATTGAAAGTTTTGCTGGGTATAGTAGTCTGGGTTGGCATCTGTGGTCCCGTAAAGTCTGCATGACATCTGCCCAGTTCCTCTGGCTTTCATAATTTCTGTTGAGAAATCTGGTGTGATTCTGATAGGTCTACCTTCATATGTTACTTGGCCTTTTTCCCTTGCTGCTTTTAGAATTTTTTCTTTGTTCTGTAGGTTCAGTGTTTTGACTATGATGTGACATGAAGAATTTCTTTTCTGGTCTAGTCTACTTGGTGTTCTGTAGGCCTCTTGTATGTTTATGGCCATCTCCTTCTTTAAGTTGGGAAAGTTTTCTTCTATAATTTTCTTGAAAATATTTTCTGGACCTTTGAGCCTGTTGTCTTCTTTTTCTTCTACTCCTATTATTCTTAGGTTTTGTCTTTTCATGGTGTCCTTGATTTCTTGGATGTTTTGTGTTTGGAACTTTTCTGATTTTATTTTTTCTTTGAGCGACGTGTCAATTTGTGCAAGTGTATCTTCTGCTCCTGAGATTCTTTCTTCCATCTCTTGTATTCTGTTGGTGATGCTTACCTTTGTAGTTCCTGATCTTTTCTCTATGTTCTCCAGCTCCTGGTTTTTCTCTGTTTGTATTTTCTTTATTGATTCTAATTCTGTTTTCATGTCTTGCACCATTTCCTTCATTGGTTTGAATGTGGAGTCCTGCTTTTCAATGAAAGCTTCTATTTTTTTTGTCCATTTCCTCTCTATGTATCACTAATTGTGCCTCTACTTCTTTGGGTATAATTGCCTGTATTTCTTTGAGAGCTTTGTTTATTTCTTCTTTATTTGCCTTCATTTGTGTGGACATTTCTTTGAGAGCTTTTTGCATTTCTTCTTTGTTTGCCTCAATTTTCGTGGTCATTTCTCTGAGAGCACGATTTGTTTCCTCTTGGTTAGTCTCGATTTCTTTGGCTATTTCTCTGAGGGCTTTGTTCATTTCATCTTTATGGGCCTCTAATAGCTAGAGAAACAGTTTTGAGGTCGTTTTCTTGTATATCTAGTGAATTGAAGTGTCCATTGTTTTGTGGGGTTGCTGGTGAGGTCATTATGCCCTGATTTTTGTTGGGAGTGTTCTTACGTCTGCCTCTAGCCATCTGGTTATTTATAATCCTCACTGTTTGTTCCTCGAGATTGTAGTTCGGGCTATGATCATCTCTTTCTGTTTTCTGGACTGTTTTTTCAGGAAGATGAGAGAGGGTCACTGGTTTGGTAGTGTGCACTGTGGTTTTGCTTAAGTAAGGAATGTGATGCTGGCGCTATTCGCCTGTGCTTTTAGCAGGCGCAGTGTGCATGCGCGGATTCTTTGACTATTGCAGTGGCCTGCAAGCCACTATTACGCAGTTCTGTCTGAGATCTAGGGATTGTTTGCCTGGATTACACTGGTGGACCCGCAAGGCAGAGGCTTCAACGTTCCGGTCGCTATCCCAAGAATCCCTATGATGTCCACACTAGGGGTGTGGGTGGCAGGGATCTTGTCTGGTTGCTTCTGTGGAGAGGCCCTGGTTCTGGGGCAAACTCTCCCTAGAAGGCTCCCTCACTCTCTTGCAGGACCAGTTGGAACGCACAAATGAGGTCTCTGGAAGTTCTCCTGATTCATAAATCTGATTGCTTATTCTCAGATCTATTCTATCCTCCCCCTTTTTTTTTTCTTCTAATTTTCTGGGCTTTACCTGTTCTTTTGGCAATGTATCCCTATCCCAACTCTTATCAAATAGTCTCATTCTAGAACTAATCCTCATATCAGAGAAACAGCTGGAAAATAAAAGTAGTTCTTTAAATTGTTCCGTCTTTTTTATTTTTTGAGTTTATAAAATAAAATAATTTCCCCCTTCCCTTTCCTCCATTGAAACCCTCCCAAATACTCACCCTGAGTTGTTCTCTCTCAAATTCACTGTCTACTTTTTAAGTTGTTTTACCATACATATATGCATGTGTAAAACATATATGTTCCTAAATGCATAAAACAAACCTGTTCAGTCTGTATAAAGCTACTAGTATGCATATTTTCAGGGATCACTATTTGACACTGGATAACCAAGTGCTGTATTCTTTCCTAGAGAAGACAATCCCAATTTCAGTATTCTTTAGTTCCTTGTTATTCATTTATTTATTTATTTATTATAGTTTATATTAGTTTGTATCTCAGCTGTAGCCCTCTCCCTTGCCCATTTCCAATCCCACCTGCCCTCCATCATCTCCTCCTATGCCCCTCTCCAAGTCCACAGATACCTCGCACCCTAGCCTACCAGATCTCATCATGTTTGGCTGCATTATTTTCCTCTGTGGTCTAGTAAGGATGCTTCCCCTTCAGGGGGAGGTGACCAAAGAGCCAGCCACTAAGTTCATGTCAGAGACAGTCCTGTTCTCTTTACTAGAGAACGCACTTGGACACTGAGATGCAATGGGCTACATCTGTGCAGGGGTTCTGGGTTATCTCCATGCATGGTTCTTGGTTGGTGTATCAGTCACAAACAAACAAACAAACAAACAAATAAAAAACCTGTGCCCTGATTTTGGTTCTGTTGTTCTCCTTGTGGAACTCCTGTCCCCTCCAGGTCTTCCTATCTCCCCCTTCTTTCATATTATTCCCTGCACTCTGCCCAAAGTTTGGCTATGAGTCTCAACATCTGCTTTGATACCCTGCTGGGTGAAGTCTTTCAGAGGCCCTCTGTGGTAGGAGCCTTTCCTCTCTGTCTCCCTCTTCTGATGTCTGCCTGGTTTGCCTTTCTGAATGAGGATTGCCTCAGTCAGCTTTCCCAGCTCACTCTAGCAGATCTATTGTTCTTATTCTTCTTCAGTTCATGTTTAGGTAACAGTGCTAGTAATACTTTATGGGTGTAGGTATTGAAAATTCAAAGATAAACAGTCTTGCAGCAAACTCCCTGATCCTCTGGCTCCTATAATTTTTCTGTCCTTTCTTCCAAAATGATCCCTAAGCCTTCGATGTTAGACATGTATTGTAGGTGTATCAGTTGGGTCTGAATTTGGCAACTCTGCATTTTGATCAGTCGCTTTCTATAATTAATTCCATCTGCTGTGAAGAGAAATTTCTTTCAGTGGGGTGAGGACAACATTTCTCTGTACATCTCACAGCTTTGTGGAACATGAAGCAGAAAGTTCTCATTCCTACATTGTTGTGAGAAGCTTTCCTAAGCTTGGTAGAACAAAATGACACTTGATAAAATTTATCTTCAGCTACTTTCTTAATATTACACAAATCTGTGGGATTTATCAGGTTATGTCTTAATTGTTGATGTAATTGAACTCTTCATTTGACTACTCGAAAGTGAAATTCTACTCATAATGTGAGTGACTTGTAGTAAAGTATCCTCCAGCATTCCTTTATCTCTTCTGTATGACCTCCACAAACTGGTTTAAGCTGTCATCTACCTAAAATCTTACTACACATTTTTTTGGTACATTTCTTTAACACCGTTTTCCTCCTAACAGCAATAATGACACACATTCCATTATCAGAAAACTGAGCTATACAAATCCCTAAAGGATGATCCTTTCGACAAATAATAACAATTCTCATTGGCAGCTGACAGTCTGAATAGATAATAACAGCAACAAGAACACATTTCTACTGTTACTGCTCATTTCCCATAGCCACACAAATGAGACATTTCTGTGTTCCGATAGTGTTCAGTGATTCCTAAAGCAGCTGTGCTGAGGCAGATGCTAGGCAACTGCACAATAATCACTCTAGATGATTTAGGAGTGGCAGTTCCAAGCTCCTCACTATACCCACGGTGTAGTTAAAACACCTGTTGTTAGGTCTTTTAAGCGACGTTGACGGTAGGCAATGTTGAGAGCCCCTACTATCACACAAGTACTTCAGTCTGTTATTTATAAATTTTTTGTTCTGTCATTTAACATGCTATTCTCATGAATTTCAAGCTTCTTAATACAGTATGAACATAATCTTGCCACATAATTTAACCATTCAATACAGAATATTTCCATTCACAGTTGTTATCTGTTAAATACTTCTAAAATATTTAGATAGTATCAGCAATAAGAAATCATATTTTCTTCATTAACAAGCACTTTGTTTTTAAATCTTCAAACATTTATTTAATAAAAAGCCTCTATGTTGAGGGTAAATTTTTTTTTATCTAAGTAACACATAAACAATGAGCTGTTTGCTGCTGCATCTCAGAAACTCTTAGGGAAAACTCTTAAAGATCAATAATCAGAATTAATATGCACAGATCAAAGCCTAAAATTAAGATGTAAACTGCATGACTTTTAGAAGGAAAAACAATTTTAAAATTTCAAGATGCTGGATTTTGGAATTATTTCTTGGATAAAAGAGCAGAAAGGGGAGGGAGGGTGGGGTTGGGAGGGGAAGAGGGAGGGGCTTATGGGGGGATACAAAATGAATAAAGTGTAATTAAAAAAATAATAAATAAATAAATAAATA
Source organism: Meriones unguiculatus (assembly GCF_030254825.1). Taxonomy (NCBI): domain Eukaryota; kingdom Metazoa; phylum Chordata; class Mammalia; order Rodentia; family Muridae; genus Meriones; species Meriones unguiculatus. Next base: position 70,701,130 of record NC_083359.1, read on the forward strand.
AAAGCACAACAGGTTTGCCGACAGGCCAAAAAAAAAAAAAAAAAAAAAACAAAAGAAGGAAAGAAAGGCAACTTAGATAAATAACATTTTAATTTTAAAATGTTTAATGCAGCAAATGACATAGACAGTACATCAAAAAGACAGTCCACAGATAAAAGAAAATATTTGCAAAGTGTGTGCTTAATAGATTAACATTTAAAATCTCTATAATTCATAATTGCTAAATTACTAAAATAATACCTAAATATTTGCTAAATTACTTAAAACTTAATAATTACTAAAACCAACAGTAAAATTTTGGTATTTCCTACCCTTTGAGTCAACCCACAAAACAACTTATTTTACTTTCTGCTGTTCTTCTTGTTTAGTTCTCTCGAAGTTAGTATCAGCTATCCCCTAAAAGGTGCTACTCACTGCCCTACAATGTGTTCTTCGTACTTCAGTTTCATTCGCTGAAACCTCTTGACCTTCCCTCCTTAATGTAGTCCACGTTTTCTTTTCCCTAACAGCATTTTAAATTGTTATTTAAGCATGAGGGAGGTAAAGTGGGATTGGGAGGGGACAAGGGAGAGGGCGACACCTATTCAGAGTGAATTAACTGTAATTAATAATAAATAAATAATTTTTTAAAAGCCTTATCACCTCCCTCTTTTCTTTAGCTCCTTCCCCTACTCCACTGAAAGGGGAATTCTCCACTATTGCCATCTGCCCATAACTTGTCAAGTCTCATTAGGACTTCCTGGATCTTCTTTCTTCATGCCTGACAAGGGGTGAATGATCAAAGTACAGTCAACTGAATTAGCAATAGAGGCAGATTCTGCTCCCCTCACTCCGAGATCCATATGGAGACTGAGCTTCCAATTGGCCACATCTGAGCAGGGGGTCTATGTCCTCTCCATTCATGGTCCTCCACTGGTACATCAGGTTTTTTCAGGACACTCTGGGCTCAGATCTTTTAATTTTGTTGGTCTCCTTGTGTGGCTCCTGTCCCAGCTATGTTGTTCTATTCCCACCCCTCTCTCCATAAGACTCCCTGTGCTTTCCCCAAAATTTGACCCTGAGTCTCAGCATCTGTTTAGGTCCTCTGTTGGGCGAATCATTTCAGAGGACCAGCTCTATAGTAGGCTGCCATCTGGTTTCCTCTCTTACACCACATCTGGGGTCTAGTCTGTTTGCTATTGTGAATGAGATTTAAGCATCCTCCCTATGGTCCTCCTCAGTGTTTAGATTCTTTAGGTCTGTAGATGGCTAGCCTATATTATATGGCTAATATCATCTCATAAGAGAGTGTGTACCAAGGCTGTCTTTCTGTTTCTGGATTACCTCACTCTGGATGATTGATCTCTTCTAGTTCCATCCATTTGCCTGCAAATCTCATGTTTCCTTGTTTTTAATAGCTGAGTTGAGGGAAAGGGCTTTAATCAGGATACATAATGAATAAATTGTGAAGAAAAAATAAAATGTAAAAAAAAAAAAAAAAGAATAGGACATAAACCTGAGTGAATCTGCAACCAGAAAACAAAACAAACAAACAAACAAACAAAAAACCCTACATATCCCCAAAGCATTTGAGTAAACAGCAACAACAATATAAAAGGAGCAGAGGAGACAACAGACCCAAAAATGTGCTGGCAGGACCACCAAAACAGATCGTCCATGTGCTGGTAAGTTTATATCAACTTGAGACAAGCTAGAACCATCAGAGAGGAGGCAACCTCAACTGAAACAATGCCTCCATGAGATCAGTCTGTGAGCCAGCCTGTAGAACATTAACTTAATTAGTGATCAAACAGGGAGGACCCAGCCCATTGAAGGTCATACAGGGCACAGGAGAAGAAGAGGGAGAAAGGGTGGGATTGGGAAGGGATGAGGGAGGGGGCTACAGCTGGGATACAACGTGAATTAACTGTAACTAATAAAGATAAAATAAGAATAAAAAAATGCAGACTGAGCAGGCCATGCTGAGAAAGCCAGTAAGCAGCACTCTCCCATGCACCCTACACCAGCTCCTGCCTCCAGAGTCCTGCCCTGCTTGAGTTCCTGCCCTGATTTCCTTCAATGATGAACTGTGATGTGGAACTATAAGCCAAATAAACCCTTTTGTCTCTGGGGGGGAGGCAAAAAAAAAAAAAAAAAAGCCTATCAAGTTCAGTGGTGGTGGTGGTGCACTTGTTTATTTATTTAGCTGTCCATCCATCCATCCATCCATCCATCCATTCATTCATTTATTTATTTATTGATCTATCCATCTATCTATCTATTGATCTATGTCTTAGAACTTGCTCTACAGACCAGGCTGGCCTCAAATTCACAGAGATCACCTGCCTCTGAGATTAAAGGTGTAGGCCACCATGCCCCACACCCATTTACAATTTTATTTTTTTAAATCATTAATCTTCCTTTAAAAAAAAATCCAGCACTCAAAAGCCAGAGACAGGTGGATCTCTATTAATTCAAGTCCAGGCTGGTCTGCTGAGGGAGTTTCAGAACAGCCAGGACTATACAGAGAAACCTTGTCTTGGGGTGCGGGGTGTGGGGAGAGGGAGGCATAGGGGTGTGGGGAGGATGGAGGGTAGGGGGTAAGGGGTGGAAAATGGAGAGCAAACCAACCAAACAAACAAATATGAAACCTATCAGAATGGAAGAATTCTATGCCATGTTTATGCCTCATTGTGCTATTTTCTTTGTTTTTCAGGGTGCTGTGATAAAGATCTTTACTAAAATCAAGCAGGGGAGAAAAAGTTTATTTGGCTTACATGGCCTGATCACAGCAGATAATTGAGGGCAGTCAGTGCTGGAACTCAAACATAGACTATATAAAAATCTGCTTACTGTCTTTAACCCTGTGGCTCTGGCTCAGCTTGCCTCCACATACAGCCCAGGTCAGTTGTCCAGTAATATAACTGCTAAAGGCAGGCTGAGCCTTCATGTACCAGTCACTAATCAAGAAAATGTCTCACAGATTTGCCTAAAGGCCAATCTGATGGAGGCATCTTCTTTATTAAAATTCCTTCTTTGCAGAGGACACTGGCTTGTGCAAGCTGATAAAAATCTATCCAGCTGAGGTGACTGGTGCATAGTTACTAATCTGTGTGGAATTCACAGAACAAAAATTGTTATTTTGCATTATTTCTTTCTTTCTTGCCTTGCCTCATTTAAGATAACAAAAAGAAAAGTGTAGAAGACATGAAATAACTATAAATTAGGAAATCAAGGATGTAAACTAACATCTAGATAATCACAGTCTGTTCTCCCTCATGTGAAGGGTCATATTGTTTGAGTGAGAACAATGGTGATTACAGCTGAAGTCAAATGCTCAAGAACAATCCAGACATGAGCACAGTATTCCGATTATGTTACAAAGAAATGAATTATGCACCACAAAACGATTGCTTTGACACTACCCTGGGTAAAATTATCTCAGCACCAGCTTGTGTTATTCAATTCTTTTGTCATCTTTAATAATAAAACTTGTAAGTTTGTAAAGTTAAATAAAAAAAAATACATTGCTATCATTTCAGGCAGAATGATACTACGAGCGATGAGGAGTGCCTCAGAACATCCCTCTTGTACCTCTTCAGGCACAGCTTATTTTCCATCTTCAAGACTATAATGTGAAAAATGCACATAAAGCACGGGCTGTTGTTCCCTAGGCAAAATTTAAAACATAGAGACTGCATCACTGAAAGATGAAACTCGGCATTCTCTTTACATATGCATATCCAGCAATGTCTCTTGAAACTTCATTCATTATATAAATGGGGAAAACAGTACTGTTCTTTTCCTTTAAAATAATTTTATTTGAACACACAGTAATAGAAATCTACACCACCATGTGCTCACCTGTCCTGTTAAACAGAAAACAAATGTAAAATATCCCATTTCCTTAGGTTAACAATCCTAATGAAATCTTAAGAACTTACCTTTTTTTTTTAACGAGAATGTCCTAAAGCCACACACTTTCTCATATTTTTTTGGCCATTCTACCAATCTTCACTAATACAGAGTGTTTGGTGTCCATTTATGTACTTTTCCGATTATGTTTATGTGTATGATTAGGTGTATGTGAGTATCTGCCCAGATTTCACCAGAGGCAGTGAAAGCACATGGATGTAGAATTACAGGCAGCTCTGAGCCACCCCAGCTGGGTGCTGGAAATAACACCCAGGTTCTCTGAAAGAGCAATCAATATGCCCACATAACTACTGAGCCATCTCTCTAACCCTCTTAATATTCATTTTAAGTGACATTATGTTGAGACTATTTATAAATGCTCATTTGTAATGTTCTTTGAGACAGTTTCGCTGTGGGTGTCTTACCCATTTTTAAGTGGAGAATATGTTTTCTATTGTTCAAGGTGAAAAACACCCTTTCTGTATGTTAGATACAAATCTTTTGTTAATACCCATTGAAAATATATTACACACTGTGTGGATTCTCTTTCTTTTGCTAACAATGTAGACCATGGAGATAGGATTTATAGTTTTAATAAGATTGAGCTTGTTTTCTTCACTGATTGTACTTTATTTTGTATCTGAACATTCACTGTGAAATGTTGCTCATTATATCACCACTGGTATTTTTACCTAGGAATTACGTTCCTCATTTTCCTTCTGTATTCATAAGGAATTTGAAGTTACTGTTTGAATGTCATAAGAGGTGAGTACCTAGGCTTTTTGCATAAGAATATCCATTTGCTCCAGGATCATTTGTTCTGATGATAGGTATGCCTCCTTTGTGCAGAATCATCAATAGACTTGGCAGTGTTTCTGTTGATCTTCTTATGAGCTGCTTACCCCTTTTTCAAAGTCCAAGATCTTTATTATTTTTCCACAATATCTTGATTAGAGTAGCTTTCTGCTAGGCAATGAAATTGGGGGTATGGCTACTCCGAAATTTTTTCTGGATTTAATGTTTTGTTGGGTAATCTAAGTCATTTGTAACATGAAAAACAAACAATCAAAATCTTCTCCTCTATAATCAGAAATTTTCCATAGAAATGCCATTTATAATTTTAATGAACAATAGTAAGTTTCTCAACAAACGAACTATACACAACTAAAACATTAAACAATAACTAATTAATTAGATCGAGTGTAAAAATAAACATTACCCCAAAACTCTGAATTAATAAATATCATTAACTTTTACTTTCATATTTTGCTTACAATAGTAATAAAATATTATGAAACTGCATTATAATTATTAATTAATCTCTAATTTTTTTATTTTTACACAAAAGGAGAGTATTATAGGTTACTAATGATATTTTCCACTCAGTACAATTGAAAATAACCCATTCAAACAATAAACATACTTAAATATTCAAATGAGATGATTAGATTCTTTTATACAATCCTTAAGGCACTTCATTGACACGCTCTAAAAAAATTCTCAAATGTAACAATATGACAAAAGACAAGTTTTCAATCACAAAAAATATTTAATGGACTGACTAAAATAAATTTTAATGTGAATTTTTAAAAACTCATGTTAATCCAGAGGCTGGTTAGTCCAGAGACTCACAACAGAACCAAGCATGACTCTCTCTCTCTCTCTCTCTCTCTCTCTCTCTCTTCTCTCTCTCTCTCACACACACACACTCAGAAGCCAATAAAAGTGATATTCTGCTATATTCATAGACCTGTGCCAAGCCAGTTGTCATCAGAGAGGCTTCATCCAGCAACTGATGGAAACAGATGCAGAGATCCACAGACAAACCTTAGGTGGAACTGAGGGAATCCTGAGGAAGAGGGGAGGAAGGATTGTAGGAGCTATAAGGATCAAGGACAGCACAAGAAAACACACAGCATCAACTAACATGACTCATAAACAAAGACTGAACAGAAACCAGGGAGCCTGCATGGGTCTGACTTTAGCCTTCGGCACATAGGTTACAATTGTGTAGCTTGGTCTTCTTGTGAGACTCCTTACAGTGGGAACAGAGGCTGATTCTGACTAATTTGCCTCCTTTGGGGACATTTTCCTCATACCGGGTTTTCTAGGTTGCCTTGTTCTGCCTTGATACCAGGGGGAGGAGGTGCTTAGTCTTACTGTACTTGTTTGGTTAATATCCTTGGGAACCTGCCCTTTTCTGAATAGAAATGGATGAGGTTGGGGATGAGGTCACAGAGGAACAGGTGAAGTGGAGGGACTGGTAGGAAAGGAAGGAGGGAAAGTTCAGCCTGGGAGTAAAACTAATGATGATGATAACAACAACAACAAGATTATAAAAAAAGAAAATGAAGAAAAAAAAAAACCCTCTCATTCTAAATAGAAACTCCCAGCATTTGGGAGGCAGAGGCATAAGGCCTAAGTTCAAGATCAACCTTGATTCCACAAGAATCTTAGGCAAGAAGCCTGGGCTACATAATACCATGTCTAAAAAAAAAGAAAACAGGAGAAATGTTGAAGGTAAAAACTCAATACAACTTCATGGAAATGTAATATCATATATATTTCCAAAGTAGTGACTGTATTATTTTAAAATGCTGTTTCCATAATTTAATAAATTGAAAAGTCAAATAACTACTAAATGTCCTTGTTAAATACAGTAATGCACAGAAATAAGCACTTTTACATGTCTGTGTTTGAAAAAGTACGACCCTCATTCCATCCCAGAGGGCCCAAGGTAAAGGTATAGAGAATACTTTTACAAGTGGTCCTTTGATTTCCATACACATGAAATGACACACATGGTCCCTCCAACATATATGCACAGTTAAAAAAACAGGAATTCAAATTTTTTAATGTTACACTTTCCTTGAATTAACAGAAAAAGATTAAATAAAATAATTTTTTAAATTGTTTCTTTTTTTATCATAAGTTCTAGTCTTTCAAAGGGACCTTTCAATTGAATAAAATGAATAAGTAAATTTTGGAAACTTTTTTACATTTGATTTTGTTTATTATAATATTATATTTTCTAAGGATGAAGATGATTTATCTTTCTGATAAGTTTACTTTTCCACAGTTTATAGTACTTAGATTTTGTGTTGGTAGTTTACTTTTCTCTTGCATGTTATCATTGGTTGTCCATATTGACAAAATATTTCTCACACTCATTAATATATTTTGATTAATCAATAAGTATTTTGCAGAACAGTTAAAGAATATTGTGTCTTCCCAAAATTGTGTTTTTCTAAAACATAAAGTAATAATAAATATTTCCAGTTCCTTCAAAATAAGAATTCTGTAATTGTACTTTTCATTTTAAAATTATGATAGCTGTTGATGCACTGTGCCTTGGCATTGACTGGTTTTATGTTGAAATCTGACATCTGTCTATATCTGATTTTTCTTCTTTACATGAGGATAATTCTTTCCTTCATCCTTCTGTTATTTATTTAACAATGGTTATCATTTTACTTTTAATTGACATAGAACATTAGTATTTTTACATGAGAGTATCACAAATGCATATGATATATAATGTACAAACCACCTTAAGCGCATTCATTTCTTGTTAGGATTGTCATTCATTTACAGTGAAAATATGACAAATTCTTTCTTATGTTTTTGAAATATGACATACCCTATAATCTGTACTCAATTTCCTAGGAGAAATCACAGCAGGACCCATTTCTTCCATGTGTATCACAGTGTTATTGAACAGTCTTTCTATCACATTGTTCTCTCACATCTCCTCACTCCAGATTGTGATAACTGCAAACACACTCTCAACTTTTTTCAGTACCAGTATCTATCTTCCACATAGACATGAGTCCTCATTATCCATATGTATTTTGTTTATTATTATTATTAAAATTTATTAATTTTGTATCCAAGTTGTAGCCCCCTCCTTCATCTCCTCTCTGTCCAACCCTCCCTCCCTCCCTCTACTCCCATGTGCCCTTTCCCTAGTCCACTGATAGGGGAGGTCCTACTCCCCTACTATCTGACCCTAGCCTGTCAGGTCTCATCAGGACTGTCTGGATACAATTTCTCTGTGGCCTGGTCAGGCCACCCTGCCAGATGAATGGGATCAAAGAGCCTGCCACTGAGTTCATGTAAAAAGTCTGCCCCTGCCTTTCTTGCTAGGGAACCCACATGGAGACTGAGCTGCCCATGGGCTATATCTGATCAGAGTATAGGTCCTCCCCACTCATGGTCCATGGTTAAATTGTAAGTCTCTACAGGCCCCCTTGGGCCCAGTTTTTTTGGCTACGTCGGTCTCCTTGTAGAGCTCCTGTCCACTCCAGGTCTTTCTATGTCCACCTTCTTCTACGAGATTCCCTGCACTCTGCCCAAAGTTTGGCTTTGAGTATCAGCATCTGCTTTACCCTGCTGGGTAAAGTCTTTCAGAGGCCCTCCATAGTAGGTTTCTGTCCTGTTCTGTCTTCTCCCACTTCATATATCAATACTGTTTGCCCTTCTGAATGAGGATTAAGTCTCTTCCCTAGGGTCTTCCTTGTTGTTTAGCTTCTTTAGGACAATAGATTTTAAGATGTTCATGCTCTATTATATGGCTAGTGCCCACTGATAAGTGAGCATATACCATGTGTGTCTTTCTGCTTCTGGGATATCTCACTCAGGATAACCTTTTTTAGTTTCATCCATTTGCCTGCAAATTTCATGATTTCCTTATTTTTAATTGCTGAGTAATATTCCATTGTGTAAATGCACCACACTTTCTGTATGTCCCTCCATTGAGGGACATCTAGGTTGTTTCCAGATTCTGGCTATTTAGAATAAAGCTGCTATGAACATGGTTGAGCATATATACTTGTTTTTTGGGTTGAACATTTTTTTGGTTATATATGCCCAGGAGTGGTATAGCTGCATCTTGAGTTAGGACTATTCCAAATTTTCTAAGAATGCCATGTTTATTTCCAAAGTGGCTGTACAAGTTTATACTCCCTCCAGCAATGGAGAAGAGTTGCCCTTTCTCCACAACCTCTCCAGCATGAGTTTTGATCTTAACCATTCTGATGCGTATAAGGTAGACTCTCAAGGTGGTTTCCCTGATGACTAAGAGCACTGAGCATTTCTTTAAGTCTTTCTCTGTTATTAGATATTCCTCTATTGAAAATTATTTGTTTAGCTCTGTACTCCCATTTTTTTTGTTTTTTTTTTTTTTAGAGTGCATCCAACTTTTATGTTGCTGCTTATTCTGTATAGATTAGAATCCCACAGATGAAAACAATTTTTATGTAGGAACATGGAGGAGATATTTTTTTTTTCTAAAGAGAGTATAAAAACCCAGTTGCGACAATAAAGAAAGCCATGAGCCATTCAGTGCCCTGAATACCAAAGAAAATCTTTTTTTTTAATTTTTCATCAATTACACTTTATTCATTCTGCATCCCCCCCATAAGCCCCTCCCTCCTCCCCTCCCAATCCCACCCTCCCTCCTCCCTCCTCCCTCTGCATGCATGCCACTCCCCAAGTCTACTGATAGGAGAGGTTCTCCTCTCCTTTCTGATCTTAGTCTATCAGTTCACATCAAAAGTGGCTGCATTGTCCTTTACTATTATGGCCTGGTAAGGCTGCTCCCCCCCAGGGGGAGGTGATCAAAGAGCAGGCCAATCAGATTATGTCAGAGGCAGTCCCTCTTCACATTACTATGTAACCCAATTGGACTCTGAACTGCCCTGGGCTACATCTGTGCAGGGGTTCTGGGTTATCTCCATGAATAGTCCTTGGTTGGAGTATGAGTCTCTGGGAAGTTCCCTGTGTTCAAATTTTCTTGTTCTGTTGCTCTCCTTGTGGAGACCCTGTCCTCTCCAGCTCTTACTATTTCCCAGATTACTTAGGTTTTTGCTGTTTAACTTTTTGAGTTTTGTATACATTCTGGAAATTAGCCCTCTGTCGTATATAGGGTTGGTGTAGATAGGTATTTTCCCAGTGTATAGGCTTCCATTTTGTACTGATGACATTGTCCTTTGCTTTACAAAAGTGTTTCAGTTTCATGAGGTTCCATTTATTGAGGTGTTCTGTTCAGGAAGCTGTCTCTTGTGCCAATGTGTTCAAGGCTCTGCCCCAATTTTTCTTCTAACAGATTTAGGGTATCTAGTGATATGTTGATGTCTTTGATCCATTTGGACTTACTTTTGGGCAGGGTGATAAATATGGATCTATTTGCATTTTTCTACATGTGAACGTCAAGTTAGACTATCACCATTTGTTGAAGATAACCACTTTTTCCAGTGCATGGTTCTGGCTTCTTTGTCAAAAAGCAGGTATCCACAACACAGAGGATAGACATCGGATGTAGGCGAAAACAAGCAACAGGACAGGAGCCTACCACAGAGGGCCTCTGAAAGACTCTACCTAGCAGTGTATCAAAGCAGATACTAAGACTCATAACCAAATCTTCAGCAGAGTGCAGGGAATCATAAGAAAGAAAGGGGAGTTAATATGACCTGGAGAGGACAGGAGCTCCACAAGAACCAAATATATCTGAGCATAGGGTCTTTTATAAGTCTGTTTCTCCAACCAAGGACCATATATGGTTATAACCTACCACCTCTGCTTGGATGTAGCCCATGGTTGCTCAGTAACCAATTGTTTTTCCCTAGTAAGGGTAACAGGGATTATTTCTGACATGAACTCAAAGGCTGGCTCTTTGATCTCCCCCCTGCCAGAGGAAGGAGCAGCCCTCCTAGGCCACAGAGGAGGTCTTTGCAGCCAGTCCTGAAGATACCTGATAAAACAGAGTCAGATGAAAGGGAAGGAGGTCCTCCCCTATCAGTGGATTTGGAAAGGGGCAGGGAAGAGATGAGGGAGGGAGGATGGGATTGGGAGGGAATGAGGGAGCGGGATACAGCTGGGATACAAAGTTAATAAACTGTAACTAATATTAAAAAAAAATTTAAAAAAGAAAAAATCAGGTATCCAGAGGTGTGTCGATTTATTTCTGGATCTTCTATTCAATTCCATTGATCTACCAGTCTGTTTCTCTTTTTTTAATTGAATTTATTTTTCATTATAATTTAGTCACTTTGTATCCCCCCTGTACCTCCCTCCCACCTCCCCTCCCAATCCCACTCTCCCTCCCTTTTCCCAACCCATGCCCCTCACCCAGTCCACTGATAAGGGAGGTCCTCCTCCCCTTCCATCTGACCCTAGCCTATCAGGTCTCATCAGGACTAGCTGCATTGTCTTCCTCTGTGGCCTGGTAAGGCTGCTCCCCTCTCAAATGGAGGTGATCAAAGAGCCAGCCACTGAATTCGTGTCAGAGACAGTCTCTTCTATGCCAGTACCATGAGATTATTATTACTAGTGCTCTATGGTACAGCTTGAGATCTGGGATGGAGTTACCTACAGAAGATCTTTTTCTTTTTCAAAAAAAAATTCTTTATTGTTTTATTAATTACAGTTTATTCACTTTGTATCCCAGCTGTAATCCCCTCCCTATTTCCCCCCCAATTCCACCCTCCCTCCCTCAGCTACTCCCATGCCCCTGTCCCAGTCCACTGATAGGGGAGTTCCTCCTTCCCTTCCATGTGATCCTATTCAATCAGTTTTCATCAGGAGTGGCTTCATTGTCTTCTTCTGTGGCCTGGTAAGGTGGCACTCCCTCAAAAGGAGGTGATCAAAGAGCAAGCCACTGAGTACATGTCAGAGACAGCCCTGTTCCCATTACTAGGGAACCTACTTGGACACTGAACCTACTTGGACATCTGTGCAGGGATTCTAGGTTGTCTCCATGTATGGTCCTTGGTTGGAGTATCAGTCTCAGAAAACACCTCTGGGCCCAGATATTTTTTTTTCTTTCCCTGTGGAGCTCCTGTCCCCTCCAGATCTTTCTTTCTTTCTTTCTTTTTTTTCTTTCTTTCTTTCTTTCTTTCTTTCTTTCTTTCTTTCTTTCTTTCTCTCTCTTCTTTCATAAGATACCCTGCACTCTGCCCAAAGTTTGGCTATGAGCCTCAGCCTCTGCTTTGATACCCTGATGGGTAGAGTATGACAGAGGTCCTCTGTGATAGGCTCCTGTCCTGTTCCCTGATTTCTTCTTCTTCTGATGTCCATCCCATTTGCCTTTCTGAATGAGGATTGAGTGTCTTACCCAGGGTCCTCCTTCTTGCTTAGCTTCTTTGTGTGTACAGATTTTACTATTATTATCCTATAATATATGCTTAATATCCACTTATAAGTGAGGACATACCATGTGTGTCTTTCTGCTTCTGGGATACCTCACTCAGGGTGATCTTTTCTAGTTCCCACCATTTGCTTGCAAATTTCATGATTTCCTTGTTTTTAATTGCTGAATAGTATTCCACTGTGTAAATGTACCACAATTTCTGCATCCATTCCTCACCTAAGGAACATCTGGTTTGTTTCCATCTTCTGGCTATTATGAATAAAGCTGCTATGAACATGGTTGAGCAAATGTCCTTGTCCTTTCATTGTACGGGGTTGTTTTAGCAACTCTGGGAGTTTGTTTTAACATATGAAATTGAGAATTGTTCTTTCAAGTTCTGTAAAAAAAATATGCGGTTATTTTTATGGGTATTGCACTGCTTTTGGTAATATGGCTGTTTTTACTATGTTCATCCTACTGATGGTCTGATAGGATATAAGGTATTATTTCAATGTTCTTGTGTTTGTAAAAACTTGCTTTGTGCCCAACTATAAGGTGAATTTTAGAGAAGCTTCTGTGAGGTGCTTAGAAGAAGGTATACTCTTTTGTTTTGGGGTGAAAGGTTCTGTAGACATCTATTAGGTCCATTCTGTTTTAGACCTCTGTAAGTGTAATTATTTCTCTGTTTACCTTCTGTCTGAATGATCTGTCCCTTGATGGCAGTGAGTTGTTGAAGTCTCCCACTATTAAGGTGTTGGGATCAATACATTATTTAAGCTTTAATAATGTTTTTTGTTTGTTTATTTGTTTGTTTGTTTGTTTTAAACAAATGCAGGAGCTCTTGTATTTGGTGCATAGATGTTCAGGATTGTGATGTCCTCCTGGTGGATTTTTCCTTTGATGAGAAGGAAGTGTCCATCTCCATCTCTTTTGATTAATTCTGGTTGAAAGTCTATTTTCTCTGATACTAGGATGGCTACTCCAGCTAGCTTCTTGGGTCCATTTGCTTGGAAAACCTTTTTCCAGCCCTTTACTCTGAGGTAGTGTCTATCTTTGTTACAGACGTTTGTTTCTTCAATGCAGCAGAATGTTGGATCCTGATTCTGGAGCAATCTATTAGTCTGTGTGTGTGTGTGTGTGTGTGTGTGTGTGTGTGTGTGTGTCTTTATTTTATTTTTGAGAGTTGAGATCATTGATGTTAATAGATATTAGTGACCAATGATTGTTAGTTCTTTTTATTGTGAGAAGTTGGTGCTGATTGTGTGTTTGTATCCTTGCTTTCTTTTACTTTTTTGATGTGATGGTGGCTTTATAATGCATTTTCTTGGGTATAGCTGATCTTGTTGGTTTGAAGTTTTCCTTCTAGTTTCTTCTGTAGGGATGGATTGCTGCATATCTATTGTTTAAATTCAGTGGTGTCATAGAATATTTTATTTTCTCCATCTATGTTGATTGAAAGTTTTGCTGGATATAGTAGTCTGGGTTGGCATCTGAGATCTCTAAATGTTTGCATGATATCCCGCCAGGCCCTACTGGCTTTTACAGTCCCTGTTGAGAAGTCTCCTGGGATTCTGATAGGTCTTTGTATGTTAATTGCTCTGAATGACTCAGTGTGGTTAACAATGGGATGATAGCTGAGTTGTGGCCCACAGGCTTGCCATATTCTATGCTCCTGCCACTCAGATTCTCCTGGGCTTCGCCATCTTGAGTTCAGGATCCATGCACTTTGCCTGTTTTCCTGGATCTTCGGGGTGACCCACAGAACAGTGGCTTGGATATTGGGAAGGATGTCCCAGGAATCTTGATGCGGCCCACAGGGAAGTAGGAGGGGTCAGATGGAGCTCTGTGTAAACTCACAGGAGTTTCAGTAAGCATATGAAAATCTGTATACTTAAAGAAACTAAACAAGAAGGAGGACCCTGGGTAAGATGATCAATCCTTACTCAGAAAGGCAAACAGGACAGACATCAGAAGAGGAGAAAACAAGGAACAGGACAGAGGGCCACAGAAAGACTCTACCCAGCAGTGTATCAAAGCAGATCCTGAAACCCATAGCCAAACTTTGGGCAGAGTGCAGGGACCTTGTGAAAGAAAGGGAAGATAAAAAGACCTGGAAGGGACAATAGTTCCACAAGGAGAAAAACAACCAAAATATTTGGGCCCAGGGGTCTTTTCTGAGACTGATACTCCAACCAAGGACCATGCATGGAGATAACCTAGAATCCCTGCACAGATGTAGCCCATGGCAGTTCAGTGTCCAACTGGGTCAGCTAGTAATGGGAACAGGAACTGCCTCTGACATGAACTTAGTGGCTGTCTCTCTGATCACCTCCCCTGAGGGGAGAGCAGCCTTACCAGGCCACAGAGGAAGACAATTCATCCAGTCCTGATGAAACCTGATAAGCTAAGGTCAGATGGAAGGGTGGAGGACCTCCCCTATCTTTGGACTTTGGAAGAGGCATGGGTGGAGTTGAGGGAGGAAGAGTAGGAGTGGGAGGGGATAAGGGAGGGTCTACGGTTGGGATACAAAGTGAATAAACTGTAACTAATAAGAAAGAAAGAAGGAAGGAAAGAGAGAGAGAGAGAAAGGAAGGAAGGGAGGGAGGGAGGGAGGGAGGGAGGGAGGGAGGGAGGGAGGGAGGGGAAGAAGGGAGGGAGGAAGGAAGGGAGGGAGAGGGAAGGAGGGAGGGAGGAAAGGAGAGAGAGAGGAAGGAAGGAAGGAAGGAAGGAAGGAAGGAAGGAAGGAAGGAAGGAAGGAAGAAGAAAAGTGAAAAGTGCAGGCAGTCCATGGTTTCCGACTCTCAGATTCTGGCGAGAGCAATGGGGACCCTGAATCTGATAGACCCTGATGATACCCCTGGATATACCCCTGGAACCCTGATGATATCCTCAAGGGAGTGGGAGGTATCGATGTCTGGCCACTAGAGCTGAGGCTCCCTAGAGCTGGGGTCCACTTGTACTTGCTGGAGTATGTGGACAGCAGAGGGGCCCATGGTCAGTGACTCTCAGATTGGGGCTACAGCAAAGGGTGCCCAGGATCCAACAAATATGTTGGTGCTGCCCACAGGGGAACAGGAGGGATCCAAAGTCTCACCACTAGAGCAGAGTGTACCCAGACATGGGCAAAGCATTCACCACTGGGACCTGTGAAAGTGCAGGGGATCCATAGTTCACCACTCCCAGAACCCAGAGATATCCACAGGAGCCTGGATCTGATTGGCCCCAACTCATGGGTTGTTCCCTCTACTGCTGGAAGCCTCAAAATTGATGCTGTGGATCCAGCTGCCTGTACACTCACCAGTTTCAGAGTTTTAGATTCTCTGCCCCTCAGCTACAGTGCACACTTATAGCTGCCATCTTGGAATTCCCCGAAGGTATTTCATTAATAAAAAATATATAACAGCAGTTATATATATATATATATATATATATATATATATATATATATATATGTAATTCTCTTTCAAATATTCCAGGAAGTCCAGTTCACTTTGATGTATATTTTGCCATTTACTGACAGATTAATAGTTAAAATCAGCCCATTCTTTTAAGCATTTTTGTTCTACTCTGCATTTACATAATACTTTTCTTTTAATCACTAACTTTGTTACTTAGGGATGCTAAGGATCCTTCAGGAAAATCTGTGCCTCTCTGCCTATCTTCTTACCAACTCCTTATAGTCACCACTGATCTCATTTGATCACCTCTCATTGAACTTCATCAGTTTATTCCATTCAACTTGTTGCCATATTTTAATTATTTTGCCATGGTACTGTGTTTTGCTTTATGTTGCTACATTAATACTTTTGATTCCATAATGCACCTAGTGTGATTTGCATTAATTAGTGCTTAAAGTAAATTTTATTTGTTTCAATTATTTTGCTTCTACTTTTTTGTATAATGTATAAATAAGCTTCATCTAAAAGTTGTCAGTAACCTAAAGATGATATTATTGAATCATGACTCATATTTTGCCCCTAGTGAGTTTCTTGTGTATAGATTTTTTCTTAATTTCTTTGGGTGTTTGTTGAGCTTATGAGATACAATTATTTTTACATTCTGATGAGCAGTAAATTCTTTACATTCTTGTAATATTCTTTAGTGTAGTTGATTTTTGAATGAATGAATCATTACATATACTTTCCTATTTTAGTGTCTCGTTTTTTCCAAGATTTTTTTTTTTCAAAGAAACTCTGGCCCTAGTTAATAGCACATTCCATTTCTGTGAAAACTTTAAAAATACTTAAAATTTCTCTTGTATATTGATGCTAATGTTGATGAAAGCCATTACTGTGTTTGTTTTGCTGTTTCTTCTTTGAAGACTAACTTGATTCACCTCAAACATGGAAATACATCCATGCTATTAGTCTAGTTGGAATGACTCACTTTCAAGTACAGCTTGTTATGAAGTTTGGTATTTATGTTGTGAATATGTAAAATGAATTCAACATTGCAAAATATAAAGACATAAACATTACAATTCATTTTTTTCCTCCTGGGATAATCACTCTTCACAAGTTAACCTAAACATAACATTCAAGAAACCAAAATAGCACAGAGAAAAAAAACATAGCTATAAATGTGAAGCTCAATATATAGAGAGTTTGAAAAATGTGTTTACTTTTTAGATTGCTGATCATTTTTTTTAATTTGGATAATTTCATTTAGGGTTTCAATATTGTTTAAAATATAATAATTTCAAAAGTGCTATGGAATGATGGAGATGTATCTTGAACTAATAAGAAATAACAGAAAATATAGGATCTACAATAATTTCATCTAACTTTTCTTTAAAACAACTTTTTACAGTATGCATCTGAAAAAGATGTTAGGGATAGAGTACTTTTTGTAGAAGTATGGTGGTTTTTATCCTCTATATGGAAGGTATATATACTCATATATGTATATATATGAATATAATTTTAGTGGGTCAGTTGGTAGGGGAAGAGGGCTCCTCATTTCTGAGGATAAGAGGAGAGGGATGGGGAAGGAGAGTGGGACCAGAATGAGATGAGATGAGCGAGGGGGCTACTATTAGGATGTAAAGTGAATAAATTAAAAAAAAATAAATGAAAATGAATAAAGGTAGAAGAGTAAAAGAATAACTGTATGCAAAGCAATTTTTTGTCAGTTTAAAGGCTGACACATTCAAAGGGATAGGTAAAGCTCAGCATGTAGAGATGTATTTATTATTTTACTAACACATGGGATTCTGTACAAATTATTCTCATTAAAGCTTAATAATCTTGAAAAAAAAACAGACTTTTCTCATATAATACATCCCAACCACAGTTTCTCCTCCCTCCACTCCCAGCAACACCCCACTTCCCCTTACCCAGGGAACAACTTGTCCTCTCTCTTCTTTCAGAAAAGAGCAGGCCTCCGAGAGGTGACAACCAAACACAGCAAAACCAGATATGCCTAAGTATTCACATCAAGGCTGAACAAGGCAACCCACTGGGAGAAAAAGAGTCCCAAGAGCAGCCTAAAGATTCAAGGACACTCCTACTCCCATAGTTAGGAGTCCCAAAAACTCCAAGTTAATAACCACAGCATGTACACAGAGTACCTGGAGCAGAGCCCTGCAGGGCCCCATGCTTACCCATTCCATCTCTGTGAGCCCTATGAGCCTTACTTAGTTGATCCAGTGGGCCTTCTCCTGATGTCCTTCAGCCCATCTGATTCCTACAGTCTTTCTGAGGGGAAAGAACCAGATTAGGAGCCCTCCTAATCAGACTGTCTCTCCACAAAATGTCTAGCTGTTAAATAAATGATAAGCAAGCTACAGTACATAGACCCAGAGAGATTAGGTAAAGAAGAGGGCTCTAGCATAGGAAGCACAAATCTCACTGGGAGGGGAAAATAGAACAGATTTTGCAAATGGTTTGGGGATTGGTGGGGACTGGAATGGGAGGGATCTTATGTAGGGGAAAATAGTATGAAAGAAGGGAGTGCAAAGGAAAATGGCTGGGATGGAATTGGGGGCATTGTGGGGTGGTATGCAAACCTAGTGAAGAGGGAACATTCTGCAGTCTATGAGGGTAACCAGGTAACCCTTCTGAGGAATCCTAGTAACAGGGGATAAAGCTGTCTGAACTGGTGATCTCTTGTAGCTAGACAAGGCTCACAATTGAGGGACTAGGTTGGATTCAGTTGAGTTAATGGCCAATGGGGTCCTATGGAGATCCCAAATAGCCCAGGCTAAGTGGTAGGAAAAGTGGTTGTTCTTCCTGCTTATCTATCTTTTCAGAATGACTTGTCACTTAGTGACCTTCACTGTTCTGACAGGTAGATGGTGGAGTGCCAAGTAAATTTGATTTGTATTTCCTTGATGACTAAGGATGCTGAACATTAAATGTTTCTCAGCCATTTTATATTGTTCTATTGTGAATTCCCTGTTTAGATCTTTAGTATGTGTAGGTGAAAGTTGCCTCTGTAGTTCCTATTCATAGTACTAAAATTTCCACACCCAGAACTCTCTCAGTTTGTGTTTTATCTACTGCTTCTATCTCCATTTTCACATATTAAATAGTTTTTTTTTCACTACATGTTTGGATTGTTGTTGTTGTTATTCTTGCCTTTTTATAAAGAGTTTATTTTCTGGACATAGTGATATACACCTGTAATCCCAGCGCTTGGGGAGGCCTCTGTGCACTTGAGGCTGGTCTACAAATCGAGTCCAGGACAGCCAAGGCTACAAACCCTGTCTCAAGAAACCTAAATAAAAAAATAAAATAAATAAATAGATAAATAAATAAATGAATTTATTTTTGAATTCTCTGTCAATTACTCAAACATGTCTTTTTGTACATTTTTTTTTGATCTTTGATTTTTGACCTTTGATCTATTTTGAATTCCTTTATACTGATTGTATTATTGAGATATGCTACTTTAGGAGCTGAGGCATACAAACATCAGTTTTTATGTTCATTAATATGTGATATTTCTTCATGTTTTTCATACCTTTCCCTTATTTAGAGAACATTCTTTAAAATGACATTATTACACAGTCAAAAGTCATGCTCTAAATTGACATTGTTGTCTTTCTTTTGCTAAGACTAAACACTAGTGAACAACTAAAATGGCAAAATGGTTTATTTCCTCAATAATTTTGGAGTTCTCATTCCATGGTCAGTTGGATCCAATCAGTTACTTTGTGGCCCATGGTGAAGAAATGCACCAGGTACAAAGCAAGTGGCAGGACAGTGTTGCTGCCTCCTGGTGGCATGGAACACTGGGCTTATAGGAGAGGACAGGTATCCACATCAAGGACAATGACTCACTTATGTTACTGTCTTCCACTAATCCTACTTCCTAACATCCTGCCAATCACCAATCAAGCAACGTAGATTTCTAAGGACTAAGATCCAAACCATAGTATTTGCTTTATTTTACAACCTTTAATCACAACTTTTAGAGCAGTGAATGGGAGATCAAATATCAAAGATAGAGAATCCCTTGGGATGAGAGGAATCACTCAGCCCTCTGGCCTTAAGTCTCACAAAGTTGCTTTTCATACCAACTAAAACAAACTAGTTTCAAGTTAATTTTTGGAGAGATGATTAATACCCATATAAAATAATTTGAACTATCTATGCAACTATCTTTTGCTCAAGATTAACCTATTAGTGTAGTTTAATTTACTTTCACACTAAAAGTTGAGTCGTTAGTCTGAAGGGCAGAGGCTTTCAAAGGCCCTCTGTGGTAGGTTCCTAGGTTGTTTCCTGTTTTCTTCTTCTTCTGATGTCCATCCTCTTTGCCTTTCCGGATGGGGATTGGACATTTTTGTTAGGGTCCTCTCTCTTGCTTAGTTTCTTTAGATGCACAGGTTTTAGTGGGTTCAAAGCAGATGCTGAGCCTGATGGGCAACTTTTGGGCAGAGTGAATGGAATTTTAGGTAAGAACTGGGAAATAGTAAGAGCTGGTGAGGACAGGGTCTCCACAAGGAGAGCAACAGAACAAGAAAATTTGAACACAGGGAACTTCCCAGAGACTCATACTCCAACCAAGGACTATTCATGGAGATAACCCAGAACCCCTGCACAGATGTAGCCCAGGGCAGTTCAAAGTCCAATTGGGTTACATAGTAATGTGAAGAGGGACTGCCTCTGACATAATCTGATTGGCCTGCTCTTTGATCACCTACCCCTGGGGGGGAGCAGCCTTACCAGGCCATAGTAGAGGACAATGCAGCCACTTTTGATGTGAACTGATAGACTAAGATCAGAAAGGAGAGGAGAACCTCCCCCATTAGTGGACTTGGGGAGTGGCATGCAAGCAGAGGAAGGAGGGAGGGTGGGATTAAGAGGGGAGGAGGGAGGGGCTTATGGGGGATGCAGAATGAATAAAGTGTAATTGATGAAAAATTAAAAAAATAAAAATAATATAAAAAAGTTGAGTTGTACTTACAAATAGTATTCTGAAAAAGGAATAAAAGGACTAAGTCTGTTACAGTCTTAAAAACAAAACAAAATGGAATATATTATATTAAGTGTCTGTTAATTTAACTGCAACTATCCATATAGTCCCAAACATTTATCAGTGTATTTTACTGAATACATTTGAGGCATATTCAGTAGTAGGCAGACAACTTTTATCAGCTGACATTCTGAAGGGAAATTTTTGTTTTTAAAAATGTTGGCAATATTATCTGAATGTCTATGTATACTTTGAATATGATTGATTTCAAGCTAGTATTTTACATCCACAGAATGCTGAGTTTAAGAAATCTGCTCAACCTCAGCTCTGGAATGCGGGTTCATTGTATGGTTCCAAGACAATGCAATGTGGGGAGAAAGGCTGTGAGCAAAGTATATGATAGATATGTATAACAACAAACAGCAAAGCCCTTTGTCATATTTTATTTTTATTTTTTATTTGTTACAATTAATTCACTCTGTATCCCAGCTGTAGCCCCCTCCTTCCTCCCTCATCTCTTCCCACACCCCTCTCCAAGTCCACTGATAGGGGAGATCCTCCTCCCCTTCCAACTAACCCTAGCTTATCAGGACTCATCAGGAATGGCTGCATTTTCTGCCTGGTAAGGCTGCTCCCCCATCAGGAAGGGGGTGGTCAGAGAGCCAGCCACTGAGTTCATGTCAGAGACAGTCCCTGTTCCTCTTACTAGGGTACCCACTTGGAGACTGAGCTGACATGGGCTACATCTGTGCGGGGTTTCTAGGTAATCTCCATGCATGATCTTTGGTTGGAGTGTCAGTCTCAGAAAAGACCCCTGGGCCTAGATATTTTTGGTTCTGTTGTTCTTTTTGTGGTGCTCCTGTCCCCTCCAGGTCATTCATCGACCCCTTCTTTCATAAGATTCCTGCACTCTGCCCAAAGTTTGGCAATGAATTTCAGCATCTGCTTCGATACCCAGCTGAGTAGAGTCTTTCAGAGGCCTTTTGTGGTAGGCTCCTGTCAATGAGCAACAAAAACATGGTTTCACCTTCAGAATGATGACAGTACATACAGATAGATAAAAAGTGGACAAGTAAAGAGCCTGCCAAACCTCAGAAGAAAACCCACAATGTGTGACAGAGCCAGGAGAAATAATTGGCCATTTCAAAAGAAGATGTTTTTATTTTTGTCTGCCTTTGAGGAAATCAAGGAAATTCTACCAATGTTTGAATTTACAAGTTACATTTTCTCCCATAATTTTAGTGTATGCCAAACTTGCTGTAACTTTTGATTTTTCTTTTTTAACCTTAAAACTTGCTTATCCCCATAAAGCAGACTTCATACTTTTATTTCTATTTAACCATAGAGACTTATAAATTTCCACTTTACTGGATGTCAATAGGAGTGCTATAAACCAGTCCACTACTAGAGAATTTGTAGAATGCAAGCCTGAGATAGATTTTAGTATTTAGCAGAAAACATTTCTTTAAAAAAAATCTCATTTCTAATGCCCATACCCCCAAAAAGCAAAGGATTTCACTACTTGGAAGTAGTTTTCAGTTTTGAAAGAATAGCTTTATGTTATTCTTGTTTTCTGTGAAAGAAGAGAAGACATGATATTTACTCTGTCTAGCATGACCCAGTTTCATCCATCTGTTTTCCTAACTAAATCTCTTTCATAAATTCTACGTAGAATTTATCGATATCTTGGATTCACATTGAATTATATATAAGAACATTACCCTGTACATGTTTGCTCAGAATCATGAGACTCAGCTTTGGGATGGAAAGGAAAAAAAAGTGTCAGAAGTGTACATGAAGTTTTAATATTTGACCAAGTTTATCAGACATCTTTCTAACATTTTTCATGTATCTTTATTTTAAATAAATTTGCCTCATGAGAAAAGGAAACGATTTTTTTTTTTCACATTTGGGTTGTTGTGACTTAAAAAATAATGCAGTAGTTTTTAAATTTGGTGTCTGCCAATATACATTGTCAGAAATAAATGCCTGCACATAACTAGGTTTTTCATATCCTATTTGGTATGCTGATAACTCAGGGTATCTGCTTTATCATCACTTAAACGTGTCTAGGCCACTAAGATCAGTAGGAACTTGAAATTAACTGCGGGTAGCTATTCAAAAGGAATATTGCTGCAGATGTAAAAATGTGCATGTGGTTATGAAGAAAAGCCAATATCACTGAATTAGATCACAATACGCTGTTTAGAATTGCTTCATCAATGTATGATATGTGGCAAAAATAAGTAAAATAAACAAGGAACATTCTTCTCTCCCCTACTTTCTGTCATTTCCTATTAGTTTTAATGAAAATTCTTTGATTCAGTATGTCCTGTGGAGAATAGAAAAAAATATTTCCCTGTAGGTTGTTATTCAGCGGTTATTAAAGAGATGCTGGAAAGATACAGTTTTCAAAGACATTGATTTTACTATTATTATAGCTCAGTAGTGGAATTCATAGAGCACTGTTTTGATCATAGTTCCAGGAGAGAGAAGATTGATAAAAGATTTAAGTATTGTTGAAAAAGAATAAAGTGAAGTTTTGTAGCTTAAGACAATTGGTTAATAAGATTAAACATTATTTATTTATGAGTTACCAATAAATATGAAAAATGTACAATATATCTCAATTTTCATAAGAATTTTTGATAATTGATTAAGAATTTATTTGATACTGTTTATCTGAGATGAATATAACCTATAAAAACTAGAGTTAACAAATTCTATATAAAATTCAAATTGTAGCAAAATTTAGTCATTATATTAAATAAACATAAGGTGATAAGAAATTTCACAGCAGGGAACAATAAAAAATGGAATCAATTTTATTCAAATACAGGAAACAGGCCAAAAAGTCACATCCCCTATCTTTTTGCTAAATAATCAGAATCACATATTCTAAAGTCTATACTACTGAAATTCACAGTTGGCATAGAATCTAAGTCAGCCATAATATTTAATTTGTGGAAGAATAAAAATGGTTAGCAAATTGAGAATATAAAATAGTTTTTATTGTTTAATAGTCAAAGAGTCTATAATTGTTGAGAAGAAATGGATAAATTTAGCAACCTGCTATACAAACTGGTAAAATGCTCAGAAATGGTGTGTAAGTATATTAACTACCTCCAAATTAAGTAAAAAATAAGCGATGGCGTGTGTGGCTCTAAATGGATAGATATATCCCCACCTATAAGACTTATAGAACATCAAAGAAATGGGAGTGGAAAGAACAAGAGCCAGAAGATGCAGCAACATGGTATCTGTTGGACCAGACATAACTGTTGTAACTCATGAATCACTGAAATTCTGTTGGGTATCAGAACAAGATCTGCACAAGATTAAACCCTTCAATATTTAATTCTGTATTAGGAACAATTCCATTATGTCTCACCCCATACACACTGAGGGATTATTGGCTGTTGCTGGTTGTTGGAAAAGAAAGTATTGGTTTTTTGTTTGTTTGTTTGTTTGTTTGTTTTTGTTTTTTTTTTTTTTTTCAGTGTTGTGGCCACTAATAAAAGTCCTCTGCAGCAGGAAAAACCTCCTATCCAGGGTCAAGAAAGAAACTAATTAATCTCAATAGCTCATACACAAAACAACAACATGAAAGTAAGAGGGAAAGTTTCTAGTATTAAGGTTCCAACAGAAAAGGAAATTTGATGAAAAGGGGGAAAAGGGAGTGAAAATGACTATAATTCAATACAGAAATGCATGATAGTTTTAATCAGTTAAAAATCGAAAGTGTATTTAAACTATTTTAGAAACAAACAAATGTAGAAAAACTCACCTAAAATAACCTTTGGATTTTTAGGGGAAGAATGAGCCAAGTGAAGAAAATAATCTAAGAATGGAAAGTTGTTATTCCATTCTCCACATCAGAAAACTTCTGTCAATTACCTTTTTGTATAGTCAGAAGACTTTACAGACGAGAAAATATCAGATTTTAGGGCATAGTAGCACAGGGCTATTGCAATACTACCCACGATGTGTGTGTCATAGTAGCACAGGGCTATTGCAATACTACCCACGATGTGTGTGTCTGTGTATGCGCACACATTTGCCTCTGCTTGCATGTGTACATGTGTCTATTCTAAATAGTCTCTCTCCACACTTGGGTATTAATATGCAGATCACAGGTGTGGATGTTTGCTTGGTCATTCAGCCAAATAAAGCAAGTTTCCGGATTTGCAATTATGTAAGTTTACCAGGTACTACCCAATCACAGCAATTTGTTTCTTTAGCCAATATTTTCAGAATTTAGAATATATGAGCAAACAGAGAGTAATAAGCCATATGTAATCTGTTAAGCCCTTTAAAAAAATTTTTCAGGACAGGAACATTCTGAAAGCCATAAGTTTTAGGCATTGTGCTCAAACTGCAAGTCAACTCTGTCTTTTCTTCTTCATACCACACTTACATATGTTGAACAAAATAGCTTGCTCACTAACACAGAAGTAGCTCTAGAGTAGGCTTTTCCACAGCCATGAGAGGACCAGATTTTAAAAGAATTTCTAAGATTGTGGAGAGTTCTCCTAACCCATCTTACCTCTCTGAAAAATTTACATTGCAAGTGCATGTATATTGAATTGCTGAAACATGACACCTCATTAAGATGAAGATAAGGACAAGAGTGAACAGTGAGTAGTGGAATAATGACCTAACTGTTGGAATTCTATTGACAACTTTTTAGCATTCCATCCTGAAGCCCAACACCCCGATGGTAGTAAAAATGTAGGGACTAGGACCAGTTGAACATAATTTTACAAGTGAAACAAAATGTGTGGTTAGAATTCATCACATATATTCATTCTAGAGGAAAGAAGTGGCAAAAATGTTGCAGTCACATATGGTGGCTGGTAATGCATTGATTCTCCCTTCTGTGAAAACACATGCTGGTGATTGACACAACACAGTGTACACAAGAGGTGGCCAAGAGCATATGTGGAATTGCTCATAGGTAAATAATGCTTCACAGTAGCAGTTACAGGGGCAGGATTCGGCTCATATGTCCAAAATAAGAGGCGTAAGACCTTTGACTTTCTGTCTGACAGAGGACAAGTGACAGAGCAAGCCAACCAGCCTGCGAGTACCAGATATCAGGGAAAGCCAGAGTCAAAACCAAAATATAGTGTATGGACTTCTACAAGCAAAATCTGAGAAAGAAAGAAACAACAACAAAAAGCAAACAAAATAAACTGTTCTAACACCATGCTACCGTCATACAAATTGTATAGGTTCTTGTCTCAGCCACTTCTCAGATATATAACCACTTATTTTATGGCAATAAAATATATAAATATTTCATATAATATGCTGCATACACACACAGATCTGAGATACTGATCAAAATATGTATATTTTAATGACAACCAGAATCAATAAACAATCCCTTTATTTGCATTTTTGCATTATAATTTATTACAATTTATTCAATTTGCATCCTAGCTGTAGCCCCCTCCCTCATCTTTCCCCAATACCGCCCTCCCTCCCTCTTCTCCCCCTATGCCCCTCCCCTAATCCATTGATAGGGGTGGTCCTCCTTGCCTTCTGTTTGACCCTAGCCTATCAGGTCTCTTCAGGACTGGCTTCAATGTCTTCCTCTGTGGCCTGGCAAGGCTGCACCTTCCAGGAGGAGGTGATAAAAGGGCCTGCTACTGAGTTCAAGCCAGAGAAACCTTCTGTTCCCTTTACTATGAACTCCACTTAGATAATGAGTGTATGGGCTACTTTTAAGCAGGGGTTTTTGTCCTCTACATGCATTGTCCTTGGCTGGGGTATCAGTCTCTTCAGGGTCCCCAGCTCAGTTTGTTGTTGTTGTTGGTTTTTTTTTTTTTTTTTTTTTTTTTTTGGCTCTTTTGGTCTCCTTTTGGAGGTCCTGTCCCCTCCATGTCTTTCTAGCTTCCCCTTTTTCATAAGATTACCTGCACTCTGCCCAAAGTTTGGCTATGACTCTCAGCCTCTGCCTCGATACCTCAATCAGGAGCGTCTTTCAGAGGCCATCTGTGGTAGGCTCCTGTACTGTTCCCTATCTTCCCCTGCTTCTGATGTCTACCACGTTTGTCCTTCTGAGTAAAGGTTGAGCATCTTCCCTATGGTCTTCCTTGTTTTTAGCTTCTTTAGGTGTACAGATTTTAGCATGTTTATCCTATATTATATGGCTAACATCCACTTATGAGTGAGTATATACCCTGTGTGTCTTTCTGCTTCTGGGTTACCTCACTCAGGAGTGATACAGCTGTATCCTGAGGTTAGCACTATTCCTAACTTTCTGAGAAAGTGCCAGGTTGATTTCCAAAGTAGTTGTACAAGTTTACATTCCCACCAGCAATGAAAGAGGATTCCCTTTTCTCCACATCCTCTCCAGCATGTGTTGTCACTTGAGTTTTTGATCCCAGCCATTCTGACGAATGTTAGGTGAAATCTCAAGGTTGTTTTGATTTGCATCTCCCTGATAACTAAGCACATTGAACATTTCTTTAAGTGTTTCTCTGCCGTTTGATATTCCTCTATAGAGAATACTCTGTTTATCTCTGTACCCCATTTTTTAATTAGATTACTTGGTTTGTTGGTGATTAGCTTCTTTAGTTCTTTATATATTCTGGGTACTAGACCTCTGTCAGATATAGGGGTGGTGAAGATCCTTTCCCAGTTTATAGGCTGTTGTTTTATTCTGACAACAGTGTCTTTTGCTTTACAGAAGATTTTCAGTTTCATGAGCTCCCATTTATTGATTGTTGATCTTAGAGCCTGTGCGGCTCGTGTTCTGTTCAGGAAGTTGTCTCCTGTAAGAATGAGTTCATGATTCTTTCCCCTTTTTCTTCTAACAGGTTTAGAATGTCTGGTTTTATGCTGAGGTTTTTGATCTGCTTAGACTTTAGTTTTGTGCAGGGTGATAAATATGGGTATATTTGCATCTTTCTACATGTAGACATTGAGTTAGACCAGCATCATTTGTTAAATATGCTATCCTTTTTCCATTGTATTGTTTTGGCTTTTTTATCAAAAATCAACTATTTGTCGATGTGTAGGTTTATTTCTACGTCTTCAATTTGATGCCATTGATCCACCATTCTGTTTCTGTGCCAGTACCATGCAGTTTTTAGTGCTATTACTCTATAGTCCTGCTTGAAATCAGGAATGGAGATACCTCCCAAAGATCTGTTATTGAACAGGATTATTTTAGCAATTCTGGGTTTTTGTTTTTCCATATGAAGTTGAGAATTGTTCTTTCAAGGTCTGTAAAGAATTGTGTTGGTATTTTGATGGGAATTGCATTGAATCTGTAGATTGCTTTTGGCAGGGAGCCCCTTTTCACTGTTAATCCTACTGATCCATGAGCACGGGAGATCTTTCCATATTCTGATTTCTTTCTTCACAGACTTGAAGTGTTTTTTGTTTGTTTGTTTTTTGTTTTTTGTTTTTTTCATACAGGTCTTTCACATGCTTGGTTAAGGCCATACCAAAATACTTTATGTTATTAGTGGCTATTGCAAAGGATTTTGTTTTCTTAATTTCTTTCTTAGCCTTTTTGTCTTTTGTATACAGGAGGGCTACTGATTTTTTTTTTAGTCAATTTTGTATCCAACCATATTGTTAAAGGTGTTTATCAGCTTAAGGCATCTTCTGGTAGAATTTTTGGGGTCACTCATGTATACTATCATATCATCTGAAAATAGTGACTCTTTGACTTATTCCTTTCCTATTTGTAGCCCCTTGAAGGTTGCAGGGGCGAGTGTGCAAGAGCAGGAGTGTGCATTGAGGTGGACCTGCCTGGAACGCAAGTTCAAGATGTGGGACAGGCGCTGTTTGCTGTCTGCAGGAGCAGTGAGAGCGTGCAGGCATCCAGCACGGCTGAGTAGCCCACAGGACTGTCTGGGCATTGTGCTCCAAGAGCTTAGATCTGCCTGAGCTGCACCATCTTGATGCCAGGAATTGTTTGGGAACAGGTGTTTATTTATTTATTTATTTATTTTTTATTTTTTTTTAAATATTAGTTACAGTTTATTAACTTTGTATCCCAGCTGTAACCCACTCCCTCATTCGCTCCCAATCCCACCCTCCCTCCCTCATCTCCTCCCTGCCCGTTTCCAAGCAGAACAGGGGTTTCAATGTTGAGAAAGCTGTCCCAGAGATCCCTAAATTGACCACAACAGGGTTGTGGATGGGAGGGATCCAATGTTTAGCTGCTACTGTAGAGGGACCCCTGATGTGGGGCTCTGTATGCACTCTCTTGCAGAAGCACTCACTGGCAGGTGTGTGTGGAAAGAGCATAGGGCCATGAACTCGCTTGCAGGCATATGTGGTATTCTCAGAGAGCCCAAAGTTTTCTCCTCTCAGTTTGGGTCCCCTCTTTGGCCATTTGAGTAAGGAGGTGCCCCATACCTGGGTTTGTGAGCTCCCCACCACTGCTGCAGTGTGAAAGTGCGGCTGGTTGATAGTTTGTGGCCTTCCACTCACCAGGTTTGGAGTCTCGGGTCCTCTGACCTTCAGAAAAGGTGTTCACTGCTTGCTGGCATCTTGGAAAGTCCCTGTATTAACATTTTGTACAAGTTCTTGGACTGGGCACTGTAAACTTTTCCTTAAAAATCTAATCAAGTAATAAAATAAAGGTAAGTAATTTATTATTGATATGCTAGGTTAATTATGATATCAGAATTAATCTTAATATTTTAAATTTATTTCAGTGAGATCAACCTGAAATCTGGAAAACATTCATTTGTATTCCTATGTCTCACCTTCATCTGCATTAAAATGATTATCATCAGGCATAAAATATTAACTAGGAGTGGAGGCAGCATACGCTATTTTGCAGCATAGAGTAACTTCATTATTTCTGTATATTATTTCAGGAAACATTATCAACAGGATACAGTGCATTAAACTTAAATATGTAAAATATGTGAAAAAATGAGCTTTTAAAATTAAGCAAACTCCAAAATCTATTCATTCTACCCCTTCTGCTTGAAATCCTGGTTTGTAAAATTTCTGCTGCAGCCAAGATACTGTAGCAGTTGTTGTATTCAGTCTCCCCTCTGGCATTAAAAGTAAGATGCTGTTTTGTGGGCGTGGGGTGCAGTTCAGTGATATAGCTCTGGTTTAGCATGCCTTAGACCTTAGGTTCTTCCTAGGACCCACAAATAAACAAGATAGGCTATCAGAGGACAGATGATAAGATTAGAAAAATGGTGCTGGCTATGTAAGCTGGACCAGCTAAGCACACAGGTATTAGAGAGTAAGCAAGGTTATCAAAAAAGTGTACTAGGCAATTTGTTGAAAGTATGCCTAAACTGTACTATTTTTTTTTGTATTGCTACAAAAAATTTAGTGAATTTAGTGAACCACAGCAACAACAAAAATGAATGAATGTTTTTGATGCCCCTATTGTATTCTTAAAATGTAGCAGAGGAACAAAATGTTACCTTAGTGAAAACACTTTCATACATCTAAAACAAAGTTTGTAACTCTTGTCTGCACAGATCTGTGAAAAGATAATGTTTTATGTATCACTTAGAAACATGTTTGTTTTAGATAACCCTAAAATTAAATAAGCAAGGATAGCTATTCAGAGACTAAAACATGTGGAACATGAAGCATCCCATTTTTTTTAAATAACTTATTTCCTCAGAGAAAATATTTGAAAAAATGGTAAAATTTGATGTGTTATTCTTGTAATAAGGCTGAAAAAGAAAAAAAAAAAGACCATTATTGTTGATGTTGCTCTGAATGCTTATTCCTTGAAATAATAAACAGTTTCATTTTGGATTTTCTCCACTACACTTGAGCCTCATGTAGAAATAGTTTGTGAAGGATATAGATGTGCTTTCGCAGCACAGATTCATGCAACATATCATTATAGCCTTTGTCACTGAATAGAATACTGCCAAGGCATTCTACTTTAGTCTACATGAGTCTTCATAAATAATTCCCCAGAAGAATTTAGAAGGCATATAAACACAAGCAGTGTGACAATATGTGTCATATAATAAAAATGTTTGTTTCTTTTTTCTCCAATCTAATTTGTATAAGGCAGTGTATTTTTTTAATAACCTGCAATTAGTCCTTACAGTGGCTAGGACATGACTACCTTATCATAATTTAACTTCTACTGTCCTTCTCATTTGGGTAGTGGACTGTTTATTTCCCATGTTCTTAATTTATGCCAATGGGAAGTCTGAAACATGTTCTCCTTTACTTCACAACAATGCTTTCTCACGTCTTATGCAATTGGCTTTTGTAGAGTGCCAATGTCTTATCCTCTGCTGGATACTCACAATTCCTGATAAGTATGCCAATCAAAAGCAACCATGACTTTTTTCCATGGATCTTAGCACCATGCCACATAATCACTTAAGCATTGTGACATCAGGAGGTATGCAATGGTGGGGAATCTGAACTTTATTCTAAAAAAGGTTGATTGACATTAGTTATTTTGCATGTTAACTGTGTTCTTAAATCTGTGAGGTGAACATTTGTATAACTGTGGAAAAGAAGTTGATAGAGTTGAGCATTCTGAGGAATTAAATATCTAACTTTCCGAACTCACCCAAACACACTTGCTTATTTCATGCTCTGACCAACAGGCTAGATCTTTCTTCTTCATCTTTCTGTCAGGTATTGCTGACATGTTTTCACTGACTGCCATATTTTCTTGGACTATTAATAACATGTTTTCATTGGACAAAAGATGTCATAATGAACTTTACATTCAAGAGTACTCATGAAATCAATCAAACCTTAGCGCTGACATCAGTTGCCATATTGTTATTGTTTTCACTATTTTGTTTTATTTCACATTGTAATTTAAATTTCAGAAGATTTGATTATCCAAAAATCTATGTTTATTAACTGTGATTTATCCTAGGTCATGGTCCTTAGGAAGTAAGTTTCTTAGGACAAGGATTGACCTATAGAATGACAATGCTGAGGGAAACTCCCTTGAGTCAACTTTAGCTTGGATAAAGAAAAACATAGACACCATAGAGAAAACAGTGACTATAGTATGCCTCATTTATGCCTTCAAACACAGAAGGTGTTTCACATTTTAGCCTGCATTGTCAGTGGTCAGTGCATTTCCATCATGCAACAAACTGTTCTAACATGTTGCTGTGTTATGGCAACATGATTTACTGTCACTTCTGTGGATCAGCTATTTGGCTGATCTTAACTGGGGTGACTTCACTGTGCTCTATCTTGTGCTGGCTCAGTTCATGCTCACATTTGTGGTCAGGTACTAACAGAATACAAAAATTGGCTTTTCTGTTCCTGATTTTTCTGCAGTGGCACGGTTGTTACCAGGGATAAGAGAGTTAAGTGGGCATATTCCATTCTCATAGCATGCTGGTCCACCTTGAACACAGTGTTCTCATAGGAAAGAAGTGAGGGACAATTTTATCGAGAACAACTGTTCTGTCATCCTTGTGTCGTATTTCATAATGCCTCATTGGCCAAAGCAAGTTATTTCTATAAATTAAGAACAGCCTCTTCAGTCTGTTAATGAGGCATCTCTTTAGAAGAGTAAAGATTGACTGGGCATTCTTGCCATTTACTGCAATTCTTATTCTGCATTATGAAACAAAGTAACCAGATTGCTTGGATTTGTACCTTCGTACCATGTCACATTATTCCCTTGACTTTGACAAACTTCTAAAACTTTCTGTACTGATTACCTAATTATCAAAATATATTCTTATAATATTTCTATAAAGGGAAGTTTTAAAAATTAAATATAATTTTAAATAACCAGTTAAAGGTTTTTTGGCACAATAAAGATACCTACTATTATCCTACCAGTAAAAATAACTAATTGCGTTATCTTTAAAGGCAAAAATATATTTTCCTATTTACACAGTCTGTTTCTTGCTATGTACACACAACACTGGATCTTATCTGATCTTTCCATTGTCCTCACCACTTAAAAACTTTTCATATACATATGTTTTGTGGTTCTATTCCTGGGGTGACATGAATAAATGTGTATTCACCCCAGATAGGGAACTGATGACAAACCAAAGCAAAGATACCATTAAAGCCCAACTTGCTAAATGAATAGTTTTATTGGTGTTACAAATAGGAATATGACTCATATGCCACACAAGTTTCAAGCAGTTCAAAAGGTTACAGAGTGTACTTTCCAATTTGCTCTGTTTGAGCCTCTTCCAGGCTGCTCGCCTTGTCTCAGTCTTCTGGGTAATTCTATTTATTTGAGTGTCTCTCAAGAGTTCCTCCTGCTTATATGCTCTGAGGAAGAGTGGGACGTAGTGATTCTTGTCAGTTTCAGGGAATTCCTGAAGCTATTTTGAGTTTCTGTTTTGTCTTAATGAGCTTCCCTACAGATAGGGTTTTCACCTCTCTTAGAACATCTTGTTACATATCCCCGTAAACATCCTGTGTTTTAATGAGCTTCCTTCCAAGGTGCACAAATTTAACCTCAGAGAAAACTGCTATACAACATCATCTTACTGCAAAATGTTATGATTATTTACAGTTAAACATGGAGGAAAATAAAAAGAAAAGGAACTTCCTCAGTTAAAGCTCCAGTTGTTCTTTATTGTTTTTGTTTGTTTGTTTGTTTGCTTCTGCCAGCATAGACAATCTTTTCCTGGATCCTTCCTGCTTCTTATACTCTGTCTGGAGAATTTTTATCTAACTCTCCACAGGGCTGGTGCCACCTCATTCAAAGTACCTCTTTCTCCCCACAGACTTCCCCAGTCATTGTGACTTAAAGAACCTCTCCCCGTGATTTATATCACCTCACTATGACATTAACAGGTTACATGTACTATCTTGTATGTTCTGCTCTCTGAAATATTTATTGTAATCCCTTTGCACAGAGTGTAAGCTTCATTGTTAATGAACCATCTATGCTGGTGATTCAAATATCTGTAAGAGTGCTTTCGATGTGATGGGTTTTTAGCAGACTTATAATAAAACGTCTTAAAATCATACTCTGTTTCTAAGTACTCTGCAGTTCCTGATGTCCCCCTTAGGTTTTAGTAAATGTCTTTTCATTAAAAGAGCAAACTTCGCCTGGCTTTGTTGTTTACTGTCATATTTTAGAGGTCTCTGGTTATATTAGACCCTACAAAAAAATTCAAAAACAGGAACTAAAATAGCAAACTGAAGATGATGTTTAGAGACCCAAGGAAACTTATGTCACAAAGAAGAAAAAAAAAAAAAAAGAAAGAAAAAAAAAAACATAACGGGTATGCTTGAAAGCAGTAATTCAGTTAGGTCTCTATTATCTGTGCTAATGAAGAGAAGCAATGAGGCAGATGATCCATAACAGTAGATAATGAAAAACTATTTGCATTTAGCTTTGAAATGCACCATCCAGAATCATCAACTCATAAACAGGTTATATTCCAAAGGTCATTTGTAAATAGGTTATTTTGTACTCTCAGTAAATATCCTAGAAAATAATATAACTGATTTATAGTGTAAACAATATTTACTAACAAAAAAGAACAAACATAATATCATTTGACTTAAAAAAATTGCATTTCAGTTTTCAAGTAGATGAGGCTTGAAGCTAAGCTACAGTTAGCCTTTTTCTCATTCAATCAATTCTAAGCCAAGTTCCGAGGAGCTACCAATCAAATATGAATGTGACAGGGGGTGGGGACAGGTTCTTCTGTCAGTGGCTGTAAAGGTGTATGCCTGGTAGAGAGATACCACAGTTTCTCTGGCAGCTTTTGAAGACTCCTTTGGAAGAAAGACGAACAGAATGTAGCTTAAAGTAGTCAGTCAGGTGTGATAAGACTGTGGCAGCTGCTTAAAATTCTGAAGGAATCAAATTTCTGATGAATTGTCAGATGAAATAATAGTCCTGATCAAATGAGATAAGAGAGGTAGATAGTGTGTATAAAAAGAGCTATAAGCAGAAGTACCACTTCTCATAAGAGATTATGTGTAGCATTCAGATCACAGGCAAGTGGATGTCTAAAACATAGAATATAGACACCATCCACATTGTTAAAAATATAAACTGTGGTGACAGATTAAATATTTTAGCTTTGGATGTTTTCCCCTTTTATTTATTTTTATTAGTAAGGTGCATTTATGTCAAAGTACATGTAGAGCTTAGAGAACAACATTCAATAGTTAGGTCTCTCATTCCAATGTGAGATTCAAGGATTGAACTCAGGTTATCAAACTTGTAGAGCAAGATCTTTTGCTCACTGAGGCATCTTGTTGGTCCCTGTGATTCCTTTTGTGTAAAAACAAATAGAAATTAAACAATAACATTTCAATAGTCCATAGCTTTCCAATACACAGAATTAATAAAATAATATTAAAATCCAAGGAAGTAGGGATGGAGATATAGAGACGTTAACAGCATATACAGTTTTTTTCTTTTTTCTTTTTTTTTTTTTTTTTTTGATGACCCAAGGTTGTTCCCTAGCTCCCATGCACAGTGACTCATAACAGCCTGTTGCCTGTTATTTTAGCTTAGGAGTATCTGTTAGCATCCTCTGGTATCCTCATCCACATACCCACACAAGCACACTCAGCCATTGTAATTGAAGATAACATAAATTAAAGAAAATTTACAAATCAATAAATTAATGAGTTTTTCAAATCACAGTGACTGGTATCTTGGGTTCTGGAAGAGCAAACGGTAAAATGCAAATTTTGTGACTGATCAACTTCAGTCCCATAGATATTCTGATTGACAAATGTGGTAGACTGAAAGTAGATAAAGCTACTCTGCCTCATTAATCATCTTTATAAATGATTTCATTGATTGTTATGCTCCCTAGCTACTCAGTATATGCTAATATTCTGAATATTTTTGTACTCTCTCTTTTTTCTTCTCTTGATTAGTTAATGATATTCCCAGCACATATTTTGGTATATTCTAATTATAGTGGGAAGGGTAGATTTGATTGATTACATAATATTAAAAGTTTGAAGGAAGTCAGAGAATATGTCTTAAAGGCATTTAAGTGAAGAACATTATAGAAAATTGTTCAGTCCAAAGAAGCCTTGAAGGCTCTTAGAAAACCCACTGAAGAAGCTAGAGATAGAGACAGAGATAGATAAATAGATGTAGAGAGAGAAACAGAGAGAGAGAATCTTCAGTACAGAATAATAATTATTACTTGGTTTCTGTAATAAATATTAATTACATAATTGCATAAATATTCTGATGCATAATATTATATACTTAATATATAAATAATTTCTTGTAATTACTATTCTTTTGAGAGAGACCGTTGGGATATGAAAATCTAAATTTCACAGCTCATTAGAGGGCTATTATAACAATAAGATTGGTAAATAACTGGTTCTTGGATCAGGGTAGTAACAATGGAAGGGTTGAAAAGTAAGTAATCAGATTCTACAAAATGTGAAAAATGGACATGTCACAACAGTTCCAAGATTTTAAACCTGTGCAACTGATAACGTGGTTCTTATCTTCAGACATGATGAAAACTTTGGGAGAGATACCTTTAGGGGGATAAAAAAAAAATCAGAGATTCTGCTTGGCAATAATATCTTTGAGCTTTAACACACAATAAATTGACATTTTCAGTTGTCAGAATATAGATGAGCTTAGAATTCATGAAAGAAAAATAAAAAGAAAGATCTTCCATAAAAATTAAACCTGGGGATCTTTAACATTATAGAGAATAATTATATTATTGAATGCGGGTAAGATTGCTACATGCTATCACCTTTCATATAAATTTATTGTTGGGGATAAAAATGAAGGTTTTCATGTTTATGTAAATACTGAAGTCAGAAGAAAATGTTCTGACAATGAATTTTACTTTCAGTAGACCTTGGTTTCTTACTCCTCTTACAATATCTCCATTTTTGTTTGCTTTTCATTTATATGTATTTTGTTCCTGTGAGTTTCATTAATTTTGAAAATCAAGCCTCATTGTCTATAGCCTTTTGAAGGTTGATTCACTCTGGAAAAAAAAAAAAAAAACCTTCAAATTTAGAACAGAGTCCTGTTATCTGTTTTTTTTTTTTTTTATGTTGACTTCAAATTTCTTTTTCATTCAAAGGGGAATTGTTTCAGCTCTGTTTATAGTTGTAATTTGAACTTTAGAAAGAAACAAATCCTTCAAAGCCATTGGCACTTAATCTTCCCCATAATGACAAAGGAGCTCAGAGAACGGACTATCTTCTATTTGGCTTATTGATTGCATTAGTCTCAGAAATGCTATAGCATGTTGTATGAGAGGTTTTCTTATGTTAATTGTGTATATTTCACCCAATCCTCAAAGTATTAAACACTGCTTAGTTCTCTAAAAAGCAAAAAGTAAAAATAAAAAAATTAAATAAATAAGGGTTTATTCCAACAAATATCTTCAAAGTTCTTTCATAACAAATATGTAAGTTTTAGTTCAACACTTTAATTAATATTTCTAACTTCTCTTTTGATACATTCTTCCCATGTTCCAATATCAATAATGTTGTTACTTGATTTTTTTCCTATAGTGTTTTATATGATTTTAGAATTTGGTGGTTTTAAGAAGACATCAAGAGGGGTAGGGATGAGATGAGGGAGGGTGGGAATGGAAGGGAGCTATGGCTGGGATACAAAGTAAGTAAACTGTAATAATATAAAAAATAAAAATTAAAAACAGAAGACATCATATGTTGGATATATGAGCTTTAACACATATATCAGTATACTAATATGTAAGTATTCTTCTAAGGTGTTTTATAAAGTGAATTTGTATATTGATTAGGGCTTACCACAAGAATATCTGTGAAATCACAAAATCAGATGTAAGTGTCATGGAGAACCAGAAAAACTTTTGGGCTTCAATGTAACCCCAAAAGCCTTACATCCTGGCAAACCGGTGTGATAGCAGCTGATAGAAAAGATCACCACAGTGTCAAAAGGCCCAGAATCAGGAGAACTGAGGACATGCCCAAAAGCAGGACAAGGTGTTTGAGCAATTCAAAGGGAAATGAATTCGTCCTCTTCCTTTTGTACTTTTGGAGGGGGCTCCTTCAGCATGTTAAATGCTGTCATCCCACTTTGACAAGGATGATCATTTTGCCCTGCCTGGTGATTTAAATACTAATCTCTTCAGCAGCAGCTGCCCAAAAGACACTCAGAAGAAATGCAGTCCCAAGATTCAAGGCACCCCTCAATTTAGCAGTGTGTAAAATTAAAGACAGAATGTTAAAGAATTTAAAAACATATTTTTTGGATTGAATTTCCTTTAAGTTTATTATCTAAATTTTTAAATACCACTAATACTATACAATAAAAACAGAATTTGTTATCATACTGGCATATAATTAAAATATTCAAATTGTAGCTATTTCCTGCTTAGATTTATCAGGAAATGAATTTTAAATGCATTTATCCTCCAAAGAAGTGATTTTAAAAGTGCTGACTGTGTTGCTGATGTCTTATTGTGCAAATCTACAGAGAAAAAGTATAGGATCGGGTTTTAGTATAATAAATTAACAAATAAATGTAACAGACAAGATTTCTTCTAGAATTCTCAGTGAAAATCGGAATGGATTTAATAGTAGTGTTATATACAGACGTTGAATTGGGAGCTGTTGAACGCCTAGAGTATGGATAGTGTGTGTACCTATATGTGTGTTCATGTGTTTATTTTAGTATTATAAGAAGTTAATATACATTACACTGTTGAATTTGCTCAAAAGTGGTCAGACTAGAAGCAGAAAAGAGGGGAACAGGTGTCACACGCAGACTCGGAGAATGATAATTCTAGTGTGTTCTCTCTAGGAACACACAAACAGAAAGCTGTATTCTAAGCTATGGGTTTCTCCTCTGAAGTGTCTATAGGAAGTCAGCCATATTTAAACTCATCTTCCAAAGCCAGGGCTCTGACAGCATATCAGCACACACTTTTGGAGTACAGAGAAGTTCTGACAACACTGTGCTTTTGATAGCAACTTGGCACACCTTTGGCTCTTAACACAGGTATACACATCTTAATGTTACTAGATGTGTGTTGTCTTGCAATCATATCTTTATTATTATTTTGTTGCTTCACAATCAAGAGATTCACATATTTCTTTTCTTAGCATGGTGCTGTCATTAAGAGATCAGGCCCTTGGGAGGGCCTCAGGGAACCTTTAGGGAAGGTAGATAGGAATAATTCTAGCATGGCACACTACTTTTGAAAAGTTTCCCTTTGAATGTTTCTGTCTGCCAGTATCAGGTTTTGACATACTTACACTTGTTTCTCAACTGTTCAACTTGTACAATTCTGCCAGGCCACTGAATTTTACATAACACATTATGAAATGGATGTACTTTTCTTCTACTTGAAAAAGAATAATTGTTCCTAGCTTTAAAATTTTCTAGCTTTGAAAAGATCCTCTCTCTCCCTCTCCCATAGTGGCCCAGATAGTTTCATGAATGCCAGTTTCCTTAGGCAATATCTTCTTCAATGCTTTCATTAACATTCTTATTAAAATTATGAAAACAGGAGATGGATCAGGAAGTAATGTTGTCTTCTTTCAAGCCTGGAGACCAGAGTTTGACCCCAGGACACACATGATGGAAAGAGAGAACAGAATTGTATATGTTATTCTCTGACCTCCACATATTTGCTTCAACCTCACTGCCCCTCAGATGTACTCCACAGCATAAGGTAAATAAATATAGAAGTAAGCAAAATTTATAAAATACTCATCCATTTAAAGAAATTGCAAAACACATTTCCCATTCTCTTATCCATTTAGTATCATAAAATATAGCAGTGTGTGAGCTACACCAGAAGATAACGAAAGACCCATGGAGGAATTATATGAATTGCATGGATCTAGAACGCTGCTTGGGAGACAACAGTCTGCTATATTAAGAACAGCTTACAAGTGCTCAAACCTGTAACATGCTTTCTTACAAACGCCGACCTTGAATTGACATTTCCAATCTGTTCCCAGGGTCAAGAGAAACAGAATATCTTAGGAACTGTTTGCTTGACATTCATTCTAGCAAAATCTTTAGGAAAATATGATTTTCATACCAGACAGATCAGAGCTTCAAAATAAAATTAAAAAAAAAATGCAATGATTAGTTAAATAGTCCTGGAGCTGGGAGGTTGTCTTCTCGGTTACTTTATATCATTTTTATTATCCCCAAAGGAAATCCATAGCCCTTAAATACTCTGAACTTCCCCAACCCTCTCAGTAGTGGGAAAGAGCAATCTATTTTGTTTCTGTAGATTCACAGATTCAGATATTTCACAATCAATAATAAAACCAAACACTCTGCATTTCTTCATGTCTGACATCTTATAATTAATACAATGTTTTCAAGGTCCATCCCTATTAATATCATTTCTTACTTGTTGCTGAATAATTGTTCCTTTGTATGCCTATACTCTGTTTTATTTATCCTTTCTTCACTTAAAGGAATTTTAAATTAATATTATTACTATGAATGTTGACTTAATACTATTACTTAGGTATTATGAATAATGCCCTATGCATCTACAATGTTTTAGATGTCTAAGTGGCTTTTCAATTTTTTAATTTATTTATTTTTATTTATTACAGTTTATTCACTTTGTATCTCAGTTGTAGCCTCCTTCCTAATTCCTTCTCAGTCCCACCCTCCCTCCCTCTTATCCTCCCATTCCCCTCCCCAAGTCCACCAATAGGGGTGGTCCTCCTCTTCTTCCATCTGACCCTAGCCTATCAGGCCTCATCAAGATTGACTGCATTGTCTTCCTCTGTGGCCTGGTAAACCTGTCCCCCCACACACACACATACAGGGGGAGGTGATCAAAGAACCAGCCATTGAATTCATGTCAAGGACAGACCCTGTTCCCCTTACTAGGACACCCACTTGCAGACTGAGCTGCCATGAGCTACATATGTGCAGGGATTCTAAGGTTATCTCCATGAATGATCCTTATTTGGAGTATCAGCCTCAGAAAAGATTCCTCGGCCCAGAGTTTTTGGTTCTGTTGCTCTTCTTGTAGAGCTCCTGTCTTCCTTCCAGGTCTTTTTCTCTCCTCCTTTTTTCATAAGATTCCCTGCAGGCTGCTCAAAATTTGGCTATGAGTCTCAGTATCTGCTTTGACACACTGCTGGGTAGAGTCTTTTAGATGCCCTCGGTGGTAGGCTCCTATCCTGTTCCCTGTTTTCTCCCTCTTCTGATGTCTTTCCCATTTGCCTTTCTGTGTGAGGATTGAGCACCTTATCCAGGGTCCTCCTTCTTACTTACTTTCCTTAGGTGTACACATTTTAGTCTAATACCCACCTATAAGTAAGTATATACCATGTGTGTCTTTTTGCTTCTGCAATACTTCACTCAGGATGATCTTTTCTAGTTCCCACCATGTGCCTGCAAATTTCCTGATCTACTTGTTTTTAATTGCTGAATAGTATTTCATTGTGTAGATCTACTAGTTTCTGTACCCATTACTCAGTTGAGGGACATCTGAGTTGCTTCCAGATTCTGGCTAGTACCAATAAAGCTGCTATGAACATGGTTAAGTAAATGTCCTTGTATACTTGAGCATCTAAGTGGTCTTTAAAGCCAATTCAGTGTTTTGTTTTACCCCCAATTTTCAAGTATTATTTTACTTGGCATTATTAATTTTTTCAACTTTGATGATGTATGGCTGACTAGTAAAGCTGTGTATGACTAAGGTATATAACAGAAAACTTTGGTATATAATTTCTGAGTTTATTAGCACAGTCACTTAGACTACCGCAATGAGTTGCCCAGGAGAAGAGTATTTGTCTGTGGCTGAATATCTGTGAGTATATGGACACATGTAAATTCATGGTGAGAACATTTAAGATCTCCTCTCATAAGTCAAGCACATAATATATTGTTATGCGCCATAGTCACTATCCTCTGCATTAGGTACTCAGAATTTTAACTAAAAGCTGGAAAAAACATTTTTTTTTTCTTGCATTATCATCTTCCCTTCCTCTGGTAATCAGTAATTTATTCTATTTACTTCGAAAGACACTTGATTTTATGTTCCATATAGAAGTGAAAAAATACAGCATTTGTCTTTGGCTTATTTGTACACATTTTGGTAATCCATGGATTTTCTAAGACTGAGTAATGTTCCCTTATGTATATGTGACATGGATTTTGTACTACCTGTGCTTCATTTATTCATCTTATACTGGATGCTTGGATGGATTCTATTTCTTAGCTACCATGACTAATGCTGCAATGAACATACGAGGTCATATATGTCTTTGAGATGATGATTTTATTTTCGTTGTTCATTTCTCTTAGAGGAGGAATTTCTGGATAATATGATAGTTTTGCCTTTTATTTTGAGGGAACTTTGATTTATTTTCCATAATTGCCATACCAGCTTACATTCCCACCAACATTAATTCAGACAAGGCAAAGCACTCTCTGAGTTACTGAATCTAAAACTGCATTTAGAAAACCACCAGAAGGAGTTGTTCTAGAAATATGTGGCAATAGATGTAAAGTAGGCACTCAGTGACTATTTCCTCAATTTAAATGCAATTTATTGAGAGATAAGGGCTTGCAAAGTATAGATCCACATGCCCTTTTACAATTATTACATTTTAGACAACTGAACAAAAATCAATAGCACAAGAAAACATTAGATTTAATTGTTTAAAGGTCTACTATACTATTTAATTGCCCTGGAATTTCACTTTCCAATTGGGTTAACATCATAAAGCAGAATAAAAAAGAAAGATAAATATGACAAGGTATATGAATGAAAATATAAGTATTACAAGCTAAGTTATTGAAGATAAGAGTCACTCTGTCAATAACACAAACAATAGATTTGTAAATGCTTTCATCAATTAAAGAACATTTTATGGGTTTGTGTCTTTCATGTTATCTGTTCAGCCATTCATGCTCTTGGGTTATTTTTAAACCACATTTCTGTATACAGTGGTACAATAATGATTTAGGTACATTTTGAAAATAAAGTAGTTTTTAATCATGAATGGCACTTATTATTTAACAACTTTAGGTTTAGTCTTGGAAAACTGAAGTCAAAGTTTTATAATATAAGATATGATAAACATAATGAAGTCTATACACCTAAAGAAGATAAACAAGATAAAGCAGACATGGGGTAAGATGATCAATCCTCACTTAGAAAAACAAATGGGCAATATTGCCTAATCCTTCTGGCTATATCCACAAGTTCATTTATAAAAATGTTCCTTAGTTCACAAAACCTTGACATGTTTGACCCTGGAAATACATGGGTTATTCTAAGCTGAGGTCACACACAGCATGTCACCTTATATATCAGGCAGGCATCCACTTAATGCTTTGGCTGCGAAGGCCTATGGGCTTTCAGATGAAATCTTTTTTTTTATAAGTTACATTTTATTAACTCTGTATCCCAGCCGTGTCCCGATCCCTCATTCCCTCCCAGTCCCTCCCTCCCTCCCTCATCTCCACCGTGCCCCTTTCCAAGTCCACTGATAGGGGGGACCTCCTCCCCATTCATCTGATCCTGTTTTATCAGGTATCTTCAGGACTGGCTGCAAAGCCCTCCTCTGTGGCCTAACAGGACTGCTCCTCCCTTCGGGGGTGGGGAGACCAAAGAGCCAGTCATTGAGAGGGAGGGAAGCACAGGTGGGATACAAAGTGAATGAAGTGTATATAATAAAGAATTAAAAATAAATAAATAAATAAATAAGAAAAACAAATGGGATGTTCATTGGATGTATGACAGGAGGCTACCACAGAAGGCATCTGAAAGACTCTACCTAGCAGCGTTTCAAAACAGATACTAAGACTCATAACCAAACCTTCAGCAGAAGGGGAGTTAGTATGACGTGGAAAGGATCGGAGCTCCACAAGGACCAAATATATCTGGGCACAGGGTTTTTTTCTGAATCTATTTCTCCAACCAAGGACCATGTATGGATATAACCTAGAACCTCTGCTCAGATGTAGCCCGTGGTAACTCAGTAACCAATTGGTTTCCCATAATAAGGGGAACAGGGACTATTTCTGACAGGAACTCAATGGCAGTCTCTTTGACCTCTCCAAC
The DNA here is from genome assembly GCF_030254825.1 of Meriones unguiculatus. Taxonomy (NCBI): domain Eukaryota; kingdom Metazoa; phylum Chordata; class Mammalia; order Rodentia; family Muridae; genus Meriones; species Meriones unguiculatus. Next base: position 70,744,552 of record NC_083359.1, read on the forward strand.
CCCCAAGGGAAGAGCAGTCCTGCTAAGCCACAGAGGAGACCCAATCTGTGGACTTGGAAAGGGGCAGGGAGAAGCTGAGGGAGGGAGGGTGGGATTGGGAGGGAATAAGGGATCGGGATACAGCTGGGATACAGAGTTAATAAAATGTTAATAATAATAATAATAATAAAGAAATATTGATACAGCAAATAAAAGTTTTGTAATAGTTCTAACAATAAAATAAGCTAGATGAATTAAGTGCACATATCAACCAATATGAGTCCTGATATATAATGTGAGTAAGATAATTCTGAACAATTTCACACTCTTCTTTGAAGGAGACTAGCGATTGCTCTTATCAACTGACCTGGTTTAAGAGTTATCTAGGGGAGCTGGAGAGATAGCTCAACATTAAGAGAGGGGGTTGTTCTTGCAGAGGACCAGGGTTCTGTTCTCACAAATTTCGGATGGTTACCCGAAATTCCAGTTAAGGGAATCCATCATTCATATTCAAATTCATGAAAACTGTAAAATACCTCCAGAAGAAATAATGAGATTACATAAATATAAAATCTAATTACAGAACAAAAAGAATCAGGTTTCACATATTTATGATGTTTTTCTTTTATTTTTAAATAGTCTAACGTAGCCCAAGCTGACCTAAATTTGGATATACAACCTTGAGTGTTTTATCCCTCTGCTTTCAGACCGAAGGTCTAAGATGACAGGCATGTACCATAGCTCTTGTGGCATTAGGCACATTAACACAGGGCTTCAAGGATGCTAAGTAAGCAATATTCCAAAAGACCTATATATTCAGCCAGATTTTTTTTAAATCCTTATTTTTCTTTAGTTTAATCAGTATCCAGAATATTATTTCATGTATAAGAAAGGCCAATTAGGGGCTGGACACATGGCTCAGTGGTTAAGAGCACTGTCTGCTCTTCCAAAGGACCTGGGTTCAATTCCCAGCACCCACATGACAGCTCACAACTGTCTATACCCCTAATTCCAATTCTGACACCCTCACACTAATGTACATAAAATAAAATTAAATAAATTATAAAAAAATATAACCTAGAAATAATAAAAATTTAAAAAAGACCAATTATGTGCATATCTTGAGAGGTATTTTCTCTATTGTACTATTTCCCAGTTTACTGTGATACTGTCCTTTAGTCCTTCTTTTCAACTGTTGAAGTTAAAACACATTTTAGTCTCTGAATTGGGAAAAATAAACGTAAGGTTATAATGTTCTTTTAAATTTATTTTAATTTTAATTTAATTAATTTCAGTGACAGTGTGAGTTATAAATAAAATAATTAATGAGATGGAAAAGTTTTCATAGACATGACAATGAATATTTTTTATTTTTAGATGATTCCTTGCTATTTTGCTTAAAAATGTATGTTTGTTTTTTAAATTTTATTTTATAATTTTTTTCAAGCAAAATATAAACTTTTTTATTATTATTAATTACACTTTATTCATTTTGTATCCCCTCCATAAACCCCTCCATCCCCTTCCTGCATGCATGCCCCTCCCCAAGTCCACTGATAGGGGAGATCTTCCTTTCCTTCTTTCTAATCTTGGACTATCAGTTCTCATCAGAAGTGGCTGCATTGTCCTCTACTGTAGCCTGGTAAGGCTGCTCCACCCTCAGGGGAAGATGATCAAAGAGCAGGCCAATCAAATTATGTCAGAGGCAGTCCCTCTTCCCATTACTGTGTAACCCACTTGGACACTGAACTGCGATGGGCTACTTCTGTGCAGGGGTTCAAGGTTATCTCTATGAATAGTCCTTGGTTGGAGTAGGGGACCTACGAGGAATTAAGGGAAGGGAAATAATATGATCAATGTATTGTATAAATTTTTATACAATAAATAAATAAAAATTTATTTTTTATTTTATTTATATTTTATAAATATTTATAAATATTTTATTTATATTATATATTTTATTTATATAAATATAAATAAAAATTTATACAATACATTGATCATATTATTTTCCTTCCCTTAATTCCTCCTAGGTCCCCTGTTATAATGCTATTGGGTTAGATATAAATTATTATTAGCCCTACAATTATTGCATCAGTATTATTTAACCCACTATCACTATTACTAAGACACAGACACCTGTCATATTTTATAATTTCTTTATTTACCTACAGCCGGGAAGATATTTCACCTATGCTGTCTCTGTAACCTCACCATCTGCCTCCCAGCCCCCATCCAATGCCATCTGCCTTGACCATTCTTGTATCTGCTACTTTCCATCCATAATCCTTTATACACATTCTTATATTTTTCACCTTGATGTATTTTTTTTTCCATCCACAGCATCCTTGGTGTCTTTCCTCCTGTCCCATGTGGTTCCTTCTCCACGTTAACCCATCATGGTGTCCACCTGCCTCCTCTCTCCCCTTTCTTCTGTTTCCCATGATTCTCTCGAACCTGGAGCCTTGGAACCTCAGCCACGCCTACCCCATTCTGCCCCACCCAGGAACAGGTCATTAAACAACCAATTAGGTATAATGTGTTAGGCAAGTTTACAAAACAAGGTAGGTTTATCCAGGCAGGAGTCAGATCTTGAGGGCCAGCAGTCAGCATCAAAATACAAGCATCCGACCACCCCCAACATTCTGATGTTTTACTCTTGGGCTTGTTCCCAAAGGACTCTTCATCTTTCTGCAGAGATGCTTTCTCGTCCATGTTCATATTACTCTATATACATATTCATAAGAGCCATAAGTTGAGAACAGCCTCGATGTCTATCAACTTATGAGTGGATAACAAAAATGTAGTACACAATGGAATATTATTCAAAAGTTAAAAATAAAATTATAAAATTCGCTGCAAATAGATAGATGGAGGTAGAAGCAATCATACTAAGTGATGTCACCCAGATCCAACAAGATAAACATTACATATTTTCTTCTATATATAGATGCTAGATTTTAAGCTTTAGTTATGTGTATGCCAATCTGAATAAACACAGTCTATATAGCTAGTTAGGGACCAAAACATTTTTCAAGGAAGAGGACATATAGTGTTATAAAGCAGACACGAGAATAGAATAACGAAATGTGGAGAAGGATGTGAGGGTAGAGTAAAGGAGGTGATATGGCCCCAGCATTTATTAATTGTCTATAATTCATTATCTACGGTTGAGGCTCCATGAATTTTTTTTCCTTCCATGTTTATCATATCTCTTGATGTGCTTGTTCAGGTCTGACTTAGGCAGTCATGTTAATTAATCTTCATATTTCTCTGACATTTCTAGTAAATAAAATTTTACATTAAAATCCATGTTCTTCTGACTCAAAATTTATGTGACTCCTCTTCAGTTACGATTTGTGAGCCTGAAGTGCAAGACTTTTGTTGTAGGCATATCAGTTAGGGCATGACACCATGTTATTAACAATCACCTTTTACCCTAAATGATTAGTTAATAGTTATATACTTTGTTACAAAGAAGTACATTTGAAAAAGAAAGATCTCAAATATGAGTATGACCAAAATGTTCTCTCTAGTCATTTGCATTTTACAATTTCATTCTACTGTATGAAAATATCCCAGAGATACTGTTCTATCTTAAAAGTTATTAAGTACTCTTAGCAAGTGCATGTTTTTACTCTTAGCATGTTTTTTTAAATTAAGAGAATAAAGTAATACATTTTAGAAGGATGTAATTTTTAAACTATCAATTTTTATCTAAACCAAACTATTATTTTTATAACTAAAATTAAAACATGATTAAAAATAATAAGTGATGCTGTGACCACTAATGTAATGTTTTAGGAAATCTATACAATCTACTCAGTTGCTCTCTTTTTATCAGCTTCAACTAATTCAGGGTAAAATTTAAAGTTAACGACAAATATTTTTGTTTTTATTTTCTACATTCTTCTTCCTAATGTGTCTGTCATGCTGAGGCGCTATTATCACAGAAAAATCTAATCCCAGACACAGACTATTTTGGGGTCCTGACTGACCTCAGCAGATACTGAAAATCTCATAGTCTTTGCTGTTGATCATTCTGGGTTTAGAGGGGATGCAATTATGGACACTGAAGTTTGAGAGTGATCTATAGGAAACTTTTGATGAAAGTCTTCTTAAAAATATGTAAAGGGTAAACTGAATTCAAGATCACATTATAAAGATTATGATGACCATGATGGCTAAATTCCAGTGATTTAGGGATGATATAAGACATGTAAATCAATAAACAATACTCAACAAATACTTAAATGCTAAGAAATAAATAATAATATGAGCATCTCAAAGAAGGTTTTCATGTCAGTACCAAACTGTTTTTATTATTATGGTTTTATAGATGGTCTAGTTTGAAATCAAGTATGCTGCTACCTCCCACAGTACTGTTTTGGGTCATATTGCTTTATCTATCCCAGTTTTTGTTTTTTCTTTGTTTATCATGCTCTATTACAAACAAACTTCTCTGATGAAGTTGAGAGATACCTTAAATTTTTGATATAGTAATAGGCCATTAGCAGCTAGTTTAATTCAATGTTCCTTTAGAAAAATAGAAAGATCTCTCCTGGGTCTGCAATCTGTCTACCCATTGTCTTGGTTTGTTAACAGTGCCAGGTATGGATTTTACCTTATACAGTAAGACTTAAATCCAATCTGGAAATGATTGGTTATTCCCATATTTAAGCCATCATTGCAGCAGTGGTGTCTTGCTAGGACAGTTGTTATTGTAGATCACAGGGTTCACACCTGAATGAGACTGATGATCACTTTTCTCCTCTGGTATCGTGTATGACACCTGCAAGCAATATGAAAGCTACTCATTAGGACTGAAGCCTCGAGGTTAATAAAATTTTATTTAACCTGTTCTGTGAATTAAGCATGCAGTGTTTCCTGCAAGAGGGTGCTACCAAAAAGGTTTATTTATTTATTTTTTTAGGAAAAACAAGAGCATTATAAATAGCTTATAAAGTTTGAGCATTTGAGGGACCAAATGGCCAACAACTCCGAAAACTTAAAAATTAACCCATTCCTACAATTTGAATTTTATTTATAAGTTTTTAGTGTCTAATAGGAGTATTTTTTTAATTTTTTTCTTGTTTTAAATATTAGTTACAGTTTATTAACTTTGTATTCCAGCTGTATCCTTCTCCCTCATTCGCTCCCAATCCCACCCTCCCTCCTTGATCTCCTCATTGCCCCTTTCCAAGTCCACCGATAGGGGAGTATATTTTCAACGAATAAAGATATGATAAACATAAGGAAATCTGTACATCTAAAAAAGATAATCAAGAGAGCAGACATGGGGTAAGCTGATCAATCCTCATTTAGAAAGACAGATGGGATGTGCATTGAACGTATGACAGGAGTCTACTGAGCGCATCTGAAAGACTCTAACTAGCAGTGTTTTCAAAGCAAAGCCTCATGACCAAACCTTTGGCAGAGTACAGGAAATCATAAGAAAGATTGGGAGTTAGTCTGATACAGAAAGGATAGGAGCTCCACAAGGACCAAATATATCTGGGCACAGGGTCTTTTCTGAGACTGACATTCAACCAAGGACCATATATGGATATAACCTAGAACCTCTGCTCAGATGTAGCCTGTGGTAGCTCAGTAACCAATTGGTTACCCAAAGTGAGGGGAACAAGGACTATTTCTAACAGGAACTCAATGACTGGCTCTTTCGCCTCCCCACCCCCCAAGGGAGGAGCAGTCCTGTTAGGCCACAGAGGAGGGCTTTGCAGCCAGTCCTGAAGATACCTGATAAAATAGGATCAGATGAATGGGGAGGAGGTCCCCCCCATCATTGGACTTCGAAAGGGGCAGGGAGGAGATGAGGGAGTGAAGGTGGGATTGGGAGGGAATGAGGGAGCGGGATACAGCTGGGATACAGAGTTAATAAAATGTAACTGATAAGAAAAAATAAAATTAAAAAAAAGTATAGGGACTATGTAGCAATTTTCTCTGTGGATTCTCAGAAGGACAGGATTAAGGGTCATTGAAGATCCAAAATAGAACGTGACATTTCAATGAGAGATCCTGGGTTTTGATTTCATAGGGAAACTTTTCAGTAGCAATGACAGAAGGATATGGAGCAGAGCTCCACAATTACTCTGAACTTAGAGTTTATCCCACTGAAATGTGAAAGCAGATCCATTTAAAATTCTGTCACAAGAGCTTGTATGAAAAGAGCAGTCTTTTTTTTTATGAGACTTCCTGCCAAGACAGTATGAGTATACATAAGTAGGTATTTGGAGAGCAAATTAAAATAAAGTACTTGAGTGTATTTGTTTTGTTCCATTTGTAGAAAAACAAAATGAGTTTGCTATTAATTAGACTCCACTCAGGATTTTGAAATTTGAAAATGGTGGCAATAATTTTACTTCTTATTTCCAAGTGTGCATGGGAAGCCAAGCTTGCATGATAACCACATATTTCAGTTTAAGCCTGCCCTTTTAATCCTCAGAAATCAAGTCTTTTACAGGAGAAGGTAATGTGTTATCAGTAGAAAGAGCAGAAATTATAGCTGACCCTACAATTTTCTTGGGTGGCAGAAAGTAAAGTACTCAGTCCCACAGTGTCTCATTTAGCTATCTGACTGGATGAGATATTAGAATAACTAATGATCAAGTTTTCTTTGATGATTAAAGGCTGTAGTGCATAAAATGCACTAAGCAGGAACAAAACACTGCTCCTACCCCTCTGCTTTCAGTTATTAATATTAAAATACAATTGAACCCTTGGTTTTCATAAGCTAAGTAAAGCCTGGAAATTTGAGAAATTCTCACAGACAAGAGGGCATTGGCCTGTGACAACAGCAGAAACACAGATCAGAAGAATGAAAGGAATCTGACATCTGAATAACTCTACTGGGTCATTTAAACTAATCGAAACTAAATTCGATATCATTCAACTCCTTGACATATGTTGTGATTAATGCCCCTTCACCGATGCCATTTTGTATTAGATCTTCAGCAGAATTTGGCCAGAATTTATCTTAGTAGAGTCCATCTCATCAACTACTTTGGAATAATATATGAGCAGTAGGTATCTGATTCAAAGAATAAAGATGAACAGTGACAGCCAACACATGTGTTATTATATCGTGTTTCTGGACAATCATTTTTATGTTTTCCAAGTCCTTCTTATAGACTCCTGAACAATTCTTGCAACTGTATTTTTCTGCCTCTTTTAAGACTCCTTTATGTCACTACATCAGAATCTAAGCCACTTGGCAGCAGAGGACACAACTGCTTCCTGTTTCTAAATTGAGAATACATGCTGCATGTAATAAAACACCAACTGAAAGAATTTAATCCATACATCAGAAATAATAATTAGTTTTGAATGGGCAAATTCATTGATTCAGGAAGGAATTATTGTTAATATGTTTTATGTCATAGTCTAGTCAGGTTTCATAATGCATTTTATAGACATGGAAAATAGAAAAAAAAGACACTGAAAATTCAATAAAACATTAAGAATTCATTTATAAATCTTAGAGAATTGAAGGGAAGATGTTTACATATGTCGCTCCCTAACTAGATAATTAGGGCTCTGCCTAGCGCATTGATTGTGAGGATTCTGAAACAATCGGGAAGTGAAGCACTTACAGGTTCAGTAAGGACTGGTGCCTCCTCAGTACGATTATTTTCTGTGCCTTTAAGCATTCAATTTTTATTTAACTTAACAATCACAAGGTACTTTCCTTTATCTCTGTGGTTCTCCTGAGAAATCTGAGACTTACATAGCAGCTGTCTTAAAGACCACCTGAAAACAGGTTACTGATGCATGCATACACATGTGTTCCCACAACAGCAAAGTGAAATCCGCTTCTGATATAACGCCCTATGAATAGACAGAGTAGAAACAGCGTTATGACACACTAGCAAAAGTACTGCTTCACCTCAAATGAAGTTAATTTTCTCTGTAAATTGAATAAACGAAACACAGGCACACTATGCATATGACAAAAGTATTGGTATAAATACATAATTTGCAAGGAATCAATTCTAGTCTATTAGGTTGAAGGAAAAGATCTCCTTACTGCTCCTCTGATTGTTGTTGCTTTAAGCTATTTCTTAGAGACATAATTCCAATTAATTTATTAGGTGTCTTTTTTGATCTGAGTTAATCTCGCGAGGTTGAATAGCCTCAGTGTGTACCTCTTGATACATGGAGATTGCGTCTTCTTTCCTAGCTATGTTTGTGTCAGCAAGTCACTTAGATCACTCAACTATAAGATTTGCTGATGTGATGAAATCCATAGATAGTTAATTGCATCCAGTTTTTAAGTGGAAAGCATCCTCCTTACAACCATCAGTGTGATCATGGAGGAGCTAAGTGCAATCTGAATGTTCTTATGCAGCCATACAGTGCCAAAACTGCTGACCTGGTTGTTCCTCCATCAGCTCATGCTGAACCCAAGATGAAGAAATAAAATAGGAATTTCGAGTCTTTATGTAAACATCCAGATGACATATTCTGCAATGAAGGCAGTTTTGAATAATAAAAACTTTCATGCAGAATTCTACATTTTATTGTGTACAAAAGATTACTTCAAATATTATGCAAATGGGGACTGAATTTGCTTTCCAGATGTAGCAGACTGTTTGGGATGACCCAGTCCTGAAATCTGCTATCATGAGTAAAGGAAGAAGGACATTTTTATAACTTTTCTAGACCTTTTCTACAGGACCTCACTATACAAATACATTTATTAATTATTATTCAATCTAAGGTTTTTTTTTAATTCACTAAAATAATCTTTCTCCATAAAAGAGGATGCTGCACTAATGGCTTTTTATTAATTTTTATTTTTTTATATTAATCACAGGTTATTTACTTTGTATCCCAGCCATAGCCCCCTCCTTCATTCCCTCCCAATCCTACCCTCACTCCCACATCTCCTCCCTGCTCCTTTCCAAGTCCACTGATAGGGAAGCTCCTCCTCCCCTTCCATCTGACCCTAGCTTATCAGGTTTCTTCAGGACTGGCTGCCATGTCCTCCTCTGTGGCCTAGCAAGACTTTTCCTCCCTCAAGGGCAGGGGGAGATAAAGGAGACAGTCATTGAGTTCATGTCAGAAATAGTCCCTGTTCCCCTTACTAGGAAAACCCACTTGGATACTGAGCTATCATGGGCTACATCTGAGTAGGGGTTCTAGGTTATATCCATGCATGGTCCTTGGTTGGAGAAATAGTCTCATAGAGGACCCCCATGCCCTGATATATTTTGTCCTTGTGGAGCTCCTGTCTTTTCTGGTCATATTAACTCCCCCTTTTATCATATGATTCCCTGCACTCTGCCGAAGGTTTGGTTATGAGCCTTAGTATCTGCTTTGATACACTGCTAGGTAGAGTCTTCCAGAGGCCCTCTGCAGTAGGCTCCTGTCCTGTTACTTGTTTTCTCCTACTTCCCATGTCCATCCCATTTGTCTTTCTGAGTGAGGACTGATTTTCTTAAAGTAATAGTGAGAAGCTTTAAAAAAATAATCAGAATTTACACATTGTGTGAAGTCCAATTACATGTATTAGAAATAGAAATGAAGTACCATCAAACTGGAAATTCTTTAAAAACCTTTGTTTTTTCTATTTTTTAATTTTAATTTTTATTAATTATAACTTGTTCACTTTGTATCCCCTGTTTTTCATTAATTATTTGGGAAATTCCATACAATGCGCCGATCACAGTAGCTTTCCATTCTTCCTAAGTCTACCCTTTCATAACTGTGCCTATCTTTGCCTTCCCTCAAAAAGAAAAGAACAAGTCACTAAGCCTAACTTGTGTTGGTCATGTGCTCATTGAAGTAACATCAAACTCTCAGTAGCTGACCACTTAAGGAGAACAAAGTCCCTGCCTGTCCGTCCATGGCCCTCAACTGTGAAGTGCTAACTTCAGCATCTTTGTCACAACTTTCAAGGAACCTCTTCTAGAGCCTTCTAGAGCTTCCTGTCTGGAGAGTTTCCGTTTTTTTTTTTTTTTTTTTTTTTTTTTTTTTTTTTTCTTTGATGGGAGCAATGGGCAGGTTGCCACAGATGCCTTCAATGTCTCTCCATCTCAGTTATGAGTCTGTGGTTATCAATACCACAGCAAAATAGACTTTCCTGCTCACAGCAGCCAGGGCAGCATGAACAGTGAACTTCTACCTGGTTTCCAGCTGCAGCATGGACCTCAGATGTCCACAGGAAGAACTTTTCTTTGTGACATAAAATATAATGTTACTCTCAGTCTTAAAATTAACAAAATTAAGGCTGCCTTTTCCATAAACTAAAAATTCTTTTTACCTTTTTGCATGTATACAATGTATTTTGTCATTTCATCTCCTTATTATCTTCCTTTATTTTCCCCAAAATCTTGCTTAACCTTTTTTTCTGCTCAAGAAGTTTCCCTCATACTTTTACATCCCATTTTTCCATTTTTAATGTTTGGACTGTTTTATACAAGTGTATAATGGATTTTAGTCATCTTCACCCACAAGCATCTTCCATTATTCCACTCCTTTTTTCCCACAGAAACATTTCTCTTACAAATTCCACCTCCTTCTTTGAAGTTTTATTTTATATCTGTGAGTTTAATTAGAGTTTCTTGAGTAAGCCTGGGTAGGAAACTGTTTACTGAAACATAGAATAGTTATCAGTAGCTACACCACTGAAGAAAACAGCAGCATTACCACATGTTAGGATCCTCATGGTACCTTGTATGTACAGATCCATGGTCTCCATTGTAACCAATCCCCCACACAGAAATAAGAAAGAAATATGTAATAAAGATTTTTGTACTATTTTAGTGCAATTCTATCTTTGAAAGAATGAAATGTGATTCTTTTATATTTTGATGCCAAGAATAACTGACCAGTTCTTGTGACAAAGTCGGTTCTCCTAAAACTTAACTTGTTTTATTGTCTGTTACTATTATTCCTTGGTAACTAGGATGTTGTAGAACCTGCCACCAAAAATTTAATTCTTAGTGATGTTGTCAATTCTAAACTACATGTTAACAAATGTGAACACTGAAATGATAATCAAACACAGAATGGGGCAAATAAGATAATAAGATTCAGGTCAACTCTTAATTCCATCAAGCTGTCACTGGACCATATGAATTCACACATTTAATAAAATAATGACTCATTCTCAGAGACATGAACTAGTAACAAACACCTGATTTCCTACCTGGAAAACTGAGTTTATACTAGTATGAGCCCCATGGAAACTAGAAAACAGGGTAACAGTGGCTGTTCATTGCCTACAACTTCCAGAACAAAATCTGTCTTAATTAATGCCTTTGCCAGCAATATTTTAATTGCAGTAGCTATAACACATGTCACTACAATTGTGTTTACACGTTTCTCACCATGACTAAAGCACCTTTTCCAACATTTTAAGTACACACACACACACACACACACACACACACACAAAACAAGAATCCTGTGCATTGTGATTGTCAGATAAAAAGAAAATGAAGCATTAGGCATATTGGTAAAGCCAAGCAGTTTCAGGGTGATAGGAACAACATTTAAATATTTAAACAACAGTTTTCATGTTGTCAAAATATCAACTTAAATGTGCTTGCAAACTACATTCTCAATACCAAATTTTAAAACTTCCAGAGAACCAAGAGCTACTTCCTGGAACTTGCTGATCTCAGGAAATGGTACCTTGGCTTTGAGTTCCTCAGAATGATAACAAAACATGTTTTGTTTTGCTCTACTTATAAATATTATTGTGTTAAATATGCAGCCTTGTGATCAAAAGTGTGACCTTATAGTCAAAGCCTTGTATATGAATCATGACACAAAAGCCATTTATTGTTCATATGACATTGTGAAGAAGATCCTTTGCTCTGTGTGCCTCAATTTTTTTTTGTTTTTTTGTTTTTTTGGCAATGCTCAATAGTAATCTTTACTTGAATGATGGCAAAAGTTTTATGTTTTCAATTATTATTTTTATTACTATTTACAATTTATTCACTTTGTATCTGGGCTGTAGTCCCCACTTCCCCCTTCCTATATCCCTCCTCTAGTCCACTGTTGGGGAAGTATTCTTCCCCTATCTCTGATCCTATCCTATCAGGTCTCATCAGGACTGTCTGGATTCTCTTTCTCTGTGGCCTAGTAAGGCCACCTCTCCAGGGAGAGGTGATCAAAGATCAGGCAACTAAGTTCATGCTAGTTACTGCCCCTGCTCCCATTATTAGGAAACCCACTTGCAGACTGGGCTGCCCATGGGCTATATCTGAGCAGGGGCTTTAGGTCCTCTCCATGCGTGGTCCTTGGTTGATTCATCAGTCTCTGCAGGCCCCCTTGGGCCCAGACTTTTTTCTTTGTTGCTCTTTTTGTGGAGTTCCTTTCTTCTCCAGGTTTTTCTATTTCCCCCTTCTTCCATAAAATTCCTTGCACTCTGCCCAAAGTTTGGCTATGAGTCTCAGTATCTGCCTCAAAACCTTGCAGGGTAGAGTCTTTCGGAGTCCTTTTGTGGAAATTAGATCATTATTTAGCTCTAGAAAACACCAGTGCATACAATGAACTTAACTTAAAGTCTGGTTATTAAAATTATTTTAAATTTCATTGTGTAGTCATTCAGAACAATAATATGTCATCACAACATGTGTGTGTGTATATATATATATATATATATATATATATACATATATATATTCTTGCAAACAATGAGCTTTCTCAGATGCAAGAAAGCTTCTTAAGTTCAAGAGACTTGCTAGAATTCAGTTAGTGTACCATAAATACTGGTGAGATATCAAGTAAACGCAGACAGATAGACTGCTCCTCTTGTTCTCTCTATCCCAGACCCACTAGTTTCTTTGGCATCAGCACAAATTCTCATTATTCTAGCTCCCCTCACTAGATAGCTTCACCATCTGTTCTATATTTACATGTCATTCTGTATTATCAGATGATTGAAGGTAGCTAATTTTTGAAGCTCTCTTTATGAGTACAGGTGACCAATGACATAAAATCAGCTTTGGTTTAACACCAGTTGATCTGGTCTTCAGCATATGTGGTAGGTTTCCCTCCTTCAGCTCCAGCTCAGGTTAAATGTCCATTTCTTAGGGAATATTCCAAAACTCATAGACCAGCATGGGGCCCATATGTTTTCTCACAAAGCATGCTGTGCTTATTATAATTGCCATTAAATAGCAGTTTGCATAATCATTTGTCTCAGGCTTAACTCATCCTATGCACTGTGGGCTTCAGAAAGCAGGGAATCTGTCTGGCTTCCTTTTTTTTTTTTTTTTTTTCTGTGTTTCACAGTTAAGCACTCAACCTATATATCAGAATATTCAATACATATCATCAACTAACTGCTTTTTGGAACTAAATTTTATTTGTTATTTTACAGACAGACAAAAATCCACAGCCAAATGTTATACAGGCACACACACACAATTGAGAGAGAGAGAGAGAGAGAGATAGAGATAGAGAGAGAGAGAGAGAGATGACAGAGAGAGAAAGGCAAAGAGACAGAGAGACAGAGAGGGCGTCTTTGAAATACATAGCTCTAAATGGAATATCTCCATCAAATATCAAAATTTTCCCCTCAAAGCTCAGGAAAACCTCTAGATGAGTAAGCAGAAACACTGTAAGACACACAGAGAACAGAGGACAGAAAGAGAACAAGAATGTCCGCATCAACTGAACAAGGCTCGTGTGAACTTACAGAGACTAAAGCAGTAAGCACAGGGCCTATACAGGTCTCCACCAGGTACCTGCCTATATAGTGTAGATTTCAGCTTACTTAGTGTTTTTATAAGACTCTGGAGTGTGAATGAGTGGGTCTCTTGAAGCCTGCTCTCAGGGTTCTTTTTCTTTTATTGCTTGCCAGGTCAAGCCTCAAGATGATTATTTTTATTTTGTCTTATTATCTTTTATTTTGTCATGTCTGGTTATTATCTCTTAGAAACCTGTTATTTTCTAATGATTGGAAGAAAGGGAGTAGATCCAGAAAGGAGGAGAGTGGAGAAGAACTGGGAAGAGTAAAGGAAAGTCAAACTAAAAAGGATAATATTGTATGAGTAAAATTATAATTCTTTAAAAATATATATATATATAAAGCAAACTACAAAAAACTCAAAATATGAATAACCAAAATAATTGGATTTTCCTTAAGCTACAAACACTGTTAGGTAATCTCTGAGAAAAATAGAGTCTTAGCTAAAGCACAAGACAATGACTTCAAAATTGAAATCATGCTTATTCTCAGGAACTTTAATTTGATATTAATAAACGTAGTAATAAAAACTATGAAAACGAAAACAACCAAATAAAACAATAGAAACAATTTAAGACATTAAAGTAGATTTAACATAAAAAAGATTCACTAAAGAAATCTCCAAACTGGGTGGCAGTAGCACACGTCATTAATCCCAGCACTCAGGAGACAGAGGTAGGCAGTTCTCTGAAATTGAGGGTAGGCTGGTTTATAGAGTGAGTACCATGATGGAAAAAAGAAGAAGAAAAAGAAGAAAGACAAGAAGAAGAAGAAGAAGAAGAAGAAGAAGAAGAAACCCCAAATTGCAATAAAACTGAAAATAAAAACTCAAGCAAATTCATCAGAGGTAAACTTCAATAAATTAAATGCCATGGAAGTTAAAAGTTCAGGTCTCAAACAAGGATAAAGACATGCATAGTTCAGATAAAAAAAAAAAGTTTCTTTAAAAAATTTCATATTTTTAAAGAAGACAAGCATGAAAGCAGACCCTGGGTAAAATGCTCAACCCTCATTCAGAAAGGCATACAAGGTAAAAATCAGAAGAGGGAGAAAAAGGGGAACAGGACAGGAGCCTACCAAAGAGGACCACTGAAAGACACTACCGAGCAGGGTATTAAAACACATACTGAGGGGGCAAGATGGCGGCGCCGGGAGGACTCTCATTCTGAACAGCAGCACAGCAGGATTGGCACAGTGACCAGCAAGCAGAATTTGCAGCCATAAAACACCAGTGATTGTGTTTCTCAGGTGAGAGGATACCCCACGGTGGGGGATTCATTCAGCTTTAACTCACCCAGCTAAACCGCGGAAGAGACCCTGGTTCCGCCAGGCGCTTGGTCGCCAGCCCAGAGCTACACGCCAGCGTGATCTGGTCACTGTCCCAGACTGAACTGTGGGCCCACAACATCACAGACTGGATTTTCCAGTCGAGAGATAACCCCACAGAGCAGGAAATGTCTGGGACCGACCTTAGGTCGCCCAGACATTCCCTGGAAAAGACTCAGGTTCTGCGGGCTCCCCAGGAGCCAGCCCGGAGCCAGAGCCGGGGACCCAGGCGCCTGCACAGAGCCCTGCGTGCATGCCTGATTTGCTGCCTCAGATAGAACTGTGGGCCCCAGGGCACCAGAGTCTGAGTTTCACAGTCAGGTGCAAACCCACAAGGAGGGAAAAGGCTGGTCTGATCTCAGAGCACTCAGCTGATACCACCACCCCGAAAAGGTCTCGGGGAAATTACCCAGTTTAGGCAGATGCCCAGGATCCCAACGGCCAGAAAGGCGGAGCCACAGATAGGCATCTGTGCCTGTGGGTTCTACTCACCGCCACCCCAGACAAAACAGCGATCCTCAAAGCAAAGACTGGGTGTCCCTGGAAGGAGGAAACCCCCAGCGGGGGGGATCATCAGGTCTAACGCTCAGGACACCCAGCACCAAAAGACTCTCTGGATTCACGCAGACTCTAGGCTCTAGCCTTCTATTGCAGGCATGGGCGCTGTGTTCATCCGCCATTATTGAGTACCCCTCGGTCACTGGGGCACACAGCTGCATCCTCAGACCTACAAAAGCCAGAGAGCCATTACAGCAGCCCTCAGATACTGTGCCAAGGATCAACCAGTTACCCCTAGCTAGACTGACAAAACTGTGGGAACACCTGGTCCTTCAAGAGGGCTGCACCCACAGCGTCCGGACCAGAGCAATGCCTGCAGCCGACATCCCAGACAGGGACACACAGCTTCCAGTCCAGACTGAGGCACCCAGCCTTCTGACCAGACCAGTGCCCCCAGGTGCCAACTCAACCTAGGTGCACATTCTCTAGGCCCAGAGCAGAGCACTCAGCCTCTGGCCCAGAGACTTGCTGGGTGCTCCTCTCACTTTCCCAGACAGAACTGTGTGCCCCAGGATAACAGACTGAGTTTCCCTGTTGGGAGAAAACCCCACAGCTAGGGAATCAGCAGGTTCTTTAAGAGGACTGTACCTGGAAAACTGTAACAACAGCAGCAGCTCACTAAATTTATAACGAGAAACCCAGCAGTGGGGCAGCCGTCTTGAGAACTTCTATGGGTAAGAGGAGAGCCCCCCCCCCCCCGCCTAACAAAGACCACAGCTACTACTCGGGGCTATACACCTGAGGTGAGTAGTGGCAATTCCTGAGAAACACTGGCCATACAGTGACCATAACCAAAAAGCAGAGGAGGACTCCTTCAGGAAAAATCATCTTCCAGCCAAGGGGATTCTTCCTACCTCAGGACTCCAGGAAGCACAGAAACTAACAGCCAACACCTAAAACAGCCCAATGGGTAGAGGTCAGCTTAAAAGCTCAACCAACAAAAGACAGAGCAATATGGCATCTCCAGAACCCAGCCATCCAGGAGCGAACAGCCCTGGACAATGCAGCACAATAGAAAATCAAGAAGATGACCTTACATCTATGCTGATGAAGAGGATAATAGAGGAAACAAATAAAATACGTAAAGAAATAGAGGAAGATAAAACAAACAGATCATGGCTATCCGTAAAGAGATGGAGGAAGTTAAAGACAAGCAGATTATGGCCATCCGTGAAGAAATACGGGAAGATGCAGCCAAACAGTTTGCGGCCTTCAGAGAAGAAATAATTAAATCACTGAAAGAAGTAAAAGAAACAGAGGTGAAGGAACTAAAAGAAAAAGAGGAAAATACAATCAGACAGGTGAAGGAAGTAAACAAAACAAATCAAGACCTGAAGATAGAACTGGAACAATTAAAGAAAACACAAATGGAGGAAATAATGGAGAGGAAGAATTTAGGGAAGAAAACAGGAACTACCGAGGTAAGCATAACCAACAGACTACAAGAGATGGAAGAAAGAATCTCAGGTGTAGAAGATACAATGGAATAAATCCATGTATCTGTCAAAGAAAATGTTAAATCCGAAAAATTCCTGACACAGACCATCCAAGAAATCCAAGACAGTATGAAAAGAAAAAAACCTAAAAATAATAGGTATAGAGGAAAAAGAAGACTCCCTTCTCCAAGGCCCAGAAAATATTTTCAACAAAATCATTGAAGAAAATTTCCCCAAGTTAAAGGAAAGGCCAATAAGAATACATGAGGCCTACAGAACACCCAACAAATTTGATCAGAAAAGGAAATCCTCCCGCCACATAATAATCAAAACAGTAAGTATACAGAACAAAGAAAAAATACTAAAAGCTGCAAGGGAAAAAGGCCAAGTAACATATAATGGCAAACCCATTAGAATCACACCTGACTTTTCAACAGAGACTATGAAAGCCAGAAGGGCCTGGACAGATATCATGCAGACCCTAAGAGAACACAGATGTCAGCCCAGGCAACTATACCCTGTAAAGGTATCAGTCCTCATAGACGGAGAAAACAAGATATTCAATGACAAAAAACAAATTTCAACAATACCTACAAACAAATCCAGCATTACAGAAGACACTGGAAGGGAAAATACAACCCAAGAAAATTAGCTTCTGTCAAGAAAACACAAGAAATAATTAACCTTACTACAGTAAAACAAAAAGCAACCAAGCACACAACCTTATGACCACAGCCAACACCAAAATCAAAGGATCTAACAGCCACTGGTCATTAATCTCTCTCAACATCAATGGATTCAACTCTCCAATAAAAAGACACAGATTAACATAATGGATACGTAAACAAAACCCAGCAATCTGTTGCATACAAGAAACACACCTAAGGCACAAAGATAGACATTACCTGAGGGTAAAAGGTTGGAAGACGACTTTCCAAGCAAATGGACCCAAGAAACAAGCAGTAGTAGCCATTCTAATATCTGATAAAATAGACTTTCAACCAAAATTAATTAAAAGAGATGGGGAAGGACACTTTATACTCATCAACAGAAGAAAATTTGAACACAGGGAACTTCCTAGAAACTCATACTCCAACCAAGGACTATTCATGGAGATAACCTAGAACCCCTGCACAGATGTAGCCCATGGCAGTTTAGTGTCCAAGTGGGTTACATAGTGATGGGAAGAGGGACTGCCTCTGACATAAACTGATTGGCCTGCTCTTTGATCACCTCCCCTTGAGGGGGGAGCAGCCATACCAGGCCACAGAAGAAGACAATGCAGCCATTCCAGATGTGATCTGATAGACTAAGATCAGAAGGAAGGAGAGGAGGACCTCCCCTATCAGTGGACTTGGGGAGGAGCATGCATGCAGAAAGGAGAGGAAGGGTAGGATCGGGAGGGGAGGAGGGAGGGGCTTATGGGGGGATACAAAATGAATAAAGTGTAATTAATAATAATAATAATAATAAAGAAGCTGAAAAGCAGCAAACCAAGTAATCCAATTAAAAAAATGGGGAACAGAGCTAAACAGAGAATTCTCTGTAGAGGAATATAGAATGGCAGAGAAACAAAGAAATGCTAGATGTCCTTGGCTATCAGGGAAATGCAAATCAAAACGACACTGAGATTTCATTTTACACTCATCAGAATGGCCAAGATTAAAAACTCAAGTGACAACAAGTCCTGGAGAGGTTGTAGAAAAAGGTGGACCCTCCTCCACTGCTGGTGGGAATGTAAACTTTTTTTTAATGGTAATCAATTTCTTTTTTTTATTTTTTTATTAATTACACTTTATTCATTTTGTATCTCCCCATAGGCCCCTCCCTCCTCCCCTCCCGATCCTACCCTCCCTCCTCTTTCTGCATGCATGCCACTCCCCAAGTCCACTGATAGGGGAGGTTCTCCTCTCCTTTCTGATCTTAGTCTGTCAGTTCTCATCAAAAGTGGTTGCATTGTCCTCTACTGTGGCCTGGTAAGGCTGCTCCCCCCCAGGGGGAGGTGATCAAAGAGCAGGCCAGTCAGATTATGTCAGAGGCAGTCCCTCTTCCCATTACTAATGTAAACATTTACAACCATTATGGAAATCGATCTGGTGCTTTCTCAGACAACTAGGAACAATGCTCCTTGAAGATCCAGCCATACCACTCCTAGGCATATATCCAAAAAAGGCTCAAGTACACAATAAGGACATTTGCTCAACCATGTTTGTAGCAGCTTTATTTGTAATAGCCAGAAGCTGAAAACAACCTAGATGTCCCTCAACTGAGGAATGAATACAGAAATTGTGGTACATCTACACAATGGAATATTACTCAGCAATAAAAACCAAGGAAGTCATGAAATTTGCAGGTAAATGGTGGGAACTAGAAAAGATCATCCTGAGTGATCTATTCCAGAAGCAGAAAGACACACAAGGTATATAGACATATAATATAGGATAAACCTATTAAAATCTGTACATCTAAACAAACTAATCAAGAAGGAAGACTCTGTCTAAAATGCTCAATCCCCATTCCCAAAGGCAAAAAGAATGGACATCAGAAAAAGAAGAAAACAGGAAACAAATTAGGAGCCTGCCACAGAGGGCCTCTGAAAGGCTCTGCCCTGCAGACTATCAAAGCAGATGCTGAGACTTAAGGCCAACATTTAGACAGAATGCAAGGAATCTTGTGAAAGAAGTGGGAAATAGTAAGATCTGGAGAGGACAGGAGAATCAAAAAATCTGAGCACAGGGGTCTTTCCTGAGACTGATACTCCCACCAAGTACCATGCATGGAGATAACCTAGAGCCCTTGCACAGATGGAACACATGTCAATTCCGTGTCCAAGTAGGTTCCATAGTAATGGGAACAAAGGACTGTCTCTGACATGAACTGATTGCTCTTTGATCACCTCTCCCTGAGGGGGAGCTGCCTTACCAGGCCCCAGAAGAAGACAAGGCAGTCACTCCTGATGAGACCTAATTGACTAGGATCAGAAGGAAGGAAAAGAAGACCTCTCCTACCAGTGGACTTGGGGAGGGTCATGCATGGAGAAGGGTGAGGAAGGGAGAGATTGAGAGGGGAGGAGGGAGGGAGCAACAGGGGGAATACAAAGTGAATAAAGTGTAATTAATAAAAACATTAAAAAAGAATTTTCTATTTAGTTCTGTACCCCATTTTTAATTGGTTATTTATTTTGTTTCTGTCTCCTTTCTTAAGTTTTTTTATATATTTTGTATATTAAACCTCTGTCAAATACAGGGTTGGTGAAGAACTTTTCCCATTTTTAGGCTGCCATTTTGTCCTCAGAAGAGGATATAAAACAGACATCTGGAGTT
Source organism: Meriones unguiculatus (assembly GCF_030254825.1). NCBI lineage: Eukaryota > Metazoa > Chordata > Mammalia > Rodentia > Muridae > Meriones > Meriones unguiculatus. The sequence goes on from NC_083359.1 coordinate 70,764,900, forward strand.
AATGGATGGAAGTAACTGGGTGGGAGAGGAAGTGAAAAAAGTAACACAGATTTGGATCAGGTGTTGGAGAGCAGGGTGGGGAAATGGGGAAAGGCCTGGGAGAGAGAATGATGGGAGAAGGCATCTCTGGGAAAGCAGAGGCTCCTGGGAGTCTGTGGAGCTGACCCTAGCTGATCTAATACTGGGTATTAAGGAGCTTAAAGTTGCCACCTTCTGTAGCCAGGTGGGGCTTCTAGGGGAGTGAGGGGGACACCAACCCATCAATAAAACCTTCAACCCAAAATGTGTCTTGCCTACAAGAAGTATAGAGATAAAGATTTAGTAGAGATTGAAGGAATGGCAAACCATTGACTAGCATAACTTGAGACCCATCCCATGGGAGAGAGCCAACACCTGTCATTATTAATGACACTCTGCTATGCTTGCAGACAGGAGCCAAACATAACTGCCTTCTAAAAGGCTTAATCCAGCAGCTGATGAATTGATGCAGAGACCCAGAGCCAAACAAGAGGCCCAGCTTGGGGAGTCATGTGAAAGAGTAGGAGAAAGTATAGGAAGAGACAGAGGGCTCAAGGACACACAAGAAGACCTACAGAGTAAACTATCTTGGGTCGATAAGGGCTCACAGAGGCTGAACCACCAACAGAAGAGCATGCATGAGCTGGAACTAGACCCCCTACACATATGTAGTAGATGTGCAGCCTGGTCAACATTTGAGTCTTCTAACTATGAGACTAGGAGCTGTCCCTGACGCTCTTGTGTGCCTTTGAATCCCTCTCTCCTAGCTGGGCTGCCTTGTCCAGCATCAATGAGAGAGGACATATTTAGTGTTGCTGCCACTTGAGATGCTAGTGTGGGTTGGTACCTCTTGGGAGCCTCCATTTCTCAGAGAAGGAGAAAAGGGGAATGGGGAGAGGGACCATGAGGGTTAAGCTGGGAAAAGAGGAGGGAGGATGAGGAGATCAGGCTGCAAAGAGATCTCATAGATTGATAACTGGTAAGAAGAAAGAAAGACAAAAAGAAAAAGCAGGCACAAAAAGTTCAGGAAATCTGAAAAACTATGAAGAGATAAAACTTACAAATAATGGGCACAGAAGGAGAAACTCATTCAAAAAAACAGAAAATATGTTTAGAAAATTCATAAAAAAATTCTCAATTCTAAAGAAAAATGGAAAAATAAAAAGAAAGAAAGATGCATAGTGTACAAGAGGCATTCAGAAATTGTGGTATTTTTACACAATGGAATACTACTCAGCAATCAAAATGAGGAACTCATGAAATTTGCAGGCAAATGGTGGGATCTAGAAAAGATCATTCTGAGTGAGGTATCCCAGAAGGAGAAAGATACAAATGGCATATACTCACTTCTATAGGCCTATAAGATATGATAAACATACTGAAATCTGTACAACTAAAGAAGATAAACAAGAAAGAAGATCCAGGGTAAGATGTTCAATCCTCACTTAGAAAGACAAATGGGATGGGCATTGGACATAGGAGAAAACAAGTAACAGGACAGGAGCCTACCACAGAGGGCCTCTGAAAGACTCTACCTAGCAGTGTATCAAAGCAGATACTAAGACTCATAACCAAACCTTCGACACAGTGCAGGGAATCACATGAAAGAAGGGGGAGTTCATATGACATGAAAAGGATAGGAGCTCCACAAGGACCAAATATATCTGGACACAAGGGTCTTTTCTGAGACTGACACTCCTCCAAGTACCATGTATGGATATAACCTAGAACCTCTGGTCAGACATAGCCCATGGTAGCTCAGTAACCAATTTGTTTTCTCTAGTAAGGGGAACAGGGACTATTTCTGACAGGAACTCAATGGCAGGCTCTTTGACCTCCCCAGCCCCCGTGGGAGGAACAGTCCTGCTAGGCCACAGAGGAGGACTTTGCAGCCAGTCTTGAAGATACCTGATAAAACAGGGTCAGATGAAAGGGGAGGAGGTCCTCCCCAATCAGTGGATGAGAAAAGGGGCAAGGAGGAGATGAGGGAGGGAGGGTGGGAATGGGAGGGAATGAGGGAGCTGGATACAGCTGGGATACAGAGTTAATAAAATGTAATAATAAAAATATTAAAAAACCTAATAATTAAAAAATAAAGAAAAATCTAGAATTTAGAGATGAAGGAAAAAAAAAAAAGAAATATTTGTGACCCAAAGTTAAGCAGTTATCATTTTAACAGAATTTAAAACAGGAGAATGAAAATCACATTAGTAACAGCCTTTTGGGGAGGTCTGTATCATAATTCCACCGTCATATGAATTAAAAGGGGGAAAGGATTATACAGAGATGATGATGCTTCAAAGGAAATAAGATGGTAACCCTGTGTGAAGCAAAGGAAGGGCATGTTGAAACCCTCACAACTTATTTCGAAAATAGAAACAATCAAAAGGGACATGCACATCCTATAAAATACAGAAGGCACTCAACTACTTTAAAAATGGCGAAATTTTCAAATTAACTTATAGATCTGTTATAATCTTCATCACTACTGTAGTATAAAATTGATGAAAGATCTTCAAATGACTCCAGATTTTAGCCAGCGGGAAAAAAAATGAGTGAGAGAGAGGGCTTTTTAAAATGAAAATAAACTCATATCCTGGAACCTTTACTCAGACGAAGCTCGTGGTAGCTCAGCGACCAATTGGTTTCCCATTGGTAAAGGGAACAGGGACTGGCTCTGAAAGGAACTCAGTGGCAGGCTCTTTGACTACCCACCCCCCAAGGGAGGAGCAGTTCTGCTAGGCTACAGAGGAGGACTTTGCAGCCAGCCCTGAAGATACATGATAAAACAGGGCCAGACTAAAGGGGAGGAGGTCCTCCCCAATCCTTGGACTTGGAAAGGGGCAGGGAGAGGTTGAGGGAGGGAGGGTGGGATTGGGAGGGAATGGGGGAGTGGGATACAGCTCGGATACAGAGTTAATAAAATGTAACTAATAATAATAAACAATAAAAAATCTAAAAAAAAAAAACATGTAGAAAATATGTTTAGGCAATTCGTAAAAATTTTTTTCTCAATTCTTTTTTTTTAATTTTATTTTTTTCTTATCAGTTACATTTTATTAACTCTGTTTCCCAGCTGTATCCCGTTCCCTCATTCCCTCCCAATCCCACCCTCCCTCCCTCATCTCCACCCTGCCCCTTTCCAAGTCCACTGATAGGGGAGACCTCCTCCCCCTTCATCTGACCCTGTTTTATCAAATATCTTCAGGACTGGCTGCAAAGTCCTCCTCTGTGGCCTAAATGGACCATTCCTCCCTTGGGGGGTGGGGAGGTCAAAGAGGCAGCCATTAAGTTCCTATTAGAGATAATCCTTGTTCCCCTTACTATGGGAAACCAATTGGTTACTGAGCTACCACGGGCTACATCTGAGCAGAGGTTCTAGGTTATATCCATACATGGTCCTTGGTTGAATGTCAGTCTCAGAAAAGTCCCTGTGCCCATATATATTTGGTCCTATCCTTTCCCCATCATACTAACTCTCCTTCTTTCATATGATTCCCTGTACTCTGATGAATGATTGGTTATGAGTCTTAGTATCTGCTTTGAAAACACTGCTAGGTAGAGTCTTTCAGACGCCTTCTGCAGTGGACTGCTATCATAGGTTCAATGCACATCCCATCTGTCTTTCTAAATGAGGATTGATCATCTTACCCCGTGTCTACTTTCTTGATTATGTTTTTTAGGTGTATAGATTTCATTATGTTTATCATATCTTATAGGTCTATATAAGCGAGTATATACTGTGTTTGTCTTTCTCCTTCTGGGATATTTCACTCAGAATGATATTTTCTAGATCCCACCATTTGCCTGCAAATTTCATGATTTCTTCCTTTTTGATTGTTGAGTAGTATTCCATTGTGTAAAATTACCACAATGTCTGTATCCATTCCTCTGTTGATGGGCATCTGTGTTGTTTCCAGGTTCTGGCTATTACAAATAGAGCTGCTATAAACATGGTTGAGCAAGTATCCCTTTTGTGTACTTGAGCAAAGTTTGGGTATATACCTAGCAGTGGTATAGCTGGGTCTTGAGGAAGCACTATTCCTAATTGTCCCAGAAAGCACCAGATAGATTTCCAAAGTGGTTGTACCAGTTTACATTCCCACCAGCACTGGAGGAGGGTTCCCCTTTCTCCACAACCTCTCCAGCATTTGTTGTCACTTGACAGTTGTCACTTTTTCATCTTGGCCATTCTGATGGGTGCAAGGTGAAATCTCAGGGTCATTTTGATTTGCATTTCCCTAATGGCTAATGAGGATGAGCATTTCTTTAAGTGTTTCTCTGCCATTCGATATTCCTCTACAGAGAATTCTCTGTTTAGCTCTGTTCCCCATTTTTTAATTGGATTACTTGGTTTGCTGCTTTTCTGCTTCTTTTTTTTTTTTTTTTCAATGCAGTTTATTCAGAAACCTTGAACAATCCTCGGACCCTGGGGAAAGCCAGCCCACAGCTTAAATAGCCTCTGGGTAGCCAACCCAGGCGTGCCACGTGGGCAATGCAGATAGGTCCACATACATGGAATCAAGCCAGATCCTCACCCTTAGCCAAATGTGGAATTGTTCGTGACAGAGAGCCCTCACCATCGGGAAGGTGGAAGGCGGAAACCAGCTCCATCTTTAAGGCACAGCATTCCGCAGCTCTCTACAGTTCCCCCTTTTTGTTATAGACGCATCAGGCAAGAGTAGAGGTCTGATCTCTGATATTAGAAATAAATTGGGACTTTGTACCGATGTTCATTTAGGTGTCATCCACCCAAAGAGCATCAGACCCGTCCGATATCTTTTTCTCAGAGGCGGGACCTGGGGTATCAACCCGCATTGCAATCAGACATGCTCTTCTCTGGGTCCAAAGCGGCTGACCCTGAGTGCAGTGCTTAGCCTCACATCCTGAGTGTAACATTTTAGCTTTTTATGGTATCCAACCATGCTTGGGGAGAATGTCCTGCTTCAATGGCTGTAAAGGCCTGAATGATCATGGCTGCATCACACTGTTGTGAGACTCTAATCTTGCATATATACCACAGGCAAACCAAGGAGACCAACACCAGAAGGCCTGCTAACACTCCCATGCCCGCCCATTCCTTCAGATGATTCATGGCTGCAGCAATCCATGATGATAATCCTGTGGCTAGTCCTGCATCCACTCTGGTAGAATTTACTGTGACAATGGCCACTCTCAGCTGCTCCATCGTAGTATCGAATTCTCCAGTCCAATTACCTAAAATATAGCTGGACAATTGTTTAGACAGATTTGCAGCACAGGAAAAATTCTCATGTGATATGCTAGTGACTCAAAGTTCAGCATATTTTCATTGACAGCCAAGTTGAGCGATTTGCCATAGGGTATCAATTTGCTCCTGCACGAGGTCAATCCTCTGATTGAACAAAAAAATAATAATTTAAGAACCTTAAATGACTTTCAAAAGTGGAGGAAAACATGGAGTTAGTCAATTGGCATGGAGCACGTCTCGCCCCTGGGGGCAATGGTCTCCTGAACCTACTCAGACCTCGGACACCACCACTGCTAGTTCTAGAACTGACACAGGATGTTTCAAGGAGGGGGTTAAGGCTTCTCATAATATTTCCTATAAGCCCACACCTGTTTGTCTATATCCCCCATTTTTATTCATTATTAGCCAGATAGAGCCAAGTAATTGTGGTGATGATACTTGCTTTTTTGCCCAATGCTGGAATGCTAGTAAATTTAGGTATGCCCTGGTTACTCGCATGCCTCACTGGGTGCCTGTGCCCATTGATGCCCCTCACGCTATGACTCTCTTCAGACAGAAAAGGGATCTTGGAACTACAGCCACCATTGTTACTACCATCTCATTGGCGGCTGTTGGAGCTACCACCGGGGCATTAGCCATGAGTCATACTGGGCAGACTGCTCAGACCCTGAACAATCATTTAGCCAATGTAGCTCATGCCTTAGTTGTACATAAAGGAATTAATGCTCAACTAAAAGGAAGCTTGATGGTGTTCAATCAGAGGATTGACCTCGTGCAGGAGCAAATTGATACCCCATGGCAAATCGCTCAACTTGGCTGTCAATGAAAATATGCTGGACTTTGAGTCACTAGCATATAACATGAGAATTTTTCCTGTGCTGCAAATCTGTCTAAACAATTGTCAAGCTATATTTTAGGTAATTGGACTGGAGAATTCGATACTCCGATGGAGCAGCTGAGAGTGGCCATTGTCACAGTAAATTCTACCAGAGTGGATGCAGGACTAGCCACAGGATTATCATCATGGATTGCTGCAGCCATGAATCATCTGAAGGAATGGGCGGGCATGGGAGCGTTAGCAGGCCTTCTGGTGTTGGTCTCCTTGGTTTGCCTGTGGTATATATGCTTTTCTGCTTCTTTAGTTCTTTGTATATACTGGATATTAGTCCTCTGTCAGATAAAGGGTTAGTGAAGATTCTTTCCCAATCTGTAGGTAGTGGTTTTGTTTTGATGATGGTGTCCTTTGCTTTACAGAATTTTTTCAGTTTCATGAGGACCCATTTATTGACTGTTGCTCTTAGAGCCTGTGCTGTTGGTGTTCTGTTCAGGAAGTTGTCTCCTGTGCCAATGAGTTCCAGGCTGTTCCCCAGTTTTTCTTCTAACAGACTTAGAGTATCTGGTTTTATGTTGAGGTCTTTGATCCACTTGGACTTTAGTTTTGTGCAGGGTGATACATATGGGTCTATTTTCATTTTTCTGCATGTAGACATCCAGTTGGACCAGCACCATTTGTTGAAGATGATGTCTTTTTTCCATTGAATGGTTGTGGCTTCTTTGTCAAAAATCGAGTATTCATAGGTGTGTGGGTTTATTTCTGGGTCTTCTATGTGGTTCCATTGATCCTCCTTTCTGTTTTTATGCCAATACCATGCAATTTTTATTACTATTGCTCTGTAGTATAGCTTGAGATTGGAGATGGAGATACCTATAGATGACCTGTTGTTGTACAGGATCGTTTTGGAGATTCTGGGTTTTTTTGTTTCTCCATATGAAGGTGAGAATCTTTTTTTCAAGGTCTGTAAAGAATTGAGTTGGTATTTTGATGGGAATTACATTGAATCTGTAGATTGCTTTTGGCAGTATGGCCATTTTCACAATGTTAATCCTACCAATCCATGAGCATGGGAGATCTTTCCATCGTCTGATATCTTCTTCAATTTCTTTCTTCAGAGACTTGAAGTTTTTCTCAAACAGGTCTTTCACTTGCTTGGTTAGTGTCACCCCAAGGTACTTTCTATTATTAGTGGCTATTGTGAAGGGTATTGTTTCCCTAATTTCTTTCTCGGCCCTTTTGTCTTTTGTATATAGGAGGGCTTCTGATTTTTTTTTTTTTTTTTTTGAGTTGATTTTGTATCCTGCCACTTTGCTGAAGGTGTTTATCAGCTGAAGGAGTTCTCTGGTTGAACTTTTGGGGTAGCTCATGTATACTATCATATCATCTGCGAATAGTGACACTTCTACCTCTTCCTTTCAAATTTGTATCCCCTTGATCTCCTTTAGTTGTCTTATTGTTCTGGCTAGGACTTCAAGTACTATGTTAAAGAGGTACGGAGAGAGTAGGCAGCCTTGTCTTGTCCCTGATTTCAGTGGGATTGATTTAAATTTCTCTCCATTGAGTTTGATGTTGGCTATAGGCTTGCTGTATATTGCCTTTACTATGTTTAGGTATGTGCCTTGTATCCCTGATCTCTCCAAGACTTTAAATATAAATGGATGTTGGACTTTGTCAAATGCTTTTTTGGCATCTAAGGATATGATCGTGTGTTTTTTCTCCTTCTGTTTGTTTGTGGTGGTGGATTACATTGATGGATTTCCATATGTTGAACCACCCTTGCATGCCTGTGATGAAGCCTACTTGGTCATGGTGGATGATATCTTTGATGTGTTCTTGGATTCAGTTTGCAAGTATAAAGAAAGATGCATATTAGTGTACAAGAGGCATAGATAGGAAATAAAAAAATAACCACCTCGAAACACATAAAAATCAAAACACTAAATCTACAAAATTAAAGAAAGAAAGGCAATAGGGCTATAATGGTAAAGGGCCAAGTTATATTTAAAGACAATAAAGGCAGGACAATTACATATAGTTTATCTATCTACTTGTCTGTCTATCTATCTATCTATCTATCTATCTATCTATCTATCTATCTATCTATTTGGTGTGTGTCTGACTGTGTTTTAGTTGCCACATTTCTCCTTTCCCTTTGCTAACTCCAAACCTTTACAATTACTCTTTCCAATCTACTTCAATTTCTCTTTTCTCCATCAATTGTAATTGCATGCATGTATATGTACATGCACATATGTATTATTGTGTATAAATATATATAGAAGTATATATTATTTACACATATATACAAACATATGTGTGTATATTTGTATATACATTATGACCTTTAGAGACCATGTGATCTTTTTTGTGTGTTTCTAGGGCAGACATTTCACATTAGAGAACCAATTGTTGTGCTTTTCCCTTGAGAGGGCTACCTCCATAGGTCCCAGCTTTACTCAGTTACCTCTAGTTCTTTGTTTGGGATTTCCTCTTTGCAGTTTTGCATGTTCATTGGTATCTCATTGTTCAAGTCAGAGTCATATTTTGGTAATCATGTTGATGATATTTTACAGGTATAACTTTTGGTGTTACTAGGAGATGCAATCTCACAATAATCTCTCTAAGCCTCTGACTCTTACAATTTTTCTGCCCCATCTTCTTCACTGTTTCCTGGGCCTTAGATATGGAGGAGTTTTATAGATGCATCTGTTGTTTTTGGCTCCACAACTCTGCATATTGATTGATTGTGGTTGCCTGTAGTAGCCTCCATCTATTTCAAAAAGAAGTTTCCTTGATATGGGATGAAATTCACATTAATCTATTGGGATAAGGACAAATATTTATATATTTTGTTAGCAATTATGTTGGTTTAATAAATTAGATATTATGGATTCTTCTCCATAATTTTAGAAGCAGTGATCAGTTAGCTAGGTTTCTAGTTCAAACATGGTATCCCTTTTACTGAGAGAATCTTAAACCCCATAAGAGAGCTATTAATTACTGTCAAAGTGCTCAAGCCTTTCTGAACCTATAGGGTTATTGTAACATGCTGATCTTTGATATTTTTCATAGCTATGTGGGACTATTGGTTGGCTCTCCCATTTTAGAAACTTGCATGGTGCCTTCTGCTATCATGAAAATTAATCTTCATCGAGAGTATATTCAACCTCTGAATTTTTAATGGATATTCTAAAAGCCAGAAGTGCCTGGAAAGATGTTCCATCAGAGAACTTTTAATACTATATCCAACAAAACTATAAATCACAATAACTGGAGAAAGAAAAATATTTTGTAGTAAAAAAAATTAAAACATTTCTGTCTACCAAATCAACTCTATAGAAAGCACTATAAAGAAAAATAATTATTTTTAACAGAAGGTTAAATACACAGAAAAGAACACAAGAAATAAATGATCTCAGAATTGCTTAGTCAAAGGAGTAGAACAATGATAAACCCACAACACAATATCAAAATAACAGGGATTACTAAACATTGTTTATTGATAATTCTCAGCATTAATGGTCTCAAATCATCAATAAAAACATAGAGATTAAAGGATTAGATTATATAAAAAGCAGAAACCATCTTTCTGCTGCAACCAAGAAATATAACTCACAACCAAAGACAGACATCACATTAGGATAACAGGTTGAAAACAGGTATTCCAAGCAATGGACACTAAGAAGCAAATTGTGTAATTGTTTTAGTAAGGAAAGTGCACCTTAACTCATAAGTGTAAAAAGAAATTCTGAGATATGAAAATCAACATAGAAATTTGAAGAAAAATGATGATAAAGACAAGGATAGACTTTAGCGGCAGACAAAAGCCAGCAGTACGTGCCCCGGAGTCCCAGATTCGTGCAGCGGCTGCACCATCCTCCCAGGGCACGAATCTGCTAGACACCATACTAGCTCCGCAGTATCGTCATCACTGACGGTACGGCCCGCCCAATCCCACAGTGACAGAGAATACGCTATATACTCACCAAAACCAGGCAGAAACGTCATACAACCTGGACACACCAGGCGCTGGGCCTCCCAAGCTTGGAGAGCACAACGAAGAGATCCCAGCACTTCCCAGAAAGCATTGGGACTAGCAACCCAGTCTCCAGTTACAGCAGGATGTGGCAGCAGAGCAGCACTGAACTGGCGGGGCACCACAGCCCTCCAGTTTAAGACTAACCAGGGCCAAACCAGAGAACAGAGAGCCTGGTTACCCCATCCCTGCTGAAGTGACCACCCTGAAATCTCTATCTGCAGCAAGACCTCAGAACCTGGCAGTGACAGCAGCACAGAACTGGCGGAACACATCAAAGAAGCAGGGCCAAACCAGAGAGCAGAGAGCCCCGGATACCAAGATCTCTGCCAAGAGATCTGCCTGTAAGTGAGTGCACCCTTGAGAATCTGCAGTTCCCCAGATCCTGGGACCTTCTAAATCAGAAGCCAGGCATCGAACCCCCTCCCACCCACATACCCACTTTGGGAAACAGAAGGGCACTAGGGACATTGAAGTTCCTGCCCTGTGGGCCTGATTGAGGAGTTAAGACAGTTAATGCCAGAAATTGTGCTGCGATCATCATTAGCGCCTGCGACATATACAGTGCAGAGCCCCTCTCACACACTCAAGGCTTCAACATTAGCCATCACTCTGTCCCTCGAGAAACTCATCCACGCACACTTACACACACAGACACACACATGCGCGCACACACGCTTGCATTTGCCCCATTTGCGCCTGCGTACTTTCCTCCCACAGGTACAGCTAGTCCTCAGCACACGCTGAGAGTGCTCAGCTTCCTGAAGAACTCTCCAGACACCAGAGAGAGACAGCATCAGTCTGATCTGCAGAATCCAAAAACAAACAGGGAAGGTTTCAGATAAGCCAATGGCCAGAGGTAGGCGAAAGAACACTTCCAACATAAATCAGGACATCATGACTTTACCAGCAAACCCCAAAATCGATGGATACACCAATTCAGCAGAAGCACAGGAAAATGATTTTAAAGCCATGCTTGCCCAATTATTTGAGGCTCATAAGGAGGAAATGAACAAGTCTTTCAAAGAGATGGCCAGTCAATTGGAGGCAAAGAAAGAAGAAATAGACAATATCCTTAAAGAAACATAGGCAAACATAGCCAAACAAATAGATACACAAGTAGAGGAAAAATTAGTGGCGTATAAGAAGGAAATGAAAAAAGAAATAGAGGCCATCGTAGAGAGACAGGAATCCAAATTCAAACACATGAAAGAAATGGTGCAAGGCATGAAAACAGAATTAGAATCAATAAAGAAAACACAAAATGAGAAAACCCTTGAGCTGGAGAACTTGGAGAAAAGATCAGGAACCACAAAAGTAAGCATCACCAACAGAATACAAGAGATGGAAGAGAGAATCTCTGGAGCTGAAGACACACTTGCAGAAATGGATACTTCTCTCAAAGAAAAAGTAAAATCAGAAAAGTTCCAATCACAAAATATCCAAGAAATCAAGGATGCTATGAAAAGACAAAATCTAAGAATAATAGGAATTCACGAAAAAGAAGACTCCAGACTCCAAGGTCCAGAAAATATTTTCAAGAAAATCATAGAAGAAAATTTTCCCAACTTAAAGAAAGAGATGTCCATAAATATACAAGAGGCCTACAGAACTCCAAATAGACTAGACCAGAAAAGAAACACATCACGTCACATCATAGTCAAAACACTAAATCTACAGAACAAAGAAAAGATATTAAAAGCAGCAAGGGAAAAAGGCCAAGTAACATATGAAGGTAGACCTATCAGAATCACGCCGGACTTCTCATCAGAAACTATGAAAGCCAGAAGGGCCTGGGCAAGTATCATGGAGACTCTAAGAGATCACAAATGTCAACCCAGACTACTATACCCTGCAAAGCTTTCAATCAACATAGATGGAGAAAACAAAATATTCCATGACAAAACTAAATTTACACAATATCTACACAGCAAACCATCCCTACAGAAGATACTAGAAGGAAAACTCCAATCCAATGAAAACAAATTTACCCAAGAAAACAGGGCATACAGATAATGTCCCAACAAAAATGAAAAGAAAACAAGCAATGAAACAGGGTTAGATCATCGACTCCTTTACAAAAGGAACTAACATGCATTGGTCACTATTATCTATCAATATCAATGGACTCAACTCACCAATAAAAAGACACAGGCTAACAGAATGGTTAAGGAAACAGGATCCAACATTCTGTTGCATCCAAGAAACACACCTATGCAACAAAGACAAACACTACCTCAGAGTAAAGGGCTGGAAAACTGTTTTTCAAGCAAATGGTTCCAGAAAACAAGCTGGAGTAGCCATCCTAATATCTAATAAAATAGACTTTCAACCCAAGTTAATCAAAAAAGATAAGGAGGCCACTATATTCTCATCAGAGGAAAAATCCACCAAGAGGACATCACAATCTTGAATATCTATGCCCCAAATACAAGAGCACCGACCTTCATAAATGAAACATTATTAAAGCTTAAATCATACATTGACCCTAATACCGTAATAGTGGGAGACTTCAACACTCCACTCTCACCAAGGGACAGATCAACTAGACAGACACCAAATAGGGAAATAAAAGCACTCACAGAATCCCTAAATCAAATGGACCTAATAGACGTCTACAGATCATTTCACCCAAACTCAAAAGAGTACACCTTCTTTTCAGCACCACATGGAACCTTTTCCAAAATAGACCATATAGTGGGCCACAAAGCAAGCCTCAACAGATACAAAAGGATTGAAATAATCCCTTGTATACTATCTGACCACCATGGACTAAAGCTCGACCTCAACAACAACAGAAACAACAAAAAGCCGACACGCACATGGAAACTGATCAACTTATTACTCAATGACAGCTGGGTTAAGGAAGAAATAAAGAAAGAAATTAAAGACTTCCTAGAATTCAATGAAAAGGAAGGCACAACATACCCAAATTTATGGGACACATTGAAAGCAGTGCTCAGAGGAAAATTTATAGAACTAAGTGCCTGCAAGAAGAATTTCGTAACATCACATACAAACAACTTAATGGCCCAACTGAAAACCCTAGAAAAAAAAGAAGCAGATACACCCAAGAGGAGCAGACGGCTGGAAATAATCAAACTAAGGGCTGAAATCAATCAACTAGAAACAAATAAAACTATCCAAAGAATCAATGAAACAAAAAGCTGGTTCTTTGAGAAAATCAACAAGATAGACAAACCCTTAGCCAAACTAACTAAAAAGCAGAGAGAAACTATCCAGATCAGCAAAATCAGAAATGAAAATGGGGACAAAACCACAGACATTGAGGAAATCCAAACAATTATTAGGTCATACTACAAAAGCCTATATGCCACAAAATTTGAGAATCTAAATGAAATGGATAATTTTCTTGAAAGATTCCATCTACCAAAACTAAGTCAAGATCAGGTAGAAAGACTTAATAGCCCTATATCTCCCAAGGAAATCGAAGCAGTCATTAACAGTCTCTCCTCCAAAAAAAGCCCTGGACCAAATGGCTTCAGCACAGAATTCTACAAGACCTTCAAAGAAGTGCTAACTCCAATTCTCCTCAAGGTATTCCACAAAATAGAAACAGAAGGAACACTACCAAACTCATTCTATGAAGCCACAGTCACCTTAATACCTAAACCACACAAAGACCCAACAAAAAAAGAGAACTTCAGACCTATCTCTCTTATGAACATTGACGCAAAAATACTCAATAAGATACTTGCAAACCGAATCCAAGAACACATCAAAGATATCATCCACCATGACCAAGTAGGCTTCATCCCAGGCATACAAGGGTGGTTCAAAATAAGGAAATCCATCAATGTAATCCACTACATAAACAAACTGAAGGAGAAAAACCACATGATCATCTCCTTAGATGCCGAAAAAGCATTTGACAAAGTCCAACACCCATTCATGTTTAAAGTCTTGGAGAGATCAGGGATACAAGGCACATACCTAAACATAGTAAAGGCAATATATAGCAAGCCTATAGCTAACATCAAACTCAATGGAGAGAAACTTAAATCAATCCCACTGAAATCAGGGACAAGACAAGGCTGTCCATTGTCCCCATATCTCTTCAACATAGTACTTGAAGTCCTAGCCAGAGCAATAAGACAACTAAAGGAGATCAAGGGGATACAAATTTGAAAGGAAGAGGTCAAAGTGTCACTATTAGCAGATGATATGATAGTATACATGAGTGACCCCAAAAATTCAACCAGAGAACTCCTTCAGCTGATAAACACCTTCAGCAAAGTGGCAGGATACAAAATCAACTCAAAAAAAAAAAAAAAATCAGAAGCCCTCCTATATACCACAGACAAAAAGGCTGAGAAAGAAATTAGGGAAACAACACCCTTCACAATAGCCACTAGTAACATAAGGGACCTTGGTGTGACTCTAACCAAGCAAGTGAAAGACCTGTTAGAGAAAAATTTCAAGTCTCTGAAGAAAGAAATCAAAGAAGATATCAGAAGATGGAAAGATCTCCCGTGCTCATGGATTGGTAGGATTAACATTGTGAAAATGGCCATACTGCCAAAAGCGATCTACAGATTCAATGTAATTCCCAGCAAAATACCAACTCAATTCTTTACAGACCTTGAAAAAAAGATTCTCAGCTTCATATGGAGAAACAAAAAAACCCAGAATCTCCAAAACGATCCTGTACGACAACAGATCATCTGGAGGTATCTCCATTCCTGATCTCAAGCTGTACTACAGGGCAACAGTAATAAAAAACTGCATGGTATTGGCATAGAAACAGAAAGGAGGATCAATGGAACCACATAGAAGACCCAGAAATAAATCCACACACCTATGAATACTCGATATTCGACAAAGAAGCCAATTCCATTCAATGGAAAAAAGACAGCATCTTCAACAAATGGTGCTGGACCAACTGGATGTCTACATGCAGAAAAATGAAAATAGATCCATATTTATCACCCTGCACAAAACTAAAGTCAAAGTGGATCAAGGACCTCAACATAAAACCAGATACCCTAAATCAATTGGAAAAAAAAATTGGGGAACAGCCTAGAACTCACTGGCACAGGAGACAACTTCCTGAACAGAACACCAACAGCACAGGCTCTAAGAGCAACAATCAATAAATGGGACCTCATGAAACTGAAAAGTTTCTGTAAAGCAAAGGATACCATCATCAAAACAAAACGACTGCCTACAGATTGGGAAAGAATCTTCACTAACCCTTTATCTGACAGAGGACTAATATCCAATATATACAAAGAACTAAAGAAGCGGAAAAGCAGCAATCCAAGTAATCCAATTAAAAAATGGGGAACAGAGCTAAACAGAGAATTCTCGACAGAGGAATATCGAATGGCAGAAAAACACTTAAAGAAATGCTCATCCTCATTAGACATCAGGGAAATGCAAATCAAAACGACCCTGAGATATCACCTTACACCCATCAGAATGGCCAAGATGAAAAACTCAAGTGATAACACATGCTGGAGAGGTTGTGGAGAAAGGGGAACCCTCCTCCACTGCTGGTGGGAATGTAAACTGGTACAACCACTCTGGAAAGCTATCTGGCGCTTTCTAAGACAACTAGGAATAGTGCTTCCTCCAGACCCAGCTATACCACTGCTAGGTATATACCCAAAGTTTGTTCAAGTACACAAAAAGGACACTTGCTCAACCATGTTTATAGCAGCTCTATTTGTAATAGCCAGAACCTGGAAACAACCCAGATGTCCATCAACGGTGGAATGGGTACAGAAATTGTGGTATTTTTATATAATGGAATACTACTCAGCAATCAAAAAGGAGGAAATCATGAAATTTGCAGGCAAATGGTGGGATCTAGAAAAGATCATTCTGAGTGAAATATCCCAGAAGGAGAAAGACAAACATGCGATATACTCAGTTATGTAGACCTATAAGATATGATAA
This sequence comes from Meriones unguiculatus, assembly GCF_030254825.1. Lineage (NCBI taxonomy): Eukaryota > Metazoa > Chordata > Mammalia > Rodentia > Muridae > Meriones > Meriones unguiculatus. The sequence continues at coordinate 70,780,941 of NC_083359.1, forward strand.
ACATAATGAAATCTATACACCTAAAAAAGATAATCAATTGAGCTGACATGGGGTAGGATGATCAATCCTCATTTAGAAAGACAGATGGGATGTGCATTGAACTTATGACAGGAGTCTACCGAGTGCATCTGAAAGACTCTAACTAGCAGTGTTTTCAAAGCAAAGACTCATGACCAAACCTTTGGCAGAGTACACGGAATCATAAGAAAGAAGGAGAGTTAGTCTGATGGGGAAAGGATAGGAGCTCCACAAGGACCAAATATATCTGGGCACAGGGTCTTTTCTGAGACTGACATTCAACCAAGGACCATGTATGGATATAACCTAGAACCTCCACTCAGATGTAGCCTGTGGTAGCTCAGTAACCAATTGGTTTCCCAAAGTGAGGGGAACAGGGACTATTTCTAACAGGAACTCAATGACTGGCTCTTTGGTCTCCCCACCCCCGAAGGGAGGAGCAGTCCTGTTAGGCCACAGAGGAGGGCTTTGCAGCCAGTCCTGAAGATACCTGATAAAACAGGATCAGATGAATGGGGAGGAGGTCCCCCCTATCAGTGGACTTGGAAAGGGGCACGATGGAGATGAGGGAGGGAGGGAGGGACTGGGAGGGAATGAGGGATCGGGACACGGCTGGGATACAGAGTTAATAAAATGTAACTGATAAAAAAAATAAAAAAATAAAAATAAAAAAAAGACAAGGATAAAAGGCCAACATTGAGATCATGCAACTATAAATATGAACATTGAATAACAGAAACAGAGCTTTGGTTTGCAAAAACAAAAAATGTTAAAACGAAGCGATGTCAATTCAATTTACAGGTAAAGATTTTTAAAAAAGAAGAGACTTCTGACTAAGAGAAAGAAGTGCACGTGCATGACCTGTTAAAAGGCGCTATCTACAACCTTAATATTGGAAAGGGAGAGACGAAAGAACCACTAGAGCTTGCTAGCTACCCAATCTAGCTGAATCACTGAGATGAGATACAGGTTAAGTTTGAAACACTTTATCAAAAGATAAGACTGTGAAAGAAGATTGAGGAAGCTATCCAATACTGCCTGTTGTCCAAACACATGCATATACACCTACTCACATTAATATATTGAAACCTAATAACAACCATATGCTTGGGGTATATAATATTGGTATATATGAAAGTTATTTTATAAATATTCAAGAAACCTGTTCATGTTTACACTCCTAAGAAGATATAATGAAGAGTTAATAGAATATAAAAGATGTGTTGGATTTTCCACAATCTTGCACGATTTAAGAGGAGAGATGACTCCTTCATCTGTTCCTATATTTTATGGACGTTTATAACTCCAACTATTTTGAAAGGTAAATATAGTATTTTCCTTAAAAAGCCATTTTGGTCAACAAGGCAGACCCTAGGGAAGATAATTAATCCTCATTCAGAAGAGCAATCAGGATAGACATGAGAAGCAGGAGTAAACAGGGAACAGGACAAAAGCCTATCACAGAGGGCCTCTGAAAGACTCTAACCAACAGGATATGGAAGCAGATGCTGAGATTCATATCCAAACTTTGGGCAGAGTGAAGAGAATCTTATGGAAGGAGGGAGAGACAGAAAGACCTGGAGGGAACCAGAAGCTCCACAAGGACACAACAGAGCCAAAAAATCTGGGCCCAGGCATGCCTGCAGAGACTGATACTCCAACCAAGGACCATGCATGGAGAAGACCTTGGTTTCCTGCTCATAAGTAGCCCAAAGGCAGCTCATTCTGCAAGTGGGTACACCTTGCCAGGACAGAGAAGAAGACAATGCAATCAGTCCTGATAAGACCTGATAGGCTAGGGTCAGGGGGAAGGGGAGGAGGATCTCCTCTATCAGTGGAATGGAGAAAGGCATAGGGGAAGAAGAGGGAGAGAGGGTGTGACTAGGAGGAGAAGAAGGAAGGGGATATAGCCAGGATACAAACTGAATAAACTGTAATAAATAATAAATAAATTTAAAAAGACTAAAAGAAGGATGTGTAAATTTAGACACCTACTCCTTATGCTTTTTAAAGCTTTTTTTTAAGTTAATAATATTGCAATTAATTTTATCTTAAGAAAAGCCAATCAATGCCCTCCTTCTGTAGCACAGTTGATCCTGTTGTTTCTATATTTGTTAGGTTCATCTTGACTTTTGAAACAGTGAAACTCTCACTCTCCAGAGTTGCTCATTTTCTCTTTTAAGATCATTCACAAGGACCATGGCTATCCCTTATAGAGTGGTTTGACCAGGAAATGTCACATATTTGATGTTGTTCAGAGAATTAAGCTGGTGAACTCTTGCTACAAGAAGTAAATCACTAGGTGACAGCTTTGAGCTTTCATGCTTCATTGCACTTGCACTTGCACTCTGCTTCCTGTCTGCTGTTGAACACGTGGTCTTCCAAATGCCTGCTGCCATGCCCTCCCTGCTTTCCTTCTGGAACCATAAGCCCAAATACATTCTTCTTTCTTTAACATGCCTTGGTCATGAGACTTCTTAATTCTTTTCTGACATTCCTTATTCCCTCTTATATTACTAATAGGGTAATCTTTCTAAAATGCAAATCAGAGAAACGGTTTTAGATGTGATGATGTTGATCTTGCACAGATCACTCTTTAGTTGACATTGTCAAAATGCTCTCCTAGCAACACACCAAACTAAGCATGTAAATCCTTAATCTTCTACACCATCACCAAAGGCTTTGTGTATTACATGTCATTGTTATTGAAAGTACAATTTTCCAAATGGCCTTTGGAAGAAAACATCAGAGATATTGGCAATTTCTTTTACATCTTATTTCTACAGTCAACAAATGTATCATGATATTGGAAGGGGCTGTGAAGAATCTTGGGTTTTATCACTTAATGCTACTAAGTAAGTTATCTAGAAGGTCACAGAAGACATAAGACTCAATGGCCACTACAGATATTTTCACTCCTGGTATAGTAAGCAGAATGAACTTCACAAGCACTTCCCCGGCTATCTCCTCAGCCTCTTTTGTACAGTTGAGAAAACAAACAAACAGTTCATGCACCCTATAAAGGAAGAGAGTGTATTTCACAGTTAAGATAAGGTGATTTGGAAAATTTTTAAATAAATGTTAAGGAAAAATTACCAGAACTGCGTTTTTTTAATTATTCATTTATTATTTATTATAATTTATTCACTTTGTATCCAGGCTGTAGCCCCCTCCCTCATCTCCTCCAGACCCTCTTCATCTATGCTCCTCCCCTAGTCCACTGATAGGGGAGGTCTTCCTCCCCTTCCCTCTGACCCTAATCTATCAGGTCTCACAAAGACTGGGTACATTGTCTTCCACTGAGGTATGGCAAGGCTGCACCGCCCCCAGAGGGAGATTAAAGAGTCTGTCAGAGACAGGCTCTGCTTCCCTTACTAGGGTTCCTACTTGGAGACTGAGCTGCCATGGGCTACATCTGAGCAGGAGCTCTAGGTTATCTCCATGCATGGTCCTTGCTTGGATCAAAAACTCAGTGACAACACCTGCTGGAGAGGATATAGAGAAAGGGGAATTCTCCTTCATTGCTGGTGAATTTTGTACAACCACTTTGCAAATCAATCTGGTGCTTTCTCAGAAAATAAGGAGTAGTCTTACCTCAAGATCCAGCTACACCACTTTTATTCATATATCCAAAATATGCTCAACTATACAACAAGGACATTTTCTCAAGCATGTTTGTAGCAGTCTTATTTGTAATAGCCAAAATTTGGAAACAACCTAGTTGAACCTAGGCTGAGGAATGGATACAGAAATTGTGGTACATTTACTCAGCTATTAAAAAAAAGGACATCATGAAATTTGTAGGAAAATGGATGGAACTATAAAAGATCATCTAGACTGGGGTAATCCAGAAGCAAAAACACACACATGGTATATACTCACTTAGAAGTGGCTATTAGCCTTGTAATGTAGGATAAACATACTAAAATCTGTAGTCCTAAAGAAGCTAAATTTATACATTCTTTTACAATTTGGAGGTAATATGATGGGTCTCTCCTTCCTTTCCTTGTACCTTTACTCCTATTCATTGTTCCCTTCTCCTTGTCTTCATGTCCTCTGTCTCCTATTTCTTAGTGTCATTAATTATATTAATGAGGGAAGTGAAATGAGTTATAGTTATCATCACTGGATAATGCTGCTTAGTCATGTCTGGCTTCCATATGTCAAGTTCATTAAGATAGCTTTGCTTCTACAGTCAATAAAAATTGCAGAGTGTAAAGCAGAATCTTTTAATAATGTATTTACATTTCTTTTTTTCTGAAAATATTAACTTTGGATATTATGATTGGGCTGCAACTTTGAAAAATATGTGTACTATATGTATGTTGTATTTTAGAAAATAAAATATCAATCTTCTAAATAGGTAGAGTACAGAGAAAGAATACTGTCAGAGCTCTTATTCTTTAAACGTCATAAAAAGACAATGTGGTTGGAAACAAGCTTTCTTATTTACATCTAACAAGAGTTAACTTGGGAAGTTATAATATGAAGGGGTGACCTCTGGCCTGTCTGGCTTGTCACAATTTTACAGTGTCTTTACTCATTACAAGGTTCTTGGCCCTGCACACATAAACAACCAAACTTCAGAAGAGAGAGTGAACAGGAAACCTCTGCTCTAAATAAATTGGAAAGGAAATCAACTGTCTAAAGAATCTGAGACATAATCACAGTGCCTGTTTCTAAAGTGGCCACTCACAAAGCGGCTTTGTCAGGAAGCAGCTTGTTTCAGAAAACAGGGTCAGAAAGTTATTTAATTTGAAAGAAAATAATCACCTCTACCAATTGTACTTCAGTGTGAGAAGGGAAGCTGGTTAATGGAAAGACACACTTCTGAGGTGCTGGTTTCCTGTTTTCGCAGAACTAAAGTTTCACAGAGGTAAATTAAAAAAAATTTGAAGATTAAATTACTTATTATGTGGAAACTTTATAATTATCAGTTGCCTGCTATTCTAAGTTATGGCCTGTTTCAAAATCCACAGAGAATGAGACTGATCTCCTCCAGGTGTTTCATATGATGTTCTTATGGCTTAAGTTACAAAAGATTGTTCGGATAGAAAACCTGCAATGGGTTCTCTTATCATTCAGAACACAGGCTCCATTCAAGCAGTGAATTAGATTTCAAATTCATTTCTTAGCATTTCCAGGTGCATTTCCATTGTAGCCTTATATGATTTTTTTTTGTATAGTTTTCTCCCTTCAGCCCTCACACAGATCTTTATTGATTCTATGACAAATAAGTCAGTCAGCTTGTAACTAGCATGTTATTTGGAATTTCTCTTCAAGGTTTTCTAGACCATTCTCCTTTACAAATAGAGTCACTTTCTTATTATTTATTCTACTGAATGCAACAGAAGTGGATTCAGAGAAAGTTATATTAGCTTTCCCAGGTGAGGAATAAAACTGACTTATGTTCTATCCCTGGTTCAGTTACAGAGAAAAGTTCTGCACACTTGAGATTTGTATAACTTTCTGCTAGTTTGTTGCTATTCAAAGTTAAAGTCACAGCAAACCATGCTATGGACACCATAAAATGTTTTAAATTTTCCTGTTTTGAATAGGAAAGTTTTATCTTTAGATATCTATAAAAATTAAAACTATAAACTTGGTGGCAAGGTGATTAAAGATATAATTTTCCAACATCACCTTGTAATTATAAAATGGTGACCCATGTAATTGACCAAGTTTGAAAACTGTCCAAAAATCTATTTATAAACAACAGAGTTGTTGGACAGTGAACAAGCAAAATTAGAGTCACACGGAGGAAAATTAAAGAAAATAGAAGTGTCAAGAAAGAAGGCCAAACAAAGCAATGTCTAGCAACAGGAGGTCTCAGCACTGAGTGAAAGCAATCTGCATGTAAAACTTTAATCTGTACTCTGAGGAATATGGAAGCTCAGTTGACATCAGTTCAAGGAGACACCGTAATCTAGGGAACAAACAGGAGTACTTGTGCTTGCAGACCTAATGATAGCTTTCACTCTGGTAAAATGCAATAGGCTGCTACATCATGGTTTGGGCTCACCAGGTTTTAAGATGGTGAAGGGTTCCGTTAGTACTTAGACTATATATGCTTCAACAGAAAGTGAACCCAGAGGTCACAGAATCACACCAGGAATCTTACTTGTGGATCTTACACCTTGGCCAGGAGTATCTGACAAAGTCATTTTCTTAGGTTCATTTCCTGTTTCTGTGATGTAACACCTTAATGAAAAAGTAACTTAGGGGAGAAAGGGTTTATTTGATGGGGAAGTCTAGGCAGCATGAACCTAAAGCAGCTAATCACATGATATCCAATGTCAGAAGAAGCAGTGAACATGTGCCTCTGCTATTTCTTTTCTTCATTTGCATAGCCTAGGAAGGATCCCAGTCAATGGGGCTTCCTCCCACTTCAATTAACAAAAATCAAGATAATTCCACCCAAAAGGCATGCTCTTAGTTTTATTTCCCAGGTGATTTTAGATTCTGCCTTACTGATAACTAACACTAAATATTTCAGTAATACACAATGGAGTTTCAAGATGAATCCAGAAGGCAGATTTTGAATTTATCAGAACGTAGGTTGAACAGCAAAAGAAAGTACTTGAAGTTATTCAAAATAAGTTTGTTGTTAATTTGTTCAAAGATTTGAGTTAAACAAGTTCAGGAAAGTGTGGGGTCCTGCTATTAAGGTCAAAGTCTGGCATTTCCAGTTAGCGTCTGAGCTCAGTATATTATGAAGGACTCCTTTTCTCAGGCAGGTTCCCTTTCCACATGATCTGGGGAACCCAGATCTGCTAAGGAGCTTCACATAGCCCTCAGGGAGATCACAAGCCCAATCCTTTCCTAATTAAGAACCAGCTCAGCAAGCACCTGGGGATTCCTGGAAACGCCCACCCTGTGCTAATGAGATCTCTTGGAGTCTTGGGTTTCAAGCAATGACTTCTTTTTTTTTAATTATTTAATTTATTTTTATTAATTACAGTTTATTCATTTTGTATCCCAGCTGTAGCCCCTCCCCCACCCCCTCCCAATCCCACTCTCCCTCTTCTTCTCAAGGTGATCAAAGAGCCAGCCCATGAGTTCATGTCAGAGACAGTCCCTGTTCCTAATATTGGGGAACTCTTTTGGACACTGAGCTGCCATGGGCTACTTCTGTGCAGGGTTTCTAAGTTATCTGCATGCATGGTCCTTGTTTGGAGTATCAGTCTCAGAAAAGACCCCTGTGCCCAGATTTTTTTTGGTTCTGTTGCTCTCCTTGTGGAGCTCCTGTTCCCTCCTGGTCTTTCTATCTCTTCCTTCTTTCATAAAATTACCTGCTCTCTACCCAAAGTTTGGCTATGAATCTCAGCATATGTTTTGACTTCTAACAATACCTGGAGTTCTTCCCCAACCCTCTGGATACTTAAGTACTGCTTTCCTCCTCTTATGATAGGACTGTTGTTACTGTATGTAAAACATGAATCCTTGACACCATTATCCCCAGCAAATCAAACAATTCAGCCTCAAAACCCATCCCCCTGCCCAGGGTTGATAAGTCCCTGTTTCACATGAATGAATGGGCCAGCATCATCTGTTTCACTGTGACTAGCTGAGACTCATAATTCGTTCTGGAAGGGATGGGCTCCTCTTCTCTCTGAAGAATTCATAGCTGGACCTGCATGGCTTGACTAATGTCAGGCCACCACACATTGAAGGCTGCCTCAAGCTTCAGCCATTCACCAAATGTCACAAATGTCACCATGTCAGTGAGGTTCACTGCCACCATCTTTCTAGCACTGCTCCTCCCACCACAGTGCCTGTCTACAGAAGCAAGCAGCTGACTGTTCCTGAAGCAGCCATTTTGTCCAGGGAGACAAAAACAGGCTCCCACCTTTGTCTGTTTTGGGTTCAGAGCTCCTAGAGAACCCCTGTTACAGGCTGCTCATGAAGTAGCCACTCACTTGCAAAAGTCAGGACAGGCCCTCATTGCTGTCTGGCTTGGGTTTCAGAGCCCTGAGCTCTGTTTACCCTGTGTTTCATCCTTCTCTACTCCATAAGCATGCACTTCTGGTTTGGTGTTTGACAAGGCCTGAGCTTCCTGGGAGAGTACCCAGCAAAGCCCAGGTTCCAGATGGATGCAAAATGACAGGCAACAGCCTTTTCAGAATCATCTTTGGTGGGCAGCATGGAGAGATGTGGAGTGAAGAATTTACATTAGGAGCTTGAGCAACGTATTGGTCAGTGCCATGTGGCAGGTTGGCTTTTGTAGGTTGATTGCCTTGGTTGGATTTTACAGCTGTAAGTCAACAGTGTTTGATTTGAACACTACTTTAAATGTGGAATTGTGGAACCAAGTCCCAGGGGATACTTCTATAAAACAACTCTTCTACCTGAAGCTCAAGGATCATTTAGGAAGAGCAGAGAAAGAGTTAAGAGCCAGATGATGAAGAAGTTTTCTGTGACACTTAATAATGTTAGAAACTGTACCCATACCAACATGACTGCACAAAGGAGAGCTGAACAAGGACAGCACCAACAGACATGACAGGGTGCAAAGAGAAAAGCCCGAATAACTTCAGCTCTACATAAAAAACTAGTCAACTAAGAAAAGCTGAGGGTAAGAGAAACACTCTGACCCAGACATCAATTGGTTATTCAATACCAAATGGTCAGGCCTGAAAAAAACCACACACAACATTATACAAGTCCAATCAGGCTGGATTTAGACACACAAGTGTGTATGTGTGTATTCATAACAATTAAGGGATAAAAAGAGACCATGGTTTTGAAAAGAAGTAAGGAAAGGTATAATAAAATCTTTGGAAGGAGGGAAGGAAGAAGAAAATTATGTAATCATGCTATAATCACAAAAATAAAACAAAATTTTAAATTTTAAAAAGAAAGCTGATTCCTCTCTGGATGTGAAGAGATGTCTCAGCAGTTAACAGAGTTTAGTGTTTTTAAGTTCGGTTCCCAGCGTCACATCATGTCTAGCCACTGTGTTCTGTGGACATCTATATATATATGCGCCTTTATACACACATCACATACACACACACACACACACACAATTTTAAAAATTAAATAAATGTTTTTAAAAAGTGATGCTTTTGTTCACCACAAGACTGAAAAGGAAAGCTAAATAATTTAGTTAAATCTTATCAGAAAAAGTACAAAACAACAGCCTACAGACTGGGAAAGGATCTTCACCAACAACCCTTTATCTGACAGAGGGCTAATATCCAGTATATATAAAGAATTCAAAAAGTTAAAAAGCAACAAATAAAGTAATCCAATTAAAAAATGGGGGTACGGAGCTAAACAGGGAACTCTCTGTAGAGAGCACTATTCTTTAAAGAAATGCTCAATGTCCTTAGCCATGAGGGAGATGCAAATCAAAACGTCCTTGAGATTTCACCTCACACGCATCAGAATGCCTAAGATAAAAAACTCAGGTGACTAGTTCCCATGGGTCTGTGCGACACTGCCTTTTTCTTTGTTTTTTTTTTTTTTTTCATCAATTACACTTTATTCATTCTGTCGCACAGACCCATGGGAACTAGTCTTTCTCCGAGTCACAGATTCTGGGAACAGGTTTTGTACAGCACCAATCAACCAATTAATTAATTAATTAAAAGGTGATAAGAACTGTAAAAGGTTGTAGTAAAATCTAAGGGGTCAGAGACTCATACTCCAACCAAGGACTATTCATGAAGATAACCTAGAACCCTGACAATGCAGCCACTTCTGATGAGAACTGATAGACTAAGATCAGAAAGAAGGAGAGGAGGACCTCCCCTATCAGTGGACTTGGGGAGGGGCATGCATGCAGAAAGGGGGGGAGGGTGGGACCGGGAGGGGAGGAGGGAGGGACTTATGGGGGGATACAAAATGAATAAAGTGTAATTAATAAAAGTTAAATAAAAAATTAAAAAAAAAACTCAGGTGACAACACATGCTGGAGAGGTTGTGGAGAAAGGGGAACACTCCTCCATTGCTTGTGGAAATGTAAACTGGTTCAACCACTCTGGAAATCAATCTGGCACTATCTTAGACAATTAGGAATAGTGCTTCCTCAAGATCCAGCTATACCACTCCCAAGCATATATCCAAAAGATGTTCAAGTGCACAACAAGGACATTTGCTCAACCATGTTTGTAGCAGCTTTATTCATAATAGCCAGAACCTGAAAACAACCCAGATGTCCCTCAATGGAGGAATGGATACAGAAAGTGTGGTACATTTACACAATGGAATACTACTCAGCAATTAAAAACAAGGAAATCATGAAATTTGCAGGCAAATGGTGGGACCTAGAAAAGATCATCCTGAGTGATGTATCCCAGAAGCAGAAAGACACACGTATAATTGGATACTAGACCTATAAGATAGCATAAACATACTAAAATCTGTACACCTAAAGAAGATAAACAAGAAGGAGGACCCAGGGTAAGAAGATTAATTTTTACTTAGAAAGACAAATAGGGTGGACACTGGAAGTAGAAGAAAACGAGAAGCAGGATAGGAGCCTACCATAGAGGGCCTCTGAAAGACTCTACCTAGCAGTGTATCAAAGCAGATGCTGAGACTCATAAGCAAACTTTGGGCAGAGTACAGGGAATCATATGAAAGAAGAGAGAGTTAGTAAGACCTGGAAAGAACAGGAGCTCCACAAGGACCAAATATATCTGGGCACAGGGGCCTTACTGAGACTGATTCTCCAATCAGGGACCAGGCATAGATATAACCTAGAACCCCTGCTCAGAAGTAGCCCATGGCAGCTCAGTATCTGAGTGGCTTCCCTAGTAAGGAGAACAGGAACTGTCTCTGGCATGAATTCCATGGCTAGCTGTTTGACCTCCCCAGAACCCCCATGGGAGGAGCAGCCTAGCTAGGTCACATAGGAGGACATTGCAGCCAGTCCTGGTGAAACCTGATAAGCTGGGGTCAGATGAAAGGGGAGGAGGACCTCCCCTATCAGTGGACTTGGAGAGGGTTAGGGAGGAGAAGAGGGAGGGAGAGTAGGATTGGGAGGGAATAAGGGAGAGGGCTAGAGCTGGGACATAAAGTAAATAAACTGTAATTAATATAAAAAATATTATATCAAAAAATAAATTAAAATTTTCTAATTAATGAAAAGTAATTAGAATAAGAGAGAACTGGTGTTCTCTATATGAAAAGGAAAGACTCCAATTAGATAAACTTTCTCACCTGAAGAGGAACTTTAGTAGTATTTATTTGACTCCCTTTATTTTACAAATGCAACCATAAATCAACACTCACAGTAGTGAAATGATGTGTACTCCTGTGTAAGAATATTTGTAGTAACAAACATACTCACGTGGGAATTTAATTTTGTAAAAACTGATTAGATTCCTTTATGTACAACTAAGGCATGAGCTACTTTGGCTAAATGATTATTCAGGGTCTGAGCAGTCTGCCCAGTATGACTCATGGCTAATGCCCCTGTGGTAGCTCCAACAGCCGCCAATGAGATGGTAGTAACAATGGTGGCTGTAGTTCCAAGATCCCTTTTCTGTCTGAAGAGAGTCATAGCGTGAGGGGCATCAGTGGGCACAGGCACCCAGTGAGGCATGCGAGTAACCAGGGCATACCTAAATTTACTAGCATTCCAGCATTGGGCAAAAAAGCAAGTATCATCTCCACAATTACTTGGCTCTATCTGGCTAATAATGAATAAAAATGGGGGATATAGACAAACAGGTGTGGGCTTATAGGAAATATTATGAGAAGCCTTAACCCCCTCCTTGAAACATCCTGCGTCAGTTCTAGAACTAGCAGTGGTGGTGTCCGAGGTCTGAGTAGGTTCAGGAGACCATTGCCCCCAGGGGCGAGACGTGCTCCATGCCAATTGACTAACTCCATGTTTTCCTCCACTTTTGAAAGTCATTTAAGGTTCTTAAATTATTATTTTTTTGTTCAATCAGAGGATTGACCTCGTGCAGGAGCAAATTGATACCCTATGGCAAATCGCTCAACTTGGCTGTCAATGAAAATATGCTGAACTTTGAGTCACTAGCATATCACATGAGAATTTTTCCTGTGCTGCAAATCTGTCTAAACAATTGTCCAGCTATATTTTAGGTAATTGGACTGGAGAATTCGATACTACGATGGAGCAGCTGAGAGTGGCCATTGTCACAGTAAATTCTACCAGAGTGGACGCAGGACTAGCCACAGGATTATCATCATGGATTGCTGCAGCCATGAATCGTCTGTAGGAATGGGCGGGCATGGGAGCGTTAGCAGGCCTTCTGGTGTTGGTCTCCTTGGTTTGCCTGTGGTATATATGCAAGATTAGAGTCTCACAACAGTGTGATGCAGCCATGATCATTCAGGCCTTTACAGCCATTGAAGCAGGACATTCTCCCCAAGCATGGTTGGATACCATAAAAAGCTAAAATGTTACACTCAGGATGTGAGGCTAAGCACTGCACTCAGGGTCAGCCGCTTTGGACCCAGAGAAGAGCATGTCTGATTGCAATGCGGGTTGATACCCCAGGTCCCGCCTCTGAGAAAAAGATATCGGACGGGTCTGATGCTCTTTGGGTGGATGACACCTAAATGAACATCGGTACAAAGTCCCAATTTATTTCTAATATCAGAGATCAGACCTCTACTCTTGCCTGATGCGTCTATAACAAAAAGGGGGAACTGTAGAGAGCTGCGGAATGCTGTGCCTTAAAGATGGAGCTGGTTTCCGCCTTCCACCTTCCCAATGGTGAGTGCTCTCTGTTACGAACAATTCCACATTTGGCTAAGGGTGAGGATCTGGCTTGATTCCATGTATGTGGACCTATCTGCATTGCCCACGTGGCACGCCTGGGTTGGCTACCCAGAGGCTATTTAAGCTGTGGGCTGGCTTTCCCCAGGGTCAGATGATTGTTCAAGATTCCTGAATAAACTGCATTGAAAAAAAAAAAAAAACTGATTAGATTCATCCTTTGGAATAAATGAATCCTTTTTTGTTTTGTTTTGTTTTTTATTTTTTCAAAACTTTTGTACCCTTTTACACACAGACTTTTTTTTTGTCCAAATGGAGCTGAGAGTTAAGAGAATTATTTGACCTGAAACTCAGCTGGAAGAGATGTATTGAGAATTCTGTGACCTGCCTCCTCACAACTACAGTCAAAATAACACTGTGGCCATAGAGAATAGTCACTCAGAGCTACAAAACAGCTTGCTCTGAGTTGGTACTTACTTAATGTCTTTTTTCTCTTGATGTATATTTTTTATTACAATTTATTTACTTTGTATCCCAGCTATAGCCCGTCCCAATACAGCCCTTGCTCCCTCTTCTCCCATGCCAATCCCCCAGTCCACTGATGGGGAGGTCATCTCTCCCTTCCATCTGACCATAGCTTATCAAGTCTCATCAGAACTGGCTGCATTTTTTTCCTCTGAGGCCTGGTAAGCCTGCTCCCCCACATCCCATTCTGAGGAAGGTGATCAAAAAGCCAGCTACTGAGTTCATGTCAGAGACAGTCCCTGTTCCCCTTACTAGAGAGCTCATTTGTAGACTAACCTACCATCGACTACCTCAGTTCATGGTTTCTCTTGATGAAATTTAATTGGAAGAAAGGTTTAACTCACAAAGCAGTCTTCAGTAACTTGGTCAGAATCTAGTATTGATGTCTGACCAAGCTAACCTATGACTCTGTGAAACATCTTCTATCAGACTGTGTCTAGACAGCCAACTAATGAATCACCCATACGATGAGCCACACAGCACACCTGCTGCACCTCTCAGATGGATTCAAACTCACCCTGGTATGAATTAGTATGTGGTATGACAGAAAAAAGGAGCACATGCTGGTTAAGCAATATTCTCAATCAAAACACTTCTCTGATATGGCCCCTCCCAACCTTTGCAGGGACAGTCCCAGACCCACGATTTTTAATTGATGTTCTATAGGAAATCTTTTATGCAATCATACCTTTTATTCTCTTAATATAGTTGTTGACTCTGACACTTACTGCTTCCTTCTGCTAACCTAGGCCTAGTCCTGGAAGCTTCTAGACTCTGTACAATCTAATCTAAGCCTAAAACACTTTCAGCCTCTGAGACTCACTGCTGAATAAGCTTACCTTTTCTAGTTCTTTTTGAACTGTGGCTGGATGGTTCAACTCAGCCAAACTCAGGAATTTGTTCTGGTTCAAATGCCTCTCTAAGCTGACTGATTCACATTGGCTTCTCCTAGCTTCTGATTGAATTTCTCTGCCTGGCTCAAACTAACTTTGCTAATATGTTATAACCTTTTTTCTCCCTCTCATTCTGTTACCACTTGAGTCTAGCTTGTTCTCTTTATGCAGTCCATCTCTGCTCAACTGTACCAGCAAAACTACCTCCTTTCTCTCTCCATACTGCTCTCTCATGTACCTTCTCTATCCTATTCTGACTCATTCTGTCAAACCTTTCTCTGATTCATCACTTTGTCTGACCCTCAATTAGACATCTCTTTCATACATGGATGTGTCCTTCTACAAATTAACTTTGCCTTCATTGTGTATTATAGATGTGTATTAAGGGCATGTCTGCAATCCAGCCAGATCCCACAGACCTAAAAGGATGTGGTCAGAGCACATGTTCCTGGATAAAAATTCCCTTACAATTCTTTACCTCCTACAAAGTTATCACTGGGTTTCCCTCTTTCACATTCATAGCAACTCTGATATTCTAATCACATTTATAGAAAAAAGGCCATATACTGACCAAGAAGGAAATCAGGGATCATATAGTTTAAAAAAGATAAACAGCTTCTGTGGCATTCAGAGAACGTGAAACAGACAATTCAAATATCTCAAGGTTAGCAACTATGCCCTGAAAAATCCTAATAAAAATATAATAAGCCAGTTATTTCATATAATACAGAAAATTATATGGGCTCTATCTTAAGGAAAATAAATGTCTTCTACCATTTGATGATGTTCTACTCAGGCCTCCCAGAAAAGCTGTTTGGTTAGATGAATAAATAAATATATGAACAGCTGAAAACACAATTTATTTAGAGAAGTTAAAGCAGGAAGAGAGATGGATTGTAAGCAGAATGGTAAAAATGAGACCAAGAGAAAACTAGGTCAAGATTAAGAAGTGAAAATGAGTAGAGAAATGAGAAAGATTTTTAGGTGCTTGAGAAAATTGAACATTCTAGGATAGAAATATAAAGGAATTGCAAAGACTCCTGGGATCAACAGGAAGCAACTAGAAATTGTTCTCCTATAAAATAATAACACAATCCACATAGGAGAGTGGATTTGAAAAACACTATTTTTCATAAACAGTCAGTACACTTTTCTTAAGGGAATCACTGGTCCAGTTAGAGAATTATGCAAATTTAGCACAGAACTAGATCATTTTTATTACTATGTGATTTGAGTAGGAGCACTTGTGGCTTATCTAACAAACTTAGTAGAAGTATTCTTTAGAGTGTACCATCATTGAAATGAAAATTGCATTTGTACAGAGGATGAGGGCAATTTAAAAACTACTGTTTTTGTCCACTAAAACCCAGTAAGTTCTTAGCACAGGGTTTTTACCCTTTTGGAAACCAGGAGCACAACTTTTAATTAGCTAAAATCCCCATGTCTTTCATTTTTAGTATGATTAAGATTATACCTTGGAACTTTCTTTCCTTTTTCTTGGATTCCTCTTTTTGATAAATATTTGCTGACATTTTCTTGAAGTTCAGTGATAAAAGAACATGTTAGTTTGCCTGCGTGATTTCTGACTATGCAACTACCCAAGGTAAACTATGATCATACATTTGCTTAAAAGTGTTGATACAGTACCTGTGACTTGTCAGGACCTGTCCTAATTATGACTTATACAATCAGAATAGAACACATGGCCCCTGCCATTACCTGATGAATGGTCTATGTGGGAGACAGCTATCAATCAAATACCAAAAGACGTCAGGGCAAAAGTGAAACATTTGAGTAAGCACAGTGGCATAGAAAATTACTGCCTCACATTTTAACTCCACCTAAGATATCAAGAAAGAGGAGTTTGGTCAGCCTGTGTATATTATGGAAAGAATTTTACGAATAAATATTCTTTTGAAATATCAATGTAAAAAATGCATCATCTCTCTCTGAAAGTCTCAAGTAAGTGGAACGGTCAAGACATTCTGAACAGAATTTGTTATCTGGTAGTCTGTGATACAAATTGATCTTTAAATTAAAAAAAAAAAGCAAAACATTTCCTCTGAGAAATTTAAATGTTAAAAATATCTATTTCTGTAGCAAAATTTTAAATTTTCAGATGCAATTAAATATAAAAAATTAATAAAATCCCAACATTCTGCCTCCTAGTGGGCATTAATCAAAAGATGTTTTGCTTCATAACAGCCATGCATATGGCATGTATGTGACATCACAATGTTCCTTTCAGTTCAAATCAAAGTGATTACCAGATGAGATCTGGCTGATCAAAGTGATCATAAACAGATAACAAATCTCATTAAGTTTGCAATTCTTATAAAAGTCTTCCTAGACATAAACTGCACTACTTTTGATATCTCTATTCTAATTGTTTTCTTTAGTATTCTGTTTCTGTACTAATACAAAATAGCAAAGTGATAACAAAACAACCTTCCACTTGAATGAGATATACTAAAATTGATGTAATATACATTCTGCATAAACTTGACACTCAGCGAATTCAGGAGACTTCATTACAGTACATCTGACTTATGGGTTATTTTGTTCCCCCACTGTGGCTCCTCCATAATTTTCTCTGTAAGTTTATCTGTAATTTTATCTGTATGTATACCACATCTGAATATTTTTATTTCTAGGACTTACTGACCTCTGTTCTCCTTTCTTTTTACATACTTTTCTAAACAAAACTGCAAGGCTCTCTATATTTATATCTTTGACACATTATTCTGAGGACACCTTCTAACTAGATTAGCCTCCTAGTGCAGGGAGAGGAACTCCAGCCCACTCACAAAAACTTCAACCCCAAATTTATCCTGTCTACAAGATTCGCAGTGATAAAGACAGAGCACACAGAGCAGAGATTTAGGGAACGCCCAACCAATGCCTGGCTAAACCAAAGACCCGCTCTATTGGAGAGTACCAACACCTGACCCTATGAAAGGTGCTCTGCTAAACTTGAAGACAGGAGCCTGAAAGAGTTGTCCTCTGAGAGACTTAACTTTCTAAAAAGCATGCACATTCTGGTGTCATCATTCTTTCCTCGGATACACCTCACCATCTTTCAGAGAGAATGCACTTGGAAATCTTTGAATTCTCAGTTTCCCTTTTTGACCACAGCTCTCTATGACTAGGCTTCTTAAGGACCATTTTACTTTTTTTATTGCAGTGGAGAGGAATTGAGTCTATGAAAGGATCTCATGAAACCTATTCTGGCTTCAAATCCACTATATACCAAAGGGTAACTTTGAATTCAGGTCCACTTGCTTTCAGCGCTCAAGTGCTAACATTATAGGCATACAACGCTTCATTCTAGTAAGTTTTTATTGTCAACTGGACACAATATGATGTCACCTATGAAGAGAAACCTCAACTGGAGAGTTTCTAGGATCAGAATTGCCAATGGACATGTCTGTTAGGTATTGTCTTCACTGCTAGTCACTGCACTGAAGCCCAGCCCTCCTTCAATACCATCCCTATGGATGTAGTTCTAAGTTACATGAGACCTGGCTGAGTCATCCAGAGAGAGAGTAGGCAGCTTTCACTCTTCACAGTTCTGCCTTAAAGTCCCATCCTAATTTCCTTTGGTGATGGACTGGTATCTGGAAGTATACGCTGAAAAAAACAAAACAAAACAAAAACCCTTCTTTTGCCCCTTAAATTGATTTTGGTCATGGTGTTTATTATAGCAACAGCAAGCAAACTAACACATGATATTATGTCAAACTAAGGCCCTGTTTTCTTATCAGGGCTCTTTGTCCATAATAGGCACACACACACACACACACACACACACACACACACACACACACAGCCATATACACATACAAACACTATTAAATGATTGAATGTCTGGTGGTAGAGTGGTTATGACAAGGTGATTAGTTTTTGTTTGCTTGTTTTCTGTTTTGTTTTTTATAAACATAATTTCAAGTACTCTTTGCTGATTAGGTGCTATGTAATAGAGACCTGCTAGACCAGAATAAAGATCCCCCCCCTTTTTTCCTGATTTTTGTTTCCTTTCATTTTTCTTTAAGGAATAGATGTGACTCTCACTCCAATAGGCTTTCTCTGTACACAAAAGATGATTACTACCATAACATTTCTGTTTGTCAACACCCATGTCTATACTAACTCCATTCTGTCTATGTCCAAGTGACAATACAGAGAAAAAAATTTGATGAGTCTTGCTCGGGTCACTTGTCTGACTGTTAATTGATGCCAGGCTGATGAAATTATACAATAAGCAAGAATAGATCATATGTTTGCCTTAGGAGACATATTAGAAGCAAGTATGAAAGAGTTAACCAAAATCATTGGAGAATTGTATCCATCCTTGTAGATCCCTTATCTCATCCTGGAAGGCTTCTTGGAATCTCATTCATAGGACTTTTACTGTAGCCATTCCTTGAAGAATTCCCTTACCTGTAATTTATGCTACATTATTGTTTCTCTCTCACATTCTTTCAAATGTTGCTTAGGCCGTAATTGCATTTGGCTTGACAACCTACTTTCCCAGTCCTGAGTTGTCAGAAGTACTTGACCCATAACTCATGATGGCCAAGCTACTAACTCAAACCCCTACCTCTAAGATGGTCAAGGTATTTACAGATCATGACCTTTAAAACTCCTTGGATTGTTGGTGGCCAGGTCTGCTTTCTTCCCTTTTTTTTTTGGTGGCTGGACATTTCTCCTGAAGCTACGGCAGGATGCGAGTTAAGCCTCCTTAACTTCTGCCAGTGATGAACTTTTGAAAAAGTAGAATTAAAATGGTTTGAATAGCATAAAATTTGATGAAAAATTCAGTTTTATTGGCCATATCTACAAATTAATTTTGCAAAAGAGCAATAAACAAAACAGCATGTAGTATCGAGTAGTTATGTGACCAGAGAGTTCATATCCATTTGTTAAAATTAAATATCTAAGGCAGTAAGTAGTGTCAACCACAAATACTCCGCCTCTGGCTCCCAAATTTATCACCTTTTAGGTCAAATTGGTTGTTTCGCTTTTTGGATTCTTCCCAAAGCTCTTGTGATATGTAGACATTTCATTTGCATACAAAAAGGAACACTGCATGGCTGGATAAACCAACCATCTGGCCTGGCAATTTATCTGGATTATTATGGAACTGTACAAAACTATGTAAATATGTATTCCTAAAATTCCAATGGCTTCGTTATCCATCTGCTTCACAGCCTTTCCCTTCAGTAACCCTTAGGATACTGACTCATTTTCTTTCTCATTTCCTGAAATCCAAATGTGTACAGGCACAATCATGTGTGTGCACACACACCATACACACACACACACATACACACACACACACACACACACCACATGTACACTACACATACCACACACACACACACCACACCCACACAAACCACAAACATATACCACACACACTGCACACAGCACACAAACATATATACCACACACCACACACACCACACACACCACACACACCACACATACACACACACCACACACACCACACACACCACACACACATACACACTACACACACACACACACCACACACACCAAACACACACACACACACACACACACACACACACACACACACACACGAGAGTATCAGGCGGTTATCAGAGATGCGGAGGCAGAGAGGGAAAGAGATGGAGAGAGAGAAGGAGAGAGTGATTTTTGTGCTGTTGATGGTTAATACTGAGAGTCTAGACATAAACTCATACCAGTTGGCCCAATGCATCAGAAACAGTTAAATTTGAGCTATTTGAGCTGATTAACATGTTCTATACTATTCTCTATTTGAATATAAAAACTCACTTTTCCTAAATGCCCATTTTAAAAAGTTCACATTCTCTTCCACTCATACAAGTTTTATTCTTGAAGTCAAACAGTCCACTTTAGAAACTCACAGCTAAGGAGAACATAGAAAAATTACTTCTGCAGGCAGTTGTTAAAATTCTTAATTACCAATATTACTTATTGTTAGTTAATGTTGGATCCAATAGATCCCCAATATGTGTGTTATTTCATTACTCTGGGTGTTTTTTGGTAAACCCAGGAAAGTGCAATACAGTGAACTCAGCATGCTGGGAACTCTGATGCTGAACATCCCAGGGTCAAATTCTGGCTCTTGAACTACCATTGAATCTTGTTGGACAATTCTGTGACATTTTCTGTATTTCTAGTTACACACCTAAGACATATTTTCTTGTTTGTTTTGTTTGTTTGTTTTGAGGGAAGATCTCACATTGTAGCCCAGGTTGGCTTAGAGTGCACCTTGTAGTCCAGGCTGATATAAAGATGTGCACAATCCTCCTGCCTCATCTTCCTTCCTGAGCATTGAGTTTATAGGCTTCAGTAACCTTACCTGGAAAATAACATTATTTTCCAGAAAATGTTCATCATTGTAAACAACTTATAAACTATTTTCCATCTAAAATAAATAGCTTTGATCTACCCCCAGAGAGTCCAACAGCCATGACCATTCTGTATGACTTCATTCCACTTCCAAAATTTCTTCACATGTATAGTCCCCAAAAGTAATACTCTCGACCCCATTGAAAAGTTCACTACCTTGTCTGCTGAAAATTTCTGCTTTGTTAGAGTGCTTTGCGCCACAGTTTTACAGAAGTTTACTGCGCAACAGGTGTTCAGAGAACTCCCATTCTTTTATTGTAAGATAATCATGAGGACACCCTAGCAAACAATGCTAAGCAAGATGCTATAGTTCCTCTTCTAGTCCTAATTTTATCAAATGTCACCCCCCCATTGTTTCAAGTATCATTTTTAAAAATATGTCATGACATTTTACTTAAAATATGTCTTAATACCTTGCATGGGGTTTTTTTTATTTAAAAAAGCTATCAATATACATATCCTCATTTGCTGCTGAGGCAACCATCCTTTAGAAGGCACTCCATGGTATTTGCTGAATGGGTGAATAAATGTTTCCATGAATGAATAGTTGCATAAGGGCAGAAAAGCTCTCAAGAAATTGACCCTTGCAATATACTGAAAACCTTCCTTCATGAAATTCTAAAATGTATTCATCCCAGAGACACAAAGCTACTTATGCTGCCCTGGTGTTTCTTTCATAGAGAGACAATGGATCATTCTGAATTACAGTGCTGAAGACCTTCCAGTGAATGCAAAATGCCCTACAGGACATTTATCTCTCATTCTGCATTACATTTTTAAATGATAATTGTTGTCATAAATGTTCCTACCCACATTTCAGCTAGTAAAAAATTTTGCCTGCCTCAATAAAAAGAAAGGTGCCAGATTGTTTACAGATGAATAAATCATGACATTATCCCTGGAACTTTTAAATTACATCAATTATGTTGCATTTAGCATCACAAATAACCAGCATATTAAACAAACGGAATCTTTTATCCTATTAATAAAGATTAAATCATTAACTACCCCTACTTGAGTGGCAATGTGACTGCAGTCAGTGGCTCCCAGGACAGACAAGAAATCTTGTTCTGTCACAAATTATATGCCATTCTTTCAGAGGAATCATCAATCTTTATGGATTGGGGAACATTCATTTTCTTTAAGAGTTCATCTATGGATTGATTGTAACGTTTAGAGAGGGTTGGCTGCCTAATCTGAGAACTCTGGAGACCAAGGTAAAATAATTCTACATTAAAGGATCCTGTGCCTCAGCATCCTTGTGAAGCTGAAGACATGCCTAGCTATTCCATGTCCAACAACTTCTCAGGTTCTTAAATATTTGAATTTAGTGATCAGGGCCTTTTGAACAGTGTCTTTTTGATATCTGAGTCAAGTACTTCCTTAAAAAGTATTTCAAGAAATGTCCGTAAATTATATATGACCAGCCAATAAAGACTGAAATACTTAAATATATTATTTAAATTCATGGGTCTCAAAAGAAGTCATATTCAACTCACAGTACTCATTTAGATTTTGTCAGCTTTAATCTATTGTAAAATCATTAGTCTTCTGAAGTAACATTTCTTAGGGTGTGAACCCTAGACAGAAAGAGAAACCGCTAAATAGACACTTGCAATGCATGTCCGAAGTTTCTATTTCTATGGCTTCCTTTGTATGTTAGTTTTTGTTGTTGTTGTTTCTTTGTTTTTGTTGTTGTTTGTGACATGTAATGAAATGTATTGATTATGATTCTAAGGCACTGAAAGCTGTTCCTGCTTCCCTTTCTACAAACATGGTAGAGTTCTTAGAGACAATCAAGAATGAAGAAGAAAGCAACTGGCTGCCATACCACAACAGAACAACAACTGAGTTTCTGGAAAAGAGTAACAAGTGGAGGTCACAGTTCCTAAGTTTGCACCTCAGTGGTACATCTTTGCTGGCTTTAATGGTTGGTTTGGGTGGATCCAGATCTTTGAGTGATCTTTTGTTTTCCTTCCATTCAGTCAGAGGAACATGTTTAAAGTGTATTTTAGAAAGGAGACAGTTATCAAGAAAATAAATCTAATATTAATGAAGAGACTTCCTATTTTAAATGAGTTAACCATAAATGTTGGTGTATTCTAACAGTTTTTCCCCCTTTTCCTATTTTAAGCATCAATATCCCCCATTGTGGCTTGACTAAGCATCTACACTGAATGGGGTTCTGTGAATGTTTCCAGCTTTTTTAGTAGAACAGAATTGATAGCCATCAGCTTAATCATGGTTGAGTAGCAACACTAGTGTAGCAGCTAAAACCATCACCCTTTATCAGGGGTGCCTTAAGGAATATGGGCATTAGTCAAAGCATCCAAAGCCTAGGGCAAAGCACTGCAAGCACTCTGATGAAGAAAGCATGAACCATGCAGGGAATGGGAATGAAAATTAGGGATGTGACCATCTCATAGTTCAATGCCAAGGGCTGAGACTGGACACTGATTTAGATAACATAAAGGTTGTGGCTGAGATCCAAGAAGGGGGAAGCCTTTCAAAATTTAGCCTTATAAATCTTATACATTTTGATTTATGTGAACCTAGTTCCTATAGGTCTGATTAAAAAATTGCTTTCAAGTTATGTAGAAAAAACATAAAATATAGCTGTTAGAGAGAAGGACTAATTAGTGTATGCTACATGGAAATTGCAAGTATGTAATAAGTAAAATTGTTTTATACATTCTAAAACAACTTAGAAATGCTTGAGAACATTTAACTATGAAAATAATGACAATAATGAATATTATCATTATAATTGCACTAAAATGTTTCCATATGAAAGCTGAAGATGAATAAAATATAAGTAATAATTACTCCTCAGTGAAATTATTGATGCACATTTCTGGAATTTTTCTTTTCTAGGTTTTTCTTGAAAAAAGAAACCATAAACTTTCTATAGAGTAAGTTTCCCTAAGAAATATTTAAATTTCAGTTTGCTTGCAGAATGTGTGTTAAATAAACCTCAAGGAAGTAATAAGCAGTTTACAAATATGTTTCTTAAAAATAAACAATGAAAATTTGAAAATAAAGACCATTTCTCTGTCCTAATTATCTCCATTATCTTTCTTCACAGCAAAAAATAAAAGTAAAAACAATTTGAATAATCACCTATATATTTATGTTTCCTGCTGACTCTAGATTCATTCAAGTCTGACTAACCCACTCTTCCTGCCCTAATTATGGTCACTGGTCAACAAGTCCCACAAATTTTTAACAGATTGTTCTCTTGCTTTCTCTCTTCTTGTTAAGATGTGGACTTCCAAGGACCATACGTGAACTGGACCTAGACCCCTACAAAGATGTGGCAGGGAGCAGCATGGGCTTCCTGTGGCTCCTCGAGTGAGATAATTAGGGACTGAATTGGGAAAGATTCACTGGCCAGCTCTATGATCACTTCCCCCTGGCGGGACTGCCTTGCTAACCCACAGGGGAGGAAGACGTGATCAGTCCTGACGCAACTTCATGAACTGAGGTGACTAGAAAGAGGAGCTTTTCTTCTCTTAGGCATAGGAGAGGAGGGAGGGGAAAGGGAAGAGGGGTGGGAATACAACCAGGATGTAAAGTCAACAAAAAATAAGAAGTTAAAAGAATAAATAAGACATCTAAATGAAATGAATTCTTTAAAAAAAGATGTGGACTCCATGCAAATTTCGTGCTGTTGTCTTCATATTTCACATGTTTCTGTACCTTTTCTGTTGTTAATCATCTATCTAATTCTTTTCTGTCTAAATGTCAAATAGCACAAAATTAAATGGTGTGCCATAGACTCTTCTCTCCTAAAACACAACAACTTAGATTGTGGTATCTGTCTCCATGAGCTCAATATCTGTAATCAGGATGGAAATTCTCAAATCCCATTCCTGGCATGTGCAACTAACCACTCAAGAGGCCTCCAAGCAGCTCCAACCAACAGATGGGTTGAAGTCGAGTCTGATGAGTTCCTTGTCTGATGTTCTTTAGGCAACAAGTTATATAGTCATCTACACAGTAGCATATGTAAAAAAAATAAAAAAAGTGCAGAGAATGTTTTTAAAGGTCCATACCTTTAAAATATAGCAAGACCTGCTGATTCTAATTCACAAATAAATTTTCAGCCTGGCCATTTGCCTGCACCTGTATTAGCATCCAAATATATAACATTTATGTTCATAAATGAAACCATCTCTTAGTCCTCATGATAATTTACAGCATCAATTTATGGATCAGTATTTTTTAATGAAAGAAAGCAAAACAATAAATTATGTGAAAGAAATAAAAGCAAACCAATAACTTATAGAAGAGGGAAAGCATGAAGGGTGAAGGTAAGATGACTCCGAGGGTAAACGTTCTCTCTGTGCCAGCTTGGTAACTCGAGTTCAATTTCTGGCATTCACATAGAGGCAGGAGGAGAATACTGACTCACATAAAGTTGTTTCCTGGTCTCTGAGCATATGCGATGGTGGATCTGATCCTCTTACATGTACTCATATTCCCATAGAAACTATAACAAAAAATCAAATTAAAAAAAAGAAAAAGTTACACAAATTTAAGATTTTCTTTTTTTCTATCTTTTTTCCTTATTTTTTTATTTTATTTTTCTTTATCAATTACACTTTACTCACTTTGTATCCCCCCCTCCGTGGTTTCCTTCCTCCTCCCATCCCAATCCCTCCCTTCCTCCACCCTCTGCATGCATGCCCCTCCCCAAGTCCACTGATAGGGGAGGACTTCTTTTCCTTCCTTCTGATCCTAGTCAATTAGTTCTCATCAGGAGTGGTTGCCTTGTCCTCTTCTGTGGACTGGTAATGCTGCTTCCCCCCCTCAGGGGGAGTTAATTAAGAATTTAGTTACACGGCTACCTATGTTTATTTATGTACAATGCAGTTACTACTGTGAATGATCTTCAAAACGAACTAGAAAACACTGTCCTATCTACTTAACTTTGTTTTGGTTTGTGCTGTCTAATCTTTAAAACACTTAAGTGTTAGCAGTAGCAGTCGTTAACAATTATGCATCTGTTTCCTCTCGATATTGGCAACTGATTTATTGCTCAGACCAAGTACCTCAAAAGAAGAAACTTAAGGAAGGGAATGTGTATTGGGGGTGGCTGTGGTTTGTATAAATAGAGTTCACCATGGAGGAAAAGTCATGTGATGGGGTGTAAAGATACTTGCTCACATCCCTGTGGACCAGGAAGCAGAATGTTATCAAAACTGTAACAGGATGTAACATCTTCAAGCCCACTTCCCAGAGTCCTATTTTTTCTTGCAAAGTTATAGCTGCTAAAGGTAACACATCTTTCAAAACCCATAGATACTACCAAGAAGGGACCCAGTTTTCAAGCCATCTGCCTGTGGAGGACAATTCTCATGCAAATGCAATAATCACTTAAACACAGGACTTCTCTCATGTCTTTCAGATACAATGTAAAGGTGTATACACAGTGGAGTTGGATTCTGTACCTAGCGACTCTCCATTTTCTTCTGCTCAATGCAGATCAGTATAGACTCTCCTTGTGACTCAAGTGCCCAACAGTTTTCTAGATCTTCAGACATACTTTCTTCTCTGATATCCTGTTCTCCTCCTGGAGAGACAGTGCCCACCTTCCCCACGTACAAAAATTTCAGTCCTGCACCTCTTAGTTTTGTATCATTTCCTCTTCCAAGTCAGTTTATAACAATCGACTTTATGTTGGATTTGAGTTTGGGTATGGTACTTTTTGTTTTCCATATCCTCTAGCATATGATCAGCTTGTGCCTTGAGCACATGGATTGTTTTACCTGAGAAGTACGAAGTTTCCACAGAGAATAGTAGATATCTTGTTTTCTAGGTCAAGTTATTAGCATACTGAATACATAAACAGACAGTATAGAAGACAACAAAATCTACAAAACAGAAGAATAAGAAGGAAGAAGAAGAAAGTGTGAGTGTTTGTGTCTGTATGGGTCTGTGTCCTACTTCTGTAAAGTAATAAATATTGAAAGGAATGGAGGGAGGGATTGAGGGAGGGAGAAATAGAGGTAGAAAAAGAGACAGAGAAAGTCAATACTAAAAGATCCATGATTATCTTTAGAGAGGTTTCTGTAATTAGCAGACACGCCTGTCAGATGAAGATAGGTCAAAGTGGCTTGCTGAGCCATTGCTAGCTAGCTCCATTATCCCAAAAGACAAGAGTTTCCTGGACTCAGCAGCAAGTGGTGTCTCATGCAAAACCAGAGCAACTCAGAAAACAACCTTTGGATGGGATTCTGCGTATCCTACTGCCGAGGATCATTCTGGACTCAAAACACTATCACTCTGCAGGAATATCTTAAGAAACTGCCACCTCTCTGAGAAACCGATAGTCTTCTTCATCCAAGCTTGCCGCCAGTCTCAGTCACTGACAGCACAGAAGACACCGTGCTGTTGTTTACAAAGTGCTGTGCTGCTACAGTCATCATTCTGGTTCTTCAAGCACTGTTTTTGTGAACGGCCAGCTTATTATCCCTGAAAATACAATGTTCTTATTTGCTTTTTTCCCCCATGACACATTTTTCCTTGTTTTCCTGTAATTTCATTGCTTCTCTCTCAGGTCCCTTTGCCATGTCTCTTCACATTAAAGACTGAAAATTAAGGTCAAGACCTAAACTCGCTTTTGCTCATTCTGCTCCGCTGTTTTTATTACAGCATGATGGTAGCCCAGCTGGCCTACCAGTGTTTTTGTTGCTTTGTTTTCCTTTTTGAATTGTTTCCTCGGTGTCTGCATCTCACAAGGTTGTAATTATCAAAACCACATTTTTTTTCTAACTACTCTGTAAGGCACAGGAAAGGAATGCAGTGTGTATAACTTATCAAGACTCGGTGGATTAGGGCTCTCCTGATAATCTGACTAGTTTCTTTCTTTTTTTTCCATTTTTTTAAAATATTAGTTACAGTTTATTAAATTTGTATCCCAACTGTAACCTGCTCCCTCATTCCCTCCCAATCCCAATCTCCCTCCTTATTCTTCTCCCTGCCCCTTTCTAAGTCCACTGTAGGAGAGGTCCTCCTTCCCTTCCATCTGACCCTAGTTTATCAGGTTTCTTCAGGACTGGCTGCAGTGTCCTCTTCTGTGGCCTAGCAAGGCTGCTCCTCCCTTAGCCTAGTTTCACTCAGTGTGAAGGTAGCACTCCTTCTATAACAAGGCCTCAAGGAAAAGAGAGCAGGTCTATGATCATACAGCATCACATAAATCACCTTCCCCACAAGACCCCCAAAGTGAATCAGATCACTTCAGAAAAAATTTCAAGCATAAATAGCAGTTCAAAGTGGCATTTGTCCAGAAAATTTTCACTTTGATCATCAACGAGAAGTGAAATAAGATTCAAGCATTATCAACCAAAATTATGGTCATGAAAAAAATCAGAAAAAAATTTGTTTTAGTTTTTAAACTGGAAATAACATAGTAAGGGTTCAGAAAATTTTTTCCCTGGTTTGACTGTCATATATTCCAAAGAAAAAGGAATCAAAAATGACGCAAAAGCAAAATTACTGGTCAATTAGAACGCTACCATGTCCTTTAGGAAAAGCACTTCTAGTGAATCTTCCCACAAGTGTGATTAATAGTTTGCCTTGTTTGTAAAAGGGGTGTTCATGAGTGAAGAAGAATTAATTATATTCCAAAATGTCATGGGTGAGTGCTAATGATTTTTTTCTCTAAACCCAAAACAGTCTTTCGAAGCTTGTACAGGAACCCATGAACAGTGTAAATTGTGGCCATTTACTAGAACAGTTGTATTATTTATAATTTATAACTTTATGGCTAATCTTCTTTGTCTTGCATTGAACTTAAAACTAGCTAAAGATTATTGGTGTGTATGAAATTAGAGCCAAGCAGCAGAGCTGGGCCAACATTAGTAGTACTGTCATGATTTATTAATCTAATGTACTAAGGGTTCATTAAAACTCTTCTATGCAGCCTCTGTCATTAATCAACAAATATTTAATCAACAGCTATTAGGTATGTATATATGACTCTACTCTACTATAAAACAGTCTAAGAATGAGAATTCAGCCAGGTGATAATACCAGACAGGAGACTAATTGGACAGTTTTAATATTAACTAGAAATGACATACTTTGACTTTAGAAAGAAAACAAATTTAAGATACAATTACTTTACAACTTACTTCGAACTACACCAAAGATATTCACACGTGGATGAAGTTGCTAGCTAATTAATGCAACAACCATCCAACAAATTACAAGAATTAAACATGTAAAAACAAAACCCAAGACAACAAACAATTTATTATTCTTAAGCAAACTCTACTTTCTCAAAGCATTTACTATGGATCTGACTCTCTGCTTGCTCAGACTGAAATTCTAAGATTGCTTCCTCGACTGTTAAGTTCATTTCTTTTATTTTTACTAAAGATTATTTCAATTTGACCATTTTTCAAAATGGCTTATGAATAATAATTTAAGATAAATAGATTCCTAATACATGATGACGAAAGTGTTAACTTAGAAAATTATTTCACGCTGATCTAGCTGCCAAAATATTTTCAAGTGGTCTTCATAAACAAAGGATCTAGTGGTAACAGCAATGCACAAAGCCCAGGGGCTCTAGCCTGCTCTCAACTGCACAGGCATTTACCACAAGTGATAAAGATGCCTCCTAATGTGGTCTTCTAATATCTGCCTTCTGGTTGCGCTTCTCCAGTTGCACCCTTGACAACGTATCCACCCTTTGGCTGTAGAATGGAAGATAATTCACCTCTAAAAGAAACATGGTGATCCATTGCTTTCCATGGAACTAGTCATACAATGCACTGCATTCTAGCCCCTAAAGTAGAACTGCAAAACTGTTCAAAGAGAAAGAGAAGGGTAAGAATGCTAAAACTTTGTTAGATAAAAGTTGTATCTAACAGTTATTTAATGTTATCTGAAGGTAAAGATATGAACATATTAGAAAAATATGTCTGAGTGATGTGTCTGTGGAGTTCTGTTCCAACATTCTGTCATCTGTAAAAAGACATAATCTGATTGGCCCCCCTGAGGGGGGAACAGCCTTACCAGGCCACTGAAGATGACAATGCAGCCACTCCTGATGTGATCTGATAGAGTAAGATCAGAAGGAAGGAAGGAGGACTTCCCCTATCAGTGGACTTGGGGAGGGGCATGCATGAAGAAGGGGGAAGGGTGGAATCAGGAAGGGAGGAGGGAGGGGCTTATGGGAGGATACAAAATGAATAAAGTGTAATTAATTAAAGTTAAAAAATAAAATACTACTATGTATTTAATTAGAATCTGGTCAAGAGAAAGTGAATTCACTCCAACATACATCAATAAATCTTTGAAAATCCCTCCATTTAATAAAATGTAAGTAATCTCACACACTACAAGGAATTTATTTTCTACGTGGAAAATTTGCACCAATCAAATTCCATGCAATTTGTGATTTCTCCACTTCAGGCTTCACATATACTTAAAATGATTTTCACATGTATACACATGTATCTATCTGAATACATTTGCACTTTGGCAAATATGAAGATTTGAGAAGCTATTTGAGGGTTAACGATCAAGTCCTCCATCATGATTACAGGCTCCATCATAAAATCCATGCATAAAATACACTTAATAAATAGAATTCTATGGGTGAAAATTTTTGAAGTCTCATTGCACCCCTCTCATAGTATCTCTTTCTCAAGACTAATGGTATAAAAATTCAGGATTAAATCTAAAAATCTAAAAATCACAAATAAATGATATCTGCTCTTCTTCATATAATTTTTTCTGAAAAAAGAAAATATAACAATATGCTTTATCAATCCATCATGCCTATGGCTAAACACATTATTTTCCAAAAATGTGTGTAATTTTAGTGGTCTGCAAAAGCTCATTAATTTTCTCCACAGGTATTTAAGAGTACAGCCATCACTGGGCTAATAAGCGAGGATAATTTAGTAGACTAATTCAATTTTTATTTGGATGAGGAGTAAAAACAGTGCAGGTACATAGTCTAGAGATCTGTGAAATTCAAGCATCCCCAACTTGAGGATTTTGTTGATGATGGTGCTAAAAAGAAAAAGGTTGTAACTAAGCAACATTTCCCAAGGAAACTGTTATGATTAGAGCCTGAAGTCCCTGAGCTATATTCAGCTGTGATATATTTGAAGTTTAGAATAAGTAATTTTTGTCTGAGCTTGCAGCCTGGGAAATAAAAAATCTCAATGTTTAAGTAGGAGAAACAGGAGGAAAGCAAAAGAAGAGGTGGGAAGGAGAGAAAAGCGAGGTGAATGATACTGTTGTAATGACTTGAATAAGTTCTTCCAAAATGTTGGGTTGGAGTTGAGAGTCTTTTAAATTATTTTTAATTTCTATTCTTGCCTCTTTTTTATATTTCAACCTTTTCTAGGGTATCTAAGTTACACTCATGCTCTGATTAATGAAGTTCAAAGTCCATATTGAATTTTAATCCATAAATCATATAGAAAATGGAAATTAAAGATAAGCATAGTAAAGCCTAAAAATCAGTGACTATAAATTGTAGTATGATTTTAATAAAAAAGATCAGGCAGTATTGTTACTTGCAGGAAAATATTAAGAATACCGGACTATATTGTCCATAAGTTATTTATCTGGTCATTCATTTCACAGCCTCTTGGGAACATTTAAGTGCTTCTCCTCTGTGGCTCCTTTTCATGTCAGTCTAATCACAACTTCTTTTTCTGTTCACCAAACCTTGTAGCCTTTCTTAGAGTATCTCTCTTTCATTGCTTATTTTTATTTGTTTGCTTCTGCTCTGGTTCCTACGCCCAGGAACAAAGTGACTCCTCCTTCTAGAGGTAAGTGTGAGGCAGTAATTTGTGCAAATGGTCAAGAGGGCCCTCACCTGTTACTCCCCATTGTGCACTTCTGGTGAGTTAACTTAGGTCAGACTACTGACATAAAAAAATTAATCAACCAACTAATCAGATGGACAGAAGATCAAGCTAGATATTTTAAAACCTTGAAGGAAAAACTAATTACAACTAATTACTTCAGAATTCATGTTACCAAAATACTACTAATATTATATATATATATGTAATCAACTTGAGATCACCAGGCCTTAATATTTTTGTCAATCAAAGGACAGCTACTTCTAGGCATATATCCAAAAGATGTTCAAGTACACAACAAGGACACCTGCTGAACCATGTTTGTAGCAGCTTTATTCGTAATAGCCAGAACCCAGATGTCCATCAACAGAGGAATGGATACAGAAATTGTGGTACTTTTACACAATGGAATACTACTCAGCAATTAAAAACAAGGAAATCATGAAATCTGCAGGCAATTGGTGGGATCTAAAAAGATCATTCTGAGTGAGGTATCCCAGAAGGAGAAGACATACATGGTATATGCTCACTTATATAGACCTATAAGATATGATAAACAAACTGAAATTTATACACCTAAAGAAGATAAACAAGAAAGAGGACCTGGCAGTAAGATGATCAATCCTTACTTAGAAAGACAAAGGGGATGGACATTGGATGAAGGAGAAAACAAATAATAAGACAGGAGCCTACCACAGAGGGCTTCTGAAAGACTCTGCATACCAGTGTATCAAAGCAGATACTCAGATTCATAACTAAACCTTTGGCAGAGTGCAGGGAATCATAAGATAAAAGGGGGAGGTAATATGACCTGGATAGGACAGGAGTTCCACAAGGACAAAATATATCTGGGCACCAGGGTCTTTTATGAGACTGTATCTCCAACCAATGACCATGTATGGCTATAACCTAGAATCCCTACTCGGAGGTAGTCCATGGTAGCTCAGTATCCAAGTGGGTGCTCTAGTGAGAGGAACAGGGACTATTTCTGACATGAACTCAGTGACTGGCTCTTTGACCTCCCCCCCCCTTCCTTAGGGGTGAACAGGCTGCTAGGCCACAGAGGAGGACATGGCAGCCAGTCCTGAAGATACCTGATAAGCTAGGGTCAGATGGAAGGGGAGGAAGATCTTCCCTATCAGTGGACTTTGAAAGGGGCAGGGAGGAGATGAGGGAAGAAGGGTGGGGTTGAGAGGGAATAATGGAGGGGCTATAGCTGGAATACAAAGTCTATAAACTGTAACAAATATTAAAATAAATAAATAAGTCAATGGACAGAGATCCTGTTCTCTATGACTCAAGAATTTGGAGAATATATTTTCCTTTCAAATAAACTATATTTGTTTTTAATAATAATTTATCACTTTTATTAACCAAATACATTTATAATTGCTAATCAGAATTTCTGATAGATTACTTGCAATCAACTGTAGCATAGGTAAAATTACAAGAAATTAGCTTAGATTCTAATATACAGATCTTACAAGAAAAAAATCTTACTGATTAAAATAGTTTAATATTAGAGATATTTACATAAAATTAAAATTATTTGTGGAGATTTACATCTATTTTTAAATAGGGATTCCATAAATTCACTACCAAACTATTATCTTCTGCAGCTAAATGAAGAGAGGGAAACATAAAAGGAAAGTCGAAATGGTTGCAAATTTTCTTTTAGGCTTTCTAATTATGTTTTATTCCTTCTTTATAGCTGTGCAGGAAATTCAAGTGAGGTAAAAATTGCCTCATCAGTTGCCTGATTGGAAGAACTAATTTAGACTGACTAGGAACATTCTTTCAGAGAACAGGAGATAACCTTGTAATGTGTTAGAGGTGTGTACATGCTCTGTTCTCATCGAGAATAAGCTATTTCCTCTATAGCATGTTCAGTTCTATACAAAAAGTTATTGTTTTGTGTTTCCAGTCATATTGATTCACAAAACATATTTTACTGTCAACAATTGAATTCTATGTAACAATGTATTGCATAAAATGCTTAATAATGCAAAAATATAAACCTCTTCAACAATTGTTCTGTCTTCAGTCTAAAAGTAATGTTAAAAGTCTGATTGTTATCAGACTCACTGAAAAGTACACAAACAAAAATGGTACTTCCTGTCAAGTTGGACTTCTAGAACTAGCTCCATTGCAAGAGATTATGATGCACCCTGAAATGGTATGCTTCAAAGACCCTCCTGTAGTAACCAACTTTGTAGACCACTGAATACTGCGGGACTTCAGTCTAGAAACCCAACTAGCGCTCTGAAGGACTGAAGAAGGAATAACTGACACATGTCCAGAAAAGCTTAGGTTAGGTGGATGGGGTTCATTCTGATGGAAAGGCATCAATCACTTTAACAGCTCATAAAGTCAGCTTTATTATTATTATTATTCCAAATAACACTGTAAAGGAGGAATAGTTGGTCTCAGTTGGATGTGTCTATTGGTGAACATTCAGAGGAAGAAACTGCACTTGCTGGATTTTGTACACACTGGTCGATCATTCATAAAGCACCACGCTTTGCATTTCCAAATCTGGCTTGGGGAAAAGGCGTTACCTCATTTCCATGTGTCCAATATCTTGGTCCCTTTTATGACTGGCTCATGTCAAATAGGGTATTTTAACTCAAAACTCCACTTGCTCTTTAAAGTAGACAAAATGAATACCCATCATTAATTTCCTGCGTATGGTAAACTACCCAATAGAAGTTGATTTCACCTCAACATTATGTCATAAACATAGTGTTCATATATGATAGTCTTAAGAAAATATAAGAAATTAGAGAGAGAGAGAGAAAGAGAGAGAGAGAGAAAAAGAAAGAATATAGAAACTATGCAGAAGAAAGGAAGCATAAGTATTGGTCAGAGTACTCCAGAATTAACAGAATTTATAGAATGAATCTCCTCGTCTCTCTGTCTCTCTGTGTCTTTCTGTCTCGTCTCTCTCTGTATCTCTGTTTCTCTCTTTTTCTGTGTCTCTCCACATCTATATGGGATTTATAGAATGACTTATAGGCAGTGGTCCAACAATGGCTGTTGTGAATGGAGAGTCCAAGAATCCAGTAGCTTCTAAGTTCACAAGACTGAATGTCTCATCTGGCCTTCAGTATACTCTGGAATCCCAAAGAAGTGTGCTCTAATGCCAGTGGATGTATTGATTCCCAAGAAGGTCTAGAACAAGCAGGCAAAGAGCAAAACTTCCTTTATCTGTCTCCTTGTATAGGCTTGTATAGAAGAAGGTGTGGCCCATTCAGAGGTGGGTTTTTCCCGATCAAATGTTTTGAACTAAAGGTGTGTCTTTCTACCTCAAAGATCCAGGTTTGAAAGTGGACCTTCCACTTCAGATTAAGCAAAAATCCCTCACAGGTATGTCCTCCATTTTTTGGTGTATGTGTTTGTGTGCGTGTGTGTGTGTGTGTGTGTGTTAGTTCACTGCAGTTGAAGTCAACTTGACAACCAAGAATAGCCATCACAATAACCAATGTTTGTTCAAGTAAATTTGCACCATATGTGTGAACAAGACTTTCCTAGTGTTTTTACAAACCTCATAAATGTTAACATTGTTTTTAAGATTTTGCTTGAGTACTGGGCATGGCGGCACACTCCTGTCATCCCAGCACTCAGGGAAGCGGAGGCAATAGGCAGCTCAGTCTCCACATGGCCCTCTAATAAGAAGAGCAGGGCCTGTCTGACATGGATTCTGATGCCTGCTCCTCCATCACTTTCCCTTGGCAGGGTGGCCTTATCAGGCCACAGAGGTAGAAGGTTTGATAGACTGGGAATCCTCTTTCTCTACCATCTGACTAAGGGAGGGGTAAATAGGGTGGAAGAGAAAGGATGAGAGCAGCATGAGACGACGGAGGGGGCTGCAATCAGAGTGTAAGATGAATAGATTTTTAAATATAAATTTAAATAAAAAGTAATAAGGAAAAATAAAATGAGCCTCCATGAGGAAGAGTTGTATGTACCTGTGCCTCCATTGTGTGCCACTAGTCACTGTTTCTCATTGAATGGATGCTCTAGTTGTCTAGAAAGGTTCTGTGTTCACTCGCAAAATGAATAAGGGACAAGTGATACTTCTTTTAAACATTCCACTCTCAATCGTCTGTAACGTGTAGAAAACCAACACAAATTTATGTAGCAAACCCATACAAATTTATGGAATTTTCAATAACTGTTATTATGTCTTAACATTGTGAGCAATCTGAAATATATTAGCTGTCCGAGATATAGTACAGTTTGTCAGTTTTGTCTATCTCGTCAAATTACTAATATAATAAATTAATGTGGGCTTTTATATCTTCCTGATTAATAGGTAGACTCTTTATTCCTCCCCAGGTATCTCAGCTGGCCTAATGGCTTACTTAATCAGTAGTTTGAAATAAAAGTATCCCAGTGAGGAATATATTGTCCATGAGTTCTAGAAGTGTCTAACTCCATTTTTTGAGCCCTAAAATTTTATGTCAGAATTCTAGCCATCTATGCTACAGGAATCCTTTAGTGCTTACAGGTTAATTTTAGTTGGTCCTGCAAACAGAATGTGTCATTGGTCAGCTTTGGTATCTTTCAGATGACTTCAGTGCCAGTTGCTATCTACCTGTAACTTCTTAAAAGGTTAAAAGAGAGAACTTAGAGAATAAAAGCAGTTCAATCACAGAATCATAACTAGTAACAAATTTTGGCTTTACATGACTAAATTTGGAGTGTCGTGTTTCACAGCAATTCAAAACTAAAGCAATTATTTTTAATTTCATTGCCTCAGCTACATATATACATATATATGCATATTTATACATACTTACATACATATTATATAAAGATATATATCTCCAGCCCCTTTTATAACTCTGGTATTTTTATTCAGACTTTTCAGTAAGTTTATCATTTTATAACCTGATACCACAGATCAAAGACAAGCAGTCATTTGTTCTCTAAGAGGAAGACTCCAATAGCTCTAAACTAAGATTAGAATGGGAAGTCACAGACTGTATTAATTAAAGTGAAATTTACAATATACATACATATTCATGACATGAAAAAGTTCACTGTGCCACAATTATGTTCTCTTATGCATAGGATGCAGTTGCCCTCATGCTAATAAAAAAAAAAGAAAGAAAGACCTGAATAACACTTGCAAATGTGAGAAAACAAGAAGTATCTGGGTAAAAAATACTTCATGAGAAATTTGAGCAGCGAGGGAGAATTACAACTCAAAGTTATTTACCAGGGATTTTAATAGGCAGCTATATGAACACTAGCAAATGTGCAATACAATATTACTCATGAATTATTTTTTAAATCTTTAACACTTTCGAAAACTAATATATACTATATATAAGCTAAATCATAAATGAACAATTTAATATAATATAAAGTTTTTTCTGTTAAAACTGAATGTAATAGTAATCTTCATAATTTTTCATATTTCTTTTTTATAATTAATTTTTATTTTTTATATTAATCACAGTTTATAAACTTTGTATCCCAGTTGTAGCCCCTCCCTCATTCCCTCCCAACCCCACCCTTCCTCCCTCATTTCCTCCCTGCCCTTTTCCAAGTCCATTGATAGGGGAGGGCCTCCTCCCCTTCTATCTGACCCAGCTTATCAGGTATCTTCAGGACTGGCTGCAATGTCCTCCTTTGTGGCCTAGTAAGGCTGCTCCTCCCTCGGGGTGGGGGGGTCAAAGAGCTAGTCATTGAGTTCATGTCAGAAATAGTACCTGTTCCCCTTAGTAGGGCAACCCTCTTGGATGCTGAGCTGCCATGGGCTACGTCTGAGCAGGGGTTCTAGGTTATATCCATACATGGTCGTTGGTTGGAGAAAGAGTCTCATAGAGGGCCCCAGTGCCCTGATATATTTTATCCTTGTGGCGCTCCTGTCCTCTCCCGGTCATATTAACTCCCCCTTTTATCGTATGATTCCCTGCACTCTGCCGAAGGTTTGGTTATGAGTCTCCGCATCTGCTTTGATACCCTGCTAGGTAGAGTCTTTCAGAGGCCCTCTTAGTAGAGGAGATTTAATGTATCACATAAATACCCCACAAAATCTTGAGCTAGGCAGTGCATATGAATCCCTACTATTTTGTTCATACATTTACACACATCTTCAAATGAGTAGAGGTGTAAGACTTGCACTGAAATTTTGGAAGGAAATCCTTGGATGTTTTCTCCAGATATGACTAGGACGTAATTAAAAATTATTCATCCCCCAAAAGAAGTTACCTAAAAGAACACAAGGATGAAATAAAGTCTAAAGGAATAGCCTAAATGATGGCATCATTTCTATCCACACCCCATCTCTCAATTTTAAGAAGGTTTCCTTTTGTGCTAAACACTGCACCCTAATTTACATTCCTACTTTAATTTTATTACCCACTAGTATGACAGCTATAGCATTTATGCCCATCTAACTCTGGTTTGTATGATAGATGAGACTCAGGGGAAAAGTTTCATATTTCCTATTATCTTTTATAAACTGTAATGTTGATCAGTTAAAAAGAGAAGCGATTTATTCAATTTGTCATGAATGCATATGTGACACAGAATGACAGTGTGGTGTATTCACTCATAAATGGCTTAGCAAGATGAGGCTTTTATTGTGGGTTTGAAGTTAAAGGGAGACTTTTGATCTCATCTTTCTCGAGGGATTCTAATGAGCAAGAAATGATTAGACACCAGCCATCATTATTTTCACTCGGAACACACGAGAGGAGCCTCTGGTGACCCAGAGTATCAACTTCCACCTGAGCTACAGAAATAGGACAAATGGAGGGACAAGCAATTATGTTCAGGCATATTTGTGCACTCTGTGCTTTGGGGGAAAGAAATCTATGACAGAGCTAGCAATAAAGTGAAATTGACTCATTGGAGGAAGCTGTCCATTAACAAGCAGCATGGTATGCCTGAAAATATACTCATAAAATGAATAAAAGCACAAAATTATTCACAATGCTGTCCCTCTGTTATTAATGAACATTCAGAAAGGAAGGAGACTTTTTTTTGTCATTCTTTCATTTATTCAGTTCATTTACTCTAAATCAAAGGATACTAGGATAAAGCATCTCTCATGGAGAAAATAGAGATGGATGAAAATTATCACAAAGGGTTAACAAAAGTATTTCCTAATTAAAGTTTATGCTAAAATATTTCTTAAAATATCTAAAAATATATGAAATGATTTTAACTGTTTTTTTAAGAATTGTGTGTATGTGAGAGTGTATTCACAAATATACTGAACTATATTTTACTTATCTATAAACAGCCTGAACACATTAAGTAATTAATGCTTGTCAGTTACTTTGAGTGAATACCATTTAGGTCAAATGCTATATTTGAAGTAAGTAATGATAATAAAGGTAACAGGGTTAGCCAATTATGTAGGTTATTTTCTAGCAGGCTTAAAGCACACTAATTTGTTTTTTCTGGTATTTAGTGTTTTTTTTTTTTTTCCTTCAAAGGGAAAGCAAGCATCATCTATTAAAAAAACACTTTATGTGAGAGAAGTATTGATTTCTGAAGTGTTTCTAAGTCATGTAATACCTATAGATAACACAGTCAATCACTCTGATTCAGAGAACCAAAGAAAATGAGGAAAGCCATATCCCCACTTTCTGTCAAGGAGATTGGGATTGGACACCTCCTCCTCTTTTTCCTTATCCACAAAAGCCAGAACCTGATAGGTCTTGTGATCTTAAAACTTCTTCCAAAATGTCAGGCTTTTAGAAATGGAAGCAATTACTAGCTCATAACACTTATGTTACACTATATATTTTTTTCAAAATAATTCTGAAATATTATTGGGAAACATGATTCAAATCAATGGGTCAATAGTCCATTAATATTTCTGGTAAATGTATGAATGACACTGAGAAGGGGCTAACACTACTTATTTCCTTCTCTGATGAAATTTCTCTAATAGACCTAAACGATTTGCTAGAAAAAATATTCTTTATCTTTAAAATGCCCTTAGAATCAAGCTTGAAGCTTAAAACTACATACATACATAGATGGATCACCTACTTTTAAGTCTTTCCTAATACTATAAGACCCTGAGGATAACATCATCTAAGATTATTACTATGAAACTCTGGCCCATCAGTAGTGCTGTTTCAAGGCTCCCCATTATTAAAAAAAAAAACTGAATTAATTTCTGACATAATCTCATCTCGTTTGGACTGAAGATCATCCAAAATGTGGGAAGGTGGGGCATGGGAAGTTAGTATTTCAGGCCTCACTATTTCATGTATAACTTTGTCTGCTATAATTCTGACAGTTTTGAAATGTCTAATGGTGGTAAAAATCTATGAAAAATTTTAAAATTAGTTTCTTTCATCTATCTATCTATCTATCTATCTATCTATCTATCTATCTATCTATTTATTTATTTCAGTTTATTCACTTCGTATCCCAGCTGTAGCCTCCTCCATTGTGCCTACCTAATCTCACCCCCTCTTCTTCTTCTCCTCCCATGCCCCCTAACACAGTCCACTGATAGGGGATGTACTCTTCCACTTTCATTGACCCTAGCCTATCAGGTCTCATCAGGACTGGCTTCATTCTTTTCCTCTGTTGCCTGGTAAGGCTGCACACCCCTAGGGGAGATGATCAAAGAGCCAACCACTGAGTTTATGTCACAGACAGCCTCTGCTCCCCTTACTAGGGAACCCACTTGGAGACTGAGCTGCCATGGGCTACAGCTGAGCAGGGATTCTATATTATTTCCATGCATGGTCCTTGGTTGGAGTATCAGTCTCTACAAAGACCCCTGTGCCCAGATTTTTTGGTTTTGTTGTTTTCCTTGTGGAGCTCTTGTCCCCTCCAGGTCTTTCTATCTCCCCCTTCTTTCATAAGATTCTATGCACTCTGCTCAAAGTTTGGCTATGAGTCTCAGCATCTGTTTTGATACCCTATAGAGTAGAGTCTTTCAGAGGCCCTCTGTGGTATCCTCTTGTCCTGTTCCCTGTTTTCTCTTGTTTCCAAAGTCTATCCCATTTGTCTTTCTGAATGAGGATTGAGCATCTTACTTAAGGTCCTCCTTGTTGTTTAGCTTCTTTAGAACTATAGATTTTATTATGTTTATCCTATTTTATATGTCTAATATCCACTTATAAGTGAGTATATACCATGTGTCTTTCTGCTTTTGGGTTACTTCACTCAGGATGATCTTTTTCTAGTTTCAAAACTTCAAGTATATAAAGAAAGAAATCGAAGAAGATATCAGAAGATGGAAAGATCTCCCATGTTCATGGATTAGTAGGATTAACATAGTGAAAATGGCCATCATGCCAAAAGCAATCTACAGATTCAGTGCAATTCCCATCAAATTACCAACACAATTCTTTACAGAACTTGAAAGAAAAATTCTCAATTTCATGTAGAAAAACAAAAATCACAGAATTGTTAAAACAATCCTGTACAATAAATAACAGATCATCTGTACGTATTTCCATCCCTGATCTCAAACTGTACAACAGAGCAACAGTAATAAAAATGGCCTTGTACAGGCATAGAAACAGAATGGTGGATCAATGAATGTGAATAGAAGACCCAGGAATAAAATTCCTTTCATTTTATTTCAAATTTTCTGTTACAAATGTCACTATTGCTTGTTCATTGATTATTTCTTCCTTTTTTATACATGCAAATATCAAGTATTTTTGAGCATGTCTTCTACTTTTTCTTATCTAAAATTTTTATGAATATTTCCCATGAACACTGAATTTTACAATTTGAGACCAACATATTTTTCTCCAAAACCATCTCAATAAGTCCTCTCCATTGTCACAATTGTGATCCAGGAAAAAAATATAGGGTAGCTAAATACTCTCAGGAGAACAAAGAACACTAGTAAAAACAGAAGGGTAATTACACACTGTCTCCAGTACTCCGAATCTTTCACCAAGCTCAATGACTCCCCTTTGTTCACTCTGTGACTGAGAGCTTTCAAGATTTTTAATGACTTCTTACTCCTCCACTCCCTTCAGTGTCAAATCTAAACTGACTATGGCCACAGAATTTGACACAGTCACAGTTACCTGGAAAAGCAGATGTTACAGCCCTTTCCGTGTGTCATCCTCACCAAATTAAATTAATCAGCATTCCTAAAACACCATGTTCTAGTCAAAATGTTTTTTTCTTCATGTTGATGTTTATGTAACTCCATATATATTACTTATAAACGGGCTCAAGAAACAAGGACACTATTTTTAGTAAAATTCTGTGTACCTCATAATTGCCATAATAAATGCCTTGTTATAGCACAACAGTTAGGACAGGATACCCTTATGAGGCAGGAACTAACTGTATTTCTACTGGTAGCCAGGGGAAAGGTACCATCATGGAAGAAGCTTCAAGTTCTTCATTGACTTGGCAGTAAAAATAAGTGCTGTGATTAAAAGAAAGATTAAGGCTTAAAAATGCAAAGTGTTGAATGCACAACAAGATAAATATGAAGAGTTTTAGCTGAGTATGAGACCCAGCAAAACAGATAAAAATAGAACCCTTGACCAGTGGTTATTGATGGGGTCAGGTTCTCCTTGCCCCACATACAACTTTACATAAGCCGGACAAAGAGAAGTCATGTGCAGAGCAGTATTGCCTGCATTATTTTTTCTACTGTAGCTAATTATGATTGGCTAAATTATAGGTAGATAAAGCCTACATTTATTTCAGGAAATGGACCCAAATCAGTCTTTCTCAACCTTCCTAATACCGTGTCTCTTTAACATAGTTTCTCGTGTTGTGGTGACCCTTAACCATAAAATTTTTTCCATTGATACTTCATAACTGTAATTTTGCTACTGTTATGAATCATAATGTAAATATCTGTGTTTTCTGATTATCTTAGGTGACCTCTGTGAAAGTGTTATTCAACCCTCAAAGTGGTTTTGACTCACATGTTGAGAACAGCTGCCACAAAGCACAGAGTAAGGAGTCAACTAAGAAGATACAATATTTCAGTCACCTCCTGGTTGCTGTGAAAATAAAGAAAGCTTAGCATATTTAATAGTACTCAAGACACAAAGTTGGAGGTAATTCTGCCAATGAGTGACTAACAGCTAACAAAAAATTAAGATTATCATGTGTGAGTGCATTTAGATATCTTCTTTTTTTGTAAAATAAAATATCTGAAGAGAAACATTTTAGGAAAGTTTATTTAACAAATGGAGAATAATGTTTTTTTATGTCAGGAAATCATGGCATCAGAGTATGGATTACTTTGCTACATAACACCTGAAGCTTAGAAGCAGACACAATTTGATTTTCTCCATTTTTTTTTTTCCTTTTCATTCCAGGTCACCAACCTGTGGAATGATGTCACCTACATGTAGAGTAATATTTTTTATGGCAATTAAACAAATCTTAAAATCCTTATGCAATTTCCAGAGGTTGTTAAACCTGGTCAATATAAGTGGATGGATATTATCCATAACAATCTATGCCCCCATCAACCTGACATCCAAGTACATTTAGCTGTACTCCAAAGAATAATGCCCATCTTATAATGGAAACTGTGTTCACTCCAACTTCAGATGTTTGCATAGTCTCTAACATTTCCAACACTATTAAAAGGTGTAAGTATAGTGTCTTTCCTAAAATTTAGTCTCTTTTTAAAATTTTTCAACTTTAAAAAATTTTATTTGTATTGGGTGCTTTGTCTATTTATAAGCCCCATTCATCTGCAGTGCTCACAGAGGCTGGAAGAGGGCACTGAATCCCTTGGAACTTCAGTTATAGACAGTTGTGAATTGCCATGTGGCTGCTAGGAATCAACCCTGGGTCCTCTGAAAGAGTAGCCAGTGTTATTAAATACTATGCAATCTGTATAGCAGCAAAGCTCATTCTCTGACCATTAAAATCCATATCACATAAAAAATATTGCAGACTTGCAACACACAGTGAAATAGAGTAAACATTCCCATTTTTGAAAGGTATGAGTGGAGGAAATACTGGACCAAAGCAGAACTCACGACAAACACCAAAACCTCATGCTCTGTATCTAACATCTGCTACTGGTGTTGAAATGTCCTTGGCTCCAAGAGCCAGGGTATCTCCTCCATTCCAGATCTGCTGCCAGTAGCGTATACAGTCTCTTCCTTGTGCCACCTCCACTCTGTTGCTTCTGTTTTACTTGGTGAACACATTATGTTGTTAGCATCTTCAAAATAATGAGATTGTCACTGCAACTCTGACTTCATCTTCACAGCTTCATGTGACGACTTCCTTGCGTCTCTCTCACAGGTATCCCAACCCTGCCAAATAGTCATAGTGGTCTTTGGAATCAATAACACAAAACTCCACAGACTCCTCAGTTATGAACACTTCATACCTTCAAAACTGGTGGAGATAGGTGGTATGGTAAAATAGCTGATGACAGTTCCAAATGGAGCCCGACTCCTATATAAAAAAACTGCTGGAGCCTCAATGTGCTTCGGGTAATGATTCTGTAAAAATTATTTCCTATTTAGATGTTTTGCTTAGGGGAACCCCTTCTGCAGCATTCTCAATTTAGGTGTTTTCCTTCTTAGTAAGATAACACTTTTACAAGATGGAGATTTCATTTACTGGGGTCTTACTCTTGGGGACACTTTCTTGTCCCATCACAGAATAGGTTTTTTTCTTTAATAATCTATTTAGCAATGCTAATCTGTCTAACAGTTGCATCTGCTTTTTTAGTACCTACCTTTTCCACAACTTTAAGCTTCCATATTCCTATACATAATGATACTTGTTGGCAGTGTTTTTATTCATTCATTTTTTTTCCTAGATAGCTGGATATTAGAAGTTATCAGTAATCATGGAATAGCCTGAATAAGCCTGAATACTACCTCACCTGGAGATTTCTTCTGCAAAGCCAGTTAGTCTATGAGTTTTGAATTCAGTTTCTCTCAAGTTCTCAGAACAGAATATAGCCAAATTATTTCACAGAATATAATATGAATGACCCTTGCAACAGCTCCTGATAGATTCTTTATTTTCTAAACTTTCATGAGTTTGACATCTACTGGCCACATTTCTCCCAGATTTTTAGTCCCCTAATTCCACCAGAGTATCCTATTAAGCTT
Organism: Meriones unguiculatus; assembly: GCF_030254825.1. Lineage (NCBI taxonomy): Eukaryota > Metazoa > Chordata > Mammalia > Rodentia > Muridae > Meriones > Meriones unguiculatus. The sequence continues at coordinate 70,825,405 of NC_083359.1, forward strand.
TGTTTCCAGTGCTGGTTCTAAAACTCATACCTCTAAACTCCACCACATCACTCTCAAAATCCAGTTTCAAATTCTTGTTGCCACATAGGTTTCTCAGTAGCAGTCTCACTTCTAGTACCAATTTTCTATATTAACATTTTATATTATTAATAATAGATAACCAAACTCATGATGAAAGCAATTTGAGGGTGGAAGGGGTTTGGGACTGATAGTTTGAAAGTATATGCATTGCAACAAGTACAGTGTGTCTGTAGGAGCATGAGAAAATTGATTACATATCTTCGGCATTTACTAATTATAGAAAGCTGAATACTTGCTCATAGCTTGACTTCTTCATTTTATTCCATCTTGAACCATAACTCATAGAATGATGCCACATAGAGTCAGGGATAGTTTTTCCATATCAACTAGTCTAACTTAGAAATTCACTTAGACTTGGGCCCAAAGTTTGTTTCCTAGTTAGTCTAGATATTGTCAACTACATAATGAGCATTACTCATTAGTGGATATAGAGTAAGTGGTAATCACTTTAGTCAAGAAAGTAATCCCATAAAACTAGAATCAAGTTCTTCTATTCCCCAACGGCATCACAGAATGTGGTTCCCCACATTTTACCCTGCCCAAGTGAAGAATCTGAAAACTAATCAAGAATGTACTCAGAGACAACAAGGATTAGTAGCTACAACTGTACCATTCTCTTCCTTTGTGTTTTTCACTTGGGCCGCTTAGGACCAAAGCTCTGACTTTTTTTTTTTTTTCTGATGGTGATTTACTATAGATTCAAGTATTAGAGACACATTCTAATTCCTAGTATCATTTAATATTGAGTCTGGTTTTGGCAATGATGTAGGTACTGTTTTATGTGGCTACTTCTCATTAGAAGAATGATCAACTTAAGAGTGAGTGTGTACCATGTGTGTCTTTTTGCTTCTGGATTACCTCACTCAAGATGATTTGCCTGAAAATTTCATTATTTTCTTGTTTTTGTAGCTGAGTAGTATTCCATTGTGTAACTGTATCACAATTTCTGTATCCATTCCTCTGTTGAGGGACATCTAGGTTATTTCCAGCTTCTGGCTATTTAGAATAAAGCTGCTATGAACATAGTTGAACAAATGCCCTTGTCGTATAGTTGAGCATATTTTGGCTATATGCCTAGGAGTGGAATAGCTGGATCTAAAGGTAGCGCTATTCCTAATTTTCTGAGAAAGTGTGAGATTGTTTTCTAAAGTGATTGTACAAGTTTACCTTCCCACCAGCAATGGAGGAAGGTTCCCCTTTCTCCACATCTTCTCCAGCATGTGTTGTCACTTGAGTTTTTGATCTTAGTCATTCTGATGGGTATGAGGTGAAATCTCAGGGTAATTTTGATTTGCATTTCCATGATGACTAAAGACAATGAGCATTTCTTTAAGTGTTTCTCTGCCATTCAATATTCTTCTATTGAGAATTCTCTGTTTATCTATGTACCCCATTTTTATATTGGATTACTTGTTTTGTTGGTGCTTAATTTCTTAAGTTCTTTATATATTCTGGCTATTAGCCTTCTGTCAGATAAAGGGTCGCCTAAAGAAACTAAACAACAAGGAGCATCCTAGGGAAGATGCTCAATCCTCATTCAGTAGGACTAAAGCAATAGACATTGGAAGGAGGAGAAGACAGGGAACAGGACAGGAGCCCACCACAGAGGGCCTCTGAAAGACTCAACTTATCCAAGTATGGAAGCAGGGACTGAGACTCATAGCCAAACTTTGGGCAGAGGGCATGGAATTTTATGAAAGAAGGGGGAAAATAGAAAGACTTGAGGGGAACAGGAGCTCAGAAGGAGACCAATAGAACCAAAACAAAAAACAACTGAGCCCTTGGGAGCCCTGCGGAGACTGATACCTCAATCAATGACAAGGCATGGAGAGGACCTAATATCTCAGCTCAGATGTAGCCCATAGACTCAGTATCCAAATGGAGTCCCTATTAAGGAGAGCAGGGGTTTTCTCTGACATGAACTCAGTGAAAGGCTCTTTGATCACCTCCTCCTGGGGTTTGCAGCCTTGCCCGTTCTCAGAGGAAGACAATACTACTGGTCCTGATGAGATCTGATATTTAGAATCAGAGGGAAGGGGAGGAGGACTTCCCCTATCAGTAGACTAGGGGAGGGATTTAGGGAGAGAAAAAGGAAGGAGGGTAGAATTGGAAGGAGATGAAAGAGGGGGCTACAGCTGGAATATAAATTAAGTAAATTGTAATAAATGATAATAAAAATGTAAGAACTACTAAATAATAAAATAATTGAGAAGAAGAAGAATGATCAAAACTGTTGGAGAAACAGGTACCTTTTCTCTTGTTCTTCTTTCTTTGGCTCAATATATTTTGGGTCATTCTATTGAAAAATATTCACTTTTGTCACCATATTCCCTGGTCTTTAATCAAACTATATTTAAGTATGACAGACTCAACACAAAATAGGTTTAGCCTTGAGCTGATTATTAACTCACAGAACTGAGTGGTAATTGGAGATTTTGGCCCAACAGATCCCACTGACCAGGAACTACTTGTCTCCCACTCTCCAGGCTCATGCTTTCCTTTTTTTTTTTTTTTTTTTTCAATGCAGTTTATTCAGGAACCTTGAACAATCCTCGGACCCCGGGGAAAGCCAGCCCACAGCTTAAATAGCCTCTGGGTAGCCAGCCCCAGCATGCCACGGGGGCAATGCAGATAGGTCCACCTACACGGAAGCAAGCCAGATCCTCGGCCTTCGCCAAAGGTGGAGTTGTTCGTGACAGAGAGCGCTCCCCATCGGGAAGGCGGAGGGCGGGAACCAGCGCCATCTTTAAGGCGCGGCGTTCATGCTTTCCTTTTTATACACTCCCTACTACTCAGCCCTTTTCTCCTCGGCATCATTTCCAAACACTCTCTTTTGTTGAAGAATTGCATTAGATTTAGGTTTACAGACTGCCAGGAGCATGTCTTTAACAAACCATTGCAGCAGGGAGAGATGGTGAAACTGATTATCAAAAACACTGAGCTTATTTACAGGCTTAGGAACAATGCGCCCAGAGTGAAACAGGAAAGAAGACAAGACAAATAGCCTGTGGGTTTTATTACATCTTAAGTGATTAACAAGCTTTTATGAATTCTAAGTAAGTCTCAGATTATTCTTACTTTATGACACAATTTCGGGCATATTAAAATTCACTCTAACATAGTGTTATTAAAAAAAAAAAAACACAAAAGGAAAGCCTTCAGGGCACTTTTGAACATTCTTTCTTTTCTTCATGTTCAGAATATGGGAGGAATGTTCAGCAACAGCGAGTGGTGCCAAAAAGGCAAAGAACAAAGAAAAGTGTGGCTGCAGTGAAAATCATATGCCAAAAATTGAAAACACAAATGTGATTGTGTAATAAGAACGACTCTAATTTTTAGAATTAATATTAGCAAATCGCTATAAAGGGAAGTATCCAGACTGAAAAAAAAAATAAAAGAGGATGCATACAATTATGTATAGAACTGTAGAAAGAAGATAATTACTTCCTTCTGTGAGAAGTAGAATCATGAAGACTTCTGGAAAAAGCAAAAAGTCTTCTGAGGTTTGTACTTCAGTACAAAGTATATGGTTGTATTCTTATGGTTGTTAACTACTGAGTCATAGTTTAGAAGCCACTTTACACACATGCACATCAGACATTGTAAACAGATTAGTATATCCATGCTAACTTTTCCTTCCTGCAAACTTTTTTCAGAGTGAAACAAAAGCTGAGAATATTTATAGGGGGATTTATTCAGACCTGGAGATGAAAGCTTTTCATGGGAGAAGAGTAATGTGTGGAAACTTACATGCTCATGAGCTGTGTCAGAAAGGATTTCTTCTCTTCTATCTTAGTATCTTCTCTCACATAGAGAGAGATGCACCAGCAAAAGATTACTTGCATCAATTGCTTTTCTTCAAAGAGGAAGGGATAAATTAATAATTCTTTTCAGCTTCTTGTCTTTTTTATATTTATATTTATGAGAGCGGCTCTGTGGCTACCTGCCTAAAGGGATAACATGAGTTTTTCTTTTCTTTTCTTTTCTTTTCTTTTCTTTTCTTTTCTTTTCTTTTCTTTTCTTTTCTTTCTTATAGTATAAGACTTATAAGAGCATAATTTTCCATTTTGGAAAACAAGAGGGGTTTGAAGTTTGTGAAAGTAGTAGTTTAAATTCAAGAAAATGTTAAGATTTGTGCAGTAAGAATGGAAGTTTTTTGTTTTGTTTTGTTTTGTTTTAATCACAGGTCCTTTAATTTTATCCCAGCCATAGTCCGTCCCCTCCCCTTTTTCCTCCCAATCCCAGCCTCCCTCCCTCATCTCCTCCCTGCTCCCTTCCGAGTCCACTGGTAGGGGAGTGGACTCATCTCACCTAGCTTATCAAGTATCTTCAGGACTGGCTGCAATATCCTTATCTGTGGCCTAGCAAGGCTGCTCCTCCCTCTGGAAAGAAAACACAAATTGAGAAAGCCATGGAGCTGGAGACCTTACAGAAAAGAAAAGGAACCACAAAGGTAAGCATCACCAACAGAATACAAGAGATTGAAGAGAGAATCTCTGGTGCTGAAGATATACTCGCAGAAATTGATATTTCTCTCAAAGAAAAAATAAAATCAAAAAAATCCCAAACACAAACCATCCAAGAAATCAAGGATACCATGAAAAGGCAAAATCTAAGAATAATAAGAATGGAAGTTTTAATACACACATGTTAAATGAAAATAATGAGAATAAGGTATATGGCAGAGTATTGAGATAGAGTTTTTACTGTATAAAGGAAGGACATATGAACAGTTTTCACAGGTGAAACTTCTTAGGCATCATGGTTGTATTCTGATGACTATTTATAAGCCACAAGAATAACCATGATGTTTCAAATGTATGAGACATATGATTTTTTGGCTCGTGCTTCAGAGAATACAAATGGACGTAAAAAATAATATTAGTCTCTTAAAAACTGAAGCCTTCTAAGTTGAGCACAAGTCACAGGCATTTCATTTAGCATCTAGCTCAATCTTCATAAGGCAGCTGGTGAAACATTATAAATGAGTTTGTAAGAGTTTAGATCTTATTCCTTCAAGGAAAATATAACTTGCTATTTAAGACCCAAGTCAATTGTGTTCGAGGTAAACTAGAGGAACTTAATATGTATGGTTACAAATTGTTAATTCTAAGCCTTAGGAGATAATATTAGATAAACTGCTTCTAATATTTTCCTATATATCCAAGAGGAAACATAACATTCTAAACAGTTGTAGAATGGAATTCAGAGTGACATGGTTATAACAGAAGGACATATAGATGTTGAGTAGCTGGACAAAAGAAGACTCCAAACTCTCTACAATTAATTAAAACCTGAGGACAAAATTAAGTAGAAATATTAACAGAGAATTAATAGAAGCAGTAGTAGAGTGAATACAGACAGGACCTGGATGGATACTCATCTTATGAAGGAGTGCTTTCTAGAAGAAAGATAAATATTTTGGGGTCAAAATGGCTCAGCTCATAAGAACACTCATCAAACCTGATGAGTAAGTGTGTTATCTGGTACTAGTATTGTAAGAAGGGGAGAAAAGACTCCTGAATGTTGTCCACCATTCCTCTACTTGCTTTCTAGGGAACACACACACACACACTGGGGCATATAAAAAAAAAACTAAATAAATAAGTAGTACAAGAAGACCAGAGAAATCAGTAGGCTTTCTTTTTTTATTTTTTTACCTCTTCATGAACACACATATACATACACATTTGCCTGCATGAACATACACACGTACACACATGAATTATTTAAAAAATAAACAAATGTGGCTGGCAAATATTGTAAAAAATTATTTCATTCACATCACTAGGATAGAGCCTCATAAGGAAAAATGAAGTAAGACTTATGAAAATAAACAATACAAATGACTAAAATTAGAAAAGGGAGGTGTTCTCAGAAATCTCTATAGAAGCTCAAATATATCACAAAGCAGTGTTTTGACAGTATTATGCTGACTACCTGACTACATAAAATGAATACATTTGAAAAAATATAAAAAGTAGGTAAAGGTGCTCAAAAAAAGAGAAACCTATAGCAAGTAAAGAAATTAAATTAGTAATTAAAAATATCCACAACTGAATGTCCAATCCCAAATGTCTTCGGTGGTAAATAGTAGCAAACATTTAAGAAAAGTAATATCATAAGCCACAAACATCTTAAAAAGAGTGGAGGAATTATGTCACAACAGTTATGGGACTTCTATTGTCCTAACATTAACTTCCAATAAAGATATAAAAAAAAGAAAGAAAAGAAAAGAAAAGCACTGTCCAATATACCTCATGAGCATGTAGGAAGGAGACGAACAGATCCAAAAATCTGGGTCCAGTGGGGGCCTGCTGAGATAGATGAATCAACCAAGGACCATGCATGGGGAAGACCTAGAGCCCCAGTTCAAATGTATCTCATGGGCAGCTCAGTTTCCATAAGGATTCCCTAGTAAGGGCAGTGGGGGCAGACACTGGCATGAATTTGGTTGCCTGCACTTTGATAACCCCCTGCTGGTGGGGTGGACTTACCAGGCCACAGAGAAAGAGGATCCAGACAGTCCTGATGAGACCTGATAGGCTAGGGCCAGATAGTAGGAGAGGAGGACCTCCCCTATCAGTGAACTAGGGGAGGGACATGGTGGGAAGAAAGAGGGAGGGAGGATGGCATCAGGAGGAGATGAGGGAGGGAACTATAGCTGGGATACAAAGTGAACAAATTGTAATTCATAATAATAATAATACAATAATAAATAAAAGTTTTTGAAGAAAAATATTAAGAAATTGAAGTGAGAAATGAATATTAGAGATAGTAAAATGATCAAGTGGATATTTTCTTAGAGATTTAATTTAAGTTTCACAAACATCTATAAGTGAGTCAGTATTGTATATTATAGAAATAAAGAATAAAGTGCAGCAACATATGATGATCATGACTCTAATCATTGACTGCATTTGGAGACAGTGGAGAGAAGGAAATATATTTCAGGGCAACTTGAGCTACACTGCAAAATCTTTTTTCAAAAACAAAGAAAGGAAGAAAGAAAGAAAGAAAGAAAGAAAGAAAGAAAGAAAGAAAGAAGGAAGGAAGGAGGAAAGAAAGAGAAAGAAAGAGCAAAATAGTGATTTTCTCAATAAACACATCATTACCAAAATATAAACATACCCTTACTCTTTATAAGAACTCCACAGGCTACAAACACACAGGAACGTCCTTGAACTCTTTAAATACTTCTAGATGCCATGGTTAGGACAGGCATTAGGGTTTAAATTTGCCTTAGGGCTTCACCCTGCAGAGCAGGGCTCTTTCTGAGTTTGGCTGGTCCCATGTTGTTCACACCAGTATTGCACAAGTAAACACGGTCTTCCATTCTAATTTCCATTTTACCTCTCAGGGCTTACAGATAAGTAGAACAAATGATTAGTTTCCCCCATGCTAGTGTGAATACCATCTTCCAGCACCAGTAAAGCTGTCTACTATGGGTGAAATTTTCAGGCAATATTATATAGTTTTCTCTATGTTCTATGATTCAATTATGAGGTGTTTTCAGCAATAGAATTTCATTGCTGAGCTCTGGAAGGTAAACAAAAGTATAAGGACAGTGGAATTGTCAGCCTTAAATGTGACATTTCTATCAAACTCTGTCCTCCCAAGGGTCAGGTATATTTGCCAAAGAGAGGAAGAAAGACTGTATCAGCCAGAGGTGGCGAATGTTATTTTCCAGATAGAGCAGTGATGTTGCATAAATAACCTTAACAGTGCTTGTGACATGATGCACAAAACCTCTGTGAATTCAAGCTAGGCAAAAATTCTCAGCAGGGAGAGGTGAGGTAGAACAAAGTTCAGTCCCTAACGCAGCAGTGATTGACAGTTGATGGCTTCTAGGAGAGAGAATGTCAGTGTCAGTTTCTTTCAGACTGTTGCCTCCAGTAGAGCAACAAAGCCCAGGTAATGTCACACACACACACACACACACACACACACACACACACACACGGACTGCAAAAACTGGACTTGGTTTTTCTAAAGAGCACACAGAATTGGAAAAGGAAATAGAATACATATGGAAGGGGTTTAGCTAAGGAGGTGAACATGATCAAAATACACTTGCATTGACTTCTCAATGAAAAAGAAGTGCTTCAAAAATCTAAAATAGTTAAAATAAAATGGCAGCAAGGCTATGTTGGGAAGTCAAACCTTTTAATTTGCTTGTTTTAAATTTTTTATTAATTACACTTTATTCATTTTGTATCCCCCCATAAGCCCCTCCCTCCTCCCCTCCCGATCCCATCCTCCCTCTCCTTTCTGCATGCATGCCCCTCCCCAAGTCCACTGAAAGGGGAGGTTCTCCTCTCCTTTCTGATCTTAGTCTATCAGTTCTCATCAAAAGTGGCTGCATTGTCCTCTTCTGTGGCCTGTAAGGCTGCTCCCCACTCAGGGAGAGGTAATCAAAGAGCAGGCTAATCAGTAATCAGTTCATGTCAGAGGCAGTCCCTCTTCCCATTACTATGTAACCCACTTGGACTCTGAACTGCCATGGGCTACATCTGTGCAGGGGTTCTAGGTTATCTCCATGAATAGTCCTTGGTTGGAGTATGAGTCTCTGGGAAGTTCCCTGTGTTCAAATTTTCCTGTTCTGTTGCTCTCCTTGTGGAGTTCCTGTCCTCTCCAGCTCTTGCTTTTTCCCAGTTCTTACATAAAATTCCATTCACTCTGCCTGACACTTGCCCATCAGGCCCAGCATCTGCTTTGATAGTCTGCAGGGCAGAGGCTTTCAGAGGCCCTCTGTGGCAGGTTCCTAGCTTTTATCAAAATAGATGTTTTAAGAGGAATTTTAATTTAGGGGTGTACATTATAACCTTCAGAGAAAGATATGGTATGGATAGTTAGTTCTATATTTACATTTTAAATAATAATTTTCTAAAATGTTTCTTTTGAGAAACAAAAGATCTGTAAAATATCATTAAGAAAAAAAAGTCTATAATAAATGATTCAAAACACCATGAAGTAGTAATAGATTAAATAAAATTCAAAATTTTGTTTTGTTTTGCTTTTTTTTTATAATTTAGATGGACTCCGATTCTTTGATATGGTAATCAGCAAAGTGAGTCTCACAATAGATACATAATTTTGCATTGCTAATCTGAATATCTAATTATATCAAACAGAAAATTTGAGTATCCTATAGACAATAGCTAAAGAAATGTTGCTATTGCCCATATCCTAATATGGAAGGTTAGTTGCTGTTTTGCAAACATAACAAATTGTAAAAACTGGATGTATCATTGGGAATTTTTCATAGTTAATCTAATGCTGTCTTAGGTAAATAAGCTAAATATGGCCTAGCACAAAGCTGTAATATCTCTTTTTCATCATATTCTACTTCACATGTATGGATTTTAACAGGTATACCTAAAATTCTAGCACAAACTGCACTTGCTAACAGAGATTTTTTTTTCTTTGTCCTTGGCACTTTTCTCACGAAGACTTCCTCTTGAAATTCCAGTCTTTAAGAAAGATGACATAAGTGCCAACACAGCCCCCAAAAAACTGCTTTCTATATTTAGTGGATAAACATTACCCAGAGGTTAACTCTACACTTGACACAAATAAATATATACCATCCTAGCTGGAATTATAATCCAGCAGCTTGGCTGTTATGTCAAGAGATCACATCCAAAGACCTAGCTGGAATATAGACACGCCCTTAACACACACCTTTAGTGCCTCTAGCTGGAATTTAATACACACCTTTAACCTCAAACAATGACATCTAATTGAGGTAAAGATTTGACAGAATGACTGCAGATAGGCTATGCCCAACTCTCAGGAGAGAGATGCTACTTAACAGCAGTGCAGAAAGAGAGTTACACAGTGAAGACAGAAGAGAAAACACTACAGAAGTACAGTGTAGTTTGTAGAGACAGAACAGTAGAGTTTGGAAATATAGTACAATTTAGTGCAGTTTGGCACAGTTCAGCTGAGCACATTTGAGTTTCTGCAGTTCAGTTTGTGGAATTCAGACACAGTTTTTCCAAGCAGAGCTATTCAGTCAGAAGCCAAGAGAAGTCAGTTTAAATCCATAAGCTTAGAGAGGAGAGTTGAGCTAGACCAGCTGAGGTGAACAGTCCGACAGAGTTCAGAAAGAACTAGAAATTGTAAGCTTATTCAGCAGTAGGTCTCAGAGGCTGAAAAAAATTCTAGGCCTAGGTTAGCAGAAGGAGGTTAGAGGCTGAAGCCTTCAAGGCCTGGACTTGCAGAAAGATTAGCTGGTGTGTGGTCTAGAAGCTCTCAGGCCTAGGCTTAGGGATAGTTAGATAAAATGCTTTGGGTTCAGTCCAAGCTATATGTTCATAAAGCCTGAGTATGGCTCTCATCTCATCCCATCATTTGAGGAAATAAAAACTATATTTACATACCGTAAAAAGATCTATCCTCAGTTGGTAATATAAGTCTCTCTCTTTTTTTTTTAATTAAAAGGTTGTATTGGAAATTGTCAAAATTGGTTCCCAAACCTCCTACAATATGTTGAGACAATGCTGAGTCTATTGATTCTTGCAGAGTTGACAGAGTTCAGCATGTGTCAGAGATTGGAACAGGAAGCACTAATTTGACATTAGACTTAAGCCTTTAAAAGAAAGTTTGATTAGCCCTGAGATTCAAATCAAGACAAAACCATTTAGAACTGGTAGAGGGATTCAAAGAACTTTACTCATCAAAATCACATTAGAATTTTAAATGAACTCGACTTTTTCTTCACATTAACCTTCTATGTTTTGACACCTGCTCATAAGATCATTGTTCAGTGTGGAATAGATGGGTCTTTTGAGAACTCCCTGTAATGAGCAAACTAATTGTCTGGTCAAGAGGGCCTTAAAATGTAATATGATGATAATGACAATGTTAAAATGGCAGTAGTATTGTCCTAGAGAAGTTAATGATAAGGGCTTGCTTTCTATCAACACTGTTCTGGTTGCTGGTGGTGACTAGCAATCTTTAATTTTTTCTTTTTTTTTTTAAATCTTGGTTCTGGTGAAGGCCAATTATTCTATTTCTCATCAGTCATTGATTGTCTGTACTTCTTTAAGTGGGAGTGGAGTCTAATTATAACATCTTGACTGGTGTTTCCTATGGTGTTTCCTATACTGCTGATATTTCATGGGCACTGCGTCCCAATTATTTATGAAAGACACTGTATTGTGGCTGTTGTTTTGGATCTCTTACAACATTTTCTTTTCTTCCACAAAGATCCCTAAGCACCTGGTATCATGTCTTTAATGTGGTTATACCTGGGGTTGTGTGTATGCCCAGTCACTTATTTCCTGATTTTAACCAGCGTTTGGAAACTGTAGCAGTTTATCTGGTACAGAATGGCTGAGGGTACACAGATGAACTCATAGAAACTGCCACAGCATATACAAGACATTGAAAACGTTCAAGTCAGACAAATCCCAGCATGGAGAAGGCACAAAATCACACTTCTAACCAAGAAGCTTATTTCTGTATCGATAGGTGCTGAAAAAGGAAAATTTTACTTTTCTTCAATGGAGTGTCATTGGGTATACAAAAAACACTGTAGAGCAGCCACAAATCAAGGCAGAAGCTAAGTAACACAAAATGGACTCCATTGATATGTGTGTGTATATTTATTTTGTTTTGATTTTATTTGTTTTAAATAAAGAACAGAAATTCAAATTTGTTAGTTTGGTGAGTGGATGGGTAGAAGATAATCAAAGGAGTTGGGGGATATGTTTGGGGATGGAAAAGAATACAATCAAAAGTATTTTGTAAAAATTAAAAAAATAAAAATATAGAGCAAAGCCCTTTGTTAGAAATGGACAGAAAACACAGAGAAAGTAGAGAATTCAATTTGGGGGATGTTCTTGGTCAAATTGATGAAAAGGGAGCTGTTTCACTTTCATTCCTTAATGTGTTATAAACATAGCAGATGGGCATCACTGGACAACAAAGTCAACAAAAAGTTCCCCCGGGGGTATAGGGCCAAGAATACACACCATATTTGATCTACATATTCTGGGTAATTCATCTGCCACTTTTGACTTGGCTAAGAAACTCAGTTTCTTTTTTTAATTTATTTTTATTTTTTAAATTTTTTTTTATTTTTTGACACTTTATTTTTTTAATTCATTATTAATTACACTTTATTCACTTTGTATCCACTCTGTTGTTCCCTCCCTCCTCCCATCCCAATCCTTCCCTTCCTCCAACTTCTGCATGCCCCTCCCCAAGTCTACTGATAAGGAAGGTCTTCTTTCCTTTCCTTCTCTTCCTAGTCAATTAGGTCTCATCAGGAGTGGCTGCATTGTCTTCTTCTGTGGCCTGGTAAGGCTGCTTCCCCCTCAGGGGGAGGTAATCAAAGAGCAGGCCAATCAGTTCATGTCATAGACAGCCCCTGTTCCTATTACAATGGAACCAACTTGGATACTGAACTGCCATGGGCTACATCTGTGCAGGGGTCTTAGGTTATCTCCATGCATAGTCCTTGTTTGGAGTATCAGTCTCAAGAAAGGCCCCTGTGCTCAGAATGTTTGGTTCTGTTGTTCTCCTTGTGGAGTTCCTGTCCTTTCCAGATCTTACTGTTTCCCACTTCTTTCCTAAGATTCCTTGCACTCTGCCCAAAGGTTGCCCATAAGTCTCAACATCTGCATTGATAGTCTTCAGGGCAGAGCCTTTCAGAGGTCCTCTGTGTCAGGCTCCTGACTTGCTCCCTCTTTTCTCCTTATTCTGATGGCCATCCTCTTTGCCTTTCTGGATAGAAATTGAGCATTTTAGCAAGAGTCCTCCCTCTTGATTAGCTTCTTTAGGTGTACAGATTTTAGTAGGTTTATCCTATATTATATGTCTATATGAGTGAGTATATACCGTGTGCATCTTTCTGCTTCTGGGATAGCTCACTCAGAATGATCTTTTCCAGATCCCACCATTTAATAAAACAGACTATGGTCATCTGTAATTTTTATTTTTTGTACTAATCACAGGTTATTTACTTCATATCACAGCCATAGACCCTTCCCTCATTCCCTCCCATTCCCACCCTCCCTCCCTCATCTCCACCCTTCCCCTCTCTAATTTCTGGAAAGGGAGGGTCTCCACCCCTTTCTTCTGACCCTAGTTTATCAGTTATCTTTAGGACTGGCTGCAATGTCCTCCTCTGTAGCCTAGAAAGGCTACTCCTTCTTCTGGGGGAGGAGGGAGTCAAAGAGCCAGCCATTGAGTTCATGTCAGAAGTAGTCCCCTTAATAGGGAAACCCCCTTGGATGCTGAGCTGATATGAGCTACATCTGAGCAGAGGTTCTAGATTAAATGCATGAATGGTCCTTGGTTAGAGAGTCAGTTTCAAAAATGACACCTGTCCCCAGATATATTTGGTCCCTGTGGAGCTCCCATCCTCTCCAGGTCTTACTTACTCTCCTCTCCCTTCTTCCATATGATTCCATGCACTCTGCTGAAGGTTTGGTTATGAGTCTCAGTATTTGCTTTGATATACTGCTAGGTAGAGTCTTATAGAGGCACTCTGTGATAGGCTCCTGTCCTGTTACTTGTTTTCTCCTACTTCCAATGTTGATCTCCTTTGTCTTTCTAGGTGAGGATTTATCATCTTACCCCGGTCCTCTTTCTTGTTTATCTTCTTTAGGTATACAGATTTCAGTATGTTTATCCTATCTTAAAAGTTTAATATCCACTTATAAATGAGTATGCCCTGTGTGTCTTTCTGCTTCTGGGATAGCTCACTCACAATGATCTTTTCTAGATCCCAGCATTTGCCTGCAAATTTCATGATTTCCTTGTTTTTAATTGCTGAGTAGTATTCCATTGTGTAAATGTACCACATTTTCTGTATCCATTCCTCTGTTGAGGGACAGCTGGGTTGTTTCCAGGTTCTGGCTATTATGAATAAAGCTGCTACAAACATGGTTGAATAAATGTCCTTGTATACTTAAGCATATTTTGGGTATATGCCTAGGAGTGGTATAGCTGGATGTTGAAGAAGCACTATTCCTAACTATCTGAGAAAGGACCAGATTGATTTCCAAAGTGATTGTACAAGTATATTCTAACCCGCAATATAGGAGGGTTCTCTTTTCTCCACAACCTCTCCAGCAAGTCTTGTCACTTGAGATTTTGATTATAGCCATTCTGATGGGTTTAAGGTGATAGCTCAGAGTCGTTTGATTTGCATCTCCCTAATATCTAGGGGAATTGAGCATTTCCTTAAGTGTTTCTCTGCCATTCTATATTTCTCTGCAGAGAATTCTCTGTTTAGCTCTGTACCCCATTTTTTAATTGGATTGCTTGATTTGTTGCTTTTTAACTTGTTTAGTTCTTTATATATTGTGGATATTAGCCCTCTGTCAGATCTGCCAAAAGCAATCTACAGATTCAATGCAATTCCATTCAAAATACCCACACAATATTTTACAGACCTTGAAAGAAAAATTATCAACGTCACATAGAAAAAAAAAAACCCAGAATTTCCAAAACAATCCTGTACAACAACAGATTGTCTGGAGGTATCTCCATCCCTGATCTGAAGCTGTACTACAGATCAACGGTAATTGCATGGTATTGGCATAGAAACAGAGTGGTGGATAAATGGAACCGAATAGAAGACCCAGAAATAAACCCACACACCTATGGGTACTTGATTTTTGTCAAAGAAGCCAAAACCATTCAAAGGAAAAAAAGACAGCATCTTCACCTAATGGTGCTGATCCAACTGGATGTCTACATGCAGAAAAATGAAAATAGATCACCTTGCACAAAACTAAAGTCCAAGTGGATCAAAGACCTCAACATAAAACCAGACACACTAAATCAGTTAGAAGAAAAAGTGGGGAAGAGCCTAGAACTCCTTGGCACAGGAGACAACTTCCTGAACAGAACACCAACAGCACAGACTCTAAGATCAACTATCAATAAATGGGACCTCATGAAACTAAAAAGCTTCTGTAAAGCAAAGGACACTATTGTCGGAAAAAAAACGACAGTCTAATGACTGGTAAAGGATCTTCAACAACTCTTTATATGACAGAGGGCTAATATCCAGGATATATTAAAAAAAAACTCAGTTCCTATTATCATAACTTAATCAAAACAGATGAGCCCAAGCCAAACATTAGACAGAACTCATGAGTCCTGTAGAAGAGTTGGGGAAAGCATAGAAGATCCTTTTTTAATTAAATTTTTATTTTTTTATATTAGTTACAGTTTATTCACTTTTTTATCCCATCTGTAGCCTACTCCCTCATTCCCTCTCAATCCCACCTTCCCTCCCTCATCTCCTCCCTGCCTCTCTCTAAATCCACTAATGGGAGAGTTTCTCCTCCCCTTCCATCTGACCCTAGTTTTCAGGTTTCATCAAGGCTGGCTACATTGTCTTCCTCTGTGTCCTAGAAAGGCTACTCCTCTTTTGGGGGGTGAGGGAAGATCAAAGAGCCAGCCATTGAGTTCATGTCAGAAATAGTCCCTGTTCTCCTTACTAGGGAAACCACTTGGATACTGAGCTACCATGGGCTACATCCCAGCAGAGGTTCTAGGTTATATCCATGCATGGTCCTTGGTTGGAGAAAGTCTCAGAAAAGACCCCTGTGCCCAGATATATTTGGTCCTTGTGGAACTACTCTCCTCTCTAGGTCTTACTAACTCCCCCTTTTCTCTTATGATTCCCTGCACTCTGCCCAAGGTTTGGTTGTGAGTCTCAACCTCTGCTTTGATACATTGTTAGGTAGAGTCGTTCAGGGGCCCTCTGTGGTAGGCTCCTGTCCTGTTACTTATTTTCTCCTATTTCCTATGTCCATCCTATTTGTCTTTCTAAATGAGAATTGATCATCTTACCCTGGGTCCTCTTTCTTGTTTATCTTCTTTAGGTATAAGATTTTAGTATGTTTATCCTATCTTATAGGTCTAGTATCCACTTATATTGAGTATATATCATGTGTGTCTTTCTGCTTTTGGTATAGCTCACTCACAATGATCTTTTCTAGATCCCCCCATTTGCCTGCAAAGTTCATGATTTCCTCAATTTTAATTGCTGAGTAGTATTCCATTGTGTAAAAGTCCTTTGATGGGACAAGTCTCCTCAAGAAGACCAACAGAATCAACTAAATTGAGTCCATAGTGTCTTACAGAGACTGAAGCACTAACCAAAGAGCATTCATGGATTGGACCTAGGCCCACAACACATATGTAGTACTTGTGTAGCTTGGTCCTCATGTGAGTCCTCAATTGGTGCGGGATGTATCTGTCATGGACAGTTATTGTCTGCTTTTGTATCACTTTTTTTCTAGCTGGGCTGCCTTGTCTGGCCTCAGCAGAAGAGGATGCACTTAGTCCTGATGTGACATTTGTTGTTTTTTTGTTTGTTTGTTTGGTTGGTTGGTTGGTTTTTTGGGGGGGAGGGAAGGGAAAAGAGGGTCAGAAGGTGAGACCTGGAGGAGCGGAAGGAGAGGGCAGCAATCAGGATGTAAAATGAATGAATAAATAAATTTTAAAAAATGTTTTAAAAGAAAAGAGAACAAGGGTCATCTAACAGAGACCACTACAAAGAATATTTGTTTTCTTGCTGGGAAACTGCATTTGTGTAATATTACAGAAAACTTGATTTTCTGTGAATTATGTATTTATTGAAATGCAGAATTCTTCTCAGCAATCAACAATTTTGTTTCCACTCTGAAAATAATTGTCTCTTAATGCAAAAAATAAATAAATAATCTATTCACTGAAATTAATCTACAAGTTAAAAATAGAAGGGAAAATGACTGTAAATTTCTAATTTGCCATTAAATTCAGTTATGTAAGATGAGAGCTATCTCAAATCTACAACATTTTAATTTTGAATAACCAAGCTCCTGTTGAATATTTACTTATAATAAAAGACAGTCTTAATGACATTCAAGTTAATTTAACTTGCTTAAAATTTCACTTAAAAATCTCCTTGTTATTTTAATCCAGATGTAATTGGTATGAACACATAATTGCAATTTTAAATTAACTTGTCTTTTACCTTCAGGGACAACATAATGAAAGTAATTTTGCAGAAAACTGACCTTTTCTTACTCTTCAGTAACATTTCCCCACCAAAAATGAATCAATATACTTGAGTCAAGAATTTGTTTTCAGGGGAAAAAGATATGCTTTAATCACAACAATTTCATAGCCCTTTTCCTAAGTGCATTTGTAAAATAGACTCAAATGTATTTAATTCATATTTAATGATAATAACAGATGAAGCATCAGCATTTTAACTATACTTTCTCATAAGCAGACTGTAAATCTCCTCACCAAGATTTGGATAGAAAAATAATCCTTGGATCATTGTTAATAGTCTAAATTTACATTCTATTGCTTTTTATGGATGACCTTGCTTGGTTCTAAAATTTTATTATCATGGTTTACATATATACATATGTATGTATGTATGTTTGTATGTAAAATGTATACAAGACAGAGGTATTACTACTCCTGCTTCATATCCTTGTTTGCATGTTACTATTTTGATTTCTGATTAAACATACTATGGTGTATTTCAACCTGTAGCCTACTGAATTTTTTTAATGTCTTTTGACTTTCTTCTAAGCATACACTAGAGACAAGGCTAATAATTGTTACAAAATGCTATTTTTATTCTGATTTCTCAGAGCTGGAGAGATAGTTCAGTGGTTAAGAGCCTTTGGTGCTAATTGAGAAGGGCGGGATTTAATTTTTAGCACCTTGTTGTTGGCTCGCACATGCTTCTATTTCTTGCTCTAGAATAGGTGCTCTTTGGCACCCATGGGCACAGCACAAACACACACAAACTGCCAAGAAATTCAGAATCTCTGTCAGAAACTGGAGTCACAGACAAAATATTAAGATCAAAGTTCATCTAAATAAGAATGTCACATAGAGTAAATTTAAGAATCTAAGATCTCTATATCAGGAAAAAGAACAATAAGCTTCCTATTAAAATACTATAATCTGTAGTTTAAGCCAACCTATGGTGTTATGTTCACTTTTATATGTGACCAGAATATGTATATACCAAACTGTGTGGTGCACAGCAATTTCAGTCTCTTTGATTTCATAGAAGCAAATTTAAATTCACTGAGAAAAGTATGTGAACTCTTTTGAAATAGAATATAATGGAGAAAATAACAAATCCTCTGATGTGTTCTAAGCTGCGACATTTCAGAAAGGTCCTGATAGATTCAAAGAATAGTAAGGACCTTGATATGGAGATAAATCTAGATGGATCCAATCCAATCCCGTTATTTCTTATGAGCAGAAAAATTTTGACATTTTGGTCAGAAAGAGAGAGAGATGTGAAGATTCAAGAAGAGCCAGATGGATGCAGTAGTGCTGATTTCAAGATGAAAGGAAAGATCATGAGCCCAGCCATGCTTCAAAAACCGACAAGGCAAGGGAACAGATTTTTAAACAGCCCCACTCATATCTTAAGTTTAAATCTTGGACACCTATATAAAGCTTTCAACCTATATAAGTCTAAGAAATACATGAGTGGTATTTGGACAAATAGGTAATGTGTTTCAGCAACAATGGAAAATTAAGGCAAATCTATTTTTCATTTCCCTCCTTTCTGCTGTTATTCTTAGCTTAAACTCACTTTATTATTCAAAGAGATATGTTTTACGTAGTTGAGCTACATCTACTCACCTGAAGCTTATAAAGTATGCTCCCAAATAAAGTCAGCCCTTCAAAATTTGGGAACACGTAAACATATCTTTCTACCTAATAACTATGATCTTAAGTACAAATTCAGGTTTTTTAAATTAAAAGAATATTACTATAAAATTAGCATCACACTCACTAATCTTTTAGATTTTTCTAGTAGTTACGAAAGAGCTCTAACATCTGAAACTGCTAAAAAGCAATATAGCTTGGTTAAAGTTACACCAAGATATTTTACATTATTTTTGGTAATTGTGAAGAGTGGTGTTTTCCTAATTTCTTTCTCAGCCTGTTTATGTTTTGTACAAAGGAGGGCTACTATTTTTTTTTAGTTAATTTGTATCCAGTAACTTTGCTGAAGGTATATGAGTTCCCAGGTATAATTTGGGGGATCATTTATGTACACTATCATGTCACCTGTGAATACTTTGACTTCTTCCTTGCCAATTTTTATCCTCTTGATCTCCTTAGCTGTCTTACTGCTCTAGCTAGAAGTTCAAGTACAGTATCGAATAGATATGGAGAGCAGGCAGCCTTGTCACGTTCTTGATTTTAGTGAAATTGCTTTAAATTTTTTTCATTTAATTTTATGTTGGTCATTAGATTGCTGTATATTGTGCTTTATTATGTTTAGTTATGTGCATTTTATCCTAAATTCTCCCATACTTTTAACATGAAGGGGTGTTGGATTTTTTCAAAGGTTTTTTTCAGCATCTAATGAGATGCTTATATGTTTGTTTGTTTGTTTGTTTTTTCAGTTTGTTTATATGGTGGATAGCATTAATGGGATTTTGTGTATTGAACCATCCCTGCATCCTTGGGATAAAGCTTACTTTATCGTGGAGGATGATATCTTTGATGTGTTCTTTGATACTATTTGCAAGAATTTACTGAGAATTTTTGCATCAATGCTCATAGTAGAAATTGGTCTGAAATTTTCTTTCTTTGTTGAGTCTTCTCTAATGGCCAAGAAGTGTTTAAAGAATTGTTCAACATCCTTAGTCATCAGAAAATGCAAAACAAAAGGATTCTGAGATTCCATCTTAAGCCCCTCAGAATGGCTAAGATCTAATTAGATGTAGCCCATGGCAGCTCAGTATTCAACTGGGTTCCCCAGTAAGAGGAACAGGGACTGTCTCTGACATGAACTGATTGGCCTGCTCTTTGATCACCTGCCCCTGAGGGGGGAATCAGCCTTACCAGGCCACAGAGGAAGACAATGCAGCCACTCCTGATGATACCAGATAAGCTAGGGTCAGGTGGAAGGGAAGGAGGAACTCCCCTATCAGTGGACTTGGAGAGGGGGATGGGAGTAATGAGGAAGAGAGGGTGGAATTGGGAAGAAATGAGGGAGGGGTTACAGCTGGGATAAAAAGTGAATAAACTGTAATTAATATAAAAAAATAAAAATTTAATTAAAAAAAAAAACCTTAAGTGCCAGCACATGCTGGCGAGAATGTTGAGCAAGAAGTACACTCCTTCATTACTGGCAGGAGTGCAAACTTGTACAACCACTTTGGTAATCAGTCTAGAGGTTTCTTAGACGATTAGGACTAGATCTGCCTCAAAACCCAGCTATAACACTCCTGGGCATATAACCCAAAAGATGCTCCACTGTACCACAAGAACACTTGCTCAATTTTGTTCACAGCAGCCTTATTCATAATAGCCAGAAACTGAAAACAACCTAGATGACCCTCAACTGAAGAACGGCTAAAGAAAATATGGTACATTTACTCAATGGAATGCTACTCAGCAATTAGAAACAAAGATGTCATACAAAATGAAGGCACATGGATGGAAGTAGAAAGGATCGTCATGAATGAGGTAGCTCAGATCCAGAAAGACAGATATGATAGGAGCTGAGCATAACTGTCTTCTAAGAGCCTTCATACTGCAGCTGATGAAAATAGATGCAGAGACCCACAGCCAAACAACAGGCCAATCGTAGGCAATTCTGTGGAAGAGTGGGCGGAAGGATAGTGGGAGCCAGAGGTCACAGATTCCACAAAAAGACCTACAGAGTCAGAGTCAACTAACCAACGACCATGGGGCAACAAAAAGATTGAACCTCCAACCTAAGAGCATGCATGTACTGGACCTGGACCCCTGCCCATACGTAGCAGGTGTTCAGTGTGGTTAGCAAACGGGTTCCCTATCAATGGAAGCAGGGCCTCTCTCTGACTATGTTGCCTGCCACTGTATCCTCTTCCCCTAGCTAGCGGCCTTGGCGGGCCCTGGTAGGAGAGAATGTGTTTAGCCCTGGTGTGACTTGAGGCGCTTTGGTGGGTTAATACCCGAGGGGGCCTCCTCTTTTCTGAGAAGGGGAAAGGAGAATTAGGGGTGAAGGTGTGAGGGTAGGACTGGAAGGAGAGGATGGAGGGGGAGGGATCAGGCTGTAAATTAATTAGATAAAGAAAACAAATTTTAAAAAAAAGCATTGCAGTAAATGCAGAGGCATAACATTTTTTTCTGTTTTATTATTTTTATATTAATACAGTTTATTCACTTTGAATCCCAGTTGTAGCCTCCTACCTCATTCCCTCCATATGCCTCCTTCCCTCCCTCCCTTGTCTCCTCCCAAGCACCTCTCCAAGTCCACTGATAGGGGAGGTCCTCCTCCCCTTCCATTTGACCCTAGCTTATCAGATTGCATCAAGACTGGCTGCCATGTCCTCCTCTGTGACCTGACAAGGCTTCTACCCCTTCAGGGGGAGGTGGACAAAGAGCCAGCCACTGAGTTCATGTCAGAGAAAGTCCCTGTTCCCATTACTAGGGTACTCACTTGGATACTGAGCTGCCATGGGATACATCTGAGCAGGAGTTTTAGGTTATATCCATGAATGGTCCTTGGTTGGAGTATCGGTCTCAGAAAAGATCCCTGTACCCAGGAATATTGGTACTGTTGCTCTCCTTATGGAGCTCTTGTCCTCTCCAAGTCTTACTATCTCCCCCTTCTTTCATAAGATTCCCTGCACTCTGCCTAAAATTTGGATATGAGTCTCAGCCTCTGCTTTGATACACTGCTGGGCAGAGTCTTTCAGAGTTCCTCTGTGGTGAGATCAAAAATTCAGGTGACAATACATGCTGGAGAGGATGTGGAGAAAAGGGAGCCCTCCTCCATTGCTTGTACAACCACTTTGGAAATCAATCTGGTGCTTTCTCAGATAGTTAGGAATAGTGCTTCCTCAAGATCCAACTATACTACTTCTAGGCATATACCTAAAATATGTTCAAGTACACAACAAGGACATTTGTTCAACCATGTTTGTAGCAGCTTTATTCGTAATAGCCAGAACCTGGAAACAACCCAGATGCCCCTCAATTGAGGAATGGATACAGAATTTGTGGTACATTTACACAATGGAATACTACTCAGCTAATTATAAACAAGTAAATCATGAAATTTGCAGGCAAATGGTGTGAACTAGAAAAGATCATCCTGAGTGAGGTATCCCAGAAACAGAGAGGCACACACAGTATATATTCACTTATAAGTGAATACTAGACATATAATATAGGATAAACCTACAAAAATCTGTAGCTTCTAAAGAAGCTAAGCAAGAAGGAGGACCCTGGGTAAGATGATCAATCCTCACTCAGAAAGACAAACGGGATGGACATTGGAAGAAGGAGAAAACAGGAAACAGGAGAGGCATAACTTTTATTTCAAAACAAATTTAGATTTTTGGCTTAGGACTTTCCTACTATGCCTGAAAACATTTTTAAAAATTCCCTCTTATTTTAGTTCTGCTATAGTTATGCAAACATAATGGCACTTTTTAATTCTTTGTTCTTTGGCACCAAGACTTGGTCCCAGAGCCTCATTCATGCTAGACAAGTGCTCTAACGCTGAGATGTTTCCCAAGTCCCATTTTTTATAATTCAAATACAGTTCGAATATTTGTCTATTAGTAATTATGCCTATGATAAGAATGAATGCATGCTCAAAGTTAAACTTTCTCATCAGGATGATCACTTTATTTCTGATTAAATAAACAATAATTCCTAGGGAAAAGGAAAGTGGTAATTATTGAACATAGAATCAAATGTAATGACAGTTATTTATTTTATCCACTTTAGTATAACACTCTCTTAAGAAAGAAAACTAATACAACTTAAAACTAATGCAACTTACTCATAGCAACAATGCAACCACAGACACCCGATGTAGGTCCATATTTTCAATAAAGAGATGCTTGGGTGAGGTTGTCTCTGGGCAAGTGTGCTCTGAAGTCCACACATAGAAAAATGGGGCCATGCTAGCCTCAGTCTTCTCAGTGTTTTGGGTCCATTTGCCATTTCAGGGATATGTTCCACCAAGATGACAATGTAGGTTCTCATGCTAGCCTTTAAAATGTCTGACAGCACTGATGTAGAAGGATTTCTTTTACTGGGGAACAATGTGAGAAAAGCAAGTGACTGAGTCTCATCCTCATTGCTCCTGTCTGTTGAGACTCGTAAATGAAAGGATCCTTTGAGAAGGTTTTGGTAGATGACATTACATGACTTAATTTACCTTATATCCTACATTTAGATAGCTTGGGGTATTAAAACTTGTTCATCTTTTGGCAAAGAAAAGAGCTTTTGTGGCATATAGATGGAGTTTGGATGATATTCCCTTGAACGGAAGTGTTGAGACTTCTAGTAGTTTATTTGTCATATAAATTTGCATTCATTTTCTGATGATTCTCATCTAAACTGTATGCAAACACAGTTAATTGGATCTCGACTGTCATTTTTAAAAATTATCAGTTCCAATAATAAATTGTGTGATAGTGCCCTCCATGATCAAATTGAAAGTTAAAAATGAAAATTAAAACTAAAATTAGAAAAGAACACACCCGATTATGATATCTATCGATGCACTCTACTATGACATATGAGCTATTGTTTATTCTCATAGTTCTCTCAAAGTGGGCCTCCTTTATGAGAGGCCACTACATAAATTTATTATGTATTTTTCTATCTGTTTCATTTGATTATCAACATGATATTTGCTCATCTATCTTCAAAATATATTTCCTAAAATATAACTATACATACGTCTAACACATCTATTTGTCTATATTTGTATAAATGCAGTTGATCTAACTCTTACACAATTTAAGAGGGACTCAAGATAGCAAGAATTTTATTGCAAATGAAGTTAAACAAACAAAATTTCAAAACAGCAGTGTTTCCAAAAAGTGTTCTAAAGAAGTAAAATATAAATATTAAATATGGTTAAGTCATCCAGCAATAGAAAAGACACCAAAGCCCAAGCTAATGCATCTATGAACATATTATATGCTTGTAAGTTATATGCTTACCTTTCAGTAATTAACTGATCACCCTTTTGCATCAGTGTTGAACTATAAATACAAAATTATTTTCATTGGATATTTATGAACTTTAATGATTAAGTTCAGGTAGCTTTTAACTCTTCATATATAAACGATTAAGTAAAAACTTTTGGAGCCAGCATGAAGGCTTATCTGGTAACTGTGTTTGTTACCAAGCTTGATAAGCTGATTCCTAGGACCCACATAATCAGAAAAAAAAAGAACTAATTTCCAAATGTTGTCTTCCAACCTTGAAATTTTTGCAGTGACATAGGAGTGCCTAGAGATACACACACTACCATCACCACATACATATACACTATAATTTAATTTTTAAGTTATTTTTAAATTAAACATTGTAAAAGCAGTTTTGGATTATTGACTTTGTTTTAGTTTGTGAATTTTTTATTCTGAAAAGCTTGTCACAATGTGATCACTTTTTAGTGATCATTTGTCAGTCAAATAATAATATAACAGTATACATATATTATAAAACTTTTAACAGTTTATATAAGATATAATTTATAATCTGAGCCTCCTATTAAAATAGATAAAATGAGTAAAATGTTTAATTAACAATAAATACATAAGTCTACAATAAATTTGTACAGTTTTAATATAATTTAGAAGTAATGCTATTAAAATATGTGAATCAAAATTATGCATTAATGTAATTTGATCATTTGTCTGTACTTCGACTGAGAATACAGTCACTAAATACCTGGTTTTGGTTTGGTTTGGTTTGGTTTTACTTTGTTTTTGCTGTGTGTGTGTGTGTGTGTGTGTGTGTGTGTGTGTGTGTATGAAAGAGAGAGAGACAGAGACAGAGGAGAGATTAGAGAGAGAAATGCTAATATGTAGACTTGGCTGGCATCATACAGCACAGATCTCCTACCTTTGCTCTGAGTGTTGGGATTGCGGGCCTGCAACCGAACCAAATATTCAAGCATGCTAACGAGCCCTGTACCAGCTGAGCTATATCTTGGCTCTTTTATCTTCCTTTTAAAAGAAACATCTAATCGGAGTAAGGCCAATTTGTGATTAAATGAAACCTAAAGCATCGGTGCTAAAACCTTCCCTGGTGCCAAAAGAACCATGAAAGTCAATGCTTATTTCTATCCTGGCACACTACTTGAGATATGAATAAATTTGCTTAGGAAAATATCTTAATCTTGCTTTCCTCCCTAAAACACATCTCCAGTAGTAACCTGGAAGCTCTTAATTCTAAAAATTGTCTTGATGCATTCATCAACAAATAATTTTACCATTAAGGACCTCGTTTGATGGAAAGAACAAAAATTAAAGCAAAGTCTGTGGTTTGTATGTGAAATGTCCTCCATAGGTTTATATGTTTGAATCCTTAGTTCCCAAAGTGTGTTTATTTCTGGAAGGTTGAGGAACCCTTAGCAGATTGAACTCGATTGAAGTGTATCTTCTTCCTTGTCTACCAAGATGAGGAGAAAGGTAAGACCCCACTGCACACTTTGCCACCATGGAGCCACCATAAATATACAATATCTGAGTGGGCCAACAGTTATTATAACATAATAAACGGAATAAAAATGATCGTGTGTATTTTATATCCGTTATATTGATATTCTTATTCTCAGCTATGATAGTCTTATTAATTACAAAAGAATTTGCTTTCTTATCACAAATAATGTTTCATTATCAAACCTAAGAGTATGTGCAAAGTTCTATAATAGTCAAACCTCATAATAAAGACTACATAAGACTCATTTTGTAGACAATTAATTTCAGACTTCAAATAAATTTATACTTTAAACTAAATAAATATACTTATCATAGCTTTCCCTTTTTCCAAACCAGACTTTGATTTGTAATGAACAATTTACACCTATAGAATTAAAGTAGATTGTACTTCAGACTTTATGCTACTAAGCACTTGGAAAAGCCTTATACAAATACTGATGGTATTAAATGCTAATTCTAGAGCCTATCGACACTTAATTTGCAAAAATTGGGCCAACCTAGGGAATAACATTTTACAAGGACTTTGGATTCGTTAATGAGCTTTTAAATGTTTGTTTACAAATCATTAACCACTTAACAAATAGGCTGTAGGATTGGAAGACTTACCACTGATGGAAAGAAAACCCAGAAATTAATGGAAAACAGTTCTAAGGAGTCATCAAAATAAAATCTAGGGCACAAATATTGTTTGCAAACAATTTGTTAATAAGAAAATTTGATGTAAATTATGCAAGTATTCTATTCTATAGACTGCTGTTTTGTCCTGAAGACAGTGTGCCTTGTCTTATAGAAGCTTTTCAGTTTCATAAGGTCCCATTTCTTAATTGTCAATTTTAGTGCCTGCACTATTGGTGTTCTGTACAGAAAGTTGTCTCCTATGCCAATGAGTTCAAGGTTATTCCCAATTTCTGTTCTATCAGATTCAGTGTTCATGGTTTTATGTTGAGTCTTTAGTTCGCTTAGACTTGAGTTTTGTGCAGGGTAACGGAAATGGATTTATTCACATTCTTCTAAACACCAACACTCATTTTGACCAGCACCATTTGTTGAAGATGCTTTCTCCCCCCACTGCATAATTTTGGCTTCTCTATAAAAAAAAAAAAAATCAGGTGTCCATAGATGTGTGGATTTACATCTGTCTCTTTAATTCTACTCCATTGATAAACATGTCTGATTTTATGCCGGTACTATGCAGGTTTTATTACTATAGCTCTGTAGTAGATCTTAAAATCAGGAATAGTGATACCTCCAATGTTCTTTCCCTGTTCAGGGTTCTTTTAGCTATTTAGTTTTTTTTTTTTTTTTCATATGAAATTGAATGTTATTCTTTCAAGGTTTGTAAAGAATTGTGTTGGAATTTTGATGGGAATTGCATTGAATGTATAGATAGATTTCTTTTGGTAAAATAACTATTTTTAGTGCTAATCCTACTGATCCATAAGCACAGGAAATATTCCCCTCTTCTGATATATTCTTCAAGTTCTTTCTTCAAAGATTTGAAGTTCTTGTCATACAGGTCTTTTACTTGCTTGGTTAGAGTTAAACCAAGATGTTTTATATTCTTGTTGCTTTTATGAAGAGTGTTGTTTCCATGAGTTCTTTCTCAGCCTGTTCATAGTTTTTATATAGGAGGGCTACTGATTTTTTTTGAGTCAATTTTATATCCAGCAATTTTGATGGAGGTGTTTATCAGCTGCAAGAGTTTTCTGGTAGAATTTTGGAGGTCACCTATGTATATTATTATATCTTCTGCAAATACCAATACTTTAACTCTGTCTTTTCCACTTTGTATCCCCTTGATCACCTTTATTTGTCTTATTGTTCTGGGTAGTACTTCAAGTACTATGTTGAAGGAGTACGGAAAGGGTGGAGTAAAGGCGGCACAGAAATTGTGGGAGTGGCCAAACAGTGCTGGTACAGCTTAAGACCCATGCCATGTGAGGAAGCCCACCCCTGACACTGTCTGGAGGGCCAGGACCCACAGACCTGGGATACAACGAAACAACACCAGAAAACATTTTTAAATTTTTAAAAAGTCAATGAAATGATTCCTGGCGATATTCTGTTATGCTCATAGATTAGTGCCTCGCTCAACTGTTTTCAGAAGCTTCATCCAGCAACGGATGAAAACAGATCCAGAGACCCACAGCCAAACTTTATCAGAGCTTAGGGAGTCCTGCTCAAGAGGGGGAAGAAGGATTGAAGGAGTCAGATGGGTCAAGGACATCCCAAGAAAACTCACAGAATCAATTAACAATTGCTCACAGAGATTGAACCGACCATCAGGGAGCCTGCATGGTCTGATCTAGGTTCTCGGCATAGATTGTGTAGTGTGGGGCTCACGGTCCGTGCCTCTAGAGGAATTGGCATGAGACCAGTGACATGTAGCATGTTCAAACCCCGGAAACCTCAAGCTTGGGATTTAAAATCTCATCCTGAGAACAGAAGGTGTGGCACAAAGGTCTCTCTTGTTCATGTGCCTGCTTCAGGAGCGATTAACACAACCCCTAAGTGGCCACAGGTCTTCAGCCATGTGAGCCTGTTGCCTGTTATATTTACCATTGTAAATGTAAATGGAACATTGCCAGCATCCTAAGTTCCAACCAATGAGATCCATTCATCCTCAAAACCCTTTCCCACTACCCAAGGTTTATAAGTCCCTGTTTCACATGAAATACATAGGCTAGCACCATCTACTTCACCTAAGGACAGCTGAGACTGACCGTGTATTCAGAGCTGTAACACTAGGACAAAGAAGGGCTCCCCTTCTCCCTGAAGAATTCCTCACTGGAACGCTGGACTAGACTTCCAGCCGAGGTGGTCACCACAGAACCACCTCGGTCACCACTTGAGCTTGCTCAGCCACCACAAGCTTCTACTGTTCACCTCCATTTCTGCCTAAGTGTGATCTGCATGAGAGGGCTGCCAGCAGGCCTCTGCCACCTACTGACTCGGAGCCCTGAGCTCCCGCTGCCACCTGGCCTACTGCCAGCAGCCCAGCTAAGAAAGCAGTAACACTTACTGCGGAGAAAATCTCCTTTTCCCTCACTCCAGCTGTGGATCTTGTGACACGTATCTTGTTGTGCACTCTGCACCCTGCACATCATCATTTTCTGCCCAGAGAGCTGACTGTGCTCAGACCTTTCTGTGGAGAAGCATGTGCTTCCAGCCCAGCAGCATACAGGCCTCCCAGCAGAGGTGGAGTGCCGGGTGGCTTGGTTCTCTTGTAGAACTCCTAACCGTGGGAGCAGGGGCTGTATCTGACTCTTTTGGTGACTTTGGGGACTCTTTTCGTCATACTGGGTTGCCTGTTCCAGCCTTATTATGAGTGGTGGTGCCCAGCCATACTGAAGCTTGATATGCCATGTTTGGTTGATAAGCGTGCTAGGTTTACCCTTGGAGAAACAGGAGAAGTGGATGGATGAGGAGGACAAGTAGAGGGACTTGGAGGAGAGGCAGGAGAGGAAACTGTGGTCAGAATGTAAGAGATGAGAGAAGGATAAATAAAAAGTATTTTTAAAAGCTGAAAAGCAAAACCAAAAGTTATGCAAGTATCAGGAGGGAAGTTTGTATCTGACTACTAAGGCATTCCTCTTAATAGCCATGTTGGCCCACACCTGCAGATAAGTAGACTGAAGTTTGAGAAAAACCTAGGTTATGTATTTATAATAAAGCCTGGTCTCACAAATAGAAAGGTGAGGGACTGGTGAGGCAGCTCAGCTGACAGAGGTCCTTCAAACACAGGCCTGAAACACTGGCATTGTATGGCCCTGTGATAGAGAAGGTGTAGAATTTCTGTTTCTGGCCTCCTCTTTCTATGAGAAGTTCTCTGTCAAAATTAATCCATTTGACAAAGGGCCCACCTCTCAGTACCACAGGAGAGAGGAGTACAGTGTATGAAAAAGGGGGAGACACCAACATTAGATACAAGCAGCCCTATGTATCTGTTATTACACTTGCTTTATTTCTTTTCCCATATTTATTTCTTGTCATGAATGAACTTAGTCAGTCTGAAAAGTTCTCACACAGTGGAAGAGTCTATCACAACACAATGACTCAAAATATAACTTTGCAACAGGCCTACAGATAGCCTTCTTCCTTTTTTGAAAGCACATATTTTAGCCATGTATCTTCCAAAAATTAAGAAATAAGTATTTTTTCAAGCATATTATATGTAAAATTTAGGGCAACATAATACCATGGTCATATGTAATAGTGCATATGCAGACAGTTTGATTCCAATAAAGTTAAAGTCCTACTTGTTATATTGTAATTATTTTTGATGTAGTCATTAATAGCACAATAACTGTGTTGCAATTTTAATAAAGGGCAGGGGAAATTTACCCTCCTGTCCAAGTTTTTATCTAAAAATGCTAATGCAAACCTCAGGGTGAGAATTCTAACATATTGATCTGTCAGTTGGTGAACTACAGGTAAGCAGAATTCGACGTGTGACAAGTCAAATAATTCATAGCATTTCATAGCAGTGTGCACACGTACTTAATACTACCAACAGAGTATCAGCCTGATGTTTCAGAAATACTTATGAAATACATCCCTTATGCCAGGGATTACTCTGAGAGCAAGGCATACTCTGGGAAACCAAACCAAGCTTTTGTAGCTACATTTTTTCAAGCAAAATCTTGCCTTCTGAAGTGGCCACTTAGTGGCACAAATAAATTCATATTGGAGTTAACAAGCAAACCTTTCTTCACAGCATTTTGTTCTCTTAAATTAAATTTTATAACAACTAATATGTTTTCCTGATATATCATCTGACCCCTTTCCTATAACTACTGCTATCTAATTTCAGTCAGAGCAGAAGATAATTGAAATTAAAGTCTAATAATATCCTACTCTGAGTTTTAAAAATATGGTATACAATATATTTTAGTAAGAAAGGCAGGGAAATGGCACTACCTAACTGAATTCATTTTCTGAACTCTCATAACATGTAAAGCTTCTACTGGATTTACCGCTCCTTGCATAACAGTATTGGCCAATGTTCCCAAATCAGTGAGTGGCCAATGTTCCCAAATCAGTGAGTGGCAGGCCTTATTTGCAGTTGCTCAAACTAAAACGTTAGAAGATATTCCTGACTCCTCTCTTTCTCTTAGAGTTAGTCAGAGACTCTTCAGAAGAATCTGTTGACTTTACAAATAATAGTGAGAATGTCTGGGGTGACAATACAGGTGCTACTCATGCCACATGAACCTTGTAAGCTAAGTTTGGTTCTCAGAACTCATGTACTGACAGAATGAGAGACCTGACTCTAAAAATTTATTCTCCGACCTTGGCACAAATGCAAGCACTTCTGTTCATATGCACTGCTCTCTTTCTGAACAAACCCAACTTCATTGTTGGTTCTTTGACATCACTCCAAGTATTTCTTCCTCTCTGCAGTCTTTTTCAAAGTTGCTAAACTAATTCCCTTACAAAGAAGATTGATTACCTAACTCTTTAGATCAAATGCCAGCAGTAGATTCAGTTATGGCCTACATAGTCAACTTACACTGAAAATTATGTCTTTTGAAATAGGACTAACATCCAGCTAGAAACAGAATGCAAGTCCCTGCTCTTCAGTTTTAGACAATAGGAAGTAAGCGAAGTCTATCCTGAGGACTCACCTGACATTATGGATGTGACCGGCTTGTCTTGTACCTCTAGCACTAGCTTGTGAAAAGCTTAACCTGGAGAAAAGCACAAGAGCAAACAAATAAAACTGGAATTGATCTCATCTGTATCTTGGGACACAGCTCTTCTGAACCTAACTTAATCTGCTTATCAGCAACTAAGCAAGTATGGCTAAATATGAATCAGTGAATGGTGTTTAAAGCAATCAGTTTTAAAGGTGTGTATGTGTGTGAGTGTGTGTGTGTGTGTGTGTGTGTGTGTGTGTTATGCATGTGAATGTGTATTGCATCTATTGTGGCAAAATGAGTGTGAGGGTGAGTATGCCTGTGTGTTGCTGTGCCTGGGTATATCAGAAGCAGATGGATGTCTTTTTTTGTTGTTCTGCATTTTACAAGACAGAGGCCTCAGTTCAACCTGGGGCTTACCGATAGATTTGTTGTCTATCTGAGTCACAAGGAGTCTCCTATTTCTAATGGAGGCAGTAGTAGGAGCACCCATGATCACCATCCTGCCTGCTTTTTAGTGGATGCTGGGAATTCAGACTGCGAACTCCATGCTTGTATAGCATACCCATTACTCCCTGAACCAGCCCCTTAAGGGAAAATTTTAACACTGACTAGATAAACACACCCATGTGCTATTACTTCCCAAGAAAAAGATAGTTTCCAAAACCTATGGATCTTGCCCTGCTACTGGTCTAGCCGAAGATCCTACTTGTATTTTTTTTTCCCTTGGTTCAGTCTATCAGCAGCGATTTCTTTCCTTCTCAGACACCTGCTCCAGACACAGGGTTCACATCGGGTATTCTTTATGCTTGAAACTCTCTTGATGCAAGTCTCTCTGTAGATTCCTCCTTCCAACACTTTATATTTTCGCTCCAACACTGCTTTTCATGAGGACTCTTCTGTTCTGCCTATGGAAGGGCTTATGCCGATATGACACACTTGCTTACTATTTCCTACTTGATTACTCATCATTCAATCACTTGCCACATTGCCCAGCTTGGCCCTAGACTCGGCCTCCTGCCCCAGTAGAATAAAAGTTCTATGAGTAAGAGTTGCTCCCAAGCATGGTTGGCTACCATAAAAAGCTAAAATGTTACGCTCAGGATGCGAGGCTAAGCACTGCACTCAGGGTCAGCCACTTTAGACCCAGAAAAGAGCATGTCTGATTGCATGTGGGTTGATGCCCCAGGTCCCGCCTCTGAGAAAAAGGTATCAGACGGGTCTGATGCTCTTTGGGTGGATGACACCTAAATGAACATCAGTACAAAGTCCCAATTTATTTCTAATATCAGAGATCAGACCTCTACTCTTGCCAGATGCGTCTAAAACAAAAAGGGGGAACTGTAGAGAGCTGCGGAATGCTGCGCCTTAAAGATGGAGCTGGTTTCTGCCTTCCACCTTCCCGATGGTGAGTGCTCTCTGTCACAAACAACTCCACATTTGGCTAAGGCTGAAGATCTGGCTTGCTTCCATGTATGTGTACCTATCTGCATTGCCCACGTGGCACGCTGGGGTTGGCTACCCAGAGGCTATATAAGCTGTGGGCTGGCTTTCCCCAGGGTCAGATGATTGTTCAAGGTTCCTGAATAAACTGCATTGAAAAAAAAAAAAAAAGAGTTGCTCTCATATACAGGTAAACTCCCAATCTCTAAAGAAAATGGCACCGCAGTCAGTGTTAGTTGCATGGGTGAATTTGTTGGTAGATACTGACTTTCTGAACGCAGCCCGGGATGAAAGCACAAATCTCAGGTGTGGAAAGCCCACTTCCCTCACTTGTAGGGCTGAGCTGCTTGATCCTTATTTCAGGCTCAGTCCTGCATCTGTTTTTCATAGCTTATCTGAGGAGAAATAAAACTCATGTTAAATCTGAACAAAAATAAAACTAAACAATTAAACAATTGTAAATCTAGCACTACATTATTGGGTTACTTTTGAACCTTGCCCTCCTCTCCCCAGTTCTTATGACTAAGAATTCTTCAAACTAACGATTCAGGTTCTGGATGTCTGCAATACACCATCAAACAAAGTGGTGGCCTATTGCGATAAGTCACCTTTGCATTCAAGAGCCAGTCCTCTCCTCACTCTAGTGCAATGGACTTCTGTCTTCACACCAGTCTAAAGAAGCAGAGAAAACATTAACAAGGAAAGAGAGAAAACCTTAAATGTGTCCCTGCAGAGTCTGTCTAGCCCCTGCTGAGTCTAGACAGGGACTCCACAGTTCACTATGACATTTGGATCTAGTCGTTAGAGCAAGAAAAATGTGTGTGGGTGAGAGAGAATTTGCATGTGTGTGTGTATCTGTGTTTTTGTCTGTGTGTGTCTCTCTGTGTGTTTCTGTGTCTGTGTGTGTGTACACAAGCACATGCATATATGTGCTTTTCTTTAATTAATTATTTTTTTCTTAATTATAATTTATTCATTTTGTATCCCAACTGTAGCCCACTCCCTCTTTCCTTCCCAGTACCACCCTTCCTTCCTCTTCTCCTCTCATGCCCCTCCTTTAGTCCACTGATAGGGAAGGGCCTCTTCCTCCTCTTCCATCTGAACTTACCCTATCAGGTCTCATCAGGATTGGCTGCACTGTCCTCGTCTGTGGACTGGTAAGGCAGCCACTGAGTTCATGTCAGAGACAGTCCTTGTTCCCATTACTAGGTGACCCATATGGACACTGAGCTGCCATGGGCAACATCTGTGCAGGGATTCAAGGTTATCTCCATGCATGGTCCTTGGTGGGAGTAACAGTCTCAGAAAACACTCCTAGGCACAGATTTTTTGGTTCTGTTGCTCTCCTTGTGGAGCTCTAGTCTCCTCCAGGTCTTTCGTCTCCCCTTTCTTTCATATGATTGCCTGCACTTTGCCCAAGGTTTGGCTATGAGTTTCAGCATCTGTTTTAATACCCTGCTGAGTGGAGTCTTTCATAGGCCCTCTGTGGTAGGCTCCTGTCCTGTTCCCTGAGTACATAGCATGTGTGTCTTTCTGCTTATTGGATACCTTGCTCAGGATGATCTTTTCTAGTTCACACCATTTTCCTACAAATTTCATGAGTTGTTTATTTATTTATTTATTTATTTATTTATTTTTGTAGTGCTTGGATAAACCTCAGGTGCTAATGGTCCCCTTTTCTGAGTGCTGCCCAAGCACAAGTAACAGTTTTTAGAAAAATATAAATTTTGATGTTTGCTGTAATAATAATTCATATACATTGTGTTGCTATGCTAATAGTAGTACAATGGAAGGTTGTTTGTTGTTTTGTTTTGTTTTGTTTGTTTTTGCCTCTGTTCTGTTGATGAGATAGATTCAGACATTAAGAACAAAGACTGCAGACTGCAGACATAAGAACACAACAAGCCAGTAGCTGAAACCAGAAATTTTTGGTTTCAATCTCAGGGTTTTTTTTTTTTAATCTATTTTTACCATATTGCAATTATTGTAAACAAGTGACAGGTGGCTGTGTTATTTTAATGGCTAAATATGGTTCGGTTTTATTCCGTGGAGCATTAATAACTCTGAGAACATGGAATGCTTTATCTCTTTCTATATTACTTTTCGAGACCACAGAGGAAAGACCATGAAGTTTCAAAGCAAGACATTCTCCCTTATTTATTACCCAGAAATAGGTGTTAGACGGCATTTTGGTAAACACTATTAAACAGATAACAGCCCACATCTTTTAATTTGTCTTGATCACAGTTTCTGTTCTGCAGCACCCAAACATATTAATCTGTATCAATAATAGCATTGTGACATCCTTGATCGAATCAGGACCATTAATCAATCAATCAGTCCTTTATTCTGCCCTGCTCTTTTTTATTACTCTGCTGTATCTTATTTGCAATGTGTTATTTTTAACTACAATGGATGCTGAGTCATTAGATTAGTGAGTATGATGTGTATAGATAAATAAATATTCAGGATAAAGGATAAATAAATGTTCAGGATAAAGAAATATTCAGACTCTGTTACTACATATTAATGGAAAATAAATCAGATTCGTTTTCAAAACTAAGAATTTTCTATCAGTAAACACATATTTTTGATTATCAGCTCAGATAATTGGGACATTGCTAAATAATAAATGATGTTATTCCACTGTTTTGAATTTTAAAATTAAAAAAAAACCTGCACATATTTTGATTATTGAATCTGAGTACGCACAAACTGGACATGAAAATCTATTCTCACTATTTTTACTTTTCTTCTGTCAGTCTCTCCAAATGCCTAAATTTACTCTGACATCTTCTGAAAAGTTGAACACTTAGGAGTGAAAGTTTTATCTCGGATAATTCAGTTTGGATGTTGGACTCTGCCTGCTGCAAAGCTTTTTGGAGTGTCTCACATGTCTGTCTTCTACAATCT
Organism: Meriones unguiculatus; assembly: GCF_030254825.1. Lineage (NCBI taxonomy): Eukaryota > Metazoa > Chordata > Mammalia > Rodentia > Muridae > Meriones > Meriones unguiculatus. The sequence continues at coordinate 70,860,953 of NC_083359.1, forward strand.
AGTCTGCAGATAACTGTAATGTGGCAAAATATCAAAAGTGAATGTTTTAGAGAAATAATACCTTTTATGAACAAGTCAAATTGCCTGTCCTTGAGGCTTTTTATCCATATGGCATGTCAAAACACTTCAATAGTCACTGACCTTTCAAAGTTTTCAGTTTTGGCTCTTTTAGGAAGCTCTCAAAATTATGTAATGCTTCTGTGCTACATTTTACCTTTTGTGCTTATAATTCATATGAATCATGCTCATTGCACTTTATTTTCCTTTTATCTCTTTCCATGTCACCAGGTATTTCAAACTGTTAACTATTTGAGGAAAAAAAACTCAAACATGTCTGTTATTTAGAAGGAGAAGCAATAAGCTTTTTTCTCCTGTGACTTTTTTCTAATTCTCACTTGATTGGTGTGAGTTTGGAGCTTTGGTTGAGGGGAGTGATATCAAAGAAAGCCAGCACGTTATTATCTGCACAAATGTTTCATTACTGAAGATGAACTCAGGTTGAGGGTCTGTTGCTGTGTTTGAGATATGCTAAATTAATTGCACACCAATTAATCTGCAGCTTGGAGAAATCACTATTAGTTACAACACATTGCTTCTTCGATGAGAAGAATATGTGTGCAACATTTGCTGTCGGGGTAGCTCTATAAAGGCATGCATCATCATACATTTGGCAGCACCGGGAAAAAAAATGATACATTTTAAAGCGATTCTATAATGTGGCACTATAAATGTCTTCAGGTGCCTGTGTTTGGAAAGTCTCAGTCACCAAAGATGATTTCTTTGCATACAGCACCCCCTGCCTTCAGTAAATGAAAAAAAAATCACAAATATATATATATATATATATATATATGAAATATATATATATGAAAGAGCTTTAGTGCAGCTTTGTTGTTGTGCATTCACTCTAATTCTTCTCTTATGACTTCTGTGTACAGCATAAACTACTATAAACAAGAATTAATTAAACTGTTGCAAATAAAGCTGAGAAAAAAAAGAATAACAGGAAACCACATCAAGAGAAAATTAGAAACAGATGTAGAAGATGGCTGCGCATGTTTTGTGTATCTTCCTTCTGTAGTTGACATGCAGCTGGACTGCTAAGTCTAATATTTATAAAATGCCAACAGAGCTGGGGATATGGCTCAGTGGACAAGAACACTAGCTCTGAAAGCATGAGGACCCAGCAATCCAAGTGTAAATCCCCAGCAGGCTCATAAGAAGCTAGAGATGGCTATAAGTCTCTGCTATACTAGCATCGGGGTACAGAGACAAGCAGATCCCAGAATCTGACTGGTCAGCCAGCCTAACATAGCCAAGGAGACTGGTTCACTGAGAGACCCTCTCTTGTGACAATAAGGCAAAGACCAATACAGAAATATTCACAGCCTCTTATACTGACCTTATATCAGCACATATGGGCACATATGCCTATAATATTCGCAGGCATAGACAACACACAAACATACCATACACATACACTTTTAGTTTTAAGAAACTAAAATCAATAATGACACCCATTTTAATGTCAGGAAATCTTCAGAGTCAGAGAATATAAGAATGTAATAAGCTTACTGTTGGTTCAGTTTAAGGTAGGTTTTATGATTCTAGAAGGAAAACAAGTAAGTGTATGAAATGATGGCAAGAGGTTGAAAATAAATGGAAAACCAATATAGCTGTGTGGTCATCTCAGATCAAGTTCTCCCCATCTAATCCCTACTTTTAATAGTATGGAGACACATTGTTATCCAGTGACCTTACCCCAGCTGAGGAGATATTAGGGTGCTAGGAGAGTAGAGCTGGTTGAATAGAGTAGCAGGACAAAATATGAGCAATTGTGCATAATTTATAGAATCCTATCGGGATACTGCTTAACAGGACACACAGAGGCTAATGTAAGGTTTCAGGGATAACTTAAGGTAGCTACAGTTACCTCTTCCTTCCAAGAATCAGATTCTGTTCCTCCTCTTTGCAGTCTATTCATCTCAAAACACAGAGTTGACAAGCAAGCTTTGGGTTACAGCTAGGCTTCAGTCAGTGACTTCCTGACCTCTAGCATGTGGGTTATATCACATGACATACAAATTTCTGACCCCCTCCCTTCCTACCAGAAATCTGTAAGGTCACAAATGTCTCTTACGTTTTTTGTTTTGTTTTGTTTTGTTTTGTTTTGGCAGTAAAGGCTCTCTCTCTTTCTGAACCTCAGCATGCTGCATATGGTATGATGATGTAACCACGCTAAAGTTCTGGGACTTGAAGAGAATAGAAAGTTCTTTCCCTTCAGAACCCCTATCACACTATCCACTGGACCTAAAAGCTTGCTAACCACTGAATACCATGAGGCTGCAATTCTCTCTACAAAGCTCAACTTCTATGGACTTTTATATTATCTTCTGGGAGTTTTAGCAGCATATCGAGCATAGAGTCAAAAAACAGACAGGAAACAGGGAAAATACTAAGCCTATGCATAGAATATGGAGTGAGTGCAGGTTTTGAAAATTTATAGCTCTTTTGTGTCAAAGAGTTTACAAGGGATCAGTCTAACATTTGATCATTGGCTCTGCTTTCTAGCACCAAGCAGCCATTTCTCAACAGAGAGAATAGATAGTTTCACATTATCACTGGTAACAGTCATATGGAAATCAGTTATAGACCATGTATAATAAGTGTGACTATTTTCAGCAGTGCCGTTTGCTCAGTAATTTCAAAATAATTCAAAGTAATAATTCTTCAATAAATATACATTGTAATGCCACTAGCCCTATTAACATTTTCCCCCACTGGATGAGTTTATTCAGCTCCTTGCTCAAGCGCTATCTTTACTTTGCTGTTTGTCCTTGTGACTAGACGGGTACTTTATCTATGTATGGCTTTTCTTCTCATAATTAGTCACCAAGCACTAATGCTGTGTAACTCTTTCTCCCAAACTAAAGAATTCACTCCTTCAGGGAAGCTCATAAAATTCAGTAAGTTAAAGAAAGTTAGAAGGCACAGGAAACTCATGAAATTTACAAGGCTTGGAAAGCTTAGAGTTACAAAACTCCCATGGCTGTTCCCCACAGTTACAAAAAAATGTAAACAATTACTGGATAGAAAAGACTCCAGGGAAACTGCCTGTAAGTTGCGCAGAAAGCTGCAAGATGTAGCTGTCATGAGTTGTCACCATGCTGAGATGGGTTTTTCAGTGAAACAGCTGCTTTTTAATTACACATGTTCTTGTAAGTAGAAATCATAAACTCATTGGTACATTTAGCTATGCTTAGGTGGAATCATTTCTTTGAGCACACATTGGTGTCCTCTCTATGGTGCATAGAATCACACCTCCCCAGGAAAAGACTCACAACAGCTACATTAGAAAATACCTAAAATGTTATTCTAGTAACCAATATGTAGTTTTGGGGTTTGTTGTTTGCATTTTGCTTTCCTACTTCCCTAAGGCAGTTTTTTTTTTTTCATACAAGTCTTTACTTACACTATGGTCTGGTAAGAAATGACTTGAATTATAGCTGTGATGAAAAGCTAGTGATGAAATAAAGGTCATCTTGAAGTTAAATGTTAATATTAGCCTTTCTCATTATGGGAAACATTAGGTTGTCTCAATTTTATTTAAGATATTTATCATTATCATTTACACACACACAAAAAAAATATACTGTGAATTCATTTTGTAGTGCATGAGACAGCAAATCCTTCAACAAAAATGATCCAGGCCTGACATTAAAAACATACTTAGCTTGAAATCCATTAGTAGTAACGAATGTGTTTTTTGCACCATGTAAGTCTTAAAAAATATGCTCATATTTCACAAGACAAACAACCAGGCACATTAAAGATAAGGTCTGAGATACAGCACCTGGCAGTTCAGACCATGAAGATAGGAAAGGATTGCTCATTTACTGTTTAGTCTGCTGAAGGTAAGGAGAAATCATTTACTTTAGAAGACTTTATTACAATTAATTTCAACATACATTAGAATATATAAACACAGGTTGTTCACTCCTGCCTACATTATACAGGTCTCAAAACTCTAGCAAATGAGACTTTTGGAGGTCAAGAGACTTGGGTGTCAGGTATATGGAATGATTAGTCACACTTTCCTTTTTTTTGGAACAGAATTGTAGGTCAATTTCAAAGCCAATATTGACTTCGTGGACCTGATTTCACCCTGACAGGAAAAGATATCCTTGCAACTTTCTAGGGAAAAGCATTGAAAACTAGTGAATATACCTATTCAACACTGAAGGACCTTGAAACAAGCTGGACTATGTATGTGTGGGCAGAGGGTGGAATAAGACATGCTCTAATGATGACAGACAATGTGAGGGGAAGGGCACTTCAGTCTGTGTGGAGGACTTGGGGTTTTTCTCTGAGCATGCCCATGCTTAGAGGCATGCAGACGAACAACTTAGACCATGTACAGATGAAGGGATGGAGAAAGTTGATGATTAGACTCCATTCTTTTGGTCTTCAGGGAATAAGGACAACACTGCTTTGGAGATTACAATCTTCACTCACTGCTATCCTAAATAAAGAATAATGGCAAAACAAACTTTTTAATAAAGAGGAAACAATGCAGGATGTTAAAATTTTTCTTACCTTCGATATAATACATTCGTTTTCTTAGAAAGAAATAAGAAATTTAACCAACACTTCCCCAGTTCTTGATGCATGTATCATTAACTAGTAAGAATTATATATTCCTAAGATGGACAATAAGATTTTATACGTAAATTAATTTATAACCAAGTTAATGAACACATTACTGTTAGGTAGTGAGGCATTAGAAAGCAGGAAGAGTCAGTTATCAAACAGATATCATAAAAAATTTCATCGGTAATAATTCAGCTAGCAATCCCCATTCTAATTGCTGTTTCTGTGAGTTGAACTGGAATGAATAGCAACAAGCTACCAACTTGAAACTTCACGCAGTTTAGTTTGCTGATGTGACTCAGCAGAAAGAAATCTACCTCGCTTAACGCTGGCAGCAAACTTTGTTGAAACTCTTAGTTTCAGGCCACAGAGAAGGTATGTGTTACAGAATTGTTCTATTCAGGAAGGTACTTTTGGATTTGTGTGTGTGTGTTTGTGTGTGTCTCTGTGTCTCTCTCTCTCTGTCTTTGTGTGTCTGTGTGTATGTGTGTTTCTGTGTGTATGTGGTATATCTGTGTGTATGTATGTCTGTGTATTTAAGGATTAGTTTTCTCTATTGTGGCATCACAAAAATATTTAGGCATTTCTTAAAGTCTCAAAATTATTAAATAGTTTTCTTCCTACTTTGAGTAGGAATTTGAATATAACTAGATCTGTATATACTAATAATTATTTGAAAATACTTTGTTTAATTTTAGACCATAGAAAGCATAGTTTGATACTAAACCCCAAAGAAAAACATTAGCTGGCAGGAGGGCCAACAAAGTTGTTGTTTCTTTTGCAAGTCCCTGACACTCTCTGCCATCATCAGGAATTATGCTGTTCCATTGCTTCATTTTTCCCACCTAATCACCACTATCTCCTCTTTCCTAACAGAGCTTTGTCAGGAAAAGGAAACATATTTTCAACAAAGAGGCTCTGATTTCCTTTTTATTTTATCTATGTGAAGTTTCAGTGAGGAAGGAAGGGAACTGTTACCATGGATACAGTGACAAGCAAGCACATAGAATAGGTTCAGTGAAGTGGAAATGATGAGAACTCGGGGATGGAGGAACAAGCATCTTCCAGTCTGTGATCATCAGGTGTGAGACTGGGGTCTGAAAAATGTATTCTCAGCTTTAGAAAAGCAGATGTCATGAGGTTCAGAGAGAAGACTTCTGAATGCAGGAAGCAGCTTTAGCCATGTCTTTGACCTGTTCCCTCCACAACCCCACTGAAGTTACAAGAATAGAAAATTTTAAATAGACAAAGCTTGCTAAGATGGAGGAAACAGAGAAGACAGCAGTAACAAACTTAGGTAAACTGAAAAGCAAGTGTTTGAACTGGCCCAGCAAAGGAAACAAAGCACATCAAACCAGAACAACCAAATCTAAGTGCTGAAACAGTATTGAAAAAAAATCAGAGACCCATGTCAATCCATATACTAATTTCAAGGAATTCAGAAATTGGGGAAACTAAGTATTTCATGTTACCTTGGGAAGGAGCATCAAGGCTACTGGGAATTAATTGAATGTAGGTTCTGAAATGCAATGAGCCCTTTCCCACACATTGACTATCTGAGTATCTGTTCCTAACTGAGCGAATGCTGAAACTTTCTAGGGAGATTAAAACTACAGCGCTATGAACTTCAAAACCCATTGTCTGGGGAGTATCATTGTCATCCTCAAATAGAAACAATAGGAAATCCTGTGCAAGAGGATGCTGAAGGTTCAAACCTATTCAACCTTAAAAACAACTTCTTTTTCCTTCCACTGGGTATCAACATCATTGCCTGGCCACACCCTGAAAAAGAAAAAAAAAGACCAGGAAATTATTATTTCTTGGGATCTAACAAGTTTAAAAAGAACTGTATGACCACTTGTTTCTCTAACAAGTGGCCAACCAGTGTCAACAAAGTTTACCAGTCACTCTTCTAATTACAAGCACCAAACAGGATCAATGCTGGTTGCCTGCTTTTTTTAGTGCCTCACTATTTAACAGAAAAATAAGAACAGAGATTCATGCACCTGAATTCTCAGAAAACAGACTTCTAGTGTTTTGTAGAAATCAAGAGAAAAGAAGGATGAAAGAAGCTTTGAGTAAAGGCTCCACACGGGATGAAAATAATGCACTAAGAACCTCAGAGAAATGAGGATGTTTCAACCAAAACAACACAAGGCAATGATCGTTTAAAGAAAGCAAAGAATGGTGTAATGAGAAACATGACAATGAAAACTAAAAATTGATAGAGAGTAAGAAAACAAAATTCAGAGAATCTCTGAATTAAAAGAGAAGACAGAGATAGAATTAAGATGAAAAGATAATAAAGAAATTAGAAGAGTTTAAGAAAAGTCAGGATTCAAAATTGAGCATGCCATCAAGATCTAAAAGATGCAAATCAAACAACAAAATTCAGAAAAAGTTTCCAGATCTTGAAATATAAATTGTTCCTTTGTTGATATGCACTGAGAACCCCCCTACACAGAGAGAGAGAGAGAGAAAGAAACCATTTTAATGGACAACATTTAGATACCACAGGGTATCATTGAGTATTCTACAACATCTCCATGTGAAACATAGTCATATGTGAAGGGAAATTATCAGACATCTCAAGAGCTTCTTTATCAAGTGTGTATGTATGTGTGTGTGCTTATCCCTTTAATATATACTGTGTATATACAATAAATAGAAAAATATGAAATCTACTCAGTCTCTTCTGCTACTTATAGTAACACAAAGAGGTCTTTTCTTTTTAAATTTACTATCCTCTTGTTTCTATGTGCTAAATACTGAGATTACATTATGTGTACTATACCTGACTCACACAAGCCATTTCTAGTAACAATTTCCACAGCATACTCACTCCATGAGGTTGTTAACTCTGTGACTTAAGGGGCCTAATTTGCCAATATTGCTTAGTCTGGTCCTTCCATAATCCAATGAGTTACTAACTAGACTAGCACTTTTTATCTAACCAAAATTTCATACTCCTGGCTTAATCGCACAGTGGCTTCTGAAAGAGGCATGAACAAAATAGACTAGTATTGACCAAATAAATGATGATATCCTTGCTCCATAAAAGACATATGATTTACAGAAGCTTTTCAGGTTCATGAGGTCCCATTTATTGATTGTTGCTCTTAAAGCCTATGCTGTTGGTGTTCTGTTTAGGAAGTTTTCTCCTGTACCAATGAGTTCTAGGGTATTCCCCACTCTTTTTTTTCAAGCTGATTTAATGTGTCTGGTTTTATGTTGAGGTCTTTGATCTAATTGGACTTTTGTGCAGGGTGATAAGTATGGATCTATTTTCATTTTTCTACATGTAGACCTCCAGTTGGACCAGCACCATTTGTTGAAGATGCTATCTTTTTTCCATTGTATGGTTTTGGCATCTTTGTCAAAGATCAGGTGTCCATAAGTGTGTGGGTTTATTGCTGGGTCTTCTGTTCGGTTCCATTGATCCACCATTCTGTTTCTATGCCAGTACCATGCAGTTTTTATAACTGTTGCTCTATAGTACAGCTTGAGATCAGGGATGGAGATACCTCCAGAAGATATTTTATTGTAGAGGATTGTTTTAGCAATTCTGGGTTTCTTGTTATTCCATATGAAGTTGAGAATTTTTCTTTCCAGGTCTGTAAAGAATTGTGTTGGCAATTTGATGGGAATTGCATTAAATCTGTAGATTGTTTTTGGTAAGATGGCCATTTTTACTATGTTAATCCTGCCAAGCCATGAGCATGGGAGATCTTTCCATTTTCGCATATCTTCTTCTAATTCTTTCTTCAGAGACTTGAAATTTTTTTCATACAAGTCTTTGATTTGCTTGGTTAGGGTTACACCAAGATACTTTATGTCATTTGTGGCTATTGTGAAGGGTATTGTTTCTCTAATTTCTCAGCCATTTTGTCTTTTGTATACAGGAGTGCTACTGATTTTTTTTGAGTTAACTTTGTATCCGGGCACTTTCCTGAAGGTGTTTATCAGCTGTACGAGTTCCCTGGTAGAGCTTTTGGGGTCACTCATGTATACTATCATATCATCTGCAGATAGTGATAATTTGACTTCTTCCTTTCCAATTTGTATCCTCTTGATCTCCTTCAACTGTCTTATTGCTCTAGCAAGGACTTCCAGAACTATGTTGAAGAGATATGGAGAGAGTGGGCAGCCTTGTCTTGTCCCTGATTTCAGTGGGATTGCTTTAAGTTTCTCTCCATTCAGTTTGATGTTGGCCATAAGCTTGCTGTATATCACTTTTACTATGTTTAGATATGTGCCTTGTATCCCTGATCAAAGGACACAGTCATCAAAACAAAGAGACTGCCTACAGATTGGGAAAGAATCATCACCAACCCTTTATCTGACAAAGGACTCAGATCCAGTATATATAAAGAACTAAAGAAGCTGAAAAGCAGCAAACCAAGTAATCCACTTAAAAAATGGGGAACAGAGCTAAACAGAGAATTCTCTGGAGAGGAATATCAAATGGCAGAGAAGCACTTAAAGAAATGCTCAACCTCATTAGCCATCAGGGAAATGCAAATCAAAACGACCCTGAGATATCACCTTACACCCATCAGAATGGCCAAGATCAAAAACTCAAGTGACAACACATGCTGGAGAGGTTATGGAGAAAGGGGAACCCTTCTCCACTGCTAGTGGGAGTGTAAACTTGTAAAACCACTCTGGAAATCAATCTGGTGCTTTCTTTGACAACTAGGAATAGTGCTTCCTCAAGAGCCAGCCATACCACTACTAGGCATATACCCAAAAGAGGCTCAAGTACACAAAAAGGACATTTGCGCAACCATGTTTCTAGCAGCTTTATTTGTAATAGCCAGAAGTTGGAAACAGCCCAGATGCCCCTCAACTGAAGAATGGATGCAGAAATTGTGGTACATCTATACAATGGAGTATTGCTCAGCAATGAAAAATAAGGAAATCATGAAATTTGCAGGTAAATGGTGGGACCTGAAAAGGATCATCCTGAGTGAGCTGTCCCAGAAAAAAAGACCACACGGTATATACTCACTCATATAAACATACAACATAGAATAAACCCACTAAAATCTGTACATCTAAACATACTAAGCAAAAGAGAGGACCCTAACTAAAATGTTCAATACCCATCCTGAAAGGCAAAGAGGATGGACATCCGAAGAAGAAGAAAACAGGAAACAACCTAGGAACCTGCTACAGAGGGCCTCTAAAAGCCAGAAGAAGAAAACAGGAAACAACCTAGGAACCTGCCCCAGCGGGCCTCTGAAAACCTCTGCCATGCAGACTGTGAAAGCAGATACTGAGCCTGATGGCCAACTGACAGGCTGAGTGAATGGAATTTTATGTAAGAAGTGGGAAATAGTAAGAGCTGGAGAGGACAGGAACTCCACAAGGAGAGCAACAGAACAAAAAATTTGAACACAGGGAACTTCCCAGAGACTCATACTCCAACCAAGGACTATTCATGGAGATAACCTAGAACCCTGACAATGCAGCCTCTTCTGATGAGAACTGTCTAAGATCAGAAAGAAGGAGAGGAGGACCTCCCCTATCAGTGGACTTGGGGAGGGGCATGCATGCAGAAAGGGGGGAAGGGTGGGCCCGGGAGGGGAGGAGGGAGGGGCGTATTCATTTTATTTATACAAAATGAATAAAGTGTAATTAATAAAAGTTAAAAAAAAGACACATGATGACCAGCTGGAAATAAAGGATACTTCTAGCACCTTAGATCACAATGCCTTGAGCCATTGACTAAGTCATAACAGAAAAAGCTGCATCTATTTTTTTTTAAACTGATGACCATGTTAATTTAGTTAAACAGCATCTATATACTCAATCAAGATAAGGAGACAGCCATTCAGGAAACAGCCAACATACCCAAGGCTGTGGGACTTCTAAGAGGCCCACAAAATCAAAGATGTTTGATTTGCATCTTTTAGAACAGTAGTGAGCACTTCATCATTTTTCTGTACAATAAGAAACACAAAATAACTTCATTTGTCTCTGAAATTATAGGTACAGTAAAGATCTTGGCCAAGGGCACATATGCAGGAATTTAGAAATAGAGCAAATTCTGTGTATCCTTCAATCTGATGCAGAACCCTCTTTGACCATCCTTGACTCATTCTATAATCCTCTCCATGTCATCACCATGGTCCGTATAGTATTGTGCTCTCTGTGTGTGGAATCATACAATCTTCTATGAACAGGATGGTGTGCCTTCCTCAGATACTTTTCCATCTCTATTGATCTGCTCACCTTATTTTAACAACTCCAAGATTGTGAGACCTGATACTCAATGAAACTATGTCCTCAAAAAAACATTTTTTCTTGTTTAGATCTGTCATTTCTCTGCACCTATGACACAGAGTATCATCCCTATACCTACACCAATGTGATCACTTAAGCATAGGAATCAGACCTATGTTGATCATCAATTGTCATAAGACTTGGCTCAGTCCAGTATCTATAGCATGTACCATCTATTCAGGAAGACCTCTACCACTAGGGTGGATACATAATGTTTAGCTGTAGGTGCATTTTTAAAATATATTTTATTGGGTTCTTATATCTATCACCCTTCTTCACCCCATTCCCTTCCAACACTCCAACACCAGGTAAGAAAGACAGGAGGTTAGTGGGGACAGAAGGTGTTGAGATCTTTTTCGACTACTTCCTGCTAATTAGGGTCATTAAGCTCCTTGGGGCAAGTCTAAATTTCATCTTCTCAAGATATCTCCAGCTTGATTTTGTCTCTATTCTCTCAACCACTTCATAGACCATCAACAGCAGCAGCGGGAGCCAAAACCACCAGGAGGAACAACCTGCCTCCTCTCTTTGGGCTCTAATCTTTTTATACTATCTCTAGAGTCGTCAGAATTAAATTATCTTCAGCTGGTAGAATCACCACGCCCCTGCCAGAGCAAACAGGAGGCAAATAGTCACTGCTGTGGACAATCTGAAGCAGCCCCACACCTAGGATTGAAACAAAAACATATTTACATAACATAACTGAGTTTTTTTTAAGACACCAAAATTCTCACTACAGTTAGGGTTCCTCCCACTTTTTATTTTGACAGTTTGGGCAAGTTTCTTTCTCATTCCCAGCTTGCTTCTGAATAAAGTTGCCTGCTGAGTACAAACAGAGACTTCTAAACTACTTGGCTTAGTTTGCAAATAGTTTCTCTCCAACCAAAATATGAGTAGACCTAGTAGGATAGATCTCTCTCTTTTCTTAACTTTTATTAATTACACTTTATTCACTTTGTATCCTCCCATAATCCCTCCCACCTCCCCTCCTAATCCCATCTTCCCTCTCCCTTCTTCACACATTCCCCTCCCCAAGTCCACTGATAGGAAAGGTCCTCCTTTCCTTCCTTCTGCTCTTAGTCTATCAGATCTCATCAGGAGTGGCTGCATTGTCATCTTCTGTGGCCTGGTAAGGCTGCTCCCACAACTGGGGGAGGTGATCAAAGAGCAGGCCAATCAGTTCATGTCAGAGGTAGTCCCTCTTCCCATTACTATGGAACCCACTAAGAGACTGAACTGCCATGGGCTACATCTGCACAGGGGTTCTAGGTTATCTCCATGCATGGTACTTGGTTGGAGTATGAGTCTCTGGAAAGACTCCTGTGCTCAAATTTTCTGGTTCTGTTGCTTTCCTTGTGGAGTTCTTGTCCTCTACAGATCTTACTATTTCCCACTTCTTTCATAAGATTCCATGCGCTCTGCCCAACAGTTGGCCATAAGTCTTAGCATCTGCTTTGATAGTCTGAGGGCAGAGCCTTTCAGAGGCCCTCTGTGGCAGGTTCCTAACTCTTTTCCTGTTTTCTTCTTCTTCTGATGTCCATCCTCTTTGCCTTTTGGGATGGAGATTGAGAATTTTAGTCAGAGTCCTCCCTCTTGATTAGTTTCTTTAGATGTACAGATTTTAGTAGGCTTATCCTATATTATATGTCTATATGAGTGAGTATATACTATGTGTGTCTTTCTGCTTCTGGAACAGCTCACTCAGGATGATCCTTTCCAGTTCCCACTGTTTACCTGCAAATTTCATGATTTCCTTATTTTCCATTGCTGAGTAATATTCCATTGTATAGATGTACCACAATTTCTGTATCCATTCTTCAGTTGAAGCGCATCTGGGTTGTTTCCAGCTTCTGGTTATTACAAACCTGTGGGAGCTGGGCCTGGGTGTTCTAAGTTCCTGGACTAGGTTGGAGAGAAGTTAGAGCCCTAAAGAAATGTATGTATGAGCAAGAATATGACTTAGTAAGAGCTTTCTATGTGCTCTTTTTTTTTCTCATTTCCTTCTCCCTCTCCCCTACTCCTCCTCTGTGTATGAATGTGTTTCTATAGCAATGGTGACACAGATACTAGATAATAAAAAGTAGCGTTCAAATCCTGAAAAGAAATTATCATTCCCTCTTCCCAAAATGATAAAATGCCATCAAAGAATTTTAGGGAGCATGAAGAGCATGTTAAGGAGAGATCATGATGAGAAACAGTGGGAAGAAGGTAGATGTTTCTTCATGCCCCCGTGTTCTTTGCCACTTTTTGCCTTATACTTTTGAAGGAGCAATAATAAAATGTTTGTCTGTGTGCATGTGATAGTGTGTGTATGCAAATGTGATGGAAAGAAAGAATATGCATAAAGGAGTGCAAGGGAGTACACAGAGAGAGAAAAAGAGAGAGAGCTTTAGTGGAAGGAGAGAGGGAGGGGAAAAGGAGGGAAAGAGGAAGAAAGAAAGGGAGGAATGAACCAATTGGAAGATGTTGGAAATAGTAATAGCTACGAAATATACTCACCAACTTTAAGAAAAAGCAGGAAATGCAAGATAATAATATAACATTTTCACTGAATTATGCATTCATAAGCAGAATAAATAAAGAGAAAACAGTTAAAAGAATGCAAAGTTGCCACTTCTGGAGAGAGAGAGATTACAGGGCATGAAATCAGTGTTTAAAACAGGTATGCTAGAGCAAAGTCACACCAGCTCCCCAGAACCATCAATTCATATCTCTTCCCTCTCTCTGATCAGTGATATCGAGCTGGTAGCTTGACATTGGTCATATGGGAGAACCCATAGGAAAATTCAGGAACTATTGCACATTTTGATTTCTCCACCCCTGAAGAACTGGTTGTTGATCATTTCTATGTACTCTTTTCGCCATATGCCATGTCTACTTATCATTCATCCACAAATTCATAAACCATATGTAACTCAGTCAATAATGAATAATAAACAACTTTCTAATAATAAACCATTCCAGGAAATATTTTTTATTGCTCTGGCTTCCAAGAGTCTTAAAACTGTTGATAACTTAAAACAAGCTTAAGAATATAAAAGGTATGTTAATATAATTACAGATTACTCCAATGACGAAGAAAAAGAAAGTGCTTATATTAATGCAGATAACAAGAACATTGTAATGAATCCAGAATGTTAATTACCTACAGAAATGTTACTAAGAATGCCATAAAGCCATATATGATTTTTAAAATAGTCACAATGTCACGAGAAGAAAGCAGGCTGAAAATGAACCAAGCTTGAAATTTTAAGTTTAGCACAAATATTTTAGAAGTATTTATGAATAAGAAAGATCAGTAGAAGAAAGGCACAGTCTCTATTTTTTGTTTGCTTGTTTGTTTTTTAAGAGACATTCTCTATTTATTATAATTGTTATATTGCCTTTCTTACAAACCCCAGATCCATTTGCCTAGGGATGGCCCCACCAACAGTGACATGTGCCCTCCTACATTAGTTAACAAATAAGAAAATGTCTGACAGATATGACCACAAGACAGGCTCATCTAGATAATGCTTCAGTTGAGTTTCCTCTTTCCAATTTACTCTTGATTGTGTCAATTTGATAGCTCAAGTTAACTATGATGCTTGCACAGTGACTTCACTTCTTTCCCCCTTTATTAAATATAGATTGTTTTCTCATACCGTATATCCTGATTACAGTTTCTCAACCTTCTATCCTACCTCCCCTGCTTTCGGGCACCACTCCCTTTCTGTCTCTAACTATAAAAGGACAGGCTCTTTTTGAGAAGACAGTAAAGGCTAGCACAGGAAATGGATGCAGAAGAAACTGTTCATCTCCTTGTTACAACAAGAAAAGGTCAAATATTTCCCTCTTGAGAAATATTCATCAGCTTGTTGAAGATGTAGATATATTAGGTGAAACTTTGATGTCTGGCTTTACTACCTTAGAAGTGGCATGGGTGTGTCTATTCAAACAAAAATGGACATGATGACTAAAAAATATTAAGTCAGAGAAAAATCTCTTTCTTCATCTTTTAGTTAATTCTTTCCTTTATATAATTATCTCTGTACAAATATCAAATCTTGTAGACTACATTAGGTGATTTTCATAATGACTATTTTGCTTAATTAGCATATGGATTTTGTTTGTTTGTTTGTTTTGGCAAATAACCTCTATGTTAGTGATTCTACAGCAGCAAAACAGTAAGATTACCAAAAGATAAAGGAATAAAATTTGTGCCTAATTAAGGAAAGAAAGAGTCTGGTATAATAGTAAACATGAAATATTACACATAATTTGTTTGATTTCAGAATAGAAATGCCTCATTAATGAGCTTAAATACATACCTCATTAAGGTCACAAAGCTTAAACATCTTTTACCATGTAAATAACATTCAATTCTTATTTCTGTCTTATCTCTATGAAAGTCAGTTTATTGAGAAAACTTTGTTATGCTCGTCAGCATTAGTGATGGTGTTCTGCTTTTCCTTAAAATAATATTTTAAATCATTGCTTCCCCATGTAATGAGCTCAGTGTGGAAATGCCAAAAATTACCATCAAAGAGAGCACATAATTCCTGTCATGATAGTTTCAGTCAATTATGCAGTGATTCTAAAACATACTACAGTAGACTGAAACTATGAAGAAGTCTGATGTTTTCATCTCCAGCAGTCCTATAAGAGGCACTTCACAATGAGGAAAGACTAATTTAAACAAGGATACAATTTTGTGTGTACTGCTTTTGTTCATTGTACTATTTATAATTTTTGTTGATTTTTGTATAAGTTATTAATACAATAACTTGAACCTTTACACCAATGCAATTTTTTCTACCATAAATTTTAGACATCGAAAGGGGTAATTTCCACTTCTAAAAACTGTGCATGCCTTGGTTTTCTGTGAGAGAACTGGTAAGGCATGCAGAACAGAAACAGCAAGAAGAAAATGCTCTGTATCCTTGCGTTGCCACCACTACACAATTTAGCATTTGAAGGCATTTGTCTTGAAACAAGAAGCTTTATAAGGAAAATAAAGTTCTGAGTATGTTTAGATTCTTTAAGATGAATCTGCTGCATGATTACCCAAGGAGGAAAGGCATTGTGTATCCTATGGAACAGAACTATGACCCACAAGTATAGCTCTTGCATAGCTCATTATCTACTCTCCTGATATAGGAGAAAACAGTGATTATACAACACGAATAAGAGACAGAGAGCATAAATAGGAAAATACTCATGAGCAGAATTTTGTGTTGATGAGAATCAATTGCTAAGATTGATCAAACTGATCTTAATCACTCTTGTGAGTCACCCCCAACTGATTTCAATCTCTTTAGGATATTGAGAATATTATCTGCAGAGGAAATGGCTTTATCTTTCTGAGAAACACAATTATATTACTAAATGTTTTTTGGAAACATTCAGTTCATTAAGAGGGAGACAAAGACAAATATCACTGGCCTCAAACTGTTAGTTCAGAATCACATGGTGTGAAATTGAAAACATGCATTGACTGAAAATTATAAATATGCCAGCTACAGAGTGGAAAATATTATGTGCTCTTAAAATTTTAGTTTCTGCTGACTTTAATGGGACATTAGGATATGATCTCACAAGTGTCCACAACACTATATTAATGTTCATGTGCTTAAGTTATAAATGTCACAGTGAGTAAGCAATGTCCGATGGTAGCTGGGAAGACACAGATGGGAAGCCAACATGAGCTGGTGTTTACAGGAAGCAATGAAATAGAAAATGAAAAGCAGGATTTCTGAATGAAAATGACAACATCGCACTTTACATTGTAAAGTACCTCTTACAGAACTGCTAGGGATGAAAATATCTGACTTTTTCATAGTTTTAGTCACTATGCTAACTTCCCCTAATCACTGTGGGAGGTTCCCCAACACTAGCTGTTTGAATTTTTTTTCAGTTTTTTTTTAATCTAATTTTATTTTATTAATTACACTTTATTCACTTTGTAACCCCCCATAAACCCTTCCCTCCTCACCTCCTGGTCCTACCCTCCTTCCCCCTTCTTCACGAATGCCCCTCCCCAAATCCACTGATAGGGGAGGTCCTCCTCTCCTTTCTTTTGATCTTGGTCTATCAGATCTCATCAGGAGTGGCTGCATTGTCATCTTCTGTGGCCTGGTAAGGCTCCTCCCCACTCAGGGGGAGGTGATCAAAGAGCAGGTCAATCAGTTCAAGTCAGAGACAGTCCCTCTTCCCATTACTATGTAACCCACTTGTACACTAAACTTCCATGGGCTGCATCTATGCAGGGGTTCTAGGTCATCTCCATGCCTAGTACTTGGTTGGAGTATGAGTCTCTGGGAAGACCCCTGTGTTCAAATTTTCTGGTTCTGTTGATCTCCTTGTGGAGTTCCTGTCCTCTCCAGATCTTACCATTTCCCACTTCTTACATAAGATTCCATGCACTCTGCCCAACAGTTGGCCATAAGTCTCAGTGTCTGCTTTGATAATCTGCAGGGCAGAGCCTTCCAGAGGCCCTCTGTGGCAGGTTTTTAGGTTGTTTCCTGTTTTGTTCTTCTTCTGATATCCATCCTCTTTGCCTTTCAGGATGGGGATAGTGCTTCCTCAAGATCTAGCCATACCACTCCTAGGCATATATCCAAAAGAGGCTCAAGTACACAATAAGGACATTTGCTCAACCATGTTTGTAGCAGCTTTATTTGTAATAGCCAGAAGCTGGAAACAGCCCAGATGCCCCTCAACTGAAGAATGGATGCAGAAATTGTGGTACATCTACACAATAGTGTATTACTCTGCAATGAAAAATAAGGTAATTGTGAAATTTGCAGGTAAATGGTGGGACCTAGAAAGGATCATCCTGAGTGAGCTGTCCCAGAAGCAGAAAGACACACACGATATATACTCACTCATATAGACATATAATATAGGATAAACCTGCTAAAATCTGTACATCTAAAGAAACTAATCAAGAGAGAGGACCCTGACTAAAACTCAGTTTTTTTAAATTTCTTTATTTATTACAATTTATGCACTTTTTATCCCAGCTGTAGCTCCCTCTCTGATCCCCTCCCTCCCTCTTCTCCTCCCATGCCCCGGTCCACTGATATGTGCTTAATATAAGTTTAAGATTTCTTATCTGTAAAACTAAAAAAAAATACTTCTGAATCACAAGCAAAAATTAGCAAGAATAAAAGAGCAAGGGTGCATGTAACATGATATCTAAAATAATCTTGTGTTACTTTCTTGTCTTTCCTTTTAGGGACCATTTTGATTACAGAATTTAACAAAGCAAACAGGCACGTAGTCGTGTTTGATGGAGATAAATAAACTTTCTCAGTTCCTATTAGTTGCAATGGTGAAAATTAGACAGAAAGCAATTATATTTGCAAATTCAAGAAAGTGCAGAGTCTCTCTAAGGGTAGTAGAAATCACTGTAAAACTTTAATATTTTGTCTAATATGTAAACCCTATTTTCTAATGTATGTATTTTAATTTTGGAAATGATTGCTTACTTGTTCTATCTTGAATTCCTTAAATCTATGAACCTTCACAGAAAACAAAATCTACACACACTGATTCTTAAAAATAAACATGTAACACTAGTTACATTTTTAAAACAATCATTCTAGATATCAGAATAATTGCACCATCAAAAATGTCCTATTATTCTTTGGCCGTTGTGACTTGGTAAGGAAGTTTTGTTCATGTAAGCTTAGAATTAGAATATTTTCATGGATGATATATGTGGGCCAAGCTTAATCATGATACTATGGAAGAGGACTAAGATGCTTAGACCACCCTTTGCTTACTTAATGGATGAGAAGGAACTTGTTAGTCACCTCGACTGGAAATGACCAAGAAACAGATTCTCCTCTGACCTCTAGCAGTGCTGATCATGCCTTGAGATTTGATTTCTGAGGGCAATTTCACATTCTAGATACAAAACAATAAAGCAGTGACTTTATGTTGGTTAGGACACTAAATTTGTAAAAATGTGTTTTAGCAGTAGTAGGAACCTAACATATATAAGCTCTTTTCTAAATATTTCATGTCTGTTTTCATTAAATTAAGGCAACAATTTTAGGCTAGTCAAAAAACAAAACATAAAGAAATGTGTAACTTGCCAAAGATGTCAAGGAGCCAATCAAAAAGGATTTGCATTTTGTATTCTGGCTATGGAGGCATCATTTTTTAAAGGATTATTTTTATTAAAATTATACAAATCATGAGTAGTTACTGTAGTGTGTGTGTGGACGACAGAGGAAAACTTTCTAGAAATAGTTCTCTCCTCTGACTTCATGAGTCGTGGGAATTGAAATAAGAGCCTGATGTCTGCTGAAAAGAGCCTTAAAATATTGACCCACCTTTGTTACACCCTGTGTCATCATTCTTAAACACAACAAACACTGTCAAATACACAGTATGTTACATGTCTGGTAATACCTTGGTGGATGTATTGAATGCCAATGGTTATTATAAACCATTAGAAAATGAAGTTACCTGGAGTTTGAAGAAATGGTCATCAGTGCAGAAGACTTGAGTTTGATTTCTAACACCCAAATCACAGCTCACATCCATTTTCTGTAACTCCAGTACCTGGGGATTTCATTTATCCTGATGTTCATGGACCCTTGCGTATTGTGGTGTGTATTCCCAAACTTCATAAACACATAAAATAAATAGAGACAGAGAAAGAGATTTTCTTTGCCTTAAACATTATTGCAATGACCTAAGCACATCAGGATCATATTAGCACTGAATGATGTAAAAATAGTGTTGGAATTAATTGATCCTCAGTAGAATGTACTACGTTACATTACCCATTAGGGAAGGAAAATGCTAAATTTAAGGAGAAAAGAAAATAGAATTTATCTCTCATGAGACAGAATGTTTCGGGCTCATGATCTTCACCCCATCCCCATGCACATATTCATTTTCCAGAATTACCTGATATATAAATAAAACAAAGAAACAAACATTATCAAATGAGCAGGCCAAATGGAAACTGATCATGGGAAGGAAGAGAGAAGTAGAAGTTAAATATCATACTATGGCATCTTCAGTCCATAATCTTCACTTACTGTATCTCACCATCATCCACTGACACTTCAGAACATTTGTTCCAACTCAGTGTGAGGAATCTAAAGAAATATAAAAGAAAGAAACTTGAATACTTGTAAGAGCTTTTAGTCCAGTTGATATATACATGGTAAGCATGTTACAACAACTGAAGGTAGAGACCGAGTAGTCATTTCTTTTGTATTATTTTTCCCATGAGTGATGACCTCTTACATCTCTACTGTCAATCTCAATGACAATTCCTGTCTTTGTAAAAGATGAGATTTCTTTCTTTTTTATTTTTACCATACTGACCGATGTTATATGTACATATGTATCATTCTTTATATATTACATTTAGAAAAATGCATATATGTTGATAATTTTCTGTTATATTCAATGATTTTATTGTTTTTCATTATTATTATTACAATTTACTCACTTTGTAGCTGCTTCCCTCATCTCCTCCCTCCCTTTTCTCCCCCAATGTTCCTCCTCTAGTCCACTGATAGGGGAGGTCCTTCTCTCTATCTGTCCCTAGCTTATCAGGTCTCTTTAGGACTGTCTGGATGCTCTCTCTCTGTAGGCTAGTAAGACTACCCTGCCAGTGGAAGGTGATCAAAGAGCATGCAAACAGTTCATGCCAAGGATTGCCCCTGCTTCCCTTACGCGGGAACCTCCCCTTACTCGTGGAGACTGAGCTGCTTATGGGCTAAATCTGAGCAGGAGGTCTAGGTTCTCTCCATGCATGGTCCTTGATTGATCCATCAGTCTCTGCAGGACAACCTGGGCCCAGATATTTTGGCTGTTAGTCTCGTTGTGGAGCTCCTGTCCACTAAGGTTTTTCTATTTACCCCCTTCTTCCATAAGATTCCCTGATATCAGCCTGAAGCTTAGCTATGAGTCTCAGCATCTGCTTCAATACCCTCCTGGGCAGAGTCTTTCAGAGGCCCTCTGTGGTAGGCTTCTATGTTCATAGCAGCTTTATTCAAAATGGTCAGATTCTGAATACAACCTAGATGTCCCTCATCATAGGAATGGTTATAAAAATTGTGGTACATTTACACAATGGAATACTACTTAGCAATTAAAAACAAGGAAATCATGAAATTTACAGGCAAATGGTGGGAACTAGAAAAGATCATCCTGAGTGTGGTAACCCAGAAGTAGAAAGATGCATACAGTATACACTCACTTATAGTTGGATATTAGGCATTATAATATAGTCTAAACATACTAAAATCTATATTCCTAAAAAAGCTAAACAACAAGGAGGACCCTAGGGAAGATGCTTAATCCTTCAGAAGGGCAAACAGGATAGACATGGCAAGCTGTGGAAGACAGGAAACTTGCCTTCTTAGTGTGTGAAGTTTCAGGATTGTTAAAGTAAAATCTAAAAGTACCACTCATCCATCCATGACACACACTTTACAGTGACATAGAAAGAAGTTTCTATTACATTTGCCAATTGTGCTAAGATCAAGAAATAAGAAATGGCATCTGAGCCAAAAATTAACTTTAAGTTTTACACCAGGGGTTTAAATCCCCAAGAGACGGCAGAAACAGCTTGCTGCTAGTGAGCAAACTCGAATATTCTTTCTAGGACACTGCATGCTAAATGGAGACAAGCTCACTGTGTCAGTGAATAAAAATACCACCATTCCTCACTGGACAAAGGCGAGGTGCTTCTCCTCTGCCTGAGAAGGTTTTATTAAAACCATTTCTCTGCACTCAGAGTCAGTGACAGGTGCTAACCGAGTCAGTTGGCAAACATTCTTATATTTTAGATAGGACACTTTGAAATGGAAGTTTCATAACAACCTAGAAGCGTGTGAAATACTCAGTGCAAGCTCCACACTAAGTTATGAAGTAATAAGATGTAGCATGGTTGAACTATTCCCTCAAACACCCATTGTTATCGGTACCCTTTCCAAACTGACAAACACTCAGACACGCACACGTGCAGGTGCACACACCCGCCCACCCACACCCACACCCACACAGACATACACGCACCAGACCCTGATTTCAGATGCTTTCCACCTTTAGCCTAAGGAAAACTGTCTCCATGACATTTCAGACAGCTAACCTGATGCTGTCTTATATAGCATTTATAGCATGCCTAATTTGTAATTCCCAGTGATGATTATATTTTGCTCTGAAGAAAACGTGGAAGAGGTCCCAAAGTAATGTGAATCTCATACATGATTTCAGAAGCGACATGAGGATGTCTTCTGAGGCAGAATCTACTTTCTGTAACTCTGATACCAAACATCCCTTATTTTCAAAGCAAACAGAGCTGAGCACACGGATGCTGCATGCATACGGGGGCTTTCTTGTCTCATTCAGAGCATCCTTGTAGGTTCTGAACAGGACTAAGTATCTATAAATTTGTTAAATATACCACATCCTTATTTTTATCAGCGTGGTGTTATGAAAACAATTCAAAAGAAAAAGAAAGCAGCGAGCCACGAGGAAGGTAGGAGGAGTAGTTTTAATGGGAGTAAGTATAACAAAAATCAATTGTAGAATTAGAAGGCTTCCTGGTAGTCTTGAAGAAATAGCAGAACATATACAAGTCATTATACAGAACATATACAGATGTGGACATTCACATAATTTGAATTTAAAGCCAGTCGTAACAGAGCACACAGTTCTCTGCTTACTGAGATGCAGGGTACACCAACATTTCAATACATGAACAAAGTCTTTTTATTGAAATTTTAAAGCAAAGTCTAGTTCTAAATTAAATGCTATCTTTATTTTAACTCATAATTTCTTATTTCCAGCTACTTTATTCCCATGTTAACTGAATAGGATATAATAGCTAGAGAAAACACAAAACTAGGGAATGTTTTACATGTTCTTTTGTTAAGAATTATACTTAGAAGTCCTTCTTAGTCTATAGCTTGGTTTCTTAAAGGATTAATTTATTTCAGGCTGAGGTTTTATAAACACCTAACTATTTTAAATTATCTTTGTAAGAATAGGCATTGATTTTCCAATATAGGTGTTGCTTACTCTGGGGAATAGAATCATTCTAGAAAGAGAGTTGCAATAAATGTCTCTTTGTAGTTCTTGGCTTTTATTTTCCCCTTCACGTTTCTTATAAATGTGACGACTATACAGAGATTGGGGGGAGGGCCACAAGAAGAAAACAACCCATACTTAGCTTTCTGCAAAAGCAAACTTTTAGAAAAAGATAATTTTCAGTTGATACTTATAGGTTGACATTAAAGGAATGAAATATTACCTTAAAGTTTAAGTTGAATTTTAAAATACACCTAAAGTGGAAATCAAAATGTATTAGAGTAGTAGTTAATGATGGATGTACAAAGGGTACTCCATGTTCAATCCATTCCAGCAACAATTCTGAAAGAGCTCCCAAGCCAAGCTTCATTCAATCAACATTACCATTAAAATTTAAAAGACTTAATGAAAATATTTTAGTATAACTTTTTAAAAATTTTTTAATATTATTTTTTTATTAATTACACTTTATTCACTTTGTATTCCCCCGTGGTTCCCTCCCTCCTCCTGTCTCAATCCCTCCCTTCCTCCCCTCTCTGCATGCATGCTCCTCCCCAAGTCCCCAAGGGGAGGTCTTCTTTTTCTTCCTTCTGATCCTAGTCTATTAGGTTTCATCAGGAGTGGCTGCATGAAAATGTTATAAATACAAAAATAATAGTTTATGAGTTTTCTAGTGAACAATGGGTATTTTGTACAATTTATCCCATTAATACATCTCCAACTCCATGCTTCACTTTATCAATATCCATCAAAAACTATATGGCACTATGTATCATTCCTGCCTTTTTCCAATAAATTAGGGAAATTATTGTTTAAGAGAGTTTTACAAAATATATGGTAGACCACCGAAGAATCAAATTGATAAGAGGGAAGTCAATCTTAGGGTCCTCTCCTGGTGTTCTAATTTGATTAATAGAAGAATTTAAGGACTCAATAAACTCTCTAGGACTATTTTATTAATATTAAAAAAAAAACACAAGGAAGACAGCTGCTCAGAGAAAGAGAAAAATAGGAAGAAAAAGCCATTCCAGTTAAGTTAATCATGTATGAGATCAGCCACATAGCAGACAACCAGTCATCTTGTGGAAAAGGATACTTTAAAGAAAAAAATGAAAGATGTCCAAAGTACAAGAGAAGGCTCTGGGCAACATATTAAAAAAAAATAAAAGAGAAAAGTTATGCCTTTCTGAGTTGGGACGGATCTGGAGTGATCCGATGGGGATTTGGACAATATACTGCTTCACGTATAGGCTAATTATTCCTCCCATCTGTTTAGCATGGATTACTGCAAACCTGCCTTTTAGGGATTGTCTGAACTTGCTAATGGTGGTTCTTTAGCCTGATCATTGTAAGATATCAACCCAGCCAGACACTTTATTCTCTAGACCAGTGAAAACAGATTTCCCTTAATGGGTCTTTACTGATATTTTTTAACTAATGAAATGAATTAATCAAATGTAAACCATAAATAATTGAAGATGAAATTTTTGGAAACATAACATTAATCATTATTAATATTAGATGTGAAAAACTTTATTAAACATATTCCAACAGCTCTTTATGCTGTTTGTTTTGTTTTGTGTTCAATGACTATTTTAGGTACCACTTCATAAAGTATCCAATAATAGCTAATTCACTGGGTCAGTACAAAACTATTTCAAATAATACTTTAGGAATAAAAATCTTTGGGAGTAGGTGTTTAGCTCAGTGGTCAGGGTTCATTGTTGGCAAAGATGAGGTCTTTGGCTCAGTTTTGATCACCAGGAATAAAAATATAAACATGAAAAAGAAAATCCATTGCTTTTTATTTGCTAGGAATAAAAATCTTTGGGAGTAGGTGTTTAGCTCAGTGGTCAGGGTTCATTGTTGGCAAAGATGAGGTCTTTGGCTCAGTTTTGATCACCAGGAATAAAAATATAAACATGAAAAAGAAAATCCATTGCTTTTTATTTGCACAATCTACTCGTATGCTAAGTGAGTTAAAACTGATGCTATTATATATACTATTTTCTGACAAAAGAGCAAATGAAAATTTTAATGTCACAAAGAAACTCCATTTCCCCAACCACTTGGCAGCTAGACAGAAATAAGCATTCATCAGGAACTTGTGAAGTCACTTCCACTCTACAAAAAGGAGACATTTCTCATATCACTGGAAGAAAGGACAAATGCTTTGCTGTGGTGCCTCTTAGCATATGAAAGCACGTGTTGGCCTCCAAGCTCCCTCAGTATCACAAGTACTTGATACACATTTCAAAGACCATGCTTGTACCTTGGCTTTTCGTATCTCCTCCCCTTCCCTAAACTGTCCCAGTTGATGGGCTTCTCTGCCCCAGCCACTCATTATCCTTATAACCCTGCTATTTTGGCCATGCTTCTTCTTTGACCTGGCCTCTCTTTGTCTTCTTCTAGGTGTTCCTCTCTCCTTTCATTGTTTCCTTTTCTCATGTTCCCCCTCCCCCTCTCTCTGCTCTCTGCCCTCTCTCTCTCTCTCCTTTGTTCAGGTCCTCCTGCTTCTACCCTGGCCAGGTCCAGTCTGATTGCCATGGTTAGTCTACTACTTTATTTCTCTGTTTTGAAATCTTCCAGAAGCCTTTGGCTGCTCTTTTATAGCTACAATAAAAACCTTCCTCATAATCATCCTAGTCAGCAGTTATGTAGTCATTTCACACAGAAATAAATCATTATTAAGTGCAAAAAAAGTTATTTGATTGAAGAGTCATTGTATAATGCTTATGTATACAATGTTCAAATCAGATTTAAACCAATTTCACTATCAATGATCTTGCTTACTATATGTGTGATGGAATGAGACTGAAAATGTCTCTAAAATTCTAGAATCCTCTTCTGTAATTATTATTTTTGGACAAACAAACACTCATAAATATATATATATGTACATGTATAATCATACATTATATAATCATATACTGTATATATTTGTATGATCATATACTGTATATTCTATAATCATAAATTGTATATGTATGTATAATCAGACATTGTATATTGTATAATCATATATTATATACATATATGTATAATCATATATTGTTACATGATTACACATGTACATACATAATATGTGTTTGTGTGTGTGTGTTTGTGTGTGTGCTTAAGGCTGACCATTAGATATTAGATCACCTATCAGGATGCTGGTCACTGGACAAAAAACTAATTCTCCCCTTTCCAGTGGCTGGTATTGCTTGTAGAAGTCTGACCTTGTGAAATTTCTGCCGGCTACATTCATGTTTTAACTGATGTTATATAGATCTTATTTATTCAAACATATTTTTGAAATTTTATAGGTGTGTACCATACCTGTAGTTCTAGAAGACACTACACTATAGTTGGTTTCCTGGCCCTCTGGTTTTTACAGACTTTTTTTTTTCCTCTTCCACCAAGCCTTCCGTGCAATAGGGGTTGTATTGAAGATGGACAAATGAATTGAGGCTGGGCTCCTCACAGTCATTTATTTTGTATTTTGTATTCATTTTGACTATATTTTGACTGAGTTAGGTCTCAGTAATAGTCTCTGTTTCAGAAGAAGAAGAAGAAGAAGAAGAAGAAGAAGAAGAAGAAGAAGAAGCTTTATTAATGAATGGTGAGAGCTACAGGCTAGTTCTGTAAACACAAGGATCAGTATTTAGGATACAGGTAGAAATTATGATGGTTTAGGAAAATGGCAGTAGTGGGTCTCATTGTTAACCCCAAAGAAGGGAGAAGAGAGACCACTGACCAAAATCATCATAACCAAATTAACCAAAATAATAATAATAATTAATTAAATTAACCTTTTTTTAATCCATGTAGACAGGCTGCCTCCCCCTAAGGGAGGTCAAAATTGGATATGAGAAAGATAAGGATTTAATAACTCATGGGTAGGGATTTTCCAAACAGGGATTTGGAGGGCAAAACACATGGGGTTACAGGAGAACGTCATAACTAGTTAGTCCTAATGACCCAAAGCCAGGACATGATTGCAAGGTAGTCATGACAAAGTTCTATAACAACCATTTGAAACAAAGGTAGGATTGTAAGATGGTTATTAACTTTTGAAACAAAGACATGATTGCCGTCACAGAACTTTTTGAACTTAAGGTTCCAGGAAAGAAATAAACCAATCCTTGAGAAACAGCAGTTTAATCATAAACAGGAATGAACCTCGTTGGTCTTTACAAAAGATGGCTTTGAAGTCTAAGAAGGAGTCAGGCTTGTTTTTTCCTCACCTACAATCTTTAACCTCTCTAACCATGAGTGGTTGGCTAGGTTTTGGGTTTTACTTTTGTTTTCTTTACTGTTTTTGTTTTTGTTTGTTTGGTTGGTTGTTTTTTATTGTTGTTTTGTTTTGGGTTTTTGTTTTGTTTTGTTTTGGCAGGGTTTCTCTGTCTTGCTTTCCTGGACTTACTTTGTAGACCAGGCTGGCCTCGAACTCACAGCAATCCTCCTGTCTTTGCCTCCCTGAGTACTGTGCTTACAGGCATGCTCCACCTCATCCAGCAGTTGGCTAGGTTTTAAAGTCACATTTCCTCTCTTGTCCATGGAGAGCATTTAACTTTTGTCTGTGTTTAAGTCCTGAATCCCTTCCACTGTACCTACGACTGTGTTGAAGAAATATGCAAAATGCAACTAATAAACATTAAAATGTTTATTTAAGAGAAATAATGGCAGGATGTGTGTATGGTTAATGAAATAGGAAAATTAATCAATTAACTATGCCTTAAAATGGTATAACATCAAAACATACATACATATTTGGGTTAATTTCCATCATAACTTAAAATACACTTTCCCAGTATGTATAGTCTGAAATATAGAGTCCAAAGTTGTTTGTAGGTCTACTGAGTGAAAATCCAATCCCTGAGGGACAAAGCTAGAGAGGAACACTGATTGATACTGCTGGGAGTCCTTCTTCCTAGGTAACCAATTTTATAAGTTAAGTTATCAAAAATGGGTGCTATTTGTATAATTTTGGTTATTATTTTTTTATTATTTTATTATTTCTTTTTTTATTATTTAATTTCTTAACTGACTATTTGCAAATGAAGATTAGTCTGTCCTTGATCTCTGACTGCAGAAATTCTATCTTTTGAATCAAATATTTTTTTTCCTCCACTTTTGAAAGTCCTTTAAGGTTCTTAAATTATTTTTTCCCTTTTTTTTAAATTTTCATCAATTACACTTTATTCATTCTGCATCCCCCCATAAGCCCCTCCCTCCTCCCTTCCCAATCCCACCCTCCCTCCTCCCTCTGCATGCATGCCACTCCCCAAGTCCACTGATAGGGGAGGTTCTCCTCTCCTTTCTGATCTTAGTCTATCAGTTCACATCAAAAGTGGCTGCATTGTCCTCTACTATGGCCTGGTAAGGCTGCTCGCCCCCAGGGGGAGGTGATCAAAGAGCAGGCCAATCAGATTATGTCAGAGGCAGTCCCTCTTCACATTACTATGTAACCCAATTGGACTCTGAACTGCCCTGGGCTACATCTGTGCAGGGGTTCTGGGTTATCTCTGTGAATAGTCCTTGGTTGGAGTATGAGTCTCTGGGAAGTTCTCTGTGTTCAAATTTTCTTGTTCTGTTGCTCTCCTTGTGGAGACCCTGTCCTCTCCAGCAATCAAATATTTTTAACATTTTTTTGTCCTCTCACTTTTTGTTTTAGGGGATAGCATTTGAGAAAGAGTCTCTCTATGTAGTTCTGGCTACCCTGGAACTCATTGTGCAGATCAGGATGGCTTTGAACTCACAGAGATCTGCCTGTCACTGCCTCTAGCACTGGCATTAAAAGCAAATACACTTTTTCCACATCCTCTCCAGCATGTACAATCACGTGAGTTTTTGATATTAGCCATCCTGATGAGTGTAAGGTGAAATCTCAGGGTCATTTTGATTTGCATTTCTCTGATGACTAAGCTGTTGAGCATTTCTTTAAGTGTTTCTCCGCCATTTGATATTCATCTATTGAGAATTCTCTGCTAGAAAAGATCATCCTCAGTGAGGTATCCCAGAAACAGAAAGACACACGGTATATATTCACTTATAAGTGGATACTAGACATATAATATAGGATAAACATACTAAAATCTGTACACCTAAAGAAACTAATCAAGAAGGAGGACACTGGGTAAGATGATCAACTCTCCCAAAGAAAGGCAATGAACATCGGAAGAGGGAGAAAACAGGGAACAGGATAGGAACCTACCACAGAGGGCCTCTGAAAGACTCTACCCAATAGGGTATCAAAGTAGATGCTGAGACGCATAGCCAAACTTTGTGCAGAGTGCAGGGAATCTTATGACAGAAGGGGAGATAGAAAAAACTGGAGCTCCATGCAGACACCAACAGAACCAAAAAATCTGGGCACAGTATTTTTCTGAGGCTGATACTCCAAGGACCAAGGACCATTCATGGAGATAACCTAGAACCCCTGCACAGATGTAGCCCACGGCAGCTTAGTCTCCAAGTGGGTTCCCTGGTAATGGTAACAGGGACTGTCTCTAACATGAACTCAGTGGCTGGCTCTTTGATCCCCTCCCCCTGAGAAGGAAGCAGCCTTACCAGGCCACAGAGGAAGACAATACCTCCAGTCTTTATGAGACCTGATAGGCTAGAGTCAAAGGAAATGGGATGAGGACCTCCCCTATCAGTGGACTTGGGGAAGGGCATGGGTGAAGGAGAGAGAAGGAGGGTGGGATTGGGAGGGGATGAGGGAGGGGCCTACAGCTGGGATACAAAGTGAATAAAATGTAATTAATAAAATGAGTAATTTTTTTAAGAAAGCAAATGCCATCGTGCTTGGCTCTGTTGTTGTCTCTTAATTCTTATCTCAAGGATAAGAATTTTTCTTTGGAAGACAGAATAATAATTGTAATACTAGTTTCTTCTAAACTGTTTCTCCCCTTTTTATACATACATATATATGTATATGTATATGTATGTATATCCTTTCATATATATATATATATATATATATATATATGTTGACTCTAGAAGCACACCACAAAAATGATTCTGAAATGTAGATTAATCAAAACACTCTGCTAAGCCATCAAAACCTGAGATTGTCTTTTAGTAACATTCAGTAGAACACATTGCTACATACTAAGAATTGATAGCTAGACAGTGCTAAAGTGTTTCATGAATTTGAAATGACAACAGATGCTTTGAAAAGGAAAGCTGGTTGGATTTTGATTGAACATGCTAATTTTCAAAAAGAATCGTTCTGGGCTCAATTTTATACAGTACAACCTGTTAAGGCTATTTGGAAATCACAAGGGCTGGTGATAAAATAATATTGAGCTCAATTATCCATTATCAGAGGAAGAGAAGCCAGCATCCCTTTTCAGAGTTATTTGAATTTACAATGCAAAAGGGAAGTCACCGGATGACTCAGAGGACAAGTGCCTCCATGCTCAGGGAGCTACTGGGGTGAATAAGTGATGGAATTTGGGGATATATTCCAGCTAATTTGGTTTTGTTTGGAGATTGAAGTTTTAATTTCTACCACTTGAGAAAAGAGAGTTAAACAAACAGCCTCTGTCCTTAAGGCAAGATTAAATTGAATCCTTTATCATGGGGATCCATAACAGATCAGATTAAGAATTCTCATCAGTCATATAACTTTAGAAAATATTTAAGTGGAGGATTTCATGAGAGAAATGTGTGACTTTAGGGCCAAATTCTCCCTGACTTCAGAAAACTAAGAGCAAAAATCTCTGAATTACAAGATTGATTTATAAACTGAGGATAGTCCTCAGCTAAACCTTG
Organism: Meriones unguiculatus; assembly: GCF_030254825.1. Classification (NCBI taxonomy): domain Eukaryota; kingdom Metazoa; phylum Chordata; class Mammalia; order Rodentia; family Muridae; genus Meriones; species Meriones unguiculatus. The sequence goes on from NC_083359.1 coordinate 70,891,703, forward strand.
TTTAGGGCTTTAGAATTTCTTCTGCAAAAGACACTGCAGTGTGGGCAGGGCTGTGTACCTAGGACTGTGATATAAGACCGGGCTTCTAGGTTTTTGCCAGTTGTCTGGTATGTCTCTTTCTTGATTCTTTAAGGTTCCTCCAAAGGCACAGACCACGTAAGCATTAACATTAACCAGGGCTGGGGTACACACGATATGAATTAAATCATTTACTATACAGCAAAGTTAAGAGCTTGAGTTTCAGAAAACTCAAGAGTGAAAATAAATCATACCTTCCAAAATATTTCAAGAAAACAAGATTGATGAAAAATTTATGAAGAAGTATATACTAATTCAGATATACTTTAGTATATACTAAAGATGCCATTTTTTTTATCTTTACATTGCTGTTCAGTGGAGGGAGACCTTTTCATCCAACTCATAACTTGGGGGCTCACAGCCATTGCATTTTCTTCAAATCCTCATGTATCTTACTCAATGAATTTTAAAGTGATATCACTTGCAAAGTTATAAGAAAACCATACATTTATAACTTGCTCATTATAAGACTTATGTGCTTTTTATACTGCTTAGTTTAGTATATGGAAAGATATTTCAATAGTGAGTTTTAAAGCGTATATTTTCCATTTGTCTCAGAGTGTATCATAGTGTCAGAATAAAGATATTAAAAGAACAAGTAATTTGTTTTTCAGATATGATAATCCTACAGCAGAATCCATTCTCTTTCCTTTCATTATCATAGTCTGTGTTATGCTCCTTGAAATATGATTAAACACCACTTTATCAAGTCTAAAATGTGGATTTTGTGATTTTAGGCTTAATAATACTATATCCTGACTGACTAGCAGTTAAAGTTTAGAAAGAACTGAAGAATTTGATTCCCTGCTCTGGACCAAAAGATTCAACTTAGAGTACCGCCTACAGAGGAGCTTAAGGGGGATTTTCTGGGAACTCTGTGGGGTTTTCAAGCCTTTTTAATGGCAAGCACAGATGCCATTCTAGCACAGAACATACATACTTCTAACAGTGGTGGCCAGTTCCTCTCTAATTGGCTGGTAAGATAGCTGAGGTCACGTCTATCAGTCAAGGCTGCAGATAGTTTGGACATATACCAGTTGGAAAGGTAAGATTTACAGAATTTCAGGCTTATTAAATGATTGCCATAGTTTTCTTTAAAACTACAGTGGTAGAAATTGGACCTTGGACGTACTTGACTCTATTTTTTCTTTTTCAAAAAATGAAATTTCTTCTTCCATTCACTTTGAGAATGCACTATTTATCAATATTATATGCCATACCTTTGTGAATATTTTTGAAATTATGTTGTAGATGCTGAATCATGTAAAATATAAGCATATGCACTTCACTTATGTTTGGTATAAGAACAAATGGTTAAATTGTTAGGGATTATGCTGGTTTAGTAAAGCCAAGATTTAGATTATTGTAGATTCTTTGCCAAGATATATTACTTCATGAGCACTGATTATTTAACTAGGTGTCTAGTATCAGGACTGTTTTCCTTCTTATTGAGATTTTTTTTTTATTTAGAATTTATTCACTTTGTATCTTTGCTGTAGCTTCCAGCCTCTTCTCCCAGTCACATCCTTCCTTCCTCTCCTCCCCCATGCCCTTCCCCTAGTCCACTGAGAGGGGAGATCTTCCTTCCCTTCTATCCGACCCTAGACTATCAAGTCTCATCAGGGCTAGCCATATTATCTTCTTCTGTGGCCTGGCAAGGCCACACCCCCTCCCCGCCAGGGGGAAGTGATCAAAGAGCTGGCCATTGAGTTCATCTCAGAGACAGCCCCTGCTCCCTTTCTTAGGGAACCCACTGGAAACTGAGGAGCCTATGGGCTTCATCTGAGCAGGGGGTCTAGGTCCTCTCCATGCATGGTCCTTGGTTGTAGTATAGGTCTCTGCAAGGCCCTGTGGACCCAGGTTCTTTCACTCTGTTCATCTCCTTGTGGAGCTCCTGTCCCTCCCAAGGTCTTACTATCTCCTCCTTCTTCCATAAGATTTCCTGAATTCTGTCCAAAGTTTGGCTATGAGTCTCAGCATCTATTTTAATACCCTGCTGAGTAGATTCTTTCAGAGGCCCTCTGTGGAAGGCTCCTGCCCTGTTCCTTGTCTTCTCCTACTTCTGATATCTATCCAGTTTGCCCTTCTGAATGAGGATTAAGCCTCTTCCCTAGGGTCATCCTTATTGTTTAGCTTCTTTAGGGCTATAGATTTTAGTATGTTTATCCTATATTATATGGCTAATATCTACTTATAAGTGAGTATGTACCATATATGTCTTTCTGCTTCTGGGTTACTAAGACCAATTAGAAATAACCTGTTGGTTACTGTTATATGCATGCTGCTACTATACCCTACAGTTATTTTACCGTGCTGGTCATTGTAGGGGTTCATAGGTGTCATAGCTGGGTAAGGCTATTAGTTGCTTCATTCCTTTGGCAGCTTGTGTGTTATCTTCTTTTACCATGAAATCTAGTATTTAGAGCAGAGGCTTTCAGTTCAGATATTCCTCATAGGACTCTGGGTCTTGTTTCTGAAGTACAAGGTACCTTCTGCAAGAGGATTTACTTTTCACCTTTGGGGAACAACCAGCAGGAAAAAAAAGATAGGCTATGCGTTTTGGAAGTCCCTTGATTATTTGACCAATAACTCAAAGGAGGACTTCTCCTATAAGGTATTGGAGTTTTTGTTAGGTGGTCTTGGTTCAGGAGGAAGCATTATCAGTCTCGACGAGAAAAGTTTATTTAGACTATATATGCTTATTTATATGAAGAATTATGTGTATTGTAATATTGTTTATTAGATACATAGTATATAGTACATGCTTAGTGTTATTTACCCAACTTTTTTGTATTTATCTTTTTTCTCCATCTCAAAAGAGCACCCTTTACCCATTTTCTGATCATATCACTTATATCCTCACTCAGAAGGGCAAACAGGATAGGCATCAGAAGTAGAAGACAAGGAACAGGACAGGAGCCTTCCACAGAGGACCTTTGAAAGACTCTATCCACAAGGGTATCAAAGGAGATACTAAGACTCAGAGACAAACTTTGGGCAGAGTGCAGAAAACCTTAGGGAAGAAGAGAAAGATAGAAAGACTTGGAGGGGACAGGAACTGCACAAAGAGACCAACAAAGCCCAAAAACCTGGGCCCAGGAGGCCCTGCAGAGAGCTATATTCCAACCATGGACCATGCTTGGAGAGGACCTAGACCCCCTGCTCAGAGGAAGCCCATAGATTTCTCAGTTTCCAAGTGGGTTTCCTAGTGAGTGGATCAGTGGCTATCTCTGATGTGAACTCAGCGGCTGGTTCTTTGTTTCACCTCCCCTGGGGGGTCAGCCTTGCCAGGCTACAGATGAAGATGATGCAGTTAGCCATGATGAGACCTGATAAGTTAGGGTCAGATAGAAGGGCAGGAGATCCTTCACTGTCAGTGGATTAAGGAAGGGCCATAGGGGAAAAAAAGAAAGGGTAGGTGGAACTGGGAAGAGAAGGGGGAGGGGTCTGCAGTGGGGATAAAAAGTAAATAAGTGGAAAAATAAACAAACAAACAAATAAATAAATAAATGATTTCTGCTATATGTACTATGAAGCATTCCAACACAGGTCATTCTAGTCTTTAAAATAACTTGTGTTTGTGGGTTAAAAATAAATCTGGATCTGAAGCACTCGTTTAGCCCTTGGAAGACCTGTCAGTCCATGAACTCAGTGGCCTGCTCTTTGATCACCTCCCACTGATGGGCGGTGCAGCCTTACCAGGCCACAATGGAGGAAAACAATGCAGCCAGTCCTGATGAGACCTGATAGACTAGGCTCAGGGTCAGATGGAAGTTGAAGAGAACCGCCCCTATCAGTGGATTGTGGGGTGGGGCATGGGTGGAAAAGAGGGAGGCAGGGTAGGATTGGGAGGGGATGAGGAAAGGGACTACAATTAGTGATACATAGTGAATAAATTATAATTAATGATAAATAAATAAATTTTAATTAAGATCTATCAGTCATTGTTAAGACCATGGCATAAGGCAATGCAAATTCTTCATGAGTTTCTATGACAACATTGTCCGTCTTTATCATTCCAGCAATACTGTCCACAAACAGAAATGTGTTCTTCAAATTCTTCCATACCTTTACGTAAGTCTCCAACAGCCTTCAAGTGCTCTACAGCCATCACCTGGCATATCACAGACAACACGTAAAGCAGGTAGTAGGGACTACCAGGTGCATATATTTTAAGGGATTTTAGAGATCCCCTTTTATTCTTTTTCAGAAAACAGTGGAGATAAGAAAGCGCAATAACGGAAAGCAAAATTCATGATGATGAGTAGAAGAAATGAAAAGCACAATGAAGAAGAGTATGCAGCTAAACACTGATTTCTTAAATCAGACTTTCTCCATGCAACTTCAAATTTGTCTTTAAAATGCTGGGTTCTTTCACAGTTAGCATAATGTGGAAAATGAGTGCAACAATCCTATATGAGCAAAATGGCATAAAGGTTGTGAAAATAGAAAAGAGTATGTTCATATAAACCGCAATTTTTATTTAATCTTAAACAAGTCTGTCTTTTTCAATCTAATTTCAACACCTACTTCTGGCTAGACATTAAGATCTTAATTGTCTTTTATGAGCATCTCCTGAAATCACCACAACAAATATATTCAAGTAAACAATAAAGGAAATAAATGAATCCTCTTTATTTTATGAAAGGAAAAAAAGCATGCTTTTGCTATTTTTATGTAAGTACAATTTTTGTTCATACCCTTAAAAGAAAGTATTGTTATTATACCTCCCTCTCCATGTCCCTCTTACTCCTATAGACACCCACATATATACATACACACATACACACAGAGACAGAGAGAGACTGAATCTTTAAATTGTATTAATTCATTTCCTTCACCTTCTTCTTCCTTTATTCAATTATAGGCTACTGCCTATTATATGCTAAGGAATGCTGAGCTCTGCATCTGCCAACACATTGCAAAGGTGCTCAATGATTCTCTCATTTCCTTAAGAGCAAGAATGTGCAAGAAAGTGGCATATCTATGTATGTGTGTGTGTGTGTGTGTGTGTGTGTGTGTGTGTGTGTCTATTAACATCACCTACATAGGATAGCTTCTCCCATAGAGAAGGTATTCCATAACTAGCAGTGAATAAAGAGTGATAACTTTGTTTCTTCGAATTCATTTATATTTTTGTTTGTCTTCAGTGTAATTGCTAGTATCCATAAAACACAGCACACAATGCCCACATATATTCAGTAATAATTCTGTAAATTATTACCTTTGATGGTTTCTTATTAGCTAGTAAAACATAGTACACACCACAACCTTATTCCATGCCTACCTTTAGAAGACAATGTGTTTCATATCTCATTTGTGTGTTAATGTTAATGAACAAAAAAGCATTGTGAAGTAGTATTGGGTAATCCTCTTGAAAGTATCAAAGCACAATGATGGCAGAAGCCTATATATTTTCAACAGTGGAGAAATGCTGGAAATTTTACCCAGTAATTGATGGATGGCTTTGTGAAAGCAAAAGCAAGTAAACAAAACATAAGGCTGAAATAAAGCAAAAAGCTGTAGAACCTTTCCTCTTTTCTCTGAAATAACTCCACCTTATGCTAACTTGCTTATAATTATATTGTGAATATCTTTGAATTTTTCATTATTTTTAACAAAAAGGAATGATTTAGCACAAATGTTGATTTTACTGACTTTCATTTCCATTATTTTTTTTTAATAGAGGACATTTGACATCTTGCAATAAGATTCTTAGCCTTCCTCCTAGCAGTGACAAGGGACAGAAAGTATTCATCTCATTAAAAATTATAAATTCCTATAGTTTGTATTCAGTAATATTCAGCCATAGGAAAATAACATTTAACCAAGCTACTGATTGAAAACAGGTTTATCTCAAGGGCAAATACGTTTGCCAGCAGACAGATATCTTGGCTCTTTCCAGTGACAAGAAGACTCCTTTGAGGCCATGAGTTCATGCTGAGTGATTTCCAATTAACCCATTTCAATAAATGAGTGTTTTTCTCAATTCACGTGAGAACTAGCCTTTCATGTCAGTCTTTCTTCTCACAGGGTTTCTGGTAGCTTTTGTCCCATTGTAGGCAGCTTCTTTCAGTTTTTGAATTTACGTTTACACATGAAATTATATATATAATGAAAGGTCAGTTAGTAATTGTTGAGACATAATTATAGGGGCATACAATTACAAATGATAAAATTAGGTATAAAAAATTAATGGAGAAATAATAAATTTGAATAAAATAACATATATTTCCAAGTGCTGAAATTTTTGATCAGTTAAATCATTCCGTTTAACAAGAAAACTTCAAGACTCTTTAGAAAACATAATAAGCCAAGGCAAAAATAATTCTTAGAAGATAAAAAAAAAAAACATGAGCTGATAGCCAATGAAAAATAAATTTCAACCTGAATGATTATCAAATGTAGTTTTTAGGAAGCCACAAACACGATATTGCTTACTTATTAAAAAGCAACAACAAAATCCCAGCAGCTTAAAACCCTTATTATTTATTCTAGATCTTTCATTCTATTACTCATGCTTCAGGTAAGAAATCTAATCACCATTGTTAGCGCCTGGAGCAAGGAACTCAGGAGATCAGAAACTGTGGGACTCCATAGACACGACAGGAACCAAAAGCAGAAAGAGAGGCCTCGGTCACACCTGCGTCTGTAGAAATGCTCAAACTCAGAGGTGGCACTTTGAGTCAAAACTCTTTAAACAGAAATGGCCAAATAACCCAGCCCAGTGCAGTATCTGGTCTCATGAATTTGTTTAATTTTAGTCTGATCATTGTCTATAACCTTCCTTTCTCCCTCTTTCCCACTAAGAAGATATGTTTCATGAGGACAGTGGAACACAGGCGTTTTCAACCTTGCTCATAGCTGTATCCTCAGCGACACACTCACTAGAGACTCAGTAGAAATACAAATACAGATGGTTTGGGCCCGTAATCTACACACTCAAGGCACTGAAGCAGGAATATCACTCCTGTGAGGCCAGCCAGAGCTGAGAAACAACCAAACAAATACAAGAAGGAATGCATAGTTTAACATTCTGCCATGGCGCTAAAACAAAACAAATCTGGTTTTTCAATGTCTTGCAAAATAAAATGTTATGAATATTTGTATACACAGTCTGTGCATTAGAAATTTAGATTCATAATTCCAATAATTAATTTGACAATCTGTAACAAGATTACTGAAAGGTTCAGACAGTTTGATAAGAAACTATCACTAGGAGAGGGTCTATGTCTTCTACACTAAAGCAGTAACTAATAATTGATACTGGGGGACTTGCAGAGGGGCAGAAGAAGATGGCGGTGGCTAGTGTGCACCTTAGCTGAAGGGCAAAGGACCTGCAATGCCGAAATTGGTGAGTGAAGGGGCTGTTCAACCCTGAACAGAGTTAGCTAAACTTCCAGGAAGAACTGAGTCTATCTAGAATCAGGTCACAGCAGACTCCTCTGGGAGGAGACATCCCAGGAGGTGCACTTCCCCTTTTCCAACTTCCTTCTCCCTCTTTGGAGGAGGCAGGACGCAGCTAGCAGAACCTGCCACAGACCACACTGTCTGTACCCCAGCCCCAGCGAGAGGTGCAGCTTCCACCAAAAAAAAAAAAAAAAAAAAAAAAAAAAAAAAAAACACCTGAGATCTGGAGCTGAGAAAATCCAGTGCCTGGACCCCAGTACTGCTGGCTGCTCCTAACAAACAAACTTCAACTCAGGATCTGTCTGTCTGGGACTGTGGTAATTCAACATGTCCTGACACTCTCTGGGTCCAGCGCAATAAGGCCTAGAACCAAGTCTTAGCACTGGAGGCCCCCTGGCCCCTGGCAGAGAAACCCCAGCTCAGGATTGGGTACTGAGAATTCCTAACCCCTCCTGGCACTCCCCTGAGAGTGCGGCCATAAGCTTGCCCTAGCAGAGGTGAAGGTCATAGAGGCAGCCTGCCATAAGCCAAAACACCCCCTCTCCAGTGCACCCAGCGGCCCCTGGCAGAGAAATCCAAGTTCTGGATCTGAGGACACTCAACCTTACCTGGTACTCTCTCAGAACCGGAGGACATATTCGCTAGCACCAGGCAGCTTCTGGCAGAGAGATCTGGGCCCAGGATCTAGGATTGAGGACACTCAACCCAACTCTTTCAGGTGCTACCCAGGGATCAGCCACCATAAGCCTTCCCTGGCAGGACACAGTGCAGGTGGACAATGAATCCTGCTGCTACAGTGCCACAGAGCTGACTGTTAGCTTACACCTGCATTTGCCCTAGTAGGATAAAATCAGAGAGTAAAGAGGAAGGGGAACTCCTATGCAAACAAACTGGTCCTGCAAGGGAGTGAGTGTGACTTCTAGGGAGTGTTTGCCCCAGACTCAGGACCTCTCTATGCAAGCAACCAGACAAGAGATCCCTGCCACCCACACCCCTAGTGTGGACACCATAGGGATTCTTGGGATAGCAACCCCAACACTGAAGCCTCTACCTTGCAGGACTACCAGTGTAATCCAGAAAAACAATCCCTGGATCTCAGACAGAACTGCGTAATAGTGGCTTGCAGGCCACTGCAATACTCAAAGAATCTGCGCATACACACTGTGCCGCTAAAAGCACAGGCGGATAGCGCCAGCATCACATTCCTTACTTAGGCAAAACTGAAACCACAGTGCACACTCCCAAACCAGTGAACCTCTCTCATCTTCCTGAAAAAACAGTCCAGAAAACAGAAAGGGACAATCTTAGCCTGAACTACAACTCCAGGAGCAAACAGTGAGGGTTATAAATAACCAGATGGCTAGAGGCAGACGTAAGAACACACCCAACAAAAATCAGGACATTATGATTTCACGAGCAACACCACAAATCAAGGGACACTTCAATTCACTAGATACACAAGAAAACGAATTTAAAGCTATGTTTTTACAGCTATTAGAGGCCCATAAAGACGAAATAAAAAAAGCCCTCAAAGAAATAGCCAAAGAAATCAAGACGAACAAAGAGGAAATAAATAAAGCTCTCAGAGAAATGACCACGAACAAAGCTCTCAAAGAAATACAGGCAAATACACCCAAACAAGTAGAGGCACAATTAGTGATATATAGAGAGAAAACGGACAAAAAAATAGAAGCCATCATTGAAAAGCAAGATTCCACATTCACACAGATGAAGGAAATGGTGCGAGACATGAAAAAAGAATTAAAATCAATAAAGAAAACACAAATAGAGAAAAACCTGGAGCTGGAGAACATAGAGAAAAGATCAGAAACTACAAAGGTAAGCATCACCAACAGAATACAAAAGATGGAAGAGAGAATCTCAGGTGCCGAAGATACACTTGCAGAAATTGAAACGCCTTTCAAAGAAAAAATAAAATCAGAAAAGTTCCAAACACAAAACATCCAAGAAATTAAAGACGCCATGAAAAGACAAAAATCTAAGAATAATAGGAGTAGATGAAAAAGAAGACATCAGGCTCCAAGGTCTGGAATATTTTTTTTTTAATTTTTTTAAAATTTTTACTATTAATTACACTTTATTCACTTTGTGTTCCCCCATAAGCCCCTGCCTCCTCCCCTCCCGATCCTCCCCTCCATTTCCCTTTCTCATGCATGCCCCTCCCCAAGTCCACTGATAGGGGAGGTCCTCTTCTCCTTCCTTCTGATCTTAATCTATCAGATCGCCTCAGGAGTGACTGCATTGTCATCTTCTGTGGCCTGGTAAGGCTGCTTCCCCCTCAGGGGGAGGTGACCAAAGAGCAGGCCAATCAGATTATGTCAGAGGCAGTCCCTCTTCCCTTTCCTATGTAACCAACTTGGACACTGAACTATCATGTGCTAGACCTGTGCAGGGGTTCTAGGTTATCTCCATGAATTGTCCTTGGTTGGAGTATGAGTCTCTGGGAAGTTCCCTGTGTTCAAATGTTCTTGTTCTGTTGCTCTCCTTGTGGAGACCCTGTCCTCTCCAGCTTTTACTATTTCCCACTTCTTACATAAGATTCCATGCACTCCGCCCAACAGTTGACCATAAGTCTCAGCGTCTGCTTTGATTGTCTGCAGGGCAGAGGCTTTCAGAGGTCCTCTGTGGCAGGTTCCTAGGTTGTTTCCTGTTTTCTTCTTCTTCTGATGTCCAGCCTCTTTGCCTTTCAGGATGGGGATTGAGCATTTTAGTCAGGGTCCTCTCTCTTGTATAGGTTCTTTAGATGTACAGTTTTTAGTAGGTGTATACTATGTTGTGTCCATATGAGTGAGTATATACCGTGTGTATCTTTTTGCTTCTGGGATAGCTCACTCAGGATGATCCTTTCTAGGTCCCACCATTTACCTACAAATTTCATGATTTCCTTTTTTTTCATTACTGAGTAAAACTCCATTGTGTAGATGTACCACTATTTCTGCATCCATTCTTCAGTGGAGGGGTATGTGGGCTGTTTCCAGTTTCTGGCTATTACAAATAAAGCTGCTACAAACATGGTTGAGCAAATGTCCTTATTGTGTACTTGAGCCTCTTTTGGATATATGCCTAGGAGTGGAATGGCTGGGTCTTAAGGAAGCGCTATTCCTAGTTGTCTGAGAAAGTGCCAGATTGCTTTCCAAAGTGGTTGTACAAGTTTACATTCCCACCAGTACTGGAGGAGGGTTCCCCTTTCTCCACAACCTCTCCAGCATGTGTTGTCACTTGAGTTTTTCATCTTGGCCATTCTGATGGCTGTAAGGTGAAATCTCAGGGTCGTTTTGATTTGCATTTCCCTGATGGCTAATGAGGTTGAGCATTTCTTTAAGCGTTTCTCTGCCATTCGATATTCCTCTACAGAGAATTCTCTGTTTAGCTCTGTTCCCCATTTTTTAAGTGGATTACTTGGTTTGCTGCTTTTCAGCTTCTTTAGTTCTTTATATATACTGGATATGAGTCCTCTGTCAGATAAAGGGTTGGTGAAGATTCTTTCCCAATCTGTAGGCAGTCGTTTTGTTTTGATGATGGTAACCTTTGATTTACAGAAGCTTTTCAGCTTCATGAGGTCCCATTTATTGATTGTTGCTCTGAGAGCCTGTGCTGTTGGTGTTCTGTTCAGGAAGTTGTCTTTTGTGCCAATGAGTTTAAGGTTATTCCCCACTTTTTTAATATGGAAAGATCTCTCATGCTCATGGCTTGGCAGGATTAACATAGTAAAAATGGCCATCTTACCAAAAGCAATCTACAGATTCAATGCAAATCCCATCAAATTACCAACACAATTCTTTACAGACCTGAAAAGAAAAATTCTGAACTTCATATGGAACAACAAGAAACCCAGAATTGCTAAAACAATCCTCTACAATAAAAGATCTTCTGGGGGTATCTCCATCCCTGATCTTAAGCTGTACTATAGAGCAACAGTTATAAAAACTGCATGGTACTGGCATAGAAACAGAATGGTGGATCAATGGAACCAAACAGAGGACCCAGAGATAAACCCACACACTTATGGACACCTGATCTTTGACAAAGATGTCAAAACCATACAATGGAGAAAAGACAGCATCTTCAACAAATGGTGCTGGTCCAACTGGATGTCTACATGTAGAAAAATGAAAATAGATCCATACTTATCACCCTGCACAAAATTAAAGTCCAAGTGGATCAAAAACCTCAACATAAAACCAGACACATTAAGTAGGAAAATATTTTCAAGAAAATTATAGAAGAAAATTTTCCAGACTTAGAGAAAGAGATGTCCATAAACATACAAGAGGCCTACAGAACACCAAATAGACTAGACCAGAAAAGAAATTCTTCATGTCACATCATAGTCAAAACACTGAATCTGCAGAACAAAGAAAAAAATTTAAAAGCAGCAAGGGAATTAGGCCAATTAACATATGAAGGTAGACCTATCAGAATCACACCAGATTTATCAACAGAAATTATGAAATCCAGAGGTCTTGGGCAGATGTCATGCAGACTTTAAGGGACCACAGATGCCAACCTAGACTACTATACCCAGCAAAACTTTCAATGAACATAGACAGAGAAGTGAAAATATTCCATGATAAAACCAATTTAAACAATATCTACACAGTAACCCAGCTATACAGAAGTTACTAGAAGAGAAACTCCAACCCAAAGAAAACAACTACATCTAAGGAAACAGAGGAAATAGATAACTACACAACAACAACAACAAAATAAGAATACAATGAAACTCAGCAACACCACCAAACTCATAACAAAAGAAAGTAACAATTATTGGTCACTAGTATCTATCAACATCAATGGACTCAACTCTCAAATAAAAAGACACAGAGTACCAGAATGGTGGCAGAAACAAGATCAAACATTTTGTTGCATCCAAGAAACACACCTATGTAACAAAGATAAACACTACCTCAGAGTAAAGGGCTGGAAAAATGTTTCTCAAGCAAATGGTTCCAGAAAACAAGCTGGAGTAGGCATCCTAATATCTAATAAAATACACTTTCAACCAAAAGAAATCAAAAAAGATAAGGAGCTCCACTATATTCTCATCAAAGGAAAAATCCACCAAGAGGACATCACAATTTTGAACATCTATGCCCCAAATACAAGAGCGCTTACGTTCATAAATGAAACATTATAAAAGCTTAAATCACACATTGATCCTAATACCTTAATAGTGGGAGACTTCAACACCCCACTCTCACCAAGGGACAGATCAACTAGACAGAAACTAAATAGGGAAATAAAGTCACTTACAAGTCCCTAAATCAAATGTACCTAATAGATGTCTACAGATCTTTTCACCCTAACTCAAAAGAGTATACCTTCTTTTCAGCACCTCATGAAACCTTCTCCAAAATAGATCATATAGTAGGCCACAAAGCAAGCCTCAACAGATACAAGAAGATTGCAAAATTCCCTTGTATTCTTTTTGACCACCATGAACTAAAGCTGGACCTCAACAACAATGGAAATAACAGAAAGCAGACACCCACATGGAAATTGAACAACATGCTACCCAATGACAGTTGTGTCAAGGAAAAATAAAGAAAGAAATTAAAGACTTCCTAAAATTCAATGAAAATGGAAGCAGAACATACCCAAATTTATGGGACACATTGAAAGCAGTGCTCAGAGAAAAATTCATTGCACTATGTGCCTTCAAGAAGAAATTGTGGGGGGAGCCAAGATGGCGGCGCCAGGAGAGCACTGTGTCTGAGAAGCAGGACAGCACTCTCCATGCAGTGACCAGGAGACTGAACTCTGGGCCCTGAAACCACAGCGGTCGTGTTTCCCAGGTGAGGGGAGGCTCCCACAGCGTGGGAATCAGTCGGGTCCACTCTCGGCTGCCCAGCAAGAACCCGAAAGAGATCCCAGGTGGCGCGAGCTTTGGGTTTCTGGGCTGGTGCCTTAAGCCTGCGTGTCCCCATCACTTTCCCAGGCTGATCTGTGGACACAAGGGTGTCTGAGGCTGGGAGTCCCAGTCCCAGGGGGACCCCACGGGGAAGCAAGGTTGCAGGTCTGATCGCCGGTCACCCAGTCTTTCCCCAGAAGGTCTCTGGGACAGTGGTTGCCCACCACCATCACAGCTGAGCTCCTGCTGCACGCAGAGAGCTGCACACTCAGCTCAGCTGTACAGACAAGCTGCGTGCCCCAGTACAAGAGGGACTGGGAACCCCTGTCCGGAGAGGACCCCACAGAGAAGGAAGAAACCGTGCTCCTGGGGTCACCTAGGGAAAGTCTAGCAGACTGCAGATCGCAAATAGGCGAGTACACCCAGCCATCACAGATCTGGGCCCAAACAGGGAGGACAGAGTGATTGGAAACTCAGCTCCTGCAGACTAGCAGGTGGGAGCAAGCTCCGCCAGCCCAGAGGCCTGCTTTGTACCAACTACTCCTTACAGACAGAACTGTGTGCCCTACGACACCAGAGCAGTACTCACCCGCCACAGATTACCTCTTGGGTTCTGGGGCACAGAGCCCCAACCTCAGACCTACAAAAGACCGGGAACCCTGAGATCAACCCCCAGATACTGCTCCAAGGGGCAACCAGTTATACCTAACAAAACAGACCAAACCACGGGACACACAGGTTACAGCAGCTGATCACTAAATTTACAGCAAGAAACCCAGAAGGAGGGCAGCTGTCTCCAGGACTTCTCCCGGTGAGAGGAGAGCCCTCTTAACTAATCAGGACCACAGTTACCACCCAGGTCTCTATGCCTGAGGTGAGCTGTAACACCTGGAAAACACTGACAAACACTGGACATCCAGGGATGTACCCAAAAAGCTGGGAAGTCTTCCTTCAGGAAAAACCATCTTCCTGCCAAAGGGATTCTCTCCACTACAAGAGTTCAGGAACAACCAGAAACTAAATTCAAACAACTAAGATAGCCCAATGGGTAGAGGACAGCGTAAAAGTTCAACCAACAAATGCCAGAGCATTATGGCATCTCCAGAACCCAGTTATCCAAAGGCAAATAGCCCTAGACACCCCAGCATAAATGAAATTCAAGGAGACGACCTAACATCTATGCTCACAAACATGATAACAGAGGAAACAAATAAAATACGAAAAAAAAAAATAGAAGAAGCTGCAGCCAAACAGTTTGTGGCCTTTAGAGAGGAAATGCTTAAATCACTGAATGAAAAGAAACAGTGGATTGTTCAAACAAACAGCTGAAGGAATTGACAGGAAAACATGAAAATACAGTCAGACAGGGGAAGGAAACCAACAAAATAGCTCAAGACGTGAAGATAGAATTGGAAAAATTAAAAAAATTAAAACACAAATGGAAGAAATTGTGGAGAGAAAGAACTTAGGGAAGAAAGCAGGAACTACAGAGGTTAGCATAACCAATAGGCTACAAGAAATGGAAGAAAGAATCTCAGGTATGGAAGATACAATGGAAGAAATAGATGTATCTGTCACAGAAAATGATAAATCTAAAAAATTCCTGACACAGACCGTCCAAGAAATTCAAGACAACATAAAAAGACAAAACCTAAGAATAATAGGAATAGAGGAAAAAGAAGATTCCCTGCACCAAGGCCCAGAAAATATTTTCAACAAAATCATTGAAGAAAATTTCCCCAACTTAAAGGAGAGGACAATAAGAATACAAGAGGCCTATAGAACACCCAATAAATTTGACCAGAAAAGAAAATCCTCCCGCCACATAATAATCAAAACTGTAAGTATACAGAACAAAGAAAAAATACTAAAAGCTGCAAGAGAAAAAGGCCAAGTAACATATAATGGCAAACCCATTAGAATTACACCTGACTTTTCAACAGAGACTATGAGAGTCAGAAGGGCCTGGACGGATATCATGCAGACCCTAAGAGAACACAGATGTCAGCCCAGGCTACTATACCCAGAAAAACTCTCAGTCCTCATAGACAGAGAAAACAAAATATTCAATGACAAAAACAAATTTCAACAGTACCTACATAAAAATCCAGCATTACAGAAGATACTGGAAGGGAAAATAGAAGCCAAGAAAACTAGCTACATTCAAGAAAACACAGGAAATAAATAACCCACTACAGTAAAACAAAAAGCAACCAAGCACACAACCGTATGACCACAGCCAACATCAAATTCAAAGGATCTAACAGCCACTGGTCATTACTCTCTCTCAATATCAATGGAATTAATTCTCCAATAAAAAGACACAGACTAACAGAATGGATGCGTAAACAAAACCCAGCAATCTGTTGTATACAAGAAACACACCTAAGTCACAAAGATAGACATTACCTGAGGGTAAAAGGATGGAAGACAGCTTTCTAAGCAAATGGACGCAAGAAGCAAGCAGGAGTAGCCATTCTAATATCTGATAAAATTGTCTTTCAACCAACATTAATAAAAAGAGATGGGGAAGGACACTTCATACTCATCAAGGGAAAATTCCACCAAGAAGACATCACAATCCTGAACATCTATGCCCCAAATACAAGGGCACCCACATTTGTGAAAGAAACATTGATAAAACTTAAACCACACATAGATCCCCACACACTAATAGTGGGAGACTTCAACAGCCCACTCTCAACAAAGGACAGTTCAACAAAACAGAAATTAAACAAAGAAACAATATCTCTAACAGAGGTCATGAATCAAATGGACCTAACAGACATTTACAGAACCTTACACCCAAACACAAAAGAATTTACCTTCTTCTCAGAACCTCATGGAACCTTCTCCAAAATAGACCACATAGTTGGTCACAAAGCAAGCCTCAACAGATACAAGAAGATTGAAATAATCCCTTGTATCCTGTCTGATCACCATGGAATAAAGGTGGACCTCAGTAACAACAGAAATAGCAAAAAGCCTACACATACATGGAAAATGAACAATTTGCTACTAAAACACAGCTAGGTTAGGGAAAAAATAAAGAAAGAAATTAAAATCTTCCTAGAACTCAATGAAAATGAAGACACAACATACCCAAACTTGTGGGACACAATGAAGGCAGTGCTAAGAGGAAAGTTCATAGCTCTAAGTGCCTTCAAGAAGAAATTTGAGACAACGCATTCAAGCAACTTAATGGCTCACTTAAAAACCCTAGAAAAAGAAGAAGCAGACACACCAAGAAGGAGCAGACAGCTGGAAATAATCAAACTCAGGGCTGAAATCAATCAATTAGAAACAAATAAAACAATTCAAAGAATCAATGAAACCAAGAGCTGGTTCTTTGAGAAAATCAACAAGATAGACAAACCCTTAGCCAAGCTAACTAAAAGGCAGCGAGACATCATCCAAATCAACAAAATCAGAAATGAAAAGGGGGACATAACTACAGACACTGAGGAAATCCAAGCAATCATTAGGACTTACTTCAAAAGTCTATACGGAACAAAATTTGAAAATTTAAATGAAATGGACAATATTCTTGATCGATTTGACTTACCAAAGCTGAATCAGGACCAGGCAAATCAATTAAATAGTCCGAAATCCCCCAAGGAAATAGAAGCAGTCATTGAAAGTCTCCCATCCAAAAAAAGCCCAGGACCTGATGGTTTCAGCGCAGAATTCTACCAGACATTCAAAAAAGATCTAACTCCAGTTCTCTTCAAACTATTCCACAAAATCGAAACAGAAGCAACATTACCAAATTCATTCTAGGAAGCCACAGTCACCTTGGTACCTAAACCTCACAAAGACCCAACCAAAAAAGAGAACTTCAGGCCAATCTCCCTTATGAACATTGATGCAAAAATACTCAACAAAATACTCACAAACCAAATACAAGAACACATCAAAGATATCATCCACCATGACCAAGTAGGCTTCATCCCAGGTATGCAGGGGTGGTTCAATATATGCAAATCCATCAATGTGATCCACCATATTCACAAACTGAAAGAAAAAAAAAAAACATGATAATCTCCCTAGATGCTGAAAAAGCATTTGACAAAATCCAACATCCATTCATGTGTAAAGTATTGGAGAGATCAGGGATGCAAGGCACATATCTAAACATAGTAAAGGCAATATACAGCAAACCTATAGCCAACATCTAACTGAATGGAGAGACACTTAAAGCAATCCCACTGAAATCAAGGACAAGACAAGGCTGCCCACTCTCTCCATATCTCTTCAACATAGCTCTGGAAGTCCTTGCTAGAGCAATAAGACAGTTGAAGGAGATCAAGGGGATACAGATTGGAAAGGAAGAAGTCAAATTATCACTATTTGGAGATGATATGATAGTATACATGAGTGACCCCAAAAATTCTACCAGGGAACTCCTACAGCTGATAAACACCTTCAGCAAAGTGGCCGGATACAACATTAACTCAAAAATATCAGTAGCCCTCCTGTATACAAAAGACAAAAGGGCTGAGAAAGAAATTAGGGAAACAACACCCTTCACAATAGCCACAAATGTCATAAGGTACCTCGGAGTAACCCTAACCAAGGAAGTCAAATACTTGTATGAAAAAAATTTCAAATCTCTGAAGAAAGAATTAGAAGAAGATATGAGAAGATGGAAAGATCTCCCATGCTCATGGCTTGGTAGGATTAACATAGTAAAAATGGCCATCTTACCAAAAGCAATCTACAGATTCAGTGCAATTCCCATCAAATTACCAACACAATTCTTTTTTTTTTTCCAACACAATTCTTTACAGACCTGAAAAGAAAAATTCTCAACTTCATCTGGAATAACAAGAAACCCAGAATTGCTAAAACAATCCTCTACAATAAAAGATCTTCTGGAGTTATCTCCATCCCTGATCTTAAGTTGTATTATAGAGCAACAGTTATAAAAACTGCATGGTACTGACATAGAAACAGAATGGTAAATTAATGGAACCAACATAGGACCCAGAAATAAACCCACACACTCATGGACACCTGATCTTTGACAAAGATGTCAAAACCATACAATGGAAAAAAGATAGCATATTCAACAAATGGTGCTGGTCCAACTGGAGGTCTACATGTAGAAAAATGAAAACAGATCCATACTTGTCACCCTGCACAAAACTGAAGTCCAAGTGGATCAAAGACCTCAACATAAAACCAGACACATTAAATTGGTTAGAAGAAAAAGTGGGGAAAACCCTAGAACTCATTGGTACAGGAGAAAACTTCCTGAAAAGAACACCAACAGCACAGGCTCTAAGAGCAACAATCAATAAATGGGACCTCATGAAACTGAAAAGCTTCTGCAAAGCAAAGGACACCGTCATCAAAACAAAACGACTGTCTACAGATTGGGAAAGAATCTTCACCAACCCTTTATCTGACAGAAGACTCATATCCAGTGTATATAAAGAACTAAAGAAGCTGAAAAGCAGCAAACCAAGTAATCCACATAGAAGAGGACAATGCAGCCATTTTTGATGTGAACTGACAGACTAAGATCAGAAAGGAGAGGAGAACCTCCCCTATTAGTGGACTTGGGGAGTGGCATGCAAGCAGAGGGAGGAGGGAGGGTGGGATTGGGAGGGGAGGAGGGAGGGGCTTATGGGGGATGCAGAATGAATAAAGTGTAATTGATGAAAAATTAAAAAAAAACATTAAAATGTCTTTATGGTAAAAAAAATATGGGGAACAGAGCTAAACAGAGAATTCTCTGTAGAGGAATATCGAATGGCAGAGAAGCACTCAAAGAAATACTCAACCTCATTAGCCATTAGAGAAATGCAAATCAAAACAATCCTGAGATTTCACCTTACACCCATCAGAATGGCCAAGATCAAAAACTCAAGTGACAACACATGTTGGAGAGGTGGTAGAAAAAGGGGAACCCTTCTCCACTTCTGGTGGGAATGTAAACTTGTACAACCACTCTGGAAATCAATCTGGTGCTTTCTCAGACAACTAGGAGTAGTGCTTCCTCAAGATCCAGCCATACTACTCCTGGGCATATTTCCAAAAGAGGCTGAAGTACACAAAAAGGAAATTTGCTCAACCATGTTTTTAGCAGCTTTATTTGTAATAGCCAGAAGCTGGAAACAACCCAGATGCCCCTCAACTGAAGAATGGATGCAGAAACTGTTGTACATCTATACAATGGAGTATTACTCATTAATGAAAAATAAGGAAATCAAGAAATTTGCAGGTAAATGGTGGGACCTGGAAAGGATCATCCTGAGTGAGTTGTCCCAGAAGCAAAAAGACACACACAGTATATATTCACTCATATAGACATACAACATAGGACAAACCCACTAAAATCTGTGCATCTAAAGAAACTAAGCAAGAGAGAGGACCCTACCTAAAACAGTCAATTCCCATCCTGAAAGGCAAAGAGGATGGACATCAGAAAATGAAGAAAACAGGAAACAACCTAGGAACCTACCACAGAGGGCCTCTGCAAGCCTCTGCCCTACAGACTATCAAAGCAGATGTTGAGCCTGATGGGCAACTGTTGGGCAGAGTGAATGGAATTTTATGTAAGAACTGGGAAATAGTAAGAGCCGGAGAGGACAGGGCCTCCACAAGGAGAGCAACAGAACAAGAACATTTGAACACAGGGAACTTCCCAGAGACTCATACTCCAACCAAGGACTATTCATGGAGATAACCCAGAACCCCTGCACAGATGTAGCCCATGGCAGCTCATTCTCCAAGTGGGTTACATAGGAAAGGGAAGAGGGACTGCCTCTGACATAATCTGACTGGCCTGCTCTTTGATCACCTCCCCCTGGGGGTGGGAGCAGCCTTACCAGGCTATAGTAGAGGACAATGCAGCCACTTTTGATGTGAACTAATGTGCCCATTGATGCCCCTCACGCTATGACTCTCTTCAGACAGAAAAGGGATCTTGGAATTACAGCCGCCATTGTTACTGCCATCTCATTGGCGGCTGTTGGAGCTACCACTGCGGCATTAGCCATGAGTCATACTATGCAGACTGCTCAGACCCTAAATAATTTTTTAGCCAATGTAGCTCATGCATTAGATGTACAAAAACGAATTAATGCTCAACTAAAAGGAGACTTGCTGGTGTTCATTCAGAGGATTGACCTCTTGCAGGAGCAAATTGATACCCTATGGCAAATCGCTCAACTTGGCTGTCAATGGAAGTATGCTGGACTTTGTGTCACTAGCATACAATATGAGAATTTTTCCTGTGCTGAAAATCTGTCTAAACAATTGTCTAGCTATATTTTAGGTAATTGGACTGAAGAATTCGATATTATGATGGAGCAGCTGAGAGTGACCATTGTTACGGCAAATTCTACCAGAGTGGATGCAGGACTAGCCACAGGATTATCATCATGGATTGCTGCAGCCATGAATCATCTGAAGGAATGGGCAGACATGGGAGTGTTAGCAGGCCTTCTGGTGTTGGTCTCCTTGGTTTGCCTGTGGTGTATATGCAAGATTAGAGTCTCACAACAGCGTAATGCAGCCATGATCATTCAGGCCTTTACAGCCATTGAAGCAGGACATTCTCCCCAAGCATGGTTGGATACCCTAAAAAGCCAAAATGTTACGCTCAGGATGCGAGGCTAAGCACTGCACTCAGGGTCAGCCGCTTTCGACCTAGAAAATAGCATGTCTGATTGCATGTGGGTTGATGCCCCAGGTCCTGCCTCTGAGAAAAAGGTATCGGACGGGTCTGAAGCTCTTTGGGTGGATGACAACTAAATGAACATTGGTACAAAGTCCCAATTTATTTCTAATATCAGAGATCAGAACTCTACTCTTGCCTGATGCATCTAAAACAAAAAGGGGGAACTGTAGAGAGCTGTGTAATGTCGTGCCTTAAAGATGGAGCTGGTTTCTGCCTTCCACCTTCCCGATGGTGAGTGCTCTCTGTCACAAACAACTCCATATTTGGCTAAGGCTGAGGATCTGGCTTGCTTCTGTCTATGTGGACCTATCTGCATTGCCCAAGAGGCACGCTGGGGTTGGCTACCCAGAGTCTATATAAGCTGTGGGCTGGCTTTCCCCAGGGTCAAAAGATTGTTCAAGGTTCCTGAATAAACTGCATTGAGAAGAACAAAAAAAAAAAAAAAAAAAAGATCAGAAAGAAAGAGAGGAGGACCACCCCTATCAGTGGACTTGGGGAGAGGCATACATGCAGAAAGGGGGGGAAGGGTGGTACCGGGAGGGGCTTATGGGGGATACAAAAGGAATAAAGTGTAATTAATAAAAGTTAAATAAAAAATCTTAAAAAAAAAGAAGAAATTGTAATACCACATAAAAGCAACTTAATGGCCCAACTGAAAACCCCAGAAAAAAAAAGAAGCAGATACACCTGAGAAGAGCAAATGGCTGGAAATAATCAAACTCAGGGCTAAAACCAATCAATTAGAAACAAATAAAACTATTCAAAGAATCAATGAAACAAAAACCTGGTTCTTTGAGAAAATCAACAAGATAGGCAAACCCTTAGCCAAACTAACTAAAAAGCAGAGAGAATCTATCCAAATCAGCAAAATAAAAAATGAAAAGGGTCGCATAACTACAGACACTGAGGAAATCCAAACAATCATTAGGTCATACTACAAACACCTATATGCCACAAAATTTGAAAATCTAAATGAAATGGACAATTTTCTTGATAGATTCCATCTACCAACATTAAGTCAATATCAGGTGAAAGACTGAATAGCCCTATATCCCCCAAGGAAATTGAAACAGTCATTAACAATCTCCCCTCCAAAAAAAAGCTGTGGGCCAGATGGTTTCAGTGCAGAATTCTACCAGACCTTCAAAGAAGTATTAACACCAATATTCCTCAAACTATTCCACAAAAAAGAAACTGAAGGAACATAACCAAACTCATTCTACTAAGCCACAGTCACCATACAAAGACCCAACAAAAAAAGAGAATTTCAGACCTATCTCTCTTATGAACATTGATGCAAAAGTACTCAATAAAATACTGGCACACCAAATCCAAGAACACATCAAAGATATCATCCACCATGACCAAGTAGGCTTCATCCCAGGCATGCAAGGGTGGTTCAATATATGGAAATCCTTCAATGTAATCCACCATATAAACAAACTGAAGGAGAAAAAACACATGATCATCTCCTTGGATGCTGAAAAAGCATTTGACAAAATCCAACACCCATTCATGTTTAAAGTCTTGGTGAAATCAGGGATTCAAGGAATGTACCTAAACATAACAAATGCAATATACAGCAAGCCTATAGCCGTACATCAAACTCACTGGAGAGAAACTCAAGCCAATCCCGCTGAAATCAAGACAAGGCAAGGCTGCCCACTCTCTCTATATCTCTTCAACATAGTACTTGAAGTTCTAGCTAGAGCAATAAGACAACTAGAGGAGATCAAGGGAATAAAAATTGGAGCAGAAGAGGTCAAAATTTCACTCTTCGCAGATGATATGATAGTATATATGAGCGACCCCAAAAATTCAACCAGAGAACTCCTTCAGCTGATAAACACCTTCAGCAAAGTGGCTGGATATAAAATCAACTCAAAAAAATCAGAAGCCCTCCTGTATACCAAAGACAAAAGGGCTGAGAAAGAAATTAGGAAAACAACACCCTTCACAGTAGCCACCAATAACATAAAGTACCATGGGGTGACTTTAACCAAGCAAGTGAAAGACATGTATGAGAAAAATGTCAAGTCTCTGAAGAAAGAAATTGAAGAAGATATCAGAAGATGGAAAGATCTCCTGTTTTCATGGATCGGTGGGATTAACATAGTGAAAATGGCTATTCTGCCAAAAGCAATCTAGAGAGCCAATGCAATTCCCATCGATATACCAACACAATTCTTGATAGATCTTGAGAGAAAAATTATCAATGTCATATGGAGAAACAAAAAACCCAGAATTTCCAAAATGATTGTGTATAACAACAGACTGTCTAGAGGCATCTCCATCCCTGATCTCAAGCTCTACTACAGAGCAATAGTAATAAAACCGGCATGGTATTGGCATAGAAATAGAATAGTGGATCAATGAAACCAAATAGAAGACCCAAAATTAAAACCACATACCTATGGATATATGATTTTTAAGAAAGAAACCAAAACCATTCAGTGGAAAAAAGATAGCATCTTCAACAAATTGTGCTGGTCCAATTGGATGTCTACATGCAGAAAAACAAAAATAGATCCATATTTACCACCCTGCACAAAACTAAAGTTCAAATGGATCAAAGATATCAAAACAAAACCAGATATACTAAATCGGTTTGAAAAAAAAGTGGGGAAAACCCTAGAACTCATTGGCACAGGAGACAACTCCCTGAACAGAACACCAACAGCACAGGCTCTAAAAGCAACAATCGATAAATGGCACCTCATGAAGCTGAAAAGCTTCTGTAAAGCAAAGCACATAGTCATCAAAACAAAATGACAGCCTACAGATTGGGAAAGGATCTTCACCAACCCTATATCTGACAGAGGGCTGATATCCAAAATATATAAAGAACTCAAGAAGTTAAAAAGCAGCAAATCAAGCAATCCAATTAAAAAATGGTGAACAGAGCTAAACAGAGAATGCTCAGTAGAGGAATACAGAATGACAGAGAAATACTTAAAAAAATGTTCAACACCCTTAGCTATCAGAGAGATGCAAATCAAAATGACCCTGAGATTTCACCTTACACCCATCAGAATGGCTAAGATCAAAAACTCAAGTGAGAACACATGCTGGAGAGGTTGTGGAGAAAGGGGAACTCTCCTCCATTGCTGATGGGAATGCAAACTTGTACAACCACTTTGGAAATCAATCTGGAGCTTTCTCAGACAATTAGGAAGAGTGCTTCCTCAAGATCCAGCTATACCACTCCTAGGCATATATCCAAAAGTGGCTCAAGTACACAACAAAAACATTTGCTCAACCATGTTTGTAGCAGCCTTATTTGTAATAGCCAGAACCTAGAAACAACTCAGATGTCCATCAGTTGAGGAATGGATACAGAAATTGTGGTACTTTTACACAATGGAATACTACTCAGCAATTAAAAATGAGAAACATGAAATTTGCAGGCAAATAGTGGGACCTAGAAATGATCATCCTGATTGAGGTATCCCAAAAGCAGAAATACACACATGGTATATACTCACTTATATAGACCTATAAGATAGGATAAATAAACTGAAATCTATCCACCTAAAGAAATAAACAAGAAAGAGGAACCAGTTTAAGATGATCAATCCTCACTTAGAAAGACAAATGGGATGGACATTAGATGTAGAAGCAAACAAGTAACAGGACAGGAGCCTACCACAGAAGGCCTCTGAAAGACTCTACCTAGCAGTGTATGAAAGCAGATATTAAGACTCATAACCAAACCTCCAGCAGAATGCAGGGAATCAAAAAAAAGGGTGGGGGGTAGTTAATACGACCTGGAGAAGACAGGAGTTCCACAAAGACCAAATATATTTGGGCACAGGGGTCTTTTATGAGACTGTTTCTCCAAACAAGGACCATGTATGGATGCAACCTAAAGCCCCTGCTCAGATGTAGCCCTTGGTAGCTCAGTATCTAAGTTACCCTAGTAAGGGGAACAGGGACTGTTTCTAACAGGAACTCGACGATGGGCTCTTTGACCTCCTCCCCGCCCCCCAGGGAGGAGCAGCCAAAGAGGAGGACTTTGCAGCCAGTCCTGAAGACACCTGATAAACCAGTGTCAGATGTAAGGGGAGGAGGTCCTCCCCTATCAGTGGACTTTGAAAGGGGCAGGTAGGAGATGAGGGGGGGAGGGTTGGATTGGGAGGGAAAGAGGGAGTGGGATACATCAGGGATACAAATTTAATAAACTGTAACTAATAATAAAAAAATAAAAATTAAAAAAAATAATTGATACTGGGAATAATCATCTGATATTGTAACCTAAAAACAATTACAATCTTATATTTGGATCTGAGCCACTGTCAGCCAAGGAAGGAAAAATGTTGTTTCAAGAATAGTGAATATTGTTGAATCCTGTAACAAATAGCATAATTTGTTATTATTTGATGAAAATATAATGGCGATTATGAGTAACAAATTGTCTTACTCATATTTCCTATTTCCATGACAAAATATCCTGATAAAAGTACCCTAAGGAAATCAAGGTGTATAGAGGCTTACAGGTTTAGTTTACAGTCCACCAAGGCAGGGCCATCACAGTAACTAGCTATACTGCATGTTTTTCAGAAAACAGAGGAAAATGAACGTGCTGCTCAGCTCATTTTCTCCTTTTTGTATAGTTCAAGATTCATCCCAAGTGTCATAGTTGCTGTCCTATTGCTATAGAGTAAAAGTGGCCATCTTACCAAAAACAATCTATAGATTCAATGCAATCCCCAATGAAATACCAACACAATTCTTTATAGATCTTGAAAGAAAAATTCTAAACTTTATATGGAAAAATTCATAATCAAAAACAATACTATGCAACAAAAGAACTTCTGGAAGTATATCCATTGTGACTTCAAGCTATACTACAGAGCAATAGTAATAAAAGTTTCATGGTACTGGCATATAGACTGATCGATGGAATAGAATCAAAGCCTCAGAAATAAGCCCACACAGTTAGAGCCAATTGATTTTTGAAAAACAAGACAAAACCATACAATGGAAAAAAGATAGCATCTTCAATGTATGGTGCTTCAGTGAATGTCAACATGTAGAAAATATGAAAATAAGATTCATATTTGTCAACCTGCACAAAAATTTAGTAGAAGTAAGTAGATCAAAGACCTCAACATAAAACCAGATACACTAAATCTACTAGAGGAGAAAGTGGGGATTGGCAGAGGAGACAACTTCCTGAATAGCATACCAACAGTGCAGGCTCTAAGATTAAAAATTAATAAATGGGTTATCTTGAAAATGAAAAGCTTCTGTAAGGCAAAGGACAATGTCAATAGAACAAAAATAACAGTCTACTGATTGGGAAAAGGTCTCCACTAGGCCTATTTCTGACAAAAGGCTAATATCCAAAATTTATAAAGAACTCAAGAAATTAAACACTAACAAACAAAATAATCCACTTACAAAATGGGGTACAGAACTAAACAGAGAATTCTCAACAGAGGAATCTCGAATAGTGCAGAAGCACTTAAAGAAATGCTCAATGTCCTTAGTCATCAGGGAAATGCAAATCAAAATGACTCTGATATTCCATCTTACACATGTCAACTTCGTTAAGATAAAAAGCATAAGTGACAGCACATGCTGGAGAGGATGTGGAGAAAGGGGAACCCTCCTCCATTGATGGTGGGAATGTAAACTGGTACAATCACTTTAGAAATCAAGCTGGCACTTTCTTAGAAAACTGGGAATAGTGCTACCTCACGACCTATACCATTCCTGGGCATGTATCCAAAAAAAAAAATGCTCAACCATACAACAAGGACATCTGCTCACCTATGTTTATAGCAGCTTTATTCATAATAGCCAGAATCTGGAAACAACCCAGATGTCCCTCACATGAAGGATGGATACAGAAATTGTGGAACATTTATTTAACAATGGAATACTATTCATCTATTAGAAATAAGAAATCATGAAATTTGCAGGCAAATGGATAGAACTAGAAAAGTTCATCTTGAGTGAGATAACCCAGACTCAGAAAGACACACATGATGTGTGCTCACTTATAAGTGGATTTTATCCATATAGTACAAGATAAACATACTACAATTCAGAGACCCAAAAAAGATAAGTAACAAGGGGAGGATACTTACATCTCACTCAGAATGGGAAAAAGGAATACACAGCAGAAATGGCTGAAGAGAGAGAACAAGTAGGAGAGAGAGCACAGAGAGAAATGATGGTGGAGACCAGCTCTTGGAAGAGTGTAGAAGGACAGAGGATTTACAGAGAGAAGAGGAACCTTGGACAAAGTCATCTCATTGAGAAGCTGGAGACCTAAGATAGAGTAATTTTCTGGGAGGATTTGGAGGTGACTCTAGCTGAGACTAGTAGTAGCAGGGGTCATGGAGACTGAAGAGGACACCCTCTGACTAGTGGAGGGAGGAAATTACCAACCCACTCATGAAAACATTGACCAAAAATGCATCCTGTCTACAAGATGTACAAAGATTAAGATAGAGCAGAGATTGAGAGAGTGTCCAACCGATGCCTGGCCCAGTCTGAGACCCATCCCTAGGGGAGAACCAGCCCCTGACACTATTAATAATATTCTGCTATGCTCACAGGCAGGAACCCAGGATAGCTGTCCTCTGAGAGGCTCCATTAAGCAATGGATCAAAACAGATGCTGAGACTCACAGCCAAACATTGGGTGAAGTGTAGGAAACCTTGTGGAAAGGTGTGAGGAAGGATAGAAGGACCTAGAGGTGTCAGGATCTCCACAAGAAGACCAACAGGGCCAAATAGTCAGGGCCCAAAGGAGCTTCTAGAGGTTGAACCAGTAACCATGGACCATAGGTAGAATGGACCTAGCTCCTCTTCACAAAAGTAGCGGATGGGAAGCTTTGGTTCCCTGTGGGTTCCCTAGTAAGGGGAGCAGGGGCTGTCTCTGACATGGACTCTGTTGCCTACTTTCTGATCACTACCCCCATAATGGGTCTGCCTTGTCAGGGAACAGGAGAAGAGGATGTGACTTGATGAGCTGGGATGAGTAGGTAGGGGCCTCCCCTTATCTGAGGAATAGGAGAGGGGGATAGAAGAAGAGAGAAGGAGGGGGTGAGACATGGAGGAGAGGAGGAAGGGGACTAAGATAAAGGTGTAAAGTAAATATAATTTTAAAAATAAAAACAAAAAATCAGATTAACATAGAAAACTCAAGAGAGAGAGAGAGACTGAGAGAAAAAAAAAATACCATGACAAAGTCAATTATATAAGAAAGCAATTAATTGGGAGCTTACTTTTAGTTTCAAAGGGGTAATCCATGACCATCATGGCTGAGAGCATAAAATCAAGGAGGCATGGTGCTGGAGTAGTAGCTGAGAACTTACCTTTTATCTAAAAGATGGAAGCAGAGAGAGGAAGAGAGTGGGCCTGGTTTGAGCCTTTGAAATCCCAAAGCCCACCCCCAGCGACACACCTTCTCCAACAAACAACATCTTCTAATCCTTCCTAAACAGTCTATGAATTAGGAATCAAATATTCAAATATATAAGTCCATGGAAACTCTCCTGATTCAAACTACCATACCAAGGAATGCAATCCCCACACTGCACATGTACTTAATAGATGATGATGAATATAAGTAATTATCATTTTCTTCTTCTTCAATTCTTATCACTTTTTGTCTTGGGAAATTTCAAATTTGTGTTTATAGTCTTTAATTATATTTATCTGATTCTATAAAATATTAGAAAGCAACTCCTATCTAACCATAACCTGATATCTATTTTCTTTTTCCTTTCTAGGGAATATTGATTATGTAAAAGCAGATGCATGTTTCTGACTGTAATTATCATTCAATAATTTCTTTTCTCTGCATGTTTTTGTCCTTATGATGTATAACATTGCTATAGATACTTTTAATTTTGGATTGAATATGAAAATTTTGGGGTAATGGGTACATTTTTCACAACTAAACATAAGAAATCACACTAACATTTTCAAGGTGAGAGAGGGAAAAGGGAGAGAATGAAAGAGAGAGAGCAAGAGAGTAAATTGATTTGTAAACAGAAGTTATAGAGATAAATACCTGAAAGAAATCATTTGGGAAGTTGCACTGGCAAACATCTGAGAAGCAGCTAAACTCAGCTATTTTTGAACACACCTAAAAGAATAGTTCATTTGAATCGAGCAACAAATGCAGATGTTAATAGTTTTCTAAACAAAGACCACTGCTGTGCATCTATTGATGTTAATCAGACAAATTTAAGGGGGGGGGCATTTTGTGTCTGCTTGACCTGTTTAAAGAGTTCAGCAATGAATAGTTATAGACTTGCTAAAATAAAGTTTACTTAGGGCTGATAAAATAAACTTTGATTTATAAAAAGGCTCTGAGAAGAGGAAGTCTATGTAACTGTGTCTACTAAATGGCCCATCAATAACTGTGGCCTCCTTGATTCATTTATCTTGATTTCAATCCTAAAGTCGAAAAATAAATATAAGTCGCCTAGGGAAATGTAAACAGGGCTTTCTAACAAATCTCTTCATGGGTCTCATTCTTAAAATTTGAAGAAACCTATTTACATTTTGTGCCATACAGTTATTTTACATGGTATACATCTCCTAGCAATTTTTTAGGAAATATAATTTTAGATTATCAATGGAAACAATTCAATAATTAAGAGCTAAAGAAAAAAATCATTTAGCCTAAACTTGGAAGCAAAATGTTTATTTTATTACTATTGTGTTGTATCCAAAGTTGTTTGTTTTGAATTTAAATTAATATTGATTTAAATTGTAGTTTATATTATTACATACATCCTTCAAAGTGATGCAGACGTGTTGGAAAGTTTCTTTTTTGACCAAGAAGTAAGTGATTATATTACTATAATAATAAATAGCATTACAACAGATTATAAACAACATAAATCACTAAAAATATAGTAATGTATTTGTGGAAAATGCACAAGAAAGAGAATTACTTGCGTTGATAATAATGGTATTGTAAATATTTTTATCTACTAGATACTAAAATAATACATATAACAATGATACATAAAAGTATATAAAATGATACATATAAACAAAGACATTTTATTGTCAGAAAGAAAAATAAAAATATGCCATTTGAAAGAATTGAGGAGAAAGTGGTACAAAGAGCAAAAGTACATATAAAAATGCCTTAAGTAAAACTGTACTTTGTATGCTAATTAAAAATTGAAATTTATATTAAAAAATAAAAGGACCAGGCCATTTTCTTATCCATTTATAATAAAAACTCTTGATAAATTTTGAATGAAAAGAATATCACCAGGCTTGTTTAGGATATCTAGGAAAAATCAATAGCTGACATGATATTAAACAAGGAAAGTCTTCTTGCTTTCTATACAAGATGGAAATTTCACTTTTGTTAATATTTTATTGGAAGTCATAGTCAGTCCAATGGAGCAAGGACAAGAAAAAAGACAGCACCTGCAAAGAAATAAATATTACTTTTCTGCTCATGCATGTAAAAAATGACTTGCAATCCACAAAATGGTTACAAGAATCAAAAGTAGAAAGAAATTTTCAAGACAAGATCAATATAACAATATCTAATTTAAAATACTAAACAAGACCGTTCTCAAGAATATAAAATTGTTTCAGAGTAAACTTAGCGAATAATATGTAAAACTTATATACTGAAAACTATAAAGTACAATAAAGGTAGAAGAGATAGATATTTTTAGTGTGTGTGTTTGTGTATGTATACATATGAGAGAAAAAGATGTCACATTAATAGAATGAAACCCTGTGTATCTTAAGATTATCAGTCCTCCTCAAAAGAAAATAGGAAAAATTTAAATATCATAATTAAGCCACCTTTTAAAAACTAATGTAGAAGATTAATAAAATAGAAAATATTACAGGAGTGAAAGTGGAAATATTTCACGTGGGTAAGAAACTTTAATGATAAAAACATCAGAGCCATATAAATTCAGCTTGTGAATTATACAAGAAAATAAAATAGCTACAGAAAATCTTAAAAATCATAGGCGGGAAAAACTTGTCAACGTTGTTACCTAAATCAGCACATTTTAATGTTCTTACTATTTTTCTATCTAATAAGAATCAAAGAAAAATGTTAACATGGTATCTCAGTGGATGGGTGCTGTTACTCTCACATATATTTTCTCACGAATATGCTTGCGTTGCTGTGAAGGTCATGAATCCTATGTTAAGCTTGCAATGCTGAAAAATTTCTGATTTGAGAAGTCAGGAAGAGTGGGAGAGTACTTGGAAAGCAGATTGTAAGTGTCTAGAACTGAATCTGTCAGGTTTGCCTCCAGACTATTTCTCTCATCCATGTTTCCTTCTGGTTCTGACTACAGCTGATATGAAAAGAGTTGAAGCTGATGAAATCTGGGGATCCAGGAGCATTTAGATAATGGAAAACCTGACAGAAGACAGCAGACTACAAAACAGCCTTGTTCTATGGACTTTGTGTCTGTAGTCAGGGTGTCCACAGGAAGGTCCATGGTTTCAGCCAGACAGACTCACAGGAAGTGCAGCTGGCCGGGCCTTTGGGGAAAGGATGCAGCAGGACCAGGTAGTGCTTAGGAAGTGATTGTACAACTGCTGCAGCCTGCAGAGAATGTGATGGGTGAGAATTTGTATCACAACAGAGCAGACAGACTGAGACTTACTGGAAGCACAGTGGCTCTTGTGGTGGACAAAGTTACTCAATGATGTGGGGAACTCAGGAGATAACTATTGAGGCAGTTTCAGAATGAAGATGCAGAAGAAATCTGGATAGAATTTTTAGCATACAGAAATACCCAATTATCCCAATTTATAGAATAAGACAAAGTTTTAATACAATGATTACCCAGCATGCATGCTGTTGAGTATTCTGTCAAAGAACCGCTTCATAAAATTCTTGAAGAGGCTCAGAAAATGTCCTGGATTCTTTCTCTATGTAAGGGGTGGTACAGAAAGTTTCACTTTCGAAGGCTATTACCTCAAAAATTCAATGTCCTCATTGATAATCACACTGGCAGAAAGATGAAATACTCAGAAGATGTCTGAGTGATTGTTAAGTTACATTAATGTTGAAGGGAGACAGAGATGAAGAGAATCAAGTTATCATGCTAAAATACAATAGGATATAATGCATGTTGCACATGAGGCTCATGTGCAATGATATATAGTGTACCCATGTTCTTCTACATGTTACAAGCATCACACCAAGAAGAACTGATGTATAACCTAGTACTGAAAGTTAAGAACTACTAAATGCCTCAGTTTATGCTGTACTTGTTTCTTTAATGGTTATTGTGATATCAAAGCTCATTAAATAAGTGTTTATTTAATGAGTTCATAGTTGTCTTTTGCTCTATGTGCGTGCATGAGAAATTATATTTTAAGAACTTTTAAAATTTCAAAGTTCTAACTTAAAGTATAACATCATTTGCAAATAAATAAATGACTGAACAACCTAAATTGAATATTGTTATGTGAAAGGTTGGTCTCAAGATCACTTATTGCATAATCAGAAGGGGAATAAAAAATGAACCCCTTTCCATCTTATTTTACAGCTGCAGAAGTTTCATTTACAAAATGCACCTGATCAATTGCATATCTCAGCATTTTCTTCTAAAAATCCTCTATGTTATTTTTCTAAAACCTTGATTTTTACAAAGGCTTCAGTTCAATTTTAACTACCTAGGATTTTTCTGAAACAATAACCGCATAATGACCTGATTTTATTTTCAAATTAATCACATTTCTATATCAAACATCAAATTATCTGACAAAATACAAAGAGCCATTTCAGGTGATTAAAAAGAAAGATGGCTTCTGGAATGAAAGTGTGATTGTAAGTCAGCCTTGAGAAAAGACCAATATGTAACGCTGCACACCCAGTAACAATTTCCATTTAAAACAGAGAAGTAGTGAGGAAAAGATAAAATAATGCATTGATAAGAAAAATATGCCATTTTTATTAAGTAAGCTGTCATAGTCAAATGATGAGATCAAGACCATTATTTTACTCATTCTAAATTAAATGAAATAACAAAAACTCAATGTATAAGTTTATTTCTGTGTCATATTAGTAGAATAAAGATAAAATGACTGAATTTATTATTACACTTAAATTGAACTTATGCCTTATCCAATATATATATATATATATATATATATATATATATATTCATATTTATATATACATATGAACTCAACAGAAAGTAGCTGGCCAGAGGGAGTGAAAAAAGGCAGGCATTGTATTTCTCAGGTAAGCAAATGTCCCCTAACCTCTAACACATCATTTATCACAAAAGGCAATGGAGATCCTGTTTAGACAACATGACAGAACAGCTATAAATATCCCAAAATTCCAAGGAGAATAAATTCTAAATCATTCTTCCTGAGAAAATTTCCAGCTAAGGTTCTATGTTTATGAAATCAATTCCTAAGAAACACAACACAGTTGAAAAACAATAACAAAACCTGTGACACTCCTTCTCAAAATTTCTTCTGAAAATCTAACATTCACTTTTCTTAAGTTATGGATATCTATATGTGTATCTATATATGTGTATCTCATAAATCCATCTTGAGTAATTAAAAATCTTTAAATTCCAAAATATGGAATTTAATTATTTTACTATTTAATTATCCCTTATTCCATGTTGCTGTCTTTTCCCAGTTATGGATATGCAGAAGCAAGAAAATGCTAGTTTTCCTATAACTCCTTGTGTCAGTCAAGGGAAGAATTCTTTCCGTTTTCCATTCTTAGATTTCACTCTCTGTGAACCATATGCTGTAGAGTCCCAAATCCTGTCAACTTTCCTTTCAAAATGTATCCAGATTTATACCACTTGTCATCATCTTTTCTGCTAACTCACTGGACCGAATGACCACCATTCTGCCCAGAGTTGATGTGCAAAACTATTTGTGTTTTCCCATAGTATGTACTTATTCTTAACCTTCCGCTGTGATAAAAAGAAGACCATTTATAAAATTTAAATTCAAATAACAGCAGTGCTGAAGGCATATAACAAAAGTAGCTAAGCAGGAAGCTTATTGGGCCATCATCTAGCTCATTGGTAAAGTATTCAACTAACACGCATGAAGCCTAGAGTTTGATATCCAGCATTGGAATATAAACACACACACACACACACACACACACACACACACACACACTTCTCTAACTTCTTCTCTATTCTATCTCTAACTTCTATCTCCATATATAATTAAGGTATTTAGTGTTATGCACGCATAGCATTTCAAAAGTCAGAACAGGACTTCCTTTTAAAATATAAAAACTGTTATTTTATTTGAAATTATATATTTAATAATATTGATACAGGAATATGTTCTTTCATTAAAGATACAGCTTTAATGGATTCCCTCGTATTAACTGCTTATAAGTTATTAATCTAGGCTGCAAGACCTGATATTTGATATTCATTCATTTTGTGAAAAGAACATTCTGTCTATGCTACCACAGACATGGCGATGCTGAGGGAATAGTCAAGAGTTAAGAGCAGCCCTGCCTCATCGAGTTCATGTTCTAATGGAAAGAAGCTGACAGTAAGCACAGGATCTATAATGTGTGGTTTTTGTTATGTGCTATGAGGAGGCACCAAGCACGGTGGAGGAAATGTGTACATCTCTGATTAGATGATAACTGAAGAAAGCCATCATCAAAAAATGGAGTGACCTTCTGAATAACTTTGTGAGAAGGCAGTAAAAGCAAAGGTAGCACAATCTTGAGGTTGTGCCTTTTCCAGTGTTTTCAAAACTGACCCGGAATAGGGAGGGCAGAGTGAAAAAGAGGGCCAGCTATGGGGTAGATAAAAGAAGAAATGGGATTCAAGATCCTAAAAGATCCAGTAAAATGCCAAACTCAAAAGCAGGGAAGTACAATACAATACTGACATTTTAAAGGATTTTTTTTTTTTTATTAGTAAGAGAAGACACAGAAAGAGCAGTGAGGTAACAGAAACAACTTTGTAAATCTGGACATATTTTGAAAGGAAAGTTGACAGGATTTGGGAATCTACAGCATATGGTCCACAGAGAGTGAAATCTAAGAATGGAAAACGGAAAGAATTCTTCCCTTGACTGAAACAAGGAGTTATGGGAAAACTAGCATTTTCTTGCTTCTGCATATCCATAACCGAGAAAAGACAACAGCATGGAATAAAGGATAATTAAATAGTAACCATACTTTGGAATTTCAAGATATTGAATTACTCAAGATGGATTTTTACATTTCCTTGGAAAACTTTTCACTGCTTACCTATATTTCAAAGGATTATTACAAAGCCTATGTGAAGGTCCTCTTTTCTTCCCAGGAAGATATCATTGCTTTAAAACGTTCGTGTTTCTCTTCTTTTCTCCAGCAACGGTAGCAGTTGTGCAGCAGTTTCTTTATAGTTCTCAATTATATAACTTCAGATTTCTCTCCTGTAGTGGAGCCCTCCGTGATGCTGTGTAACCTCTGTCTACACAGTTTTGCAGGAAAGGATATGCAAACGAGCCCATACTGTCACAGTCTGTCCCCATTGTTCTCTCAGGATGAAAGAAATAAACACACACTTTAAAAACCTACCAAGTTAGTAGGTAGGAACTAAGAATCAGTGATTATTAATATGTATTTCCTTCAGAAAGCTTTCTTCCTAGCTTCCTATTTAATTTGAGTTGTTCAATGGCATATGGCTTTGGGCTATTTTAAGTTTACATTCTGTACTTATGTTTAACCTTCCACTGTGATAAAAAGAAGACCATTTATAAAATTTAAATTCAAATAACAGCAGCGCTGAAGTCATGTAACAAAAGGAGCAAAGCAACGAGCTTATTGGGCCATCATGTATCTCAGTGGTAAAGTATTCAACGAACACGCATGAAGCCTGGGCTCTGATACCCAGCATTGGAATACACACACACACACACACACACACACACACACACACACACACACTTCTCTAACTTCTATCTTTATTCAGCCAAACAGACTAACTTTTTAAATTACTTCTTTTATTTTTTTTTTGAGATTATAATATAATTAGATCATTCTTCCTCCACACTCTCCTCCTTTCTAAAACTCCTATCTTTTTCTTCTTGATCTCTTTCAAATCCATGACCTCCTTTTTTCACTAGTTGTTGTTACAAACATATATGTATTTATATATAAATCTATATCCAACTACCCAGGGTTACTGAAGTATGGAGGACAATCTATAGCTGCAACTTTACTAAGACTCTAACTCTAACTACACTCTAAATATTTGTCCTAGAGATAAATTTACTCTTCACCCCTCATCAAAGAAACTTATCTCCATCACTTATCTTTCACACCTGCATTCGCAAATGACACACACACACACACACACACACACACACACACACATATATATATATATATATATATATATAACTCTTTTAGGCGGTATTTATTAAGTTCATAATATAGCAACAAGTTTTTCAAACTTTTATCTCAACATTCCCTCTACCATCTATCTTTACTATCTTTTCAATGTAGTTACAATATGCTTTTAATTGAATAAATCAATAACTTACATAATTATCCTATAAATTGTTACTCAGAAATTATCCCTGTGGCACTATTCTGATGGATGTGTTTTACCATTCCTCTTTAGATGGCTGGCTAGCAAGCTCAGTGTTCCAGTTCTTTGCTCTTCTAAGCATTCCCCAGGGTGCATACTGTTTCCTCAGACTCTGTCTTAAATCCCTTCCAGGTCTCTCAAGAAATCATGAGACTATGAGAGGGAAATTGTAAAAGAGAAATTTACTCTTATTTTTTTCAAGATAATTTATTAATTTTATTTTATATGTTTTAGTGTGAAGGTGTTAGATCCCTTGGATTATGGGGGTACAGACAGTTGTGAGCTGCCAAGTGGGTACTGGGTATTGAACCTAGGTCCCTTTAGGAAGAGCAGATAGTGGTCTTAGCCACTGAGCCATATCTCCAGCCCCCCAAAAGTTTACTCTTTAAGCATCATATCCTTGTCAACCTTCAAATCACATTCAGGTTCTTCGGTTAAATGCTTTCCTTTGTGACTTTTAAAAGGTTTTTCAAGTTTGTCCTTTGTTCTGTTGTGTTTGGCAAAGCTTTACTCTCTAGAAGCCTGTGAAGTCTCATCTCTGTCCAAGATTGTATTCACTGTCTTAATTCCTGATAAAGATCATACCACTTTACCCGTTAACTCTTATATTTCAATGCTGTGCAATATTTTATACAATTTCATTGGTAGATTTTTATTTTCTGTGTGCCATTTATAAGAGTCATAGTATTTATTTGTGTGCTTCACTTTGCTGAGTTTTGCTTTCTTTTTCCTTTTTTTGTTTTTTGTTTGTTTGTATTCTTTTGTGTTTGTTTTTCTCTCCTATCTAATATCACTTCATTGTTGCATTTTTTTTCTCTGTGCAGTTTGTCAAATTTCCCATCAGGATTTTCAGTTCAATCTTCTCTTATTGAAATTCTAAAACTACCTTTTTATCTGAAAATTTGTCTATTATAATTGATCATATAAAATAATTTAGTATCTTTACTTATATCTTTATCACTATGTAGATATTTTTGGTATGTTCTATAAAATCAAATTTCTGTTCTGGACCACAAAATAAATCCAACCCAGTGTTTTTGTTATATTTTTTTCTCTCCCTCTCTTCTCCCTTCTTTCTCTGTTCTCTCCCCTCCTTTATTCTAAATATATTCTTGATATCTACTAACTTCATTGTCCACCAATAATTTTTAAAGCGATATTTGGACATTAGCACTATGTCATTCGGTCATTGAAATAATGGCTGTTGAGATGGATCAACGAGTTCATGTTCTTGTCATCATGGCTCATGACATGAGGTTAATACTCAGGACTCACACGGTAGAAGGGAAGAACCACGTCCCACAGGTTGTCCTCTGACTTCCCAGTGGGCTGGCCTGGGCATGCCCTGGAGCAAACAGAAGATGGATAGATAAATTTTAGAGAGAAAAAAAATGAAGTTATCTGCTGAATGATTTACATAGGCTTTAAGGAAAAGAATTCCAATAGTGTGGAGTGGAGGAATCAAGTCTAATTTTTGGTTTGTAAGAATTTCTTCTTCCCTAGGGTCTAACTCAGTGGCAGGCTTTCTGATCACCTCCCCCTGGGGGTGCCACCTTGCAAGTCAACAGAGGAAGACAATGCAACCAGTCCTGATGAGACCTGATAGCTTCAGGTCAAATAGAAAGAGAGGAAGACCTCCCCTATCAGTGGACTAGGGGAGGGGCATAGGGGGAGAAGAGGGTGGGGAGGTGGGATTGGGAAGACACAAGGGAGGGGGACACA
Source organism: Meriones unguiculatus (assembly GCF_030254825.1). NCBI lineage: Eukaryota > Metazoa > Chordata > Mammalia > Rodentia > Muridae > Meriones > Meriones unguiculatus. The sequence continues at coordinate 70,930,034 of NC_083359.1, forward strand.
GTTGGGGTACAAATTGAATAAATTGTAGTCAATGATAATAACAACAATAATATGAAAGAGAAAGAGAATTCCTTCTTACTTCAATCCCTGCCTCCGGTGCTCTCCTTTTGAGATATGATGGCTTCAAGTTACTGGCCTCTGAGAACATTCTGGTTCCTTTATCATCCTGCTTTTCAGGCTCCCACTGCTGTTCAAAGCTCAGCTTTAATCCAGCCACTGATGCAGCTTCATTTACCAACTTGCTCTGCCATATTGACTGTTTTTAAAACATCATTGCTCCTCATTGTACTCCTGCCTTCGAAACAGAATGATTTTACATGTGTTTGTAGTTGCCTCAACAGAACATTTAAGTGTAAATGGGAATAAAGAAAATTAACACAGTTTGGCCATTTTTAGTTGAAAATATATCTTCAAAGGGCTTTTTTATTTACACAATGCAGAACATTAAGACACCTCCTTTAAGTATGATGAAAAACTGAATATAAGGCCATGAGTTTTCTGTGCTTCTGAGTAACATTCTCACTACTAAAATCTCTCCTTTTGAAACATACTGTTGGCAACTAAAACATGAATTTGAATTATATTAGCTTTTTAAACCACGTACACCTTTTAAAGTATATGATTTAATAAAGTTAAGTATATTGAGACTGTTGTTGAACATAGACCATATTTTTCTTCTTCCTCCTCCTCCTCCTCCTCCTCGTCCTCCTCCTCCTCGTCCTCCTCCTCCTCCTCCTCCTCCTCCTCTTCTTCTTCCTCTTCTTCTTTACAGTTTATTCACTTTGTATCCTGGTATAGCCCCTCCCTCATCTCATCCATGTCCTACTTTCTTTCCCTTTTCCTCTTCTATCCCACTTCCCTAGTCCACTGATAGATGAAGTCGTCCTCCTCTACTGGCTGACCCTAGCCTATCAGGTCACAAATGGACTGTGTGGATCCTCTTCCTCTATGAGCTGGCTAGGTTGCCCCACCAGAGAGAAGTGATGAAGGAACAGGCAACCGAATTCATGTCAGAGACTGTCTCTTCTCTCCTTACTAGGGAACCCACATGGAGCCTGAGCTATGGGCTACATCTGGGCAGGGGATCTAAGTTTTCTTTACACATAGTCTTTGGTTGATTCATCAGTCTCTCCACTACCCACAGTGCCCAGCATTTTTTTTTTTTGGCTGTGTTGGTTTCCTTGTGCAGCTCTTGCCCCGTCCTGTGGTAGGCTCCCATCCTGTTTGCTCTCTTCTACAGCACCTGCTGTCTATTCTGTTTTCCCTTCTAAATGAGAATTGAGCATTTTCCCTAGGGTCTTCCTTGGTGTTTAGCTTCCTTAGGTCTGTAAATTTTAGTATGTGTATCATATATTATATGGCTAATATCCACTTATAAGTGAATACATACTGTGGGTGTCTTTCTGATTCTGGGATAACTCACTCAGGATGATCTATCATAGTACTACCCATTTGCCTGCAAATGTCATGATTTCCTTCTTTTAAATAGCTGAGTAGTATTACAGTGTGTAAATAAATGTAACTCAACTTCTGTATACATCCTTCAGTTGAGGATGGTCTAGGATGATGTTTCTAGATTCTGGATGTTATAAATAAAGTGTCTATGAACATAGTTGATCAAATGTCCTTCTTGTATGGTTGAGCATATTTTGGATGTATGTCCAGGAGTGGTATAGTTCTTGAGGTAGCACTATTCCTAATTTTCTGAGAAAGTGCCAGATTGATTTCCAAAGTGGTTGTACAAGTTTACATTCCCAAAAACAATGGAGGAGGGTTCCCCTTTCCCCACAACCTCTCCAGCATGTTTTGTTACTTGAATTACTTATCTTAGCCAAGCTGACAGGTATAAGATGGAATCTCATAGTCATTTTGATTCACATTTCTCTGATGACTAAGGACTTTGAGCACTTCATTAAATGTTTTTCCTCTGTTCCATATTCCTCTGTTGAGAATTCTCTTTAGCTCTTACCCATTTTTAATTAGATTATTTGGTTTGTTGACATTTAATTTCTTGAGTTCTCCCAGTCTGTAGACTATTGTTTTGTTCTGCTGATTGCATCCTTTTCTTTACAGACGCTTTTCAGTTTCATGAGGTCCCAATTGTTGATTATTGATCTTAGAGTCTAAGGCTTTGTGTTCTGTTCAGGAAATTGTCTCCTGTGCCAATAAGTTCAAGGCTCTTCCGCACTATTTCTTCTAACAGGTTTAGTGTGTTTGGTTTTATGTTGAGGTCTTTGATCCACTTGGACTTTAGTTTTGTGCAGGGTGAAAATTATGGATCTATTTGCGTTTTTATTCATGTAGACATCCTGTTAGACCAACACCATTTGCTGAAGATGCTGTCTTACTTTCTTTGAATTGTTTTGGCATTTTTGTCAAAAATCTGGTGTCTATACATCTGTGGGTTTATTTCTTGGTCTTCAATTTGATTCCATTGATCCACCAGTCTGTTTTTATGCCAGTACCATGCCATTTTCATTACTGTTGCTCTATAGTACAAGGTGGGATCAAAAATGGAGATTCCTCCAGAAATACTTTTATTGTACGGGATGGTTTTTAGCTATTCTGTGTTTTGTTTTGTTTCATTTTTCCATATGAAGTTGAGGATTGTTCTTTCAAGGCCTAGAAAATTTGTGTTGACATTTTGTTGAGAAAAGTACTGAATCTTCTGGTAGGATGACCATTTTCACTATGTTAATCCTACCAATCCATCACATGAAAGATCTTTTCATCTTCTGATATCTTCTTCAATTTCTTTCTTCAGAGACTTGAAAGTTTTTTTTGTTTTTGTTTTTGTTTTTCATACAAGTCTTTTACTTGTTTGGTTAGAATTATACCATGATAATTTATGTTATTTGTGGCTATTGTGAAAGGTATTGTTCCTTAATTTCTTTCTCTTTTGTTTTTTGTTTTTTTTTTTTTGTATTTGATTATTTTGACTACTGATTATTTTGAGTTAATTTTGTATCCAGCCACTTTGCTGAAGGTATTTATTTTATCAGTTATAAAAGTTCTCAGGCAGAATTTTTGGGGTCAGTCGTGTACAATCATATCATCTGTAAATATGCTAAAAAACTCCTCACAGCTGCATGAGCTCCCTTGAACAAGATTTTAAATCTCCAGTGAGGCTTCAGACGCCATGTTGGTTTGGGGAGGAAATGGGTGGAATCATAGCTTCACATGGCTCCACACTCTGACTCCACGTGGCTCCTTGGCCATTTTGCCTCAGGGCAATTGCCATGCGCTAGCCCCTCCCCCACCAAGCAGCTTTCTTTCCATACTCTGACTCTCAGTATTCTAATTATTCTAAGGTGTTACTTTCAAGCTTTAAAAAATCTTTTCTTCCTGATTCCTGTATACTCTGTTCTTAAATATATATATATATATAATGTTTTAAATGCTTTAAATTCTTAATCTAATATTTTTACTTCTTTCTGATTCATATCCTCTTAATTTCCTTTAGTTGTCTCATTTCTCTAGCTCTGACTTCCAGTACTATGTTGAAGAGATATGGAGAGAGTAGGCAACCTTTTTCTATGCCTGATTTTAATGGGATTGATTTCAATTTCTCTCTGTTTAGTTTAATGTTGAATATAGGCTTGCTGTAATTTTCTTTTATTATGTTTAGGTATATGCCTTGTATCCCTGATCTCTCCATAACTTTAAACATTAATAGGTGTTGGATTTTGTCAAATGCTCTTTCAGCATCTAAGGAGATGATCATGTGACTTTTTTTTTCTTTCAGTTTGTTTATATGGTGGATTACATTGACGTATTTCCATATATTGAACCATCCCTGCATGCCTGGGATAAAACCTTATTGGTCGTGGTGGTGGATGTTATCTTTTATGTGTTTTTTGATTCAGTTTGCGAGTATTTTATTGAGCATTTTAGCATAAATGTCCATAAGAAAGATTGGTCTGTAATTCCCCTTCTTTGTTGGGTCTTTGTGTGGTTTAAGTTGCAAGGTGACTGTGGCCTCATAGAATGAGTTTGGTAATGTTCCTTTTTTTTTTTTTTTTTTTCTGTTTTGTGAAACAGTTTGAAAAGTATTGATATTAGCTCTTTGAAGTTCTGGTAAAATTCTACCCTGAAACCATTTGACCCTGAGCTTTTTCTTGGATGAGAGACTTTTGATGACAGCTTCTATTTTCTTAGGGGTTATAGTTCTATTTAATTTATTTATCTGATCTTGACTCAACTTTGGTAAATGGATTCTATCAAGGAAATTATGCATTTCATTTAGATTTTCTAATTTTGTTGTGTATAGGCTTTTGAAATAGGACCTGATAGTTGTTTGGATTGCCACATTTTCTATTGTGTTCCATTTTCATTTCTGATTTTGTTGATTTGGAGAGCATCTCTCTGCCTTTCAGTTAGTTTGGCTAAGGGTTTGTCTATCTTGTTGATTTTCTCAAGGAACCAGCTCTTGGTTTCATTGATTCTTCGAATTGTGCTCTTTATTGATTTCAGCTCTGAGTTTGATTATTTCCAGCCATCTACTCCTCTTGAATGTTTCTCCTTCTCCTTCTCCTTCTCTTTCCTTCTCCTTCTCCTTCCTTCTCCTTCTCCTTCTCCCTTCTTCTTCTTCTTCTGCTTCTTCTTCTTCTTCTTCTTCTTCTTCTTCTTCTTCTTCTTCTTCTTCTTCTTCTTCTTCTTCTTTCCTAGTGTTTTTTGGGTATGCTATTAAGTTGCTTGTATGTGATAACTCGAATTTCTTTATGAAGCACTTAGTGCTATGAACTTTCCTCTTAGCACTGCTTTTACTTTGTTCAACAAATTGGGGTAAGTTGTGTCTTCATTTTCATTGAATTCTAGAAAGTCTTTAAGTTATTTCTTTTTTCTTCTCTGACCCATATGTTGTTGAGCAGAGAGTTGTACACTTTCCCTAATATTAGTTTTTTGATAGCTCATTTTTCACTTAATAATTGGTGTTTGTTTCAACTGATGTTGACTTAATCATTAGTGTTTTAAGAGTTAGTTATGCCTGTTTCTTTAATATTTTTATCTTTTGTCTAACATAGCATGTCTTTTTTTTACAGGATGAAACATAAGATGTTTCTCTTATATTCATATATAAAAATGTTTGCTCCTCCCTGGGGAAGACTTTCCCTTTCATACTCAGGGTCCCTTAGTTGCCTGTAGTTTTATATGTAGGACTGAGGACTTTTGAGAGCTTCTGCTTTTTCTCTTCATATATTGTGTCTATTATTGTTATCCTTGTTCAGCTCATGTAAAAGAAGTCATGTTGGAAAGACTTCATGGATGAAATTCCTGACATTCCTAGAAAACAGAATGTCACAATATACTCACTGTTAGGATTTTGGAACCAAACCTGCTTCAGGGTTGCCTAGCAACTTACGATGTCATCATGTGTCCCTGACCAGGTGGTCACACCTGGAAGGCATAGTTACCTTGCCTCTGTAGGGACCAGCTGGCCATGTGGTCCCTCTCTTGGTCCTTTCTCTCTTGGTCCCTCTTGCTCCTGGCCTCTTGGCCTTCTTCCCTTTCTCTATGGGGGTCTCCTCTATCTTTCCCCTTCTCTCTCTTTCTCTCTCTCTCTCTCTCTCTCTCTCTCTCTCTCTCTCTCTCTCTCTCCCTCATTATTTCCTGTTCTCCCTGCTCTCCTTTCTCTCTCTCTCTCCATATCCACCTAATAAACTTCTTTTATATAGATGATCTGTTGCATGCCTAATGGTCATTATTTAATTTGTCCCATAACCTTATATTTGGTGCAGAAACTCAGGAGGGTCCCTTGGCTTTGCCAGACCCTTTTGAACTCCTCTGGGACAAAATGAATTTATGCAACAAATCTCTCTCTGCTCTATGCGTGAAAATCTTTACTCTTCTTCAACTGTCTTATCGCACATGGCACATCTGCCTGCACTGTCAGCTGCAGCAAAGGTAACCTCCTGGCTCCCTGCTGTAGCCACTACCTACCGCTACAACTGGCTACACTATTCTGAACTCCAGTGGTGGTGGCTGCCTCTCCTGCCAGTGAGTACCCCACAGACTCCCGCAGCACAAAAAATCGGCTTGGGAAAATCTAGCCCACGGCTATAGGGAAGAAATTGCTAAAAACCCCCGCACAGCTGCATGAGCTCCCTTGAACAAGATTTTAAATCTCCAGTGAGGCTTCAGATGCCATGTTGGTTTGGGGAGGAAATGGGTGGAATCATAGCTTCACATGGCTCCACACTCTGACTCCTTGGCCATTTTGCCTCAGGGCAATTGCCATGCGCTAGCCCCTCCCCCACCAAGCAGCTTTCTTTCCATACTCTGACTCTCAGTATTCTAACTATTCTAAGGTGTTACTTTCAAGCTTTAAAAAATCTTTTCTTCCTGATTCCTGTACACTCTGCTCTTAAATATATATATAATGTTTTAAATGCTTTAAATTTTTAATCTAATGATTTATATAATCTCATTGGATTTACATTTAGAAGACTTCCTTAATCATAACTAACTGTTTATTTTATCTTTTAGACTAGGTCTCAGCATTTTAAATTGGCATGGATTTTTATAAAAATTCAAAGTTATGTTTTACTATCTATAATTCAGCCCTGCTTCAAAATAAATTTTATATAATAATAAATTTCAAAGTTATAAATATCTACTCAAATTAAGTTGGTTTAAAATATATACCTAACTGCTTATGTCTTTTCAGTTTCTAAATTAATAAATGCTGTTGCTGTTTCTCCTGTCATGTGCTGCCTATGATCTGGATTCACCACTAGGCTTTCTGGCTAATGGGTTTGCTGTAATAAATTCAAATGTAATTTTAAAATTGCTTTATACTGTTCTACTAAATTGTTGGTTTTAAAACTCATAACTCAGGTTCTTTACCACATATAGCAATTTGCCAATATTCTAAATTAAGGTCTATTAATTTTACAAGATTTATTTATGTTAAAACTTGGTCTTTGTGCTGTATCTCTACTATCAAATGGTTAAAATATGCTTGGTCTTGTTTTCTTAAAATGGTATTGTTGTTGATCTATGGTATACCTTAGACTTCTATAAGCTATAAACATTTTATATACTAAATCCTACAAAAAACTTTTGTGCTCTCACTTTCATGGACTATATTTTAAGGTTCCAACTTAGCAAGGACAAAACCTAAAGTCTTAATATTTAAGGCTTAACAAATGCAAGTTAATAGTCATCTCATAGATGTCCAAATATATATTTATAGTCCTACAGATGCAAACATGGTTTCACTGCTATCTTTAATAAACAGCTGGAAATGGTCCTTGAGTTATCATATTGGAATTGGTAAAAATAATAGCCTTCCCGACTGGCTCATCCAGGGCAATATCTATGCTCCAGAGCTTAGCTGCTGCTCTGAGGCTGCTGGCATTCCCGCACAAAAGATAAGAGGTCTGCAGTGTCCCACCCCACTGGGTATAACCAAAAGTCAGTTCTGTCAGGTGACTGTTTCAAATGCAGCCAAAGAGGACACTGGTCCTACTGCTGCCTCAACAAACCATATACTGCCTGTTGGCAGACTGGCCTCTGGAAGTCAAAATGTTCCCCTGCAGGTTTATCTTCTATGCCCAGCCATGGAGGTTCAACCAGCACAAGAGCCATAGACACTTCCAGCCTTTAAGCTCATTGGCCTGGCGGAGGACAAATATATGGCTCCTTGATTCAGCGACCTCCACCACTCTCGCCCAACCCAGACTAACATTATAGGTCTATTTTGGCCTCACAATGGGTCCCACGGACATATTGCCAACTTCTGTCTTGTGAGACTTCAGATGTCTTTTCAGTTCTCTTCATATGCAGGAGACCAGGCCTTATACCTAAGTTATAGAGCTGCTATTGTCAGACCTAGACACAATATGCCTTGTTGCCAGACTAAAAAAACAGTTCTGAATGTAACCTTTTACTATCCCTTTATTTAGCTAATGGACAATAAATGTTCATAGCAATCTCACCTACGTCTCATGGTAAATAACTAGATATAAAGCCCCCCCCCAAATATTATTTGAGAGTCTAAAAAAGTGTCTTAAGATTGATAAACAGCAATTATACATGCTTGAGAGTCTAAGAAAATGCTTTAAGATTGGTAAACATAAGTTATGCATAATTCAGAGTCTAAAAAAGTGTCTATGGGTTGGCAAATGCAAGTCATAAATATTTAAATGTCTAAAAAATGTTTTAAGGTTGGTAAGTGCAAGTTATAAAGATTAAAAGGTCTAAGGTAATTTAAGATATCCTAAATAGGTAAACCTACTTAATAGTTCCTCCTGTTCCTATGCTACTGTTGTATTGACTGTCCAGAACTTTGACCTTTATCAATAAAGCTCTGATTTATTAATCTAAGTCTAATACAAAAACCTTCCACTAAACCACCCACCATTATAGTTCCAAGGTCAAGATTTTAAATCTCCATAATGTGTGCTAATACTAAAGGTTAAGATCAAATGAGCTTCCACTTCTGCGTCATGAAAGGCTTCTGCCCTTTCAGAGTTCACCTTAAAAAATGCTTGTGCTGTTAACACAAATGTGTATGTCCACTGCTTTTTCTACAATGCATATTTCAGTGCAGATTACAATTGTGATGCTAACATGTCTAAAGTTTTATCTCCTCCCTAAAACTTAAAAGTAATTCTTTTAAGGGAGTCCACCTGAATCCACCTCTTAGGACAATTGGGTTCCAGCTAAGTACTCCACTTATTGTCTATCTCGGAAGGTGGGACTCCCCTTTTCCCTGGTTTTAAGACTTCCCTTTCCTGGCTACCAGATTGCCATCTGCTGCTTGTAACACTGGCTGGATTGGTGAGTTCTCCTCATTGGCCAGCCACTAGATTGGTGAGTTCACTTCATTTATCAGCATAAAATGCCTCTCTTGGTAGGGGAAGCTTGATTGTTGGATGTCCAGCAACTTACTGCCAGTGATGGGGTAAATGCAGGTCCCCTCAGATAAACAGAGGTTCCCTTATTCAAGCCTCATTGATCAAACCTTCCATCTCTGTTCACTCTCCCAAAAGTTTTAAATATGTACCTAAAGGAATTTCTCCATAACCTACTTAACTTTACTTTTGCCTATATATATATATATATATATATATATATATATATATATATATATGTTTCAGTGTACTGCCAGACACAGATGTATAGCCATAACAGCGTCAAAGCAACTACAAGTGTTACAGTCTGACTTCACAGACTTCCAACAAGCTGGACCTGCACTTTCCCTCCCAGCCATGGATGTTCTTGCAAACCCTGGATAGTATCAAAGTAGCCTGTTCTTCCTGGGCATGGCCAGCATTTCAGCATTTTGACCTTCCTACAGCGACCCCAGTGTCAGCAGGAAGTAGCCAGAAGAGAATCTACGCCCGTTATTCATTTATTAACAAAAAGCTGGAATGGTGTGCTTCAGGTCCAGGACAAGCAGCTCCAGGTTCTTCCAGCATTCCTCAATCCCTACCTACCGCCTTACATGGCTGGCAACTCTCTACCCTGAATTTTCCAGGCCAGAGGCTTCCCTTCCTCCTCTTTACCATGTAATCTGACCATTTTGTTGCTATTATTTCTCTCTTAACCCCTTACATGACAACCAAGAGCCACTTCCAATGAACATAAATTGATATACTTTAACTTATCTTACATGAGAAGCACCCCAAGTTCCACATTTTTTAATTGTTGAAAAATGGAGGAATGTTAGGGTTTTGGAATCAAACTTGCTTCTGGGTTGCCTAGCAACTTATAATGTCATCATGTGTCACTGGCCAGGTGGCCACACCTGGAAGGCATGGTTACCTTGCCCCTTAAAGGGACCAGCCAGCCATGTGTTCCCTCCCTTGGTCCTTTCTCTCTTGGTCCTTCTTGCTCCTGGCCTCTTGGCCTTCTCCCCTTTCTCTATCCAGGTGCCCCTCTTTCCCCTTCTCTCTCTTTCCCTCTATCTCTCTTTCCTCCCATCATGTCCTGTTCTTCTTGCTCTTGTTCTCTCTTCTCTTTCTCTCCATATCCACCTAATAAACTTCTTTTATGTAGAGATCTGTTGCATGCCTAACGGTCATTATTTAATTTGTCCCATAACCCTACACTCACTGCTGCTCCACCTCTTATGATCTCTCTGCTCTCTCCTCCACAATGACCCCTGTGCCTTAGATACAACCTGAATTGTATTGAAGATGTTATCATTAGTCATTGAATGCCAAATAGCCAGCCCCAAAAATGTATTTCAAGTAATATTATATCAACTGACCAGGATATATATGCAAAGGTAAATATGCATATATAAACAATTGATGACAAGGAAAATCATGAATTAGAAAGAGAGCACTGTGTCATATATAAGAGTGCTTGGAGGAAAGGGAAGGAGGAAACAATGAATGGATAATACCAAAAGCTAAGAAAAATATAAACACTATTTGCTGGATATAAATTACTGTCTATAATTTTCTTACAAAATTCATTATTCATTCCTTGTCATCTTTCCTCTACCCCAGTTACCACAGAGGAAGAGTATTGTTGTGGACCAGATCCTCTCAGGCAGATATCTCTGCCTGTTATCATGGCTAAAGACATCTTGAAAATTGTTTTGTTCGCATATGTGTTCACTTGTTTTGTCTTCATTGACATTACTACCTAAGACCAGGTCAAGAGGTTTCCCTGCAACAGATTGTTTTCTTTTAATTCAGGGATGGCTCAAGTTTTTACAGAAGATAATGAAACTATAGACAGAGCTTGGTTCCTTTGTTTCCAGTCCCCAGATTTTAATGCCTAGCCAAAATAGACAGAAGAACAATTAAAGAAGAGGAAGAAACCAGATGAATAAAAACCATTTTTTTTTCTTTTCTTTTCAAATGTATTGCATCAGAACACCCAAAGTAGAAGCCTCCAGTCCCCAGATTTTAATGCCTAGCCAAAATAGACAGAAGAACAATTAAAGAAGAGGAAGAAACCAGATGAATAAAAACCATTTTTTTTCTTTTCTTTTCAAATGTATTGCATCAGAACACCCAAAGTAGAAGCCTTAGTCAAACGGGCCCTAGACAACAGTAGTTCCTTCAGGTGCCCTCTTGAGGCTGTATTTTATGACTGTTTAAGGAGTTTAAAGCCAGAAAAGGGAAGTGAGGTGGAAGCCAGAGACAATCATCTCATTGGATTCCTAGGAGGCCAAGGCTGACTGCTTACCTCCTGCTTGAGCCTGAAGATTCAGGCTCTAATCAGGTCACCAGGGGCAGACCTTGAATTTTGCTTTTAGCTAACAAATAGCATCTCAGGGAGCAAACTACAGAGGGCAGATAATGGATATAGCTTGTTTTCCAGTGCTTAAATATTCCAGCCTCGGGGTTCTTTGATCACCTCCCCCTGAGGGGAGAGCAGCCTTATCAGACCACAGAGGAAGACTGCAGCCAGTCCTCATAATACCTGATAGTCTAGGGACAGATGGTAGGGGAGGAGAAGGGCATGGGAGGAGAAGAGGGAGGAAAGGTGGGATGGGAGGGGACAAGGGAGGAGGCTACAGCTGAGATACAAGATGAATAAATTGTAATTAATAAAAATAAAATAATTAAAAAATATATTCCAGCCTCTGAAACTGAGCCCTTCATTTACACTCCTCCTCTGAGTATTCAGATTTTAGAAACAGGAACATTTCTGTGCACTTCAGTACATTCTGCTTTAAGAACCATGAACCAGATACTATTTTGACCAACTGTCTGCACGGGTATTTAATATAATTTCAAAAATTTATGCAAGCATATATTACTGAAATCTACAGAGCTAAAGAAGCTAAACAACAAGGAGAACCCTGGGAGGATGTTTAAATCTCTTTCAGAATGGCAAACAGGATAGACACCAAAAGCATTGGAAGAGAGAGAAAAGGATGGGAACCTACTATACAGGGTCCTCTGAAAGGCTCCACCCAACAGGGGATAGAAGCAGATGCTGAGACTCACAGTCAAATTTTGAGTAGAGAACAGGAATTCTTATGGAAGAAGGTCTGGGGATAAAAGCATATGGAGGGGACAGAAGCTCCGAAAAGAGACCAACAAAGACAAAAATCTGGGCACAGCAGCAACCTACAGAGACTGATGCAACAACCAATGACTATGCATGGAGAGGACCTAGGTCCCCTGCTTAGCTGTAGCCAATTGGCAGATCAGTCTCCATGTACGTTTCCCTAGTAAGGGGAGCAAGTTCAGCCTCTGTCATGAACTCAATTGCAAGCTCTTTGATCACTTGCCCCTTGTGATGTGGCCTTGCCAGCCTACAGAGGAAGAGGATCCAACCAGTCATGACTAGACTTGATAAGCTATGGGAAGATGGCAGAGGAGGAGACCTCTCCTTTTCTGTGGATTAGGGGAGGGGGAAAAAAAGGAGGAGGGACTGGGAGGAGTTGAGGGAGTGGGCTTCAATCAGCTCAATGTCCAATTGGGTTTCCTAGTATGGGGAACAGGGACTGTCTCTGACTTCAACTCAGTGGCAGGCTCTTTGCTCACCTTTCCCTGAAGGGGGAGCAGCCTTACCAGGCAACAGAGGAAGATAATGCAGCCAGTCCTGATGAGACCTGATAGCCTAGGGTCAGAGGGAAGGAGGAGGAGGACCTCCCTATCAGTGGACTAGGGGAGGGGCATGGGAGGAGAAGAGAGAGGGAGGACTTGATTGGGAGGGAATAAGGGAGGGGGCTACAGCTGGGATACAAAGTGAATAAATTGTACTAAATAATAATATCAAATAAAACAAATTTTAGCCTACTTTCATTTCTGTTGTTGTGATAAAACACTGACCAAAAGTAATTTGGAGAGGAAAATGTTTATTTGGCTTACAGGTTTTAATCTTTCATGGAAAGAAGGCAAGGAAAGAACTAGAATCAAAAACAGAAGCAAACACTATGGATGAATATTGCTGACTGGCTTGCTCTCCATGGCTTGCTTAGCTAGCTTTCTTTCTTTTTTTTTATTTTTTGTAATTAATTACACTTTACTCACTTTGTATCTCCCCCCTCCCCGGTTCCCTCCCTCCTCCCATCCCAATCCCTCCCTTCCTCCACCCTCTGCCTGCATGACCCTCCCCAAGTCCACTGATAAGGGAGGTCTTCTTTTCCTTCCTTCTGATCCTAGTCAATTAGGTCTCATCAGGAGTGGCTGCATTGTCTTCTTCTGTGGCCTGGTAATGCTGCTTCCCCCTCAGGGGGAGGAAATTAAAGAGCAGGACAGGAACCCCATAAGGAGTGCAACAGAACAAAAAAAAAAATCTGAGCACAGGGATCTTTCCTGAGACTGCTATTCTAACCAAGGACTATGCATGGAGGAAATAACCTAAGACCCCTGCACAGATGTAGCCCATGACAGTTCAGTATCCAAGTGGGTTCCATTGTAATAGGAACAGGGACTATCTCTGACATGAACTGATTGTCCTGCTCTTTAGCTAGCTTTCTTAGAAAATTCAGGACCACTTTCTTAAAATGAATTAGGCTCTTGCATCCTTCATTAATAAAAACAAATAAACAAACAAAAAACAAAGAAGAAGAAAGAAAGAAAGAAAGAAAGAAAGAAAGAAAGAAAGAAAGAAAGAAAGAAAGAAAGAAAAATGCTGTACTGGCTTGCTTACAAGACAGTCTAATAGAAATATTTCCTCAGCTGCGGTTCCCTCTTTCCAAATGACTTTACTTGGTGTCAACTAAAGGAAAAGTATCCAACACATGTACATACAAAACAGATGAAACATATTTTATTAGTGTTATGTACTGGATGAATAGATCTTTTCCCTCACATTAGAGCTGTCAATCATTTGACAAATTACTCCTGTCCTTTAAAGAATTTAGCACCTGTTCTTGATTTCTTCAATATCTAAATAGTAGTTAACACTGACTTTTATTGTTGTGTAGGATTTTAAAATAAAATCTTCAGATCTTAATTGCATTTAATCTATTCACTCCTATCTATTTTTGGGTAATACAACTACAGAAGAAAACCCCATTTCTAAACCAGAGTATTGAAATATAAATTTTATAATATTTGTGTGATTTTTTCTGCTCTTACAATTCATTTATGCTTTTTGCATTTTAATTTTTTTATTGTTCATGTCAAGGTGAGAGACCAAAAGATAAAGTAGCAGCTATTATTAAGACCTAAAGTAGGTACAGTAATGAAGTTTATTAATGACCTGAGGGGAAGAGCTACCTCACTGCATTCTTTCCCCACCCACTAGAGATACAGTTGCTAGGAAACTGGACCATCCCCCTAGGGAGGGACACCAGGTCATTAATGGTCTGGGAACCTTCCTATAGCCAATCGATTCAAAATGTGGCATTTTGACCAATAGATGCTTGCCAGGCAGGAATTGCCCCTGCTTTGGGCATGCTGGGAGGGACCAGAATCTATATATCACCCAACTAACCTGGGCGCAGCGTGCTCAGAAAGCGGTGGGTGTTGTGGGCCCAAGCTGCAGCTTGTAATTTACAATAAAAAGACCCTCATGTGTTTGGCGACGGAGTCGATTCCTGTAGATCTTTTGGGGGCTCGCGAACTGGGTATAACAAAGGGAACCTGCAAACACTGTCATTATCATGTTTGGGGTTTTGTTCTCATTTTTGGCTTCTGTCTATTCTCTCTTTTGGTTTCTGTCCATTTCATTTTTTCTATAGACTGTAGAAAAGTAGTTTGTGTAGATGAGGTGGTCAAATGCAATGACCAAGTCTGGAGAGATGGCACAGCAAGTAAGGACATGTGCTAACATTCTAATGACCTAAGTTTGATCCTTGGAAGCTAAGCAGTAGAAGGAGACAAGTAAATCTTTTAAATTATCTTTTGAGTTCTCTGTGTGCTTAAACCTTCACCACACACATACAAATAAGAAAAGGGCACTAAGATCATCTAACAAAACAAGGAAAGCAATGAAGCTTAAAGAATTAGGCTGATTTTTTTGGGTTAATTTTGTATCAGCCACTTTGCTGAAGGTGTTTATCAGCTGAAGGAGTTCTCTGGTTGAATTTTTGGGGTCACTCATGTACACTATCATATCATCTGCGAATAGTGAAACTTTGACCTCTTCCTTTCCAATTTATAACCCCTTGATCTCCTTTAATTGTCTTATTGCTCTAGCAAGGACTTCCAAAACTATGTTGAAGAGATATGGAGAGATGGGCAGCCTTGCTTTGTCCCTGATTTCACTTTCTCTCCATTGAGTTTGATGTTGGCTGTGGGCTTGCTGTATACTGAGTTTACTATGTTTAGGTATGTGCCTTCTATCCCTGATCTCTCCAAGACTTTAAACATAAATAGATGTTGGATTGTGTCAAATGCTTTTTCGGCATCTAAGGAGATGATCATGTGGTTTTTTTCTCCTTCAGTTTGTTTATATGGTAGATTACATTGATGGATATCCATATGTTGAACCACCCTTGCATATCTGGGATGAAGCATACTTGGTCATGGTGGATGGTATGTTTAATGTGTTCTTGGATTTGGTTTGCAAGTATTTTATTGAGTATTTTTGCATCAATGTTCATAAGAGAGATAGGTCTGAAGTTCTCTTTTTTTGTTGGGTCTTTGTGTGGTTTAGGTATCAAGGTGGCTGTGGCTTCATAGAATGAGTTTGGCAGTGTTCCTTCTGTTTCTACTTTGTGGAATAGTTTGAAGACAATTGGAGTTAGCACTTCTTTGAAGGTCTGGTAGAATTTTGCACTGAAACCATCTGGCCCAGGGTTTTTTTGGAAGGGAGACTGTTGATGACTGCTTCAATTTCCTTGGGAGATATAGGGCTATTCAATCTTTCTACCTGATCTTGACTTAATTTTGGTAGAAGGAATCTATCAAGAAAATTGTCCATTTCTTTTAGATTTTCAAATTTTGTGGCATATAGGCTTCTGTATTACCACCTAATGATTGTTTGGATTTCCTCAGTGTCTGTAGTTCTGTCACCCTTTTAATTTCTGATTTTTCTGATTACAGGACAGGAGCCTACTACAGAGGGCCTCTGAAAGACTCTACCTTGCAATATATCAAAACAGATGCTAAGATTCATAACTAAACCTTCGGCAGAGCGTAGAAATTCATATGAAAGAAAGGGGAGTTAGTATGACCTTGGAGAGGACAGGAGCTCCACAAGGACCAAATATACATGGGCACAGGGGTCTTTTCTGAGACTCTTTCTCCAACCAAGGACCATGTATGGATATAACCTAGAAGCCCTGCTCAGATGTAGCCCATGGTAGCTCAGTATCCAAGTGGATACCCTTGTAAGGGGAACAGGACTATTTCTGACATGAACTTAATGGCTGGCTCTTGACCTCCCCTCTGCCCCAAATGGAGAAGCCTTTCTAGGCCACAGAGGAGGACATAATAGTCAGTCCTGAAGATACCTGATAAGCTAGGTTCAGATGGAAGGGGAGGAGGACCTCCCCTATCAGTGGTCTTAGAGAGGGGCAGAGAGGAGATGAGGGAAGGAGGGTGGGATTGGGAGGGAATCAGGGAGTGGGCTATGGCTGGGATGCAAAGTAAATAAGCTGTGATTAATATAAAGAAAATAAAAATTATAAAATAAGAATTAGGCTGAGAAGGAACCAGCTACAAAGAATAGGACAGAAGAAAGCAGCAAACTTGTCATGAATGATTCACAGCCATGGAAAAGGCTGTGAGTCTATAATAATTATTTTTCTGAAGCATTTGCAGGTGTGTGTGTGTGTGTGTGTGTGTGTGTGTGTGTGTGTGTGTTTGGAGAGAGCGCAGTAAAAAGGGATAAATGGAATGAATTCTGCACTCTCTGTAATTTAGAGATAACTCACAGCCGTGAAGAATATACCTATCACTAATTGAATGAGTGAAGACTCTCCTGGTGCCAGTTACTCTACCACTCTATTTCATTTTGATGCTCTGTGAAATAAACAGGCTAACAGTATCTTCAGCATAGACTTGTTTAATAACTAAATGGAAGAATATTTGTAAAGTACAAGAAAAGGTGATAAGCACTTAATGCGTTTAACAAAGAGTAATTAAGGTAATAATTATCCAAATTGTCATGAGATCTCATGAGTCATCTCTGTTCACAGCAAAAAATACAACTCTATTGGTTAAAAGTTATTTTACCTTGGAAAGGTAAAATTTCTTTGTGATACAGAAAACAGCATTCATTCCAGCATGGTCTAGATTTTATTGATAGTTACAGTGCTGTTAGCTTTCCAGATCATTTGGGGATCACATGCCCTTAGCCTGATAGACTTTCTGAGCGACACTGCAGTGCAAATAACCCAGTCAATTTCTCCACGTTGACCCTTAAAATGTCCATTATTATGAAATCCATGGGTCTTCTCCATGGCTCAGACTGAAATGAATTTACCAATGCAATAATTAAGAGGTAATGCATTAGAAGATAAGAGACTAAATCATGAGGTCTGAGGCTTCGCCAGTGGCTGTTCTAGTGAAAAGGGTGAAGAGTGCTGACTTTTCCCCTTTGTGCTCTCTGTTTTGTGCCACTTGAGCTCACAGCATTTGTACTGCTGCATAAAGATCCCAAAGGAATGCTCTCACCAGACAGACAAACCGATGAGAGAATAACTGTCTTGTTTTCATAAGTTATTCAGATGCAAGCATGCCCTTCTACTTGTACCGAAGAAGCAAGACAGACGCTCCATAAAACCAGGTGCTGTAGCCACATGGAGACAACAAAGCTAAATTGTACTTCAGGCCAGTCAGTGCCCATTTACTAAACAGGAGTTCCACAGATCCATCAACTACAAATCTTTGATAATTTTTTTTAATTTACAAAGAAAACAAAATTTAAAAAGAGAAAATGAAGAAAAATTTGAGTACCCTAAGTTTGTGAGTATATTAGAAACATATCTACCATATATAATAAGTATGATTAGATATTAAATTTCCTAAAGAACCCTTACATGTTTTGGAAATAAAAAGAAAGACTCCAAAAGCCAATGTAAATTACCTAAACATTACACAGTGTTTACTGCCAGGTCAGCCACTAAAATTTTACAGGGGAATTTGAAAATGAGGTGATCATTCAATAATGATTCTATATTTCAATAACTATTAAAATTAAAGTTATGGATACCATCACCATAGATGTGTCAAACAAAATAGCAAAGGACTGTGTAATTCTTTAGTCAATATTTTATTTTCATGTAAGATTTAGCTATATGAGTTATCTGTGGATATGTTTGCATCTTAGCGAAACTTTTTCATTGTGACTTTTGTAATTTTGTAAGTTTAGCATACAAAAACCTATATAAATAAAAATTATCTTACTGGAAGGATAATTTATCTCAGTAACAGTAAAAATATAGATAAATTTCTAAACACTCATAATAGTTCAGTAAAGGGATGAAAAATTCTGGATCTTAAAATTCTACAAACTGGAGTTAAAATCATTATATTGTTTTATTTTTACAACTCCACTGTCTGTCCAACCTGCTCACCCACAAAGTTATTGTTCATTATACCGAAAGAGTTCTTTGTCCAGAGACTGTAAAACCAAGTCATATTCTGTGAACAATACTTCTGAGTGCTGATGTGAGCCTTTGATTCAGAGCAGTGCTCCTGCATTTCAAGTGGGTGTTTCTCGTCTTCCCAAGTGCTGAGTTCAGTCAATGCCTGCAAAATCATTTCAGCAACTAAAATACTGGAGCAAAAGAGTAAATGTAAAAAAATACAACACAGTACAAATAGAAAAGATACTTTTCAGAATTCTGTTTGCTACAAAGAACTTTCATATTGGTGTATATTTTTTGCTTTTTCATTAAACATAAACCATTGCTTAATATTATGGCATTTCTTCATATTGGTTATATAGTCTTAACCTCATAAGATATATTTTAATACAGTTTGGGAGAATTACATTTTTTATTCTTTTGTTTTAAGAGGAGAACAGGCACAATTCTAACCCACAATAAGACATGTATATAAGCCTCTGATTTACAGCCATCTCAAGAAACATGAGAATTTTTCCTGTGCTGCAAATCTGTCTAAACAATTGTCGAGCTATATTTTAGGTAATTGGACTGGAGAATTCGATACTACGATGGAGCAGCTGACAGTGGCCATTGTCACAGCAAATTCTACCAGAGTGGACGCAGGACTAGCCACAGGATTATCAACATGGATTGCTGCAGCCATGAATCATCTGAAGGAATGGGCAGGCATGGGAGTGTTAGCAGGCCTTCTGGTGTTGGTCTCCTTGGTTTGCCTGTGGTATATATGCAAGATTAGAGTCTCACAACAGTGTGAAGCAGCCATGATCATTCAGGCCTTTACAGCCATTGAAGCAGGACATTCTCCCCAAGCATGGTTGGATACCATAAAAAGCTAAAATGATACGCTCAGGATGTGAGGCTAAGCACTGCACTGAGGGTCAGCCGTTTTGGACCCAGAGAAGAGCATGTCTGATTGCATGCGGGTTGATGCCCCAGGTCCCGCCTCTGAGAAAAAGGTATCAGACGGGTCTGATGCTCTTTGGGTGGATGACACCTAAATGAACATCTGTACAAAGTCCCAATTTATTTCTAATATCAGAGATCAGACCTCTACTCTTGCCTGATGCGTCTAAAACAAAAAGGGGGAACTGTAGAGAGCTGCGGAATGCTATGCCTTAAAGATGGAGCTGGTTTCTGCCTTCCACCTTCCCGATGGTGAGTGCTCTCTGTCACGAACAACTCCACATTTGGCTAAGGCCGAGGATCTGGCTTGCTTCCATGTATGTGGACCTATCTGCATTGCCCCCGTGGCATGCCTGGGTTGGCTACCCAGAGGCTATTTAAGCTGTGGGCTGGCTTTCCCCGGGGTCCGAGGATTGTTCAATGTTCCTGAATAAACTGCATTGAAAAAAAAAAAAAAGAAAAAGAAATGTCCTTAATCAATTTAAAGCAGAGGTTCTCAACCTGCGAGTCATAACCCCTTTAGGAGAATGAATGACCTCCTTCACAGGTGTTGCATATTAGATATTCTGTATATCAAATAGACATCAGAAGTGGGAGAAGACAGGGAACAGGGCAGGAGCCTTCCATAGAAGGCCTCTGACAGAATATATCCAGCAGGGTATCCAACCAGATGATGAGCCTAATAACCAAATTTAGGCATAGTGCAGTGAATCTTATGAAAGAAGGGGGAGATAGAAAGACCTGAAGGGGATAGGAGCTCCACAAAGAGACCAACAAAGTAAAAAAAAATTCTGGGCTCAGGGGACCTGTAGATACTGACAATGCATGGAGATAACCCTGCACAGATGTAGCCCATGGCAGCTCAGTCTTCATGTAGGATTCTTAGTAAGGGGAGCAGGGGTTGTCTCTGGCATGGACTTAGTGGCTGGCTTTATGATTTATAACAGTAGCAAAATTACAGAAGCAACAATAATAATTTTATGGTTGGGGGTCACCAGAATTGAGAAGGTTGAGAACCACTGATTTAAAGTTTTGAAAATATGTACTTTAATTAAGCACTCTTTTTTTACTCCAAGAGAAGTCAGACCAATGAATTCTGCTCCCTGTCACTGGATAAGTATACTGGAAGGTGGTTAAATGTGAAATAATTAAATTAAGACACAAAGAGAACATTGTGCAAAATACATAAGGGAGATGAGCAGATATCCCAAACTTGGTTCAATTCAATTTAGTACAGTTAGAAGGTAACTTACAGCATTCACAGCATATATTAATATTTTAAATACTCAAAACCAGGCATTTAAGAGACAATTTCAAATGTTAGAAAAAACATGGAAAACTAAAACCAAATAAAGTAGGAGAAACCCGTACAACATGAATGTTATCTATGACCTTGAAATTGTATTGGACATGAGCAATTACTAAAGATATCTCAGTTTCCAAAAATGAAAAGAACAGATAGAAAGTCCAAATAAGGCCATATCAAAAAAAGTTCTCTATAAAAGAATAAGCATACCAAAGAAGCAATGTCTGGATTGGAAGTGTTCCCACTGAAAAACAAAAAACTGGAACACCAGATGGCTTTACTGATGAACATTTTCAGACCTTTAGGCAACTAATAAGACTAAGTTTTTAGTCTAACTTCACAATTCCTTTAAAGAAATTGACACAACTTTACAGGAAACTTAGCAGAGGTATTTTTCTACTCAAGACCACATAAAAGGAGACCACAAGTGCCCAAACTCTAATCACAATGTTTTAAAAGTGAATCCAGTGCAGCAGTTAAAAACTTATACATGAAAGTCAAGTTTTCTCTGTCTTTTTCAAAACTCACCTGTCTGTAGAAGCATGAGTTTATAGGTGGGTCTTCAATGATATTGTATATGGCTGTTCTCTGCTACAAAGGTGAAGTCCAGTAACTGCAACGTAGAGTATATGGCCCACAAATTTAGAGAGTATTTTTTCTCTTTATTAAAAAAAATCCTGATGGCCTTTCATTATAGAAATCATAGCAGAATATACTTGCCACCTATTAAGCTGGGCTCAGAAAGCATTATCTAAAAATATTTAAAAATTGATAAACTGATACACAATAGTGTAAGAATTTTATTTACCCAAAAGACATGAGCTATGACAGAAAATGTATGTGGTATGAAAAAATCTATGCAGCCATGGTTTTGAAAAGTGCTTGACAAGCAGAACAAAGGAATATATATGAAAACCAAAATAACTGTAAAATGGGATGTAAGTGAGAAAATGGAAAGAGAAGGTGTGAACTGGTATGCTATAAGGAACATTTTCACATGCCCAGCACATACATGAAATGTCTGTGAGTAGCATGTCATAAGAAAATTATGATTTAACAATGATGATGATGATTATGGAAAGGAACACTCAGCAAATCCTCAAATATAACAAAATTAAACAGACTAATAGTAATTATTGTCAAATCATAGGAAGAGAATAGGTCTCTTAGACATTCCTGAGGTGAAGAAAAAGGAGAACAATTATCCTGAAAAACAGTTGTGAGGTATTGCCAGATTTGAAAACACATAACCCATTTGCTATCACTGAGTCTACCACTCTAAATAAAACAAACAAAAAGCCACCACCAAACTACATGCGCAAAATTGTATACAATATTGTAGAGAAATATTAATTCAGAATATGGTTGCTCTGACAAGAGATTACATCCAAAGATATTCTGGCTCTGTATGACCTGGCTGGAATACAAAAATCCAGTAGGCAGAGGCAAGCAGATCTGAGTTCAAGGTCAGCCTGGTATAGAGCAAGTTTCAGGTAAAGGATAGCTTCAGTCGGGTGTGATGATTC
Source organism: Meriones unguiculatus (assembly GCF_030254825.1). Taxonomy (NCBI): domain Eukaryota; kingdom Metazoa; phylum Chordata; class Mammalia; order Rodentia; family Muridae; genus Meriones; species Meriones unguiculatus. The sequence goes on from NC_083359.1 coordinate 70,952,214, forward strand.
ATGCCTTTAATCCCAGACAATGAAGGCAATGTTAGTTTGTAGAAAGTGATGTCTAGTTGGGGAGCCAAAAAAGTGATGAATGAGAGAAAGACTTGACAGTACAGGATATGCCTGACTCTCACAAGAAGCAAGAGGAAAAGGAAACTACTTAAGGGGCAATGCAGATAGAGAGAGGATGCAGTTTTACTGGGACAGTAATAGAGAGACAGGTTACCAAGAGAGAGCTCAGGATTAGACTGAACCATCTAAAGAATGAGACTGAGCCAGGAGATTAGAGCAGATTGTTTCAGTTAGTTTGAGCCCAAGCAGAGCAATACAGTGGCTGAAAGAAAATCCAGATTGAATATGTAAACTGAGAGAGGAATTTGAGCCAGAACAGCTGAACCAGCCAGCCCAGAGCTCAGAAAGAACATGAAAGGGTGAGCTTATTCAGCAGTAAGTCTCAGAGGCTGAAAACATTCTAGGCCTAGGTTAGAGTGTATGGAAGCTAGAAGCTTCCAAGGTTAGGTCTAGTTTAGCAGACAGAGGCAGCAAGCCTCGGAAATAACAGTTACAACAGGCAAGTAAAAATTCCTCTTACAAAATAACATTATAACCAAGAAGAAAAAAATACAGAAGTACACAAAATCAATTCAAAGCCTTGGCAGTGTAGAGTGGTCATATGACGGAAAATGAACAAGAAGAGAAAATAAATGGACTCCTGTTCCATGCATAAATAGTAAGTGAAAGGAGCATAATAACAAATAAAAGAAATCATAACCCTTAGAGTTAACTCAGTAAAATTTAATTCATGTAAATTCCAAACATTGCAAAACACCAGCGTTAGTGCCCAGTTTGAGGGACACAGTTGGAAAAGCAGAAGAGTAGACCTGCAGTGAGCTGTTGGCATTGTACGTCTCGATTTAACTGGTGGATACTTTAATTGGTGCTATTTAGATGTTGTGTTTCTTTTTAAACAAGGAAATTTAAAACATAATAGACAATTTATGTTCTTTGTGGGGATTAAGTAAATAAAGTCCTCATAGGAACTAAAATGCTACATTTGAAAAAATGAAAAAAAAAATCTGCACCTATGAAGCTTCATTATAATTCTCTCCAGGAATCTAAGAAATGCACTGTCTCCCTACATTTACACAGATGAGGATCAGAAGACGGCACTAGTATTAAGGAAAGTTCAGAGACCCCTCCTCAAGGTTATGAGAGCTGATACCACATGAAACTCACTAGGAGAAGCATGTTACTCTTTTCATATTCTTATTAAGCAATATCGTTAGAATAGAGTTTATGTTCAATAAATACGACCCAAAGGTACTGTTTACTCTCCAAATGGTCTACTTCAAAATATTTATTTCTAATTTTAATATTCTTGTTATATCTTTTTTTTCAATTGTTTTAAAGTTATGGGAAAAGTAAATTGGTTTCTAGATGAATTAAATACAAGCTGCCCAGTTTGGGGCTCAAAGTTATTAAATGCTTTATAGTGTACAGAAAATAGTATGCATTCTACCAAGTACATTTAAATGTGATTCCAAAAAATGGAAACAAGTTAACTGAAAGAAAAGCAAGTTTTTAACTTTAAATTTTTAGTTTAACCAGGAATGTCAAACATTTTAGTGAGAGTGGTTAGAAGGTTTTTTGATATATGATATTTAGGTTAAAAAAAATCTTTGAAGTCATTATGTAATTAATTAAAGCTATATCACAACTGTAATATGATATGCTACATCCCACTATCAATTAATTTTGTATTTAATAAGACTAGGAAAGCCTTTAAGATATCTGATAAAACTCACTTATAAGTGGATATTAGACATATAATATAGGATAAACATACCAAAATCTGCACACCTAAAGAAGCTAAGCAAGAAGGAGGACCCTTGGTAAGATGGTTAATCCTCACTCAGAAAGACAAACGGAATGGACATTGAAAGAAGGAGAAAACAGGAAACAAGACAGAAGACTATCACAAAGGGCCTCTGAAAGACTCTACCTAGCAGTAGTACATCAAAGCAGATGCTGAGACTCATAACCAAACTTTGCGCAGAATGCAGGGAATCTTAGGAAAGAAGGGGGAAGATAGTAAGATCTGGAGAAGACAGGAGCTCCTCAAGGACCAAATATATATGGCATGCACAGGAGTCTTTTATGAGACCGTTTCTCCAACCAAGGACCATGTATGGATTAACCTAGAAGCCTTGCTCAGTAAGCCATGGTAGCTCAGTACCCAAGTGGGTTCCCTAGTAGGGGGAACAGGAACTATTTCTGACATGAACTCAATGACTGGATCCTTTACCTTCCCCTCCCCCTCCCCGAGGGATGAACAGCCTTGCTAGGCCACAGAGGAGGACATGGAAGCCAGTCCTGAAGATAACTGCTAAGCTATGGTCAGATGGAAGGGGAGGAGGACCTCCCCTATCAGTGGACTTGGAGAGGGACATGGGAAGAGATGAGGAGATGAAGGTGTGATTGGGAAGGAATAAGGGAGGGGGCTACAGCTGTGATAGAAAGTGAATAAGCTGTAATTAATATAAAAATTAATTAAAAAAGATATCTGATAGATTAAAATTCTAGAAAATTATAAAGTCAGACCTTTTTAAAAGTTGAAGAGATGACACAGCTTACTCTATCATTTGTAAAAAAAAAATACATGGAATGAAATGGGACTTATTCTTAAGGGAGAATTAGTAGAGTTTTTGTGCATTTTATTCATGGTTTTAAAATTTGGAAAATACTCATAGAATGAACTTTTGTGTTTTACACTGAGTGGTTTTTTTAGTCAGTCATTCCAGGGAACCAATTGCTCTGCTTTATTTACAAAATTCCATTGATGACATGGGGGGGAAAAAAAACAACTGTAGTACATACAAGCGTTCCACACAAAGGAGGAAAGAAAACAAGTGAAATCTCAAGAAGAAGCTTGAATTAAAAGCACTACCATATGGAGCTATGCTGCTCACCCCCAAAAGCCTTAGTGCCAGGCCATGGTAAATTTCTCCCTTAATTGTTTATCAGAGAAGAACAAGAGTATCCCAAAACTGTATGAGCTATTGCCATTGCACTTAGTTGCCTCCCAGACTCTTTGGATGAAGACCTAGTTTGGACATTGGACACAGGACATGAAAGAATTGAGCTGAGCTGAGACTTACTGGAAGCCTGCTCCCCAAGGACTGCCTCCCATTGTATTAGGTCCTATGCATTCTGCCAAAAAGAAACAACAACAACAAAACAACAACAACAAAAAAACAATCTTTAAAGAAACAATTTATTCACTTTGTTTCCCTCATCTCCTCCTGGTCCTACCCTTCCTCCCTCCTTCTTTCCCTTCTATCCTCCTCTCCTAGTCCATAGCCTGATCATAGCCTATCAGGTCTCATCAGGACTGTCTGTACCCTCTTTCTCTGTGGCCTATTTAGGCCACCCCATGGGGGAAGGTGATAAAAGAGCTGGCAACTGAGTTCATGTCAGAAAAAGCCCCTGCTCCCCTTACTAGGAAAACCACATGGAGACTGAGCTGCCAATTGGCTACATCTGAACAGGGGTTCTAGGTCCTCTCCATGTATGGTCCTTGGTTGATGCATCAGTCTCTGCAGGCCCGCTGTGCCCAGATTTTTGGTTTTGTTGGTCTATTTTCGTAGCTTCTGTCCCCTCCATATCCTTTTATCCCCACACCTCCTACCATAAGACTTCCTGAACTACCCCCAAATTCAGCTGTAAGTCTCAGCATCTGCTTTGATCGCCTGCTTGGTGGAGTTTTAGAGAGGACACCTGTGGTAGACTCCCATCCTGTTCTTGCTCTTCCAGTGTTTATGATATCTATCCTGTTTACCTTCTGAATGAGAATTAAGCATCATCAATAGGGTCCTCCTTGCCGTTTAGCTTCTTTATGTCTTAGATTTTACTATGTTTATCCTATATTATGGCTAATATCTGCTTATAAGTGAGCATATACTATGTGTGTCTTTCTGCTTCTGAGTTACCTCACTCAGGATGATCTTTTCTAGTTCCATCCATTTGTGTGAAAATTTTATGATTTCCTTGTTTTTGATAGGTGAGCAGTATTCCATTGTGTAAATGAACCAGAGTTTTTTTTTTTGTTGTTGTTGTTTTTTTTTTTTTTTTTTCCATTCTTCAGTTGAGGGACATCGAGGTTGTTTCTAGATTCTGGCTTTTACAGATAAAGCTGCTTTGAATATAGTTAAGCAAAGGTCCTTGTAGTATCGTTGAGCATCTTTCTGATATATGCCCAAGAGTCTTGAAGTAGTGCTAGTCCCAATTTTCTGAGAAAGCACCTGATTGATTTCCAAAGTGATTGTACAAGTTTACATTCCCACCAGCATTGGAGGAGGAGTCCCCTATCTCCACATCCTTTCCAGCATGTGTTGCCACTTGAGGTTTTGATCTTAGTCTTTGAATTTCTGATGTGTGTAAGATGGAATCCCAGAGTTGTTTTATTTTGCATTTTCCTGATGATTAAGGGTATTGAACATCTCTCCACCACTGAATATTCCTCTCTTGAGAATGCTGACTCTTTAGTTCTTAACAGTTGCAAAATCTATGATCCATAATAATGATAGACTGGGAAGAAATGAGAACAGCGAAATAGCGGCAGTTTTATTCCATGGTAACCAACAATTGTCTAATTGGATTTAGGCTGGCTAAATAGTATACAGTTCATGTGAGGTACAGTAATCATAGCCAACTAACCGTGGCTGGAAATCACATAGAACCTACAGAAGAATCTACTCCCACCACTTTCCTAAACTATTATACTTTCTAATTATTTTCTAAGCACTTATCGTTAAATCCACAGATTAATATCTCTCAGCCCAATCAAAGAAACTTCTTTTTATAACAAGTGGAGACTATTATCGAGGTCCATGTTTGGTCAAAATGCAGTGAATAAGTGATTATGTGATGCCCAACCTAAATGATGCACTTGCAATACAATCACTTGGAAAAAGAGATGGAAATATTGTAAAAGCCAGAGATCCAGAAAAGCTGTTGATAAACTGAATACTATGGCCATGAGACTGCACTCATGAAATCTGAAAAATATAATTTCCTGAGCAAGAACAGCATAATGACACTCTCAGTGTACATGGCAACATGGACAGGTGAGATTCCATATGGTCACATACATTGATGAAGAACCACAGGTAGTCAGTGGCTCCTGAAGTATGAAGAAATAGTTTCCTCCAGGACAAATCTTTATTTAGATTGTCCAGTCCCAAGTAGTCAATCCTCTTGGTGAGCACTTGTGTACACATGAGCAATGCCAAATGGACTCAGCATATACATATACGTATGCATGCATGTGAGCAGGAGTACAGCACACGTGCACACACCCACACCCACACCCACACACAGAATAAGGAATAGATCATGAATCTGGGAGGTCCCAGGAGGGAAACTGTAAAGATGGGGTGGGAGAAAGCAGCGAGGATGCAGATGCAGTGTTTATGTGTAATGTTCCCCAAAACATATTTAAAGCTTGAATTTTTGAGACATAATGCTTCACTGCATTCTCTCTACTCTAAAGTCACCTAAACCCAGCAAAGCATGGGAAGTTGCAAGGGAAGCTTAAGCCATAGTTTATGAATATATCTTTTTTGATATATAAATTTTATTGAAAAGGTTTATACATAATAGAGATTTTCTTTTATTTTTGAGATTATAATACAATTACATTATTTCTCCCTTCTCTTTCTTTCCTTTAAACCCTCACATGTAGCCTTCCAGGGCCATTTTAAAGATCATGGCCTCTTTTTAAAATTATATGCATATATTTATATATACATGTTTTGTATTTCTTTAATTTCTTTCTCTTGCTCTATGGCTCTAGTTGGTACTTGAAGCATAATACTGGAGAAAAGTGCAGACACAGACAGACATCCCTGTCTCATTCCTGACTTCTGTGGGACTGCTTCAAGCTTTTCTCCATTTAGGATGGTGTTAGCTGTGGTTTTTCTCTATTTTTTACTTTTTTTTTTCCTTAATAATTAGAGTTTATTCACTTTGTATCCCAGCAGTGGCCTCCTCCCCCATCCCCCATCCCCTCCCAATCCCACCCTCACAGAGGGCCTCTGAAATACTCTAACAGTAGGGTATCAAAGCATATGTTAAGACTCATAGCCAAACTTTTTACAGAGTGCAGGGAATCTTATGAAAGAAGGGGGAGACAGTAACACCTGGAGGGAACAGGAGCTTCACAAGGAGAGCAACAGAACCAATAAATCTGGGCACAGGGGTCTTTTCTGAGACTGATATTCCAAACAAGAACCATGCATGGAGATAACTTAGAACTCCTGCACAGAAGTAGCCCACAGCAGCTCCTTGTCTAAAAGAATTCCCCAATATTAAAAACAGGGACTGTGTCTGACATGAACTCATGCGCTGGCTCTTTGATCACCTCCTCAGAGGGAGAAATAGCCTTACCCGTCCACAGAGGAAGACAGAGAAAGTAGTCCTGATGAGACCTGATAGACTACGGTCAGATGGAAGGGGAGGAGGGCCTACTCTATCTTTGGACTGGGGAAGTGGCATAGGAGAAGATGAATATATCTTTTAAAACCTACTGGTGAGCTGGGTGCAGTGGCACATGCTTGTTATCACAGCACTCAAGGAGGCAGAGGCAGGCAGATCTCTGTGTGAGGTCAGCCTGTTCTACAAAGTGAATCCAGGACAGACAAGGCTACACAGAAAAACCCTGTCTTAAAGAAACAAACAAACAAAACAAACAAACAAGCAAAGCTGCTGATGTTTTAAAAAAGAAGCCAGTCCAGGTAGCAAACAGTCAGGAACCCAGGATTTTCTCTTTCTTTCTTTCTTTCTTTCTTTCTTTCTTTCTTTCTTTCTTTCTTTCTTTCTTTCTTTCTTTCTTTCTTTCTTTCTTTCTTTCTTCCTTCCTTCCTTTCTTTCTTCCTTTCTTTTTTCTTTCTTTCTTTCTTTCTTTCTTTCTCTCTCTCTCTCTCTCTCTCTCTCTCTCTCTCTCTTTCTTTCTTTCTTTCTCTCTTTCTTTGCAGTATCCCAGAAGCAAAAAGACACACAGGATACATAGTCACTCATAAGTGGATAGTAGACATACAAATAGGATAAACATACTAAAATCTGTGCATCTAAAGAAGCTATGCAAGAAGGGGGACCCTGGGTAAGATGATCAACCCTCACTCAGAAAAGCAAATGGGATGGACATTAGAAGAGGGAGAAAGCAGGGAACAAGACAGGAGCCTACCCCAGAGGGCCTCTGAAAGACTCTACCCTACAGGGTATCAAAGCAGATGCTGAGACTCATAGTCAAACTTTGGGCAGAGTGCAAGGAATCTTATGAAGGAAGTGAGAAATAGTAAGACCTGGAGAGGACAGGAGCTCCACAAGGAGATCAACACAACCAAAAATTCTGAGCACAGGGGTCTTTCCTGAGACTGATACACCAACCAAGGACCATGCATGGAGATAACCTAGAATCCCTGCAAAGATGTAGTCTATGGCAGTTCATGGTCCAAGTGGGTTCCATAGTAATGGGAACAGGGACTGTCTCTGACATGAACTGATTGACCTGCTCTTTGCTCACCTCCCCCTGAGGGGGGATCAGCTTTACCAGGCCACAGAGAAAGACAATCTAGCCGGTCCTGATGAGACCTGATAGACTAGGATCAGAAGGAAGGAGAGGAAGACCTCCCTCATCAGTGGACTGGGGAGTGGCATGGGTGGAGAAGCAGGAGGGAGTGTGGGATTGGGATTGAAGGAGGGAGAGAGTTACAAATGGGATACAAGTGAATAAACTGTAATTAATAAAAATTTAACAAAATTTTTGAAATAATTTTCATACAATAAATTTTGTGCATAGTTTCACAAACAACTCCACACTTTCTTTTTTTCTTTCTCTATAAAACAACAGGAAAAATATAAATAAGTAAACAAATAAACAGAATCTTAAAAAAGAAAACAAAAAGCATAAGAAACACACACATAACACATAAAAATTGTATTGAAGAACATGATTTTTCTTTCTGCAAGTGGTCGTCAACTGGACATAGGTTCTTAGTTAGAAATGGGAGCTCTGGTTCACTTTCCACCTTCAGCTCTAGGACCGCATCTGGCTTGAAACTGTACAGATCCTATGCACGCTGCCACAGTCTCTGTGAGTTCATAAGTGCATTGGTCCTGCTTTATCTGGATGACACTCCTTGCCTGGCATCATCCATCCCATCTAGTTCCATGACCTTTCCTCTTCTTCCACATAGCTCTTAGACTCGAGGAGAGGGGCTTGTTGAAGACATCTCATTAGGACTAAAGTTCCAAAGTGTGAGCCTTCCTTTCTACCACACACACATCCTCTCGGTGGGAGGATGAGCTGCAGCACAGTTGGTATCTGTAGGACAGGGAGTCAGGGATGTTCCAAGACTCTGTCCTTTCCCAGATCCCCACAGAAGCCCATCTACAACTTCTACAGCCCATCTACAGTTTCTAACATATTTTTATTAATTCTTTGAGAATTTCATACAGTGCATTTTAAGCATATTTATCTTCCTTCCCTAACTCTTCCATAACCACTTTTCCATACTGTTGCCTTCCTACTCAACTTCGTGATTTCTTTTGAAAACCTGCTTGCCTGGTGTGTGTGTTATTGTAGTCATTTTTGTGCCATAGTGTACATATGTTAGATAAAAATTTTAATTGTTAATCCTCACCTCCCACGTTCTTTAAGCAGTCTTTCTCTTTTGTTTTTATCACTCCTTGTGTCACGCTAGCTGGCCTACATTTGAGTTTCCAGAGATCTGCTCGTCTCTACCTCTGACATCCATAAGTGTGCTGAAGATAACAGATATAAGCACTAGAGTGAATTTCTTTTTCTTTTTTTTTTTCTATGCAGTTTATTCAGGAACCTTGAACAATCATCTGACCCTGGGGAAAGCCAGCCCACAGCTTAAATAGCCTCTGGGTAGCCAACCCCAGCGTGCCACGTGGGCAATGCAGATAGGTCCACATACACGGAAGCAAGCCAGATCCTCAGCCTTAGCTAAATATGGAGTTATTTGTGACAGAGAGCATTCACCATTGGGAAGGTGGAAGGCAGAAACCAGCTCCATCTTCAAGGCACGGCATTATGCAGCTCTCTACAGTTCCCCCTTTTTGTTTTAGATGCATCAGGCAAGAGTAGAGGTCTGATCTATGATATTAGAAATAAATTGGGACTTTGTACCAATGTTCATTTAGGTGTCATCCACCCAAAGAGCATCAGACCCGTCCAATACCTTTTTCTCAGAGGTGGGACCTGGGGCATCAACCCGCATGCAATCAGACATGCTCTTCTTTGGGTCGAAAGCAGCTGACCCTGAGTGCAGTGCTTAGCCTCGCATCCTGAGCATAACATTTTAGCTCCCATGCTTGGGGAGACTGTCCTGCTTCAATGGCTGTAAAGGCCTGAATGGTCATGGCTGCATTACGCTGTTGTGAAACTCTAATCTTGCATATACACCACAGGCAAACCAAGGAGACCAACACCAGAAGGCCTGCTAACGCTCCCATGCCCGCCCATTTCTTCAGATGATTCATGGCTGCAGCAATCCATGATGATAATCCTGTGGCTAGTCCTGTGTCCACTCTGGTAGAATTTACCGTGACAATGGCCACTCTCAGCTGCTCCATAGTAGTATCGAATTCTCCAGTCCAATTGATTTTCATGTAGGTTTGGGGGATTCAAACTCAGGCCCTCATGCTTTCAGGGCAAGCACTTTTACTCATAAGCCACTCCCCAGACCAAACACACACACACACACACAAAATAATGTTAATTTTACTAAGGTAAAATACACATACAGTTAAATTTTTATAAGCATGATTTCTCAGAACTAACTGCAAAATGAAAATAAATAATATGTCATCACAAGTATTGCTCCTAAATACCTTCCTCAGCTTTCTGTTCCAATGTGTTCTTTGGAAATGACAGAGCTGTGTTGATCCACAGCATATCTTAGTCAATACTTATTTTTGCCTGTTTCAGATTACAGAAATGAGAGCATATCATGTAGCCATTTGATCTGATGTCTTTCACTTGTCTTAACGTACTTGAGATTCAAATACATATATGGTTCTATCAGTAATAGAGGTATTTTTTTTTTTTGCTGCTGCTGAGAAGCATTGCATTTTAATCGACATGAAAATGTGTATTGACCCATTCATGCTTCAAAAGTCATTTGTTCCAGCTTTTGGCAATACTTAGCAAAGCCAGTAAAACACACTGCACAGATTTCTATACGGCCGTGTCCTCAGTTCTTTTGCGTAAGAGTATGATTTCTGTTACATAACATAGGATGTTATTTTTGTCCCTAAAAGAAAGCACAAACTGTTTTCTGAAGAAACCAGGCTATTTTCTAATCTTACTAGCAGTTTAAACTTGTACATTTGAAATGACCATGCCATGACAAAAAATAACTCGGGGGAAGAAAGCGTTAAACTTGCATATTTGTTATATACTGTTCCCATGCCCAAGTTTGTTTTCTTTTGCTGTAGAAATGACTATGACGAAAACCAGTTTTGGGGTAGAAAGGGTTTATTTGGTTTATATCTCTCAGGCATAGTCAATCGTTGAGAGAGACCAAGGTAGAAGCATAAATGAGGCAGAACCTTGAAGTTAGGGACTGAGGCAGGGGTCATAGAATAATGCTGACTAGTGACTTTTCCTTATGCTTTTCTGTTTACTTTCTTATTCAACTCAGGACCACTGGTTCATTAGTGACACTGCCTAGAGTGGGCTGGGCACCCCAACATCAATTATTAATCAAGAAAATTTTCAACAAACATATTTATAAGTCAATCTAATAAAGGCATTTCTTTCTTTTCTAATAGCACTTTTTAAATTATTTTTTTATTTATTACAATTTATTTAATTGGTATCCTAACTGTAGCCTCTTCCTTCATTCTCTCCCAATCCTGCCCTCCCTCCCTCTTCTTCACCCATGCCCCTCCCCTAGTCCACTAACATGGGAGGTCCTTCTCCCCTTCCCTCTAACCCTAGCCTATCAGGTCTCATCAGCACTGTCTCCATTGTCTTCCTCTGTGCTCTGGTAAAGATGCATCCCCCCAGGGGGAGGTGATCAAATTGCCAGCCACTGAGTTCATGTCAGAGAGAGCCCCTGTTCCCTTACTAGGGAACCCACTTCAACACTGAGCTGCCATGGGCTACATCTGTGCAGGGGTTCTAGGTTATCTCCACGAATGGTCCTTGGTTAGAGTCTCAGAAAAGACCCCTTAACCCAGATGTTTTGGATCTGTTGCTCTCCTCGTGGAGTTCCTGTCCCCTCCAGGTCTTTCAATCTTTACCTTCTTTTATAGGATTCCCTGTACTCTGCCCAAAGTTTGGCTATGAGTCTCAGTATCTGCTTAAGACTCATTTCTTAACTGATGTTCCCTCTTTTTTTCCCCACGTGATCCTAGATTATCTTAATTCACAAAACAAAAAATAAATTGCCAGGAAGGACAGCCTACTAATACCTAATTCATCAGTGTTTATACATGTAACCATAGTAACTGATGATGCATTGATTTGGTCAGTCCTGATGGTGAACAACTTGTCATGTATTATTGATCACTTGTCAGTTTTCCTGGGTGAGTAGTACGTTTCATTCTTTTGATTAACTTTTCTTCTTGTTTGTATTGTTACTACTACTTAGTTTTGAGACCATGTAAATCTATGCAGACTTATATAGGACATATACTTCCCAATTTTTTTTTCACAAATTACACCTGTTTTTTAATGTTTTTTTAATATGGTAATTTGAACATGAGATCATAATTTTGATGAGCCTTTATTGTTACCATTTTAAAACATATTTAGTATTAAAGAAAATATATTTTTTTAGCCCAAAATTAAACAATTTTAATTTATGATGGAGACAGTTTCAGTTTTACCACTCATGTTACTGGTTCATTTCCATTTCTTATTCTGAACAATATAGTTGGAGGTCTATATTGTGAAACGTGGCTAATTGCTCCAGCTTTTTCCCTTGTAAAGATGCTTCTCTGTGCACTGAGCATCCTCTGCACTTTTGGTACAGCTCAATCCGCCATACCTGTGGGAGCTCCTGATTGCTTACATGAATATCGTTTCCTTAGCATCAAACTGACATAACTGATATAAAAACTCATGGATTCAAGTAAAATGACTACTCCACATTTGTTTATCTTTTTCAGGGTTGTTTGGACTACTTCAGTTTCTACAGCTCTCCATATGTATTTTACAATTAACTTGATGATCACTGTTAAGAATCCCTCTGAAATTTTCATTGAGAGAACAATAAATCTATAAATAATTTGCAGATGGTGTCTTGTTATTGACTCTTCTAGCCCAGAAACATGTGGTAGCTCTCAGTAGTTAAATGTTCTTTAATTTCTGCTGTTAGTGATTGCCTCAGTGATGATAGTAAACAGCCTCAGCATCTTCCAAGCCTGAGGAGAAACTCCAAAGTCTTTCACAATTAATTGTATTAATTATTTCACAGGGATTTTACAGCAGTCAGAGAAATGGCTCAGCAGTACAGAATGCTTGCTGCTCTTCTAAAGGACCTATTTTCACTTTCCAAAACACATACTGGACATCTCACAACTTCCTCTATTACTATTCTCACTTTTGTCCTCTGAGGCATAGGTACATGTATGTAGTGCAAACAAAAATACTTAGGCACATACACATCCACAGAGATAGAGAGACAGAGACAGAGACAGAAAAAAACAAACAAACATTAATTAATTTAATCACTTTAAAGCTTGATCCCAGCATCTTCCCTCCTCTCCTCCAAGTTCCACCCTCACTCCCTCTGCTCCCATTTCCCCCTCTCCTTCCCTGAGTAGGGGTGCCCTCCCATGGGTACAACCTACCCTAGCACTTCAAGTTGCAGCAGGACTAAGTGCATCCTTTCCCACTGAGGCCAGGCAAGGCAGTCCAGCTAGGGGAAAGGGATCTAAAGGCAGGCAACAAAGTCAGAGATAGCTCTCACTCCCATTGTTAGGGGACTGAAGTGGAAGTTTCTGATTTATTCAAGACACGGTTTTCTCATGTGATGTTGTTTTGTTGTAAGCTATCTTAGTTGAGTGGAATGACTTTGGCCAGCTGAGAACATCCATGGGTGGGTTCTGAGGAGAGGAGATATATGGAGGCTCTGCACAGTGAGGCATCTCTTTTTTGGATCCACATGCTGCACTGATCTTCGTGCTTCAATACTTGTCTTCACAGAAAGAAATGTTCCTGGGAACTTCTCAGGTCAATCTAACAGAGTCTTTTTGCTTTGCCTGACTTGTTGTGCTGATTCATGTTGCTGCTTGGTGTTGGCCTTTGGACTGGACTGCTAGTATCTTGACAACTGAGTTTGGTAATCCCCTAAAGACCCATTGACCCTAATCAGCAGGAAACAGATAAAAGAAGTCTACAGCTTTTCCCTACGAATCTCATAACTAAGGTCAGGTGTTGAAGTGAGGTAAAGGCGTTTCAGATCCCTAAATAAACTAGGTTTGGTAAAAAATATAAGCCTACATGGGGCCAACAGGATGACCAAGCTGCATATCTGCTTCATGTGTGTAGGGGGCCAGTCCATCTGTGTTCTTTGATTGGTACTTCACTTGCTGTGAGACCCCATGGGCCCAGATTAGTTGACACTGCAGGTCTTCTTGTGGTATCCTTGACTCCCTCAGTCTTTCCTCCCACTCTTCCACAAGAGATCTTTCTGCCAATTGTTTGCATGTGGGTCTCTGCATCTGTTTCCATCAGCTGCTGGATTAAGCTTCTCAGAAGATACTTATGCTAGGCTCCGGTGTCCAAGCATAGCAGAATATCATTAACAGTGTCGGGGTTCTCTCTCTCCCATGGAGTAGGTCTCAAGTTGGGCTGTTCATTGGTTGGCCATTCTCTCAGTCTGCTCCATCTTTATCCCTGCACATTTTGTAGACATGACAAACTATGAGTTGAAGATTTTATGGAAAGGTTGGTGTCAACCTCTGTCCAACGTACGTCCCACTTGGCTACAGGAGGTCTCAACTTCAGGCTCCACATCCCCCCATAGGAATCTCAGCCAGGGTCACCCATATACTCGGGGAACCTCCCCTATCCTGGAGATTTCCATACCTTATGATACGTTGAGCCCACCTGGAGAACTGGAAAATGAGTTTGCTAGAGATTCATGATGTAAAATTCCCAAATAATCAATAGAAATATTAGGAAAAATAAAAATTACACTAAAAAAGAAAGAAAACAAAAGAAAAAGTAAAAGCTAATTTAGAAAATACTATACACTACACAGGTTTCTGTATATTTCCCCCTACACCTTTTCATGAAATAGCATCTTCTTTTAATGTATTTCATTTACTACCAATAATGACGCAGTACTAGTACATTTTTTTTTATTAAATGTTAAAGCATCTTTTATTTCCTTGCTATCTATGATTGTTAACCTAGGCCTAGGCCTAGTCCTTGAAGCTTCTAGCCTCTGTACAAACTAATCTTGGCCTAGAATGTTTTCAGGTTCTGAGAAATACTGCTGAATAAGTTCATCCTTTGCAGCTCTTTCTGAACTCTAGTCGGCTGGTTCAACTCAGCTCAAATTCTTTCCAAACTGGGTGATTCAATCTGGCGTTTCTCTAAGCCTCTGACTGACTTGCTCTGCTTACCTTCAAATTAATTCTAGCAATCTGCTCTGACCTTCTGGCTCTTTCTCATTTTCTTGATTGATCTGCTTTGTCTTGTGTCTAGCTTGTTCTCTCTACAACCTGTCTCTTTAAACTGTCCTGGTAAAACTACCTTTTCTCTCGTTTCGTCTACACTGCTCTCCTAAATCCTCTCTTTTTCCTCTAGTTTTTCATATCCCAGTCTGTCAAAACTTTCTCTGATTCTTCACTGTTAGAGATCACTTTTTTAATTCTTTTAATTTAATTTTATTTTATTAATTACACTTTATTCACTTTGTATCCTCCCATAAGCCCCTCCCTCCTCCCCTCCCAGTCTTACCCTCTGTCCCCCTACTTCACCCATGCCTTTCCCCAAGTCCACTGATAGGGGAGGTCCTCCTCATTTTCCTTCTGATCTTAGTCTATCAGATCACATCAGGAGTGGCTGCATTGTCATCTTCTGTGGCCTGGTAAGGCTGCTTCCCCCTCAGAGGGAGGTGATCAAAGAGCAGGCCAATCAGATTATGTCAGAGGCAATCCCTCTTCTCATTACTATGTAACCCACATGGACACTAACTTCCATGGGCTACATCTGTGCAGGGGTTCTAGGTTATCTCCATGCATGGTACTCGTTTGGAGTATGAGTCTCTGGGAGGACCCCTGTGTTCAAATTTTCTGGTTCTGTTGCTCTCCTTGTGGAATTCCAGTCCTCTCTAGATCTTACTATTTCCCACTTCTTACATAAGATTCCATGAACTCTGCCCAACAGTTGGCCATAAGTCACAGCATCTGCTTTGATAGTCTGCAGGGCAGAGCCTTTCAGAACCTCTGTGGCAGGTTTCTAACTTGTTTCCTGTTTTCTTCTTCTTCTGGTGTCCATCCTCTTTGCCTTTTGGGATGGGGATTGAGTGTTTTAGTCAGGGTCCTCTCTCTTGATTAGTTTCTATGGATGTACATATTTTAGTAGGTTTATCCTATGTTATATGATATATGAGTGAGTATATACCATGTGTGTCTTTCTGCTTCTGGGGAAGCTCACTCAGGATGATCTTTTCCAGGTCCCACCATTTACCTGTAAATTTCATGATTTCCTTATTTTTCATTGCAGAGTAATACTAAATTGTGTAGATGCAGCACAATTTCTGCATCCATTTTTCAGTTGAGGAGCATCTGGACTGTTTCCAGCTTCTTCTTATTACAAATAAGCTGCTACAAACATGGTTAAGCAAATGCCCTTATTGTGTACCTGAGTGTCTTTTGGATATATGCCTACAAGTGGTATGGCTGGATCTTGAGGAAGCGTTATTCCTAGTTGTCTGAGAAAGCACCAGATTGATTTTCAGAGTAGTTGTACAAGTTTACATCCCCACCAGCACTGGGGGAGGGTTCCCCTTTCTCCACAATCTCTCCAGCATGTGTTGTCACTTGAGTTTTTCATCTTGGCCATTCTGATGGGTGTAAGGTGAAATCTCAGGGTCGTTTTGATTTGCATTTCCCTAATGGCTAATGACTTTGAGCATTTCTTTAAGTGTTTCACTGCCATTAGATATTCCTCTACAGAGAGTTCTCTATTTATCTCTGTTTCCCATTTTTTCAATTGGATTACTTGGTTTGCTGCTTTTCAGCTTCTTTGTATATACTGGATATTCGCCCTCTGTCAGATAAAGGGCTGGTGAAGATCCTTTCCCAGTCTGTAGGCTGTCGTTTTGTTCTAAGAATAGTGTCTTTTGCTTTACAGAAGCTTTTCAGTTTCATGAGGTCCCATTTATTGATTGTTGCTCTTAGAGCCTGTGCTGTTGGTGTTCTGTTCAGGAAGTTTTCTCCTGTACCAATGAGTTCTAGGGTTTTCCCCACTTTTTCTTCTAACCAATTTAATGTGTCTGGTTTTATGTTGAGGTCTTTGATCCACTTGGACTTTAGTTTTGTGCAGGGTGATAAGTATGGATCTATTTGCATTTTTCTACATGTAGACATCTGGATAGACCAGGACCATTTGTTGAAGATGCTATCTTTTTTTCCATTGTATGGTTTTGGCAACTTGCATCCACTATGAACAAGTAGGCTTCATCCCAGGTATGCAGATGTGGTTCAATATAAGTAAATCCATCAATGTGACCCACCATATTAACAAACTGAAAGAAAATAAAAACACACATGACAATCTTCTTAAATGCTGAAAGCAGCGCTAAGAGGAAAGTTCATAGCACTAAGTGCCTTCAAGAAGAAATTCAAGACAGCTCATTCAAACAACTTCATGCCTCACTTAAACAAACCTAGAAAAAGAAGAAGCAGACACACCAAGAAGGAGTAGATGACTGGAAATAATCAAACTCAGGGCTGAAATCAATCAATTAGAAAAAAATAAAACAATTCAAAGAATCAATGAAACCAAGAGCTGGTTCTTTGAGAAAATTAACAAGATAGACAAACCCTTAGCCAAGCTAACTAAAAGGCATAGAGACACCATCCAAATCAACAAAATCAAAAATGAAAAAGGGGACATAACTACAGACACTGAAGATATCCAAACAATCATTAAGACTTACTTCAAAAGGCTATATGCCACAAAATTTGAAAATCTAAATGAAATGGACAATTTTCTTGATCTATTCTACTTACCAAAGCTGAATCAGGACCAGGTAAATCAATTAAATAGTCCTATATCCCCTAAGGAAATAGAAGCTGTCATCAAAAGTCTCCCGTCCAAAAAAAAAAAAAAAAAAAAAAAAAGCCCAGGACCAGATGGTTTCAGCGCAGAATTCTACCAGACCTTCAAAGAAGAGTTAACTCCATTACTCTTCAAACTATTCCACAAAATAGAAATAGAAGGAACACTACCAACCTCATTCTATGAAGCTACAGTCACCTTGGTACCTAAACATCACAAATACTCAACAAAGAAAGAGAATTTCAGGCCAATCTCCCTTATGAACATTGATGCAAAAATACTCAAGAAAATACTTGCAAACCAAATGCAAGAACACATCAAAGATATCATCCATTGTGACCAAGTAGGCTTCATCCCAGGTATGAAGGGGTGGTTCAATATATGCAAATCCATCAATGTGATCCACCATATTAACAAACTGAAAGAAAAAAAAAACATGATAATCTCCCTAGATGCTGAAAAAGCATTTGACAAAATCCAACATCCATTCATGTGTAAAGTATTGGAGAGATCAGGGATACAAGGCACATATCTAAACATAGTAAAGGCAATATACAGCAAGCCTATAGCCAACATCAACCTAAACGGAGAGAAACTTAAATCAATCCCACTGAAATCAGAGACAAGACAAGGCTGCCCACTCTCTCCATATCTCTTCAACATAGTTCTGGAAGTCCTTGCTAGAGCAATAAGACAGTTGAAGGAGATCAAGGGGATACAAATTGGAAAGGAAGAAGTCAAATTATCACTATTTGCAGATGATATGATAGTATACATGAGTGACCCCCAAAACTACCAGGGTAATCCTACAGCTGATAAACACCTTCAAAAAAAATCAATAGCCCTCCTATATACAAAAGACAAAAGGGCCTAGAAAGAAATTACGAAAACAACACCCTTCACAATAGCCACAAATGACGTAAAGTACCTTGGTGTAATCCTAATCAAGTAACTCAAAGACTTGTATGAAAAGAATTTCAAGTCTCTGAAGAAAGAACTAGAAGAAGATATGAGAAGATGGAAAGATCTCCCATGCTCATGGCTTGGCAGGATTAACATAGTAAAAATGGCCATCTTACCAAAAGCAATCTACAGATTCAATGCAATTCCGATCAAATTGCCAACACAATTCTTTACAGACCTGGAAAGAAAAATTCTCAACTTCATATGGAACAAAAAGAAACCCAGAATTGCTAAAACAATCCTCTACAATAAAAGATCTTCAGGAGGTATCTCCATCCCTGATCTCAAGCTATACTATAGAGCAACAGTTATAAAAACTTCATGGTACTGGTATAGAAACAGAATGGTGAATCAATGGAACTGAACAGAAGACCCAGAAATAAACCCACACACTTATGGACACCTGATCTTTGACAAAGAGATCACTTTCAAACATGGCTGCTTCCTTTGACCAACTTTACCTTTATGGTTTGGGATTCAAGGTGCATATTAAGGGCCTGTCTGTATTCTAGTCTGAGGGATTAAAGTTGTGTGCTAAGGGTGTATCTGTATTACAGCCAGAGCAGTTGCTAAATAAAATTCCTATACAATTAAAGGCCATAGTTTAAGGTTCACTCTGTTCCACAGAGTGGAACATTTGATAAATTTGATTTATTACATTTGATAAATGTGATCAATCTTCAAGATAGTTTTGGTTTCCTAAAAATCCTTTGTGTTTATGTCAACAGTCTCTTCCTTGTGTCCCTAAAGTCCTGGCAAACCTAAGCCTTTTCCGTGGTTGTTTTCCTCTCTTCTGAAGATCAGATATTTGGAACTATGTAACTTAGAGCCTGTTGAGACTATCAGCTTTCACTTAGCAATGCACATTTGAAATTTCTACACATCAACTCCTAGGTCTTTTAACTTAGAGTTAAACAACATTCAACGGCATGAATACATCATAGCTGGTCCAAGCATTCACTTACTGAAATACAT
Organism: Meriones unguiculatus; assembly: GCF_030254825.1. NCBI lineage: Eukaryota > Metazoa > Chordata > Mammalia > Rodentia > Muridae > Meriones > Meriones unguiculatus. The sequence continues at coordinate 70,971,475 of NC_083359.1, forward strand.
CTACCATCTACCTTTCAATAAATATAGGTGAAATTGTAAAAAAAAAAAAAGTATGCAAACTATGTATTGAAAATCATGTTAATTTCAAATAGATAAATAAATGCAAACTAAATTGCTAAATTGTGTGTTGAAACACATTTAGATTTATTAGAATGTGCCTTTCCAAGGGCATGTGTCTTCCAAGGAGTCTGCTATTTTTCATTTGCATCAGCAACAGATGACTTTTACTGTTCTTTCACAACTCACCAAAAAGTGATCGTTTTTTTTCAGTTTTGTTTTATTTTTGGAGTTAGTCATCTTAATAATTTTGTAACATTGCAGGAACGTCTTAATGTTTTAACTTGCAAAGTTTGGACAAGATATGACTTGATTGTCTTTCTTCATGCTTTTGCTATTGTAATTTTGGTGATGTGCCTGTTCGTATTTTTTTGCCCTTTTTATGAATTAAGCCCTCCCCCCTTAGCTGAGTTTTTAAAGTTTTTCAGTTATTTCAGATATAAGATCTCCCGTGCTCATGGATTGGTAGGATTAACATTGTGAAAATGGCCATACTGCCAAAAGCAATCTACAGATTCAATGCAATTCCCATCAAAATACCAACTCAATTCTTTACAGACCTTGAAAAAAAGATTCTCAGCTTCATATGGAGAAACAAAAAACCCAGAATCTCCAAAACGATCCTGTACAACAACAGATCATCTGGAGGTATCTCCATTCCTGATCTCAAGCTGTACTACAGGGCAACAGTAATAAAAACTGCATGGTATTGGCATAGAAACAGAAAGGAGGATCAATGGAACCGCATAGAAGACCCAGAAATAAATCCACACACCTATGAATACTCGATATTTGACAAAGAAGCCAAATCCATTCAATGGAAAAGACAGCATCTTCAACAATTGGTGCTGGTCCAACTGGATGTCTACATGCAGAAAAATGAAAATAGATCCATATTTATCACCCTGCACAAAACTAAAGTCAAAGTGGATCAAAGACCTCAACATAAAACCAAATACCCTAAATCAATTGGAAAAAAAAGTGGGGAACAGCCTAGAACTCATTGGCACAGGAGACAACTTCTTGAACAGAACACCAACAGCACAGGCTCTAAGAACAACAATCAATAAATGGGACCTCATGAAACTGAAAAGTTTCTGTAAAGCAAAGGATACCATCATCAAAACAAAACGACTGCCTACAGATTGGGAAAGAATCTTCACTAACCCTTTATCTGACAGAGGACTAATATCCAGTATATACAAAGAACTAAAGAAGCTGAAAAGCAGCAAACCAAGTAATCCAATTAAAAAATGGGGAACAGAGCTAAACAGAGAATTCTCGACAGAGGAATATCGAATGGCAGAAAAACACTTAAAGAAATGCTCATCCTCATTAGCCATCAGGGAAATGCAAATCAAAACGACCCTGAGATATCACCTTACACCCATCAGAATGGCCAAGATGAAAAACTCAAGCGATAACACATGCTGGAGAGGTTGTGGAGAAAGGGGAACCCTCCTCCACTGCTGGTGGGAATGTAAACTGGTACAACCACTCTGGAAAGCTATCTGGCGCTTTCTAAGACAAATAGGAATAGTACTTCCTCCAGACCCAGCTATACCACTGCTAGGTATATACCCAAAGTTTGTTCAAGTACACAAAAAGGACACTTGCTCAACCATGTTTAAAGCAGCTCTATTTGTAATAGCCAGAACCTGGAAACAACCCAGATGTCCATCAACAGTGGAATGGGTACAGAAATTGTGGTATTTTTATACAATGGAATACTACTCAGCAATCAAAAAGGAGGAAATCATGAAATTTGCAGGCAAATGGTGGGATCTAGAAAAGATCATATCCCAGAAGGAGAAAGACAAACATGGGATATACTCACTTATATAGACCTATAAGATATGATAAACATAATGAAATCTATACACCTAAAAACGATAATCAATTGAGCGGACATGGGGTAAGATGATCAATCCTCATTTAGAAAGATAGATGGGATGTGCATTGAACGTATGACAGGAGTCTACTGAGCACATCTGAAAGACTCTAACTAGCAGTGTTTTCAAAGCAGATACAAAGACTCATAACCAAACCTTTGGCAGAGTACAGGGAATCATATGAAAGAAGGGGAGTTAGTCTGATGGGGAAAGGATAGGACCAAATATATCTGGGCACAGGGTCTTTTCTGAGACTGACATTCAACCAAGGACCATGTATGGATATAACCTAGAACCTCCACTCAGATGTAGCCTGTGGTAGCTCAGTAACCAATTGGTTTCCCAAAGTGAGGGGAACAGCGACTATTTCTAACAGGAACCCAATGACTGGCTCTTTGGTCTCCCACCCCCGAAGGGAGGAGCAGTCCTGTTAGGCCACAGAGGAGGGCTTTGCAGCCAGTCCTGAAGATACCTGATAAAACAGGATCAGATGAATGGGGAGGAGGTCCCCCCCATCAGTGGACTTGGAAAGGGGCACAGTGTAGATGAGGGAGGGAGGGAGGGACTGGGAGGTAATGAGGGATCAGGACACGGCTGGGATACAGAGTTAATAAAATGTAACTGATAAAAAAAAAAAAAGATCAGAAAGATGGAGAGGAGGACCTCCCCTATCAGTGCACTTGGGGAGGGGCATGCATGCAGGGGTGGGGGATGGTGGGACCGGGAGGGGAGGAAGGAGGAGCTTATGGGGGGATACAAAATGAATAAAGTGTAATTAATAAAAGTTAAATAAAAAATTTAAAAAAAGAAAACAAAAAATAAAATAAAATAAATCTTTACACATGCCTTGCTTACGTTTCTCCATGCCTATCATTTGGCTTTTTCTATCAATATTGTTTTCAACAGCAAGGGCATTTTAAAATATGTCCATTCTATATGATCCACTTTCAAGTATCAGGTTTGTTTGAGGTGTTAGAAACTCATCAGCTATCCCAGCAGTACTGAGATTTTTCCTGTGCCATGCCTTCTCTAAGCTTTGTTGTATGTATTTTACATCCAGATATTTATTTACTTCTAAGAGAAAGTATTAAGACATTTTGAAGCCCATGCATTTATATGTAAATTATGGTCTACATCCCAGCATCATTTATTTAAAACAACTTTCACACTCAGCCCAGGACATCAGGTAGGTTATCTGAAGATCATCACATCTCCCCAACCCTCCTCCAGATCCAACTCTCAGTCTCACCCTCAGCTCTGTAGCAGAACATCAGACCTGCTGTTGCGTCACCTCCCTCCTTGCCCCATTTTCAGCAGATCAAAAAGATCTTCCTCTACAACCTTCCTTTCCTCTCACTCATGGCTTTATTCCAGACCCTAACTCTAACATACTTGAAGTACCCTCAGGCCAGGAGAGCCAAGAAAACAAGTAGCCTATTTGCAGATCTTCAGCTCTTCTTCAAATCCAATATTCCATTCTCATTTTCAACTTTGTAGCAGACTCCCTGCTGTGGCTTCCTTTTACTTTCTGTCCCCATCTACAGAAAATCACACAGCACTTCTCTAAATTTCCTCCCCAATCATCTTGTTATACCAGTCTCTATCTCTAACAGTCGTTCGCTAACAGAAAAGCAAGTAGACAGGGAAGTAAGTCAGCTTCAGATCTTCATTCTTCTACCTCTCTGCCAAATCTAGTGCCAGAGTCTCATTGGCAGCTCTGCAGCAGTCTACACACTGCAGCCTCTTCTCACTCTCTGGCTTCATTCCCAGGGCACTATGTTGATGCTGGTAGAATACCCTCAGCTCCACCCCCAACCCTTAATTGGTAATTTTCTTGATACATATCACCAAAGTTAAATCAAGAGCATATAAGTGTTTTGTAATTTAAACAGACCCATAACCCCTATTGATACAGAAGCAGTAACAAAAAGTCTACCAACCAAAGAGTTGAAAAAAAGCCCAAGGACAGATAGTATTATCACACTGTCACAGAATTCTAAGAGACTTTTAAAGAAGAATTAACAACAATACTCCTCAAACTATTTCACAAAATAAAAAAGAGGAACATTGCCCAATTCGTTTTATGAAGCAACCACATAAAGAATAAAGACTGAACAAGAAACGAAAATTATGAACCAATTATTCTCCTGAAGATAAATGTAAATTCTCTCAATAAAATACTTGCAAACCCAACCCAAGAACATATCAAAAAGATTATCTATCATGATCAAATAGGCTTTATCACAGAGATGAAGGGATGGTTCAACATATGTAAATCAAAAGATGAAATCTACCATACAACAAATTGTAGGAAAAAGAAAAAACATATACACATATATGATCCTCTCACTGGATGTAATAAAAGGCCTTTGACAAAATTAAACTCCCCTTAATGATAAAAGTCCTAAAGAGGTTAGGGATTGAAGTTAGATACCTGAACATAACAAAAGCTGTTTCCAGAAAGCCTATAGTTAACATCAAATTAAATAGATAAAAACTCAAAGCAATTCTACTAAAATCAGAAACAAGAGAAGGGTTGTCCATTCGTTCTATACCTACTCAATGTAGTACTTTAAGTCTTAGCTGGATCAATAAAACAACTGAAGGAGATCAAGTGGATACAAGTTGGAAAAGGAAGAATTAAAAGTATCTTAATTTACAGAAAATATGATAATATACATAAGTGACCCAAAAAATTCCACGAGGAAAGACCTACAACTGACACTTGCATCAAAGTAGTTGGATACAAAATTAATTCACAAAAATCAGTAAATTTTCTGTAAATAAATGACAAGTGGACTGAGAAAGAAATCAGGGGAACACTTTCATAACACTCTCAAATAATATAAAATATTTTGGGGTAACTATAACTAAGGAAGTGAAAGATTTGATGATAAAAACAACTTTAAGATATTGCACATAGAAATTAAAGAAGTTACCAGAAAATGGAAAGATCTGCCATACTCATTGATCAGTAGGATTAATATAGTAAAAATAAATAAATAAATAAAAATGGCAAAAGCCATCTAAACAATCAATGCAATCCCCATCAAAATTCCAAAACAACTTTTACAGATCTTAAAAGAATAATCTTTACTTTCATATAGGAACACAAAAACCCATATTAGCTGAAGTAATCCTCATGGGGGAGGGGGATCAGGAAATCCTGTGGGAGGTTTCTCTATCCCTGATTTCAAGTGATACTACAGAAGTATAGTAATAAAAACAGCTTGGTATTGGCACAAAAAAAGACATGTTGGTCAACAGAATCAATTAAAGACCCAGACACAAATCTGCAAACCCAAAGACACTTGAATTGTGGCAAAGAAGCCAAAAATACTTACTGAAAAAAAAATTGCATCTTCAGCAAATGATGCTTGTTAGATTGGATGCTTCTATGTACAAAAATCCAAATAGATCCATATTTATCATCCTAAACAAAACCCAACTCCAACTGGAATGAAACAGTAACATAAAACCAGATAAACCTAACCTGATAGAAGAGAAAGTTTTGAATAACCTTGAATTCATTGCCACAGGAAAAGACTTTACAATAGTACACATCATATGCACTAAGATCAACAACTATCAATTATCATGGAACTGAGAAGCACCTACATGGCAAAGGACTCTGTCATTTGGACAAAAGAGCATCCTACCAAATGGGAAAAGATTTGCTGTTTTAGAATGGATGCTGAAACAGAATCTAACATTCTGCTGCATCCAAGAAACACACCTCTGCAACAAAGACAACACTACCTCAGAGTAAAGGGCTGGAAAAATGTCTTTTAAGCAAATGGACCCAGAAAACAAGGTGGGGTAGCTATCCTAATATCTAATAAAATAGACTTCCAACAAAAATTAATCAAAAAAGATCGAGAGGGGTACTACATTCTCATCAAAGGAAAAATCCAACAAGAGGACATCACGATTCTGAATATTTATGCCCCAAATACAAAAGCATCTACATTCATAATGGAAACATTATTAAAACTCAAATCACACATCGATCCCAACACCTTAATAGTGGGAGACTTCAACGCCTAACTTTCATCAAGGGACAGATCATCCAGACAGAAACCTAATAAAGAAATAAAGGCACTTACAGGGGTCCTAAATCAAATGGACCTAATAGATGTCTACAGAACTTTCCACCCAAACTCAAAAGAGTATACCTTCTTTTCAGCACCTCGTGGAACCTTCTCCAAAATAGACCATATAGTTGGTCACAAAGCAAGCCTCAACACATAGAAGAGGACTGAAATAATCCCCTGCATTCTATCTGACCACTATGGACTAAAGCCGTACCTTAACATCAATGGAATTAGAAAAAAGCCTACAAACACATGAAAACTGAACAACTTGCTGCTCAATGACAGCTGGATTAAGGAAGAAATAAAGAAAGAAAAGACTTCCTAGAATTCAATGAAAATGAAGGTACAACATACCCTAATTTATGGGACACATTGAAAGCAGAGCTCAAAGGAAAATTCATAGCACTAAGAGCCTTTAAGAAGAAATTTGTGGTATCACATACCAGCAACTTAATGGCCCAATTGAAAGCCCTAGAAAAAAAAAAAAAAAAAGAAGCGAATACACCCAAGAGGAGCAGATGGCTGGAAATACTCAAACTCAGGGCTGAAATCAATCGATCGGAAACAAATAAAACTATTCAAAGAATCAATGAAACCAAGAGCTGGTCCTTTGAGAAAATCAACAAGATAGACAAACCTTTAGCCAAACTAACTAAAAGGCAGAGAGAAACTATCCAAATCAGCAAAATCAGAAATGAAAAGGGGGACATAACTACAGACAGTAAGGAAATCCAAACAATCATTAGGTCATACTACAAAAGCCTATATGCCACAAAATTCGAAAATCTAAAAAAAAATGGACAATTTTCTAGATAGAATCCATCTACCACTGATGGGGGGGACCTCCTCCCCCCATTCATCTGATGCTGTTTTATCAGGTTTCTTCAGGACTGGCTGCAAAGTCCTCCTCTGTGGCCTAACAGGACTGCTCCTCTCTTGGGGGGTGGGGAGGTAGTGGACTCTGAAAGGGTCAGGGTGGAGATGAGGGAGGGAGGGTGGGATTGGGAGGGAATGAGGGAGCAGGATACAGCTGGGATATAAAGTTAATAAAATGTAACTGATAAGAAAAAAATAAAATTAAAAAAATAAAAAATGTAACTAATAAGAAAAAGAATAAAATTAAAAATAAAAAAAAGAATTACAAAAAAAAAAAAGAATCCATCTACCAAAATTAAGTCAAGATCAGGTAGAAAGATTGAATAGTCCTATATCCCCCAAGGAAATAGAAGCAGTCATCAACAGTCTCCTTTCCAAAAAAAGCCCTGGGCCAGATGGATTCAGTGCAGAATTCAACCAGACCTTCAAAGAAATGCTAACTCAAATTCTCTCCAAAATATTCCACAAAATAGAAACAGAAGGAATGTTACCAAATTCATTCTATGAAGCTACAGTCACCTTGGTACCTAAACCACACAATGACCCAACAAAAAAAGAGAACTTCAGACCTATATCTCTTATGAACATTGATGCAAAAATATTCAATAAAATCCTTGCAAACCAAATCCAAGGACACATCAAAGATATTATCCACCATGACCACGTAGGCTTCATCCCAGGCATGCAAGTGTGGTTTAACATATGGAAAGCCATCAATGTAATCTACCACATAAACAAACTGAAGGAGAAAAACCACATGATCATCTCCTTAGATGCTGAAAAAGCATTTGACAGAGTCCAACACCCATTCATGTGTAAAGTCTTGGAGAGATCAGGGATACAAGGCACATACCTAAACATAGTAAAGGCAATATACAGCAAGCCTATAGCCAACATCAAACTAAATGGAGAGAAACTTAAATCAATACCACTGAAATCAGGGACAAGACAAGGCTGCCCACTCTCTCTATATCTCTTGAAGATAGTACTTGAAGTCCTAGCTAAAACAGTAAGACAACTAAAGGATATCAAGGGGATAGAAATTGGAAAGGAAGAGGTCAAAGTGTCACTATTCGCAGATGATATGATAGTATACATGAGTGACCCCAAAATTTCAACCAGAGAACTCTTTAGCTGATAAACATCTGCAGCAAAATGACAGGATACAAAATTATTTCAAAAAAGTCAGAAGCCCTCCTATATACCAAAGACAAAAGGGCCGAGAAAGAAATCAGGGAAACAACATCCTTCACAATAGCCATTAATAACATAAAGTACCTTGGGATGACTCTAACCGAGGAGGTGCAAGACCTGTTTGAAAAAATCTTTAAGTCTCTGAAGAAAGAAATTGAAGAAGATATCAGAAGATTGAAAGATCTCCCATGCTCATGGATTGATAGGATTAACATTGTGAAAATGGCCATCCTGCCTAAAGCAATCTACAGATTCAATGAAATTCCCATCAAAATACCAACTCAGTTCTTTATAGACCTTGAAAAAAAGATTCTCAGCTTCATATTGAGAAACAAAAAACCCAGAATTTCCAAAACGATCTTGTACAACAACAGTTCATCTGGAGGTATCTCTATCCCCCATATCAAGCTGTACTACAAAGCAATAATAATAAAAACTTCATGGTATTGGCATAAAAAAAGAAAGGAGGAACAATGAAACTGAATAGAAGACCCAGAAATAAACCCAACACATATGAATACTTGATAGTTGACAAAAAAGCCAAAACCATTCAATGGAAAAAAGACACCATCTTCAACAAATGGTGCTGGTCCAACTGGATGTCTACATGCAGAAAAATGAAAATAGATCCATATATATCACCCTTCACAAAACTAAAATCCAGGTGGATCAAACACCTCAGCATAAAACCAGATACTCTAAAGCTGTTAGAAGAAAAAGTGGGGAACAGCCTAGTACTCATTGGCACAGGAGACAACTTCCTGAACAGAACACCAACAGCACAGGCTCTAAGAGCAACAATCAATAAATGGGACCTCATGAAACTGAAAAGCTTCTGTAAAGCAAAAGACACTGTCCTTAGAACAAAACGACAGCCTACAGACTGGGAAAGGATCCTCACCAACCCTGTATTTGACAGAGGGCTGATATCCAGCATATATAAAAACTAAAGAAGTTAAAAAGCAATAAATCAAGTAATCCAATTTAAAAATGGGTTACGGAGCTAAACAGAGAATTCTCTGTAGAGGAATATAGAATGGTAGAAAAAGACTTAAAGAAATGCTCAACATCCTTAGCCATCAGGGAGATACAAATCAAAACGACCATGAGATTTCACCTTACACCCATCAGAATGGCTAAGATCAATAACTCTAAGTGACAACACATGATGGAGAGGTTGTGGAGAAAGGAGAACCCTCCTCCATTGCTGGTGGGAATGCAGACTTGTACAAACACTTTGGAGATCAATCTAGTGCTTTTCAGACAATTAGGAATAGGGCTCCCTCAAGTTCCAGCTATACCACTCCTAGGTATATACCCAAAATTTGCTCAAGTACACAATAAGGACATTTGCTCAGCCATGTTTGTAGCAGCTTTATTCGTAATATCCAGAACCTGGAAACAACATAGATGACCCTTAACGGAGGAATGAATACAGAAATTTCGGTATTTTTACACAGTGGAATACTACTCAGCAATCAAAAATGAGGAAATCATGGAATTTGCAGGCAAATTCTGAGATCATTCAAAGATCATTCTGAGTGAGGAATCCCAGGAGAAAGACACACATGGTATATACTTACTCATATAGTCCTATAAAATATGATAAACATAATGAAATCTATACACCTAAAGAAGATAAACAAGAAAGAGCACCCGGGGTAAGATGATCAATCCTCACTTAGAAAGACAAATGGGAGGTGCATTGGACTTAGGAGAAAATAAGTAACAGGACAGGAGCCTACTGCAGAGGACCTCTGAAAGACCCTACTTAGCAGTGTATTAAAGCAGATACTAAGACTCATAACCAAACCCTCGGCAGAGTGCAGGGAATCATATGAAAAAAGGAGGAGTTCTTATGACATTGAAAGAATAGGAGCGCCACAAGGACCAAATATATATGGGCACAGGGGCCTTTTCTGAGACTGACACTTCACCAAGGACCACGTATGGATATAACTTAGAACCTCTGTTTGGATGAAGCCTGTGGTAGCTCAGTAACCAATTGGTTTCCCAAAGTAAGTGGAATAGGGACTATTTCTGACAGGAACTCAATGGCAGGTTCTTTGACCTCGCCACCCTTCAAGGGAGGAGCAGTCCTGCTAGGCCACAGAGGAGGACTTTGCAGCCAGTCCTGAAGGTACCTGATAAAACAGGGTCAGATGAAAGGGGAGGAGGTCCTCCCCAAGCAGTGGACTTGGAAAGGGGCAGGGAGGAGATGAGGGAGGGAGGGAGGTTTTGGGAGGGAATGAGGGAGTGGGATACAGTTGGGATACAGAGTTAATAAAATGTAACTAATAATAAAAATAAATAAATAAAAATATATATTTCTGCAAAAAAATAAAAAAGCATTACCTAAAAAAATGATTTGCTGTTTTGTTTTGTTTTTTTTTTGCCAACTCTGCATACAATAGAGGATTAATATTCAAAACACACAAAAAACTCAAAAAAAAGCTAAATGTCAATGAAACAAATAACTCTATTCAAAATAGGGGTACACATCTAAAAAGAAAAAAACTATGATGGTCTAACTGGATGTCTATAGGGAGAAGAATGCAAAAAGATTTTTATTTTCTCCCTGCACAAAATTCAAGTCCAAGTGGACATCAACATAAAACCAGATAAACTAAATCTAATAGAGAGAAAGTGGGGAGTAGCCTTGAACTCATCAGCACAGGAGCTGGTTCCTGAACAGAAGAGCAACTGCTCAGGCACTAAAATAACTGTCAATAAATGGGAACTCATGAAAGTCTAGAATTTAATGAACTAGAAAATTAAAATCATTATTGATTTTTAATAGTAGGCATCTCATAAATGGTCAGACTTCCTAAAAATTAGTTTCCCAGATTTTCTTCTAGAGAGAGAAAAAAATCATTCAAGTTGAATTTAATTTTAGGATTCATATAAGCCAAGTTATGGAATATAATTAGAAGTGAGATTCCAATAGAATTCTAATGGTGGGTATATATGTAAGCCAGGATGTCATCTTTGTATCTATCCTAATTCCTATATTTCTATATTCCTATATCCTATAATTCCTACATTTATACAAATATTAACAAATGATGATCAAGTGAATGAATGCAGGTAATTTTATGACTAACTTTTTTGTTTAATAAAATATGAAAATCCCAGAAAAAAAAATTGAAAACATTCTGCTAGGTAAAGGACTCTGTCAATAGGCCAAAACGCCAGCCTTCAGAATGGGAACAGACCTTCACCAATCTTACATCCGACAGAGGGCTAGTATCCAAAGTATGTAAAGGACTCAAGAATGTTGTGGAGGTTTTGGTTTATGATATGTACATATTTTTTTAATTCCAGGTGAGGGACATGGGACTGATTCAGACTGTCCACAGCAGCAGACTATTTACCTCATGTGGGCGCTGAGAGGTGCTCTTTGCCAGCTGCAGATAGTTTAAATTTGAGGACTCTGGAGAGGGAATAAATGGCAGAGAGAGAAGGGAGCTCCAAGAAAGAAGGTTGCTGATGCTATCCCAACTCCCCTGCTGCTCCTGGTTATTCTATACCCCTTCCTTATCTCCTCCTGCTCCCACCTGCCTTCTCTCTTATCCCCTATCCCATCCCCTAGTTCACTGGAAGGGGGTGTCCTCATCACCTACTATCTGAGCCTAGCCTGTCAAGTCTCTGCAGGACTGCATGGAACCTCCTCATTTGTGTGTTGCCCCACCAGGGGGGAGTGATCAAAGAGCAGGAAACTGAGTTCAGGTCAGAGACAGCTGCTCCCTTTAATAGAACCCAAGGAGAGATTGAGCTGCCTATGGACTACATCTGGGCAAGAGGTCTAGGTCCTCTCCCTTCATGGGCCTCAGAAAATTGGGGATAATGCTACCTCAAGAACCAGCTATACCTCTCCTGGGAATATACCTTAAAGATACTCCACAATACAATAAGGATATTTGCTTTACTATGTTCAAAGCAGCTTCATACATAATCTGGAAGCAACCTCGATGTCCCTCAATGGAGGAGTGGATAAAGAAATTGTGGTATTTCTACACAATGGAATACCACTCAGCAATTAAAAACAAGAAAATCATGAAAATTTCAGGCAAATGGATGGAACTAGAAAAGATCATCCTGAGTGATATACCCCAAAATCAGATAGACACACATATTATATTCTCACTTATAAGTGGCTATTAGCCATGTAATATAATATAAGCATACTAAAATATACAGAACTAAAGAAGCTAAACAAGAAGAAGGACCATAAGGAGGATGCTTAATTCTCATTCAGAAGGGCAAACAGGGTAAACACTAGTAGCAGCAGAAGAAAGGGAACAGGATGGGAGCTTATCACAGATGTCTTCTGAAAGAGTCTACCCAGCAGAGGATCAAATCAGATGCTGATACTGCTAATCTTTGGGCAGAGAGCAGGAAGTCTTATGGAAGAAGGGGGATAGAAGGACATGGAGGGGACAGGAGAGCCACAAGGAGACCAACAAAGTCAAAAAATCTGGGCCTGGGGGTACTGCAGAAACTGATGCTTCAACCAAGGGTGATTTTTACATTACACACATTTTGAGTGCCAGAGATATGGATCCAAGGCAACTTGAATTACCTGTAGTTCTGAGACACCAGTGCTGGCAGCTAACACAAGAGGGGAACATGAACTAATTTACTTCAAAGACTGTGACACGAGGCAGTGAGTAGTTTAATACCTACCTTACTGAATAGCATGGTAAAGACTAAGTGAGTATGGTATTGTTAGATAAAACAAAATTGACCTAGTACGTTAATACAAACTTCAATAAAATATTTGTGATATGTACATATAACAATGTGATTATAACAACAATGTGTTTTTGACTATTATAATAAACAATTTTTTAAAAATAAAATAAATTGGGAGGGGCAAGATGGCGGCGCCGGGAGGACTCTCATTCTGAGCAGCAGCATAGCAGGATCAGCACAGTGACCAGCAATCAGAACTCTCGGCCATAAAACACAGTCATTGTGTTTCCCAGGTGAGAGGATACCCCACCGTGGGGGATTCAATCAGCTTTTAACTCACCCAGCTAAAGAGTGAAGAGATCCCGGTTCCGCCAGACGCTTGGCTGCCGGCCGCCAGCCCCAGCCCCAGCACCAGCGCAGAGCCACAAGCCAGTGTCTCTGGTCACGATCCCAGACTGAACCTTGTGCACCACACTATCAGAGACTGGAATTTTCAGTCGAGAGATAACCCCAGGGTACAGGAAACGATTGGGACCGGCCTTAGGTCACCCAGACATCCCCTGGAAAAGACTCGGGCGGGTTCCACGGGCACCCCAGGAGCCAGCCCGGAGCCAGAGCCGGGGACCCAGGTTCCGGCACAGAGCCCTGCCTGCCTGCGCGCCTGATTCGCCGCCGGACATAGAAACAGCGGGTCTGATCTCAGAGCACTCAGCTCACCCCCAACCTGAAAAGGTCCCCGGAAAATTACCCATCTGAGAGAGGCACTCAGGCTCCCAAAAGCCGCAAAGGCAGACACAGGCAGTTTCTGCGCACCAGACAGCTGGCAGAGACTGAGCCTCCATCACACAGCTGTGCTCCAGGCACAGGCAGTTACTGCGGCCAGCCAGCTGGCGGACACTGAGCAGTGTGCACCAGGGCAAAAAAAAGACAATGGGAGTCCGTGTCTCCAGAGAATCCACGGGGAAGGAAGGAAACTACTGACCTAAATCACCCAATCCTTCCCTAGAAAAAGTCTAGCAGTCTAGTGGGCCGAGGAGCCAGCACTCAGCTGTGCTCCAGACACAGGCACAAACAGTTGAGGCGCGCCTGATGTCCAACTGAGTCACAGCAGCTGATCATTAAATTTACAACAAGAAACCCAGAAACAGGGCAGCTGCCCTCAGGACTTCCCTGGGTGAGAGGAGAACCCTCTCGACTAACAAAGACCACAGTTACCACTCAGGTCTATATCCCTGAGGTGAGCAACTCCTGAAAAAACACCAGCCATCCAGGGACTATACCCAAAAAGCTGAGAAGACATCCTTCAGGAAAAACCAGCTTTCTGCAAAGGGGATTCTCTCCACCACAGGATCCCCAGGAACCACCAGAAAATAACCCCAAACACCTAAGATAACACAATGGGTAGAGGCCAGCGTAAAAGCTCAAGCAACAAAAGACAGAGCAATATGGCATCTCCAGAACCCAGTTACACAGGGGCAAGTAGCCCTGGATACCCCACCATAACTGAAATCCAAGAAGATGACCTAACAAGTATGCTTATGAAGATGATAACAGAGGAAACAAATAAGATTCGTAAAGACATAGAGGAAGATAAATTCAAACAGAATATTGCCATCCGTAAAGAAATAGAGGAAGCTACAACCAAACAGTTTATGGCCTTTAGAAAGGAAATGCTTAAAACACTGAATGAAATGATAGAAACAGAGTTGAAGGAACTAAAAGAAAAACAGGAAAGTACAATCAGACAGGTGAAGGAAGTAAACAAAACAACTCAAGACCTGAAGATAGAATTGGAAAAATTAAAGAAAACACAAATGGAAGAAATAATGGAAAGGAAGAATCTAGGGAAGAAAACAGGAACTACAGAGATAAGCATAACCAACAGACTACAAGAGATGGAAGAAAGAATCTCAGGTGTAGAAGATACAATGGAAGAAATCGATGTATCTGTCAAAGAAAATGTTAAATCCGAAAAATTCCTGACACAGACCGTCCAAGAAATGCAAGACAATATGAAAAGACAAAACCTAAGAATAATAGGTATAGAGGAAAAAGAAGACTCCCTTCTCTAGGGCCCAGAAAATATTTTCAACAAAATCATTGAAGAAAATTTCCCCAAGCTAAAGGAGAGGCCAATTAGAATACATGAGGCCTACAGAACTCCCAACAAATTTGACCAGAAAAGAAAATCCTCCCGCCACATGATAATCAAAACAGTAAGTATACAGAACAAAGAAAAAATACTAAAAGCTGCAAGGGAAAAAGGCCAAGTAACATATAATGGCAAACCCATTAGAATCACACCTGACTTTTCAACAGAGACTATGAAAGCCAGAAGGGCCTGGACGGATATCATGCAGACCCTAAGAGAACACAGATGTCAGCCAAGGCTACTATACCCCGCAAAACTCTCAGTCCTCACAGATGGAGAAAACAAGATATTCAATGACAAAAACAAATTTCAACAATACCTACAAACAAATCCAGCATTACAGAAGACACTGGAAGGGAAAATACAACCCAAGAAAGCTAGCTACATTCAAGAAAACACAGGAAATAAATAACTTCACTTCAGTAAAACAAAAAGCAACCAAGCACACAACAGTATGACCACAGCCAACATAAAAATCAAGAGATCTAACAGCCACTGGTCATTAATCTCTCTCAACATCAATGGACTCAACTCTCTAATAAAAAGACACAGATTAACAGAATGGATACGTAAACTAAACCCAGCAATCTGTTGCATACAAGAAACACACCTAAGACACAAAGATAGACATTACCTGAGGGTAAAGGGTTGGAAGACGACTTTCCAAGCAAACGGACCCAAGAAGCAAGCAGGAGTAGCCATTCTAATATCTGATAAAATAGACTTTCAACCAAAATTAATCAAAAGAGATGGGGAAGGACACTTCATACTCATCAAGGGAAAATTCCACCAGGAAGACATCACAATCCTGAACATCTATGCCCCAAATACAAGGGCACCCACATTTGTGAAAGAAACATTGATAAAATTTAAAGCACATATAGATGCCCACACATTAATAGTGGGAGACTTCAACACCCCACTCTCAACAAAGGACAGGTCAACAAAACAGAAATTAAACAAAGAAACAATATCTCTAACAGAGGTCATGAATCAAATGGACCTAACAGACATTTACAGAACCTTACACCCAAACACAAAAGAATTTACCTTCTTCTCAGCACCTCATGGAACCTTCTCCAAAATAGACCATATAGTGGGTCACAAAGCAAGCCTCAACAGATACAAGAAGATTGAAATAATCCCATGTATCTCGTCTGATCACCATGGAATAAAGCTGGACCTCAACAATAACAGAAATAACAAAAAGCCTACACACACATGGAAACTGAACAACTTGTTACTAAATGACAGCTGGGTCAGGGAAGAAATAAAGAAAGAAATTAAAGTCTTCCTAGAAATCAATGAAAATGAAAACACAACTTACCCAAACTCGTGGGACACAATGAAAGCAGTGCTAAGAGGAAAGTTCATAGCACTAAGTGCCTTCAAGAAGTAATTCGAGACAGCTCATTCAAGCACCCTAATGGCTCACTTAAAAACCCTAGAAAAAGAAGAAGCAGACACACCAAGAAGAAGTAGACGGCTGGAAATAATCAAACTCAGGGCTGAAATCAATCAATTGGAAACAAATAAAACAATTCAAAGAATCAATGAAACCAAGAGCTGGTTCTTTGAGAAAATCAACAAGATCGACAAACCCTTAGCCAGGCTAACTAAAAGGCAGAGAGACACCACCCAAATCAACAAAATCAGAAATGAAAAAGGGGATATAACTACAGACACTGAGGAAATCCAAACAATCATTAGGACTTACTTCAAAAGTCTATATGCCACAAAATTTGAAAATCTAAATGAAATGGACAATTTTCTTGATCGATTTGACTTACCAAAGCTGAATCAGGACCAGGTAAATCAACTAAAGAGTCCTATATCCCCCAAAGAAATAGAAGCGGTCATCAAAAGTCTCCCATCCAAAAAAAGCCCAGGACCAGATGGCTTCAGCGCAGAATTCTACCAGACCTTCAAAGAAGAGTTAACACCAATTCTCTTCAAACTATTCCACAAAATAGAAACAGAAGGAATATTACCAAATTCATTCTATGAAGCCACAGTCACCTTGGTACCTAAACCTCACAAAGACTCAACAAAGAGAGAGAATTTCCGGCCAATCTCCCTTATGAACATTGATGCAAAAATACTTAATAAAATACTTGCAAATCGATTCCAAGAACACATCAAAGATATTATCCACTATGACCAAGTAGGCTTCATCCCAAGTATGCAGGGGTGGTTCAATATACGGAAATCCATCAATGTGATCCACCATATTAACAAACTGAAAGAAAAAAAACCACATGATAATCTCCCTAGATGCTGAAAAAGCCTTTGACAAAATCCAACATCCATTCATGTTCAAAGTATTGGAGAGATCAGGGATACAAGGCACATATCTAAACATAGTAAAGGCGATATACAGCAAGCCTATAGCCAGCATCAAACTGAATGGAGAGAAACTTAAAGCAATCCCACTGAAATCAGGGACAAGACAAGGCTGCCCACTCTCTCCATATCTCTTCAACATAGTACTGGAAGTCCTTGCTAGAGCAATAAGACAGTTGAAGGAGATCAAGGGGATACAAATTGGAAAGGAAGAAGTCAAATTATCACTATTTGCAGATGATATGATAGTATACGTGAGTGACCCCAAAAACCCTACCAGGGAACTCCTACAGCTGATAAACCCCTTCAGCAAAGTGGCCAGATACAAAATTAACTCAAAAAAATCAGTAGCCCTCCTGTATACAAAAGACAAAAGGGCTGAGAAAGAAATTAGGGAAACAACACCCTTCACAATAGCCACAAATGATATAAGGTACCTCGGAGTAACCCTAACCAAGGAAGTCAAAGACTTGTATGAAAAAAATTTCAAATCTCTGAAGAAAGAATTAGAAGAAGATATGAGAAGATGGAAAGATCTCCCATGCTCATGGCTTGGCAAGATTAACATAGTAAAAATGGCCATCTTACCAAAAGCAATCTACAGATTCAATGCAATGCCCATCAAATTACCAACACAATTCTTTACAGACCTGGAAAGAAAAATTCTCAACTTCATCTGGAATAACAAGAAACCCAAAATTGCTAAAACAATCCTCTACAATAAAAGATCTTCCGGAGGTATCTCCATCCCTGATCTTAAGTTGTACTATAGAGCAACAGTTTTAAAAACTGCATGGTACTGGCATAGAAACAGAATGGTGGATCAATGGAACCGAACAGAGCACCCAGAAATAAACCCACACACTTATGGACACCTGATCTTTGACAAAGACGCCAAAACCATACAATGGAAAAAAGATAACATCTTCAACAAATGGTGCTGGTCTAACTGGATGTCTACATGTAGAAAAATGCAAATAGATCCATACTTATCACCCTGCACAAAACTGAAGTCCAAGTGGATCAAAGACCTCAACATAAAACCAGACACATTAAATCGGCTTGAAAAAAAAGTGGGAAATACCCTAGAACTCATTGGTACAGGGGAAAACTTCCTGAACAGAACACCAACAGCACAGGCTCTAAGAGCAACAACCAATAAATGGGACGTCATGAAACTGAAAAGCTTCTGCAAAGCAAAGGACACCGTCATCAAAACAAAGCGACCACCTACAGATTGGGAAAGAATCTTCACCAACCCTTTATCTGACAGAGGACTCATATCCAGTATATATAAAGAACTAAAGAAGCTGAAAAGCAGCAAACCAAGTAATCCACTTAAAAAATGGGGAACAGAGCTAAACAGAGAATTCTCTGTAGAGGAATACCGAATGGCAGAGAAGCACTTAAAGAAATGCTCAACCTCACTAGCTATTAGGGAAATGCAAATCAAAACAACCCTGAGATTTCACCTTACACCCATGAGAATGGCCAAGATCAAAAACTCAAGTGACAACACATGCTGGAGAGGTTGTGGAGAAAGGGGAACCCTTCTCCACTGCTGGTGGGAATGTAAACTTGTACAACCACTCTGGAAATCAATCTGGCGCTTTCTCAGACAACTAGGAATAGTGCTTCCTCAAGATCCAGCCATACCACTACTGGGCATATATCCAAAAGAGGCTCAAGTACACAGAAAGGACATTTGCTCAACCATGTTTGTAGCAGCTTTATTTGTAATAGCCAGAAGCTGGAAACAACCCAGATGCCCTTCAACTGAAGAATGGATGCAGAAATTGTGGTACATCTACACAATGGAATATTACTCAGCAATGAAAAATAAGGAAATCATGAAATTCTCAGGTAAATGGTGGAATCTGGAAAGGATCATCCTGAGTGAGTTGTCCCAGAAGCAAAAAGACACACATGGTTTATACTCACTCATATAGACATACAACATAGGACAAACCCACTAAAACCTGTGCATCTAAAGAAACTAAGCAAGAGAGAGGACCCTAACAAAAATGTCCAATCCCCATCCGGAAAGGCAAAGAGGATGGACATCAGAAGAAGAAGAAAACAGGAAACAACCTAGGAACCTACCACAGAGGGCCTCTGAAAGCCTCTGCCCTATAGACTATCAAAGCAGATGCTGAGCCTGATGGGCAACTGTTGGGCAGAGTGAATGGAATTTTAGGTAAGAACTGGGAAATAGTAAGAGCTGGAGAGGACAGGGTCTCCACAAGGAGAGCGACAGAACAGTAAAATTTGAACACGGGGAACTTCCCAGAGACTCATACTCCATCCAAGGACTATTCATGGAGATAACCCAGAACCCCTGCACAGATGTAGCCCAGGGCAGTTCAGAGTCCAATTGGGTTACATAGTAATGTGAAGAGGGACTGCCTCTGACATAATCTGATTGGCCTGCTCTTTGATCACCTCCCCCTGCGGGGGAGCAGCCTTACCAGGCCATAGTAGAGGACAATGCAGCCACTTTTGATGTGAACTGACAGACTAAGATCAGAAAGGAGAGGAGAACCTCCCCTATCAGTGGACTTGGGGAGTGGCATGCATGCAGAGGGAGGAGAGAGGGTGGCATTGGGAGGGGAGGAGGGAGGGGCTTATGGGGGGATGCAGAATGAATAAAGTGTAGTTGATGAAAAATTTAAAAAAAGGAATAAAAATAATTTAAGAACCTTAAAAAAATAAAATACATTAGTTGACATGCTATTTTTAATTTTATTATATAACTTCTGACCTTCGAAAAATGGTAAACATGTCAAAAAGCTTTTTTGATATGTGATGATTTTATTAGATTCTGACTATTATTAAGATGGGATAGGTATAATAAACATAATTATAGATATCATGTATACATACTATTTAATTAGATATGTTCATCTGAAACACTCCTGTGCGCACACACACACACACACACACACACACACACAAACATGCACACACCACACCCCTTATCTTTATGGCTTTTGGAAAATAAACGCTCCAGCCCTTGTAAAGGCCTTAAAGCTTTCAACTTGAGTTACTTATTTAATTTGTTTTACATCCATAATTGCACACTATAATTTCTCATCTTGTATATTTTGCTCAAATCTTAGTATAATGCTAAAAAACTTTAATGATAAGTTATTTGGAATTCATACATACTTTCTATTACTTCTCAAGTTGCTACCTCATTTGTCCACAGTGTGTTTTTGCTACTTTTCTTTACCTTCATTCTCTAAGCCAACTTGTTCTTTTTAAAAATGCACATCAGTTGATCTTAGAGCCTGTGCTGTTCAGGAAATTGTCTCCTGTTCAAATGTGACCTCATGAAACTGAAAGGATTCTATAAAGAAAAGGACACTGTCATCAGAACAAAACGGCAGCATACAGACTGGGAAAGAAACTTCACCAACCCTTTTCTGACAGAGAGCTGATATCCGGAATATATAAAGAATTCAAGAAGTTAAATACCAACAAATCAAGTAATTAAAAAAATGGGTACAGAGAATTCTCTACAGAGGAATATAGAATGGCAGAAAAACACTTAAAGAAATGCTCGACGTCCTTAGTCATCAGGGAAATGCAAATCCAAAGGACCCTGAGATTTCAGCATACACCCATCAGAATGGCTAAGATCAAAACTCAAATGACAATACATGCTGGAGAGGATGTGGAGAAAAGGGAACCCTCTTCCATTGCTGGTGGGAATGTAAAGTTGTACAACCACTTTGGAAATCAACCTGGAGCTTTCTCAGACAATTAGGAATAATGCTTCCTCAAGACCCAGCTACACCACTCCTCGGCATATATCCAAAAGATGCTCAAGTACACAACAAGGACATTTGCTCAACCATGTTTGTAGCAGCTTCATTTGTAATAGCCAGAACCTGGAAACAACCCAATAAGGAATGGATACAGAAATTGTGGTATTTACACAATGGAATACTACTGAGCAATTAAAAACAAAAACAAAAACAAAATTCATGAAATTTGCAGGCAAATGGTAGGATCTAGCTAGAAAAGATCATCCTAAGTGAGGTATCCCAGAAACAGAGACACGCATGGTATATACTCACTTATAAGTGGATATTAGAAATCTAATATAGGATAAGCATACTAAAATCTGTACACTTAAGGAAGCTAAGCAAGAAGGAGTTCCCGGGGTAAGATGATCAACCCTCACTCAGAAAGACAAATAGGATGGACATTGGAAGAAAGAGAAAGCAGGGAAAAGGACAGGAGCCTACCACAGAGGGTCTCTGAAAGACTCTACCCAGGAGTGTATCAAAGCCGATACTGAGACTCTTAACCAAACTTTGGGCAGAGTGCAGAGAATTCTATGAAATAATGGGGAGACAGTGGTACCTGGAGAAGTCAGGAGCTCCATAAGGAGAGCAACAGAACCAAATCATCTGGACACAGGGTTTTTTTTTTTTTTTTTTTTTTTTTTTTTTTTTTTTTTTTTTTTGAGACTGTTACTCAAACCAAGGACCATTCATGGAGATAACCTAGGACCCTTGCACAGATGTAGCCCATGGTAGTTCAATATTGAAATGCGTACCCTAGCAAGGGGAACAGGGACTGTCTCTGATTGGTTCTTTGATCACCAACCCCTGAGAGGGGAGCAGTCTGACCAGGCCATAGAGGAAGACAATGCAGCCAATCCTGAGGAGATCTGATAGACTAGGTTCAGAACCTCCCCTATCAATGGACTTGGAGAGGAGCATGGGAGGAGATAAGGGAGAGTGAGTGGGATTGGGAGGGAATGAAAGAAGAGGCTACAGCTGAGATACAAAGAGAATAAACTACAATTAATATAAAAATTAAAATTTAAGAATGCATATCGGTTTACACTTCTTAACAAGACCTTTAAATAACTATTATTGTAATGATAATTTGTGGTTTTAGATAACATTTTGTAAAATCTCTTCTTTTGTCTTGTGGCTGTCCATATGTATGTATATATAGATACATGTATGCATATGCATACATATATATTATCTTTACAGATTCTGTTTAACTATTACATGTTTGGTTTATATATTTGAATTACTTTTTGTCTTGGAATTACTTCTTGTCTTGTAAATAAAATGTCATCCTGATCAGATTTGTAATTTTATGTTCTGATTATTATTAGATCCTTATTACACAGGTAGTTCTGTGGTGTTTCTCTCTCTCTCTCTCTCTCTCTCTCTGTGTTTGTGTAAACAAACACGTGGTACTATATTTACATCCTCTATCAGTTATATCAATCTCTTAAATTTTTAATTTAAGTTTCATGATTTGTTTATATTTATTTATTTTCTTCTTACACGTATTTTTAATAATCCAGATAGACTAAAGATGATGCTTGTATCGATACCACAATTAAAATGTATTTAATTGAGGTTTGATTGAGGTTTACTTCTTTGTTCCTTCACAGCATTCCTCTATGCATGCTTGTCTTTTCACTTGTTTGGGAGGGATCTCCCTCAGCTCTATTTACTCTCATTCTTTCATTATTCCCTAGATGAATTACTGCTATCCTCAGTCGTCATTCCAGAATTGTGTTCAAATATGGTTTGCAGCTGGCAGTCTATTCTAATTTTGCTCTAGTCACAAGCGTTTTGACTTACAAGCAAATAGCACATAGAGGAGAGTTAAGCACATGTTCTTATTTAATCTTTTGAACTCAAATAAATCTGGTTTGGTTTTGTTTGTTTGTTTTTAATATTGGTGACTTAATTTTATTTATATATTTACTTATTA
This sequence comes from Meriones unguiculatus, assembly GCF_030254825.1. Lineage (NCBI taxonomy): Eukaryota > Metazoa > Chordata > Mammalia > Rodentia > Muridae > Meriones > Meriones unguiculatus. The sequence goes on from NC_083359.1 coordinate 70,994,532, forward strand.
CAATACTCACTTTGTGTATCTGTTGCAGCCCCCTTCCTCATCTCCTCCTAGTCCCACCCACTATCACTCTTCTTCCCCTATGCCCTTTCCCTATTCTTCTGATAGGGGAGGATCTCCTCCCCTTCCTTCTGACCCTAGCTTATCAGGTCTCATTAAGGCTGGCTCCATCATCTTCCTCTGTGGCCTGGAAAGGCTGTAAACCCCCCTGCTACTGAGTTCATGTCAGAGACAGCCCCTGTACCCCTTGCTAGGGAACCCACGTGGAAACTGATCAGCCAATGGGCTTCCTTTGAATAGGGGTCTAGGTCCTCTCCATGCATGGTCCTTGGTTGGAGTCTTGGTCTCTGCAGGCCCCCTGGGCCCAGGTATTTTGGCGCTGCTGAATTTTTCTAATTTTTAACAAGTGTTTTTATATTGCTACTTAACTTTTTGCTGCTTTTACTTCTCTATTGTCTTCATATGGGTGAATCCTTATTTCATTTTTCTTGGCATCTCTCTTGAAGTATAACATTATTTCACTGTCTTTGAGATTATAGAATCTAAGGGTATGATTTTCATAGACCTGTGAATAATGTTAGCACAAACATTTTCTACCATTTAGCAGTTTTGAATAACTGCCCAACTTCCAATGTGCTATTAAACCATGAACCCAAGGTTGCCATTTACCTACGGTCTCTAAAAAGGATGTGTTCTTTTCTTTAGGTTTTAGTGGGTTTGTCCTATGTTGTATGTCTATATGAGTGAATATATACCATGTGTGTCTTTTTGCTTCTGGGACAACTCACTCAGGATGATCCTTTCCAGATTCCACCATTTACCTGCAAATTTCATGATTTCCTTATTTTTCATTGCTGAGTAATATTCCATTGTGTAGATGTACCACAATTTCTGCATCCATTCTTCAGTTAAGGGGCATCTGGGTTGTTTCCAGCTTCTGGCTATTACAAATAAAGCTGCTACAAACATGGTTGAGCAAATGTCCTTTCTGTGTACTTGAGCCTCTTTTGGATATATGCCCAGTAGTGGTATGGCTGGATCTTGAGGAAGCGCTATTCCTAGTTGTCTGAGAAAGTGCCAGATTGATTTCCAGAGTGGTTGTACAAGTTTACATTCCCACCAGCAGTGGAGAAGGGTTCCCCTTTCTCCGCAACCTCTCCAGCATGTGTTGTCACTTGAGTTTTTGATCTTGGCCATTCTCATGGGTGTAAGGTGAAATCTCAGGGTTGTTTTGATTTGCATTTCCCTAATGGCTAGTGAGGTTGAGTATTTCCTTAAGTGCTTCTCTGCCATTCGGTATTCCTCTACAGAGAATTCTCTGTTTATCTCTGTTCCCCATTTTTTTAAGTGGATTACTTGGTTTGCTGCTTTTCAGCTTCTTTGAGGACCCTAACAAAAATGTCCAATCCCCATCTGGAAAGGCAAAGAGGATGGACATCAGAAGAAGAAGAAAACAGGAAACAACCTAGGAACCTACCACAGAGGGCCTCTGAAAGCCTCTGCCCTACAGACTATCAAAGCAGATGCTGAGCCTGATGGGCAACTGTTGGGCAGAGTGAATGGAATTTTAGGTAAGAACTGGGAAATAGTAAGAGCTGGAGAGGACAGGGTCTCCACAAGGAGAGCAACAAAACAAGAAAATTTGAACACAGGGAACTTCCCAGAGACTCATACTCCAACCAAGAACTATTCATAGAGATAACCCAGAATCCCTGCACAGATGTAGCCCAGGACAGTTCAGAGTCCAATTGGGTTACATAGTAATGTGAAGAGGGACAGGGACTGCCTCTGACATAATCTGATTGGCCTGCTCTTTGATCACCTCCCCCTGGGGGGGAGTAGCCTTACCAGGCCATAGTAGAGGACACTGCAGCCACTTTTGATGTGAACTGACAGACTAAGATCAGAAAGGCGAGGAGAACCTCCCCTATCAGTGGACTTGGGGAGTGGCATGCATGCAGAGGGAGGAGGGAGTGTGGGACTGGGAGGGGAGGAGGGAGGGGCTTATGGGGGGAAGCAGAATGAGTAAAGTGTAATTGATGAAAAATTAAAAAAAAATTGCATAAACAAACAAACAAACAAAAAAAAGGATGTGTTCTTGCCAGGCCACAGAGGAAGAGTATCCAGCCAGTCCTAAGGAGACTTGATAAAAGAACTCTCCCTTTCAGTGAACTAGGGGAAAAGGATAAGTGGGAAGAGGGCGGGAGCTGGGACCAGGAGGAGATAAGGGAGGGGGCTACAATTGGGATATAAAAATGAATAAATTGTAAAATTAAGTTAAATTAAAATTTAAAATCCTGAAAAATAAAAGAAACAAACCAATATTAACACCTCTTTTATGCTGGGGTATCAGAAATTTCAGGTGCACTCAAGAATATAAATGCCAACCTCCCACTTGAAAGGTCTACAGGTCTGTGGGCCCAGTCTGACAGCTGTAACAGGGCAGTTGACCAAGTTCCCAGATGGTTGGCTCAGGGCAAATCCATAGTTCTCTCTCAGTCTCTCTCAGTCTGGATGAGCAGTGGCCTACTTACCACCAGACTGCCTGCAGATACTTATAGAAGCTGGGCCATGGGAGGAAAATTGTTCAATTGAGAATGGAGAATGAAACCAATTACTTTTTCTTCTATCCAAAACAAAAGTTTCACAAGTCCTTCTCATAAAAAATACCAAGTATCCTAAACAATCACAATTTAAAATAACTTTAAAATAAGAAACACATTAGCATCTTTATTACAAATGTAATTGGTTTTCTTTTATTTTTCTTCATGGGGAGAGGGTCACTAGCTAAAATACTACACTGTAAAATCTGCAATTTAAATTTCATTTCATGCTGCATTGTAGAAGTAGTTTACATAAATAGCATCCATTAATCATTTAAAACAAAGGTTAAATGTAAATTGGGATCTGACCATTTTTTTCTGTTATTATTTATATTTTTGTAAGGTTTGATTTTCATGAGTTTCTACATATTAGTGTGGGTTTAAAGTAAAATATGTTTAATCAAAGACTGATAACTTACAAGAAAAAATTGACCTGGAAAGAATCCCAAAATTCCACCAGCAGCATCAAAAGTCAAAGCATATCCATGCTCTCTATCACAATTTTAATTATGTTATTACTTAATTCTGAAGTCTCTATCTGCAGAACTCTTACCTGTTTGGAATTAGTAACTATGTGGAATGCAATTTTGTAGGATGGGTTTTCTTTGATGGCTGCAGTTTGTTGAAGAGGACTGAAATATTTCTCAACAAAAGAAAGTATTCAACAAAAGAAAGTATTTATTCAACAAAAAAAAGTATTAACAAAGAATAAACATACGTATGCTACTGAAGATTACTAGTATACTACTAGATTGACCACAGTGAAAAGAGACAAATATCTGGATAATCAATTTGTATCAGTGGTTTATAAATTATTCAATTATTAGAAAGTACCTTAAATAATTGACCATCTTTTAGAATCATTCTAAACTATACCTCTTGGGTAATTGCAGTTAAAATATATTTAATCTTTCATATATTTCCATGCATTATCCTTACAGCTTTGGAATAATACTTATGACAAGGGCAGACATCTATATTTTAGGAAATATCCTAATAGCCTGATATGTTATTATCTTTATTAAAGTTCAAAATGAAAACATAAATACTGTTAACTAAAGTTATCTAAACTGAGATTTTGATTACCTGAACATAGAAATATTAAATATGATGGCCAGTAAAAAAACAAAGTAGCAGAAGAAATCTGTGTTTATTTGAGGAATGTAGGTTACCATACTGCTTTCTTTACAGAGCTTGTAAGAGGCAGACACAGTAGGGAAATATATAACACCATCTTATCTGAATTCTTACAACAAAAAATGTTGATAAAAATTAAGTATCATTACATCTCTTACTTCAGCTTATATTTTTAAGTAACAAATTTTTAAAACTGGGGTTTCAATAGGAAGCTATCAAACAACAAACAAACAAACAACCCCCCCCAAAAAAAACATCAAAAAGATTTTACAGTGAGCCAGGCACACAGCACACCCATGTTATCCTAGCACTCAGGAAAGAAAAGGCAAGTAGATCTCTGTGAGTTCGAAGACAGCAAGGTCTACAAAGCAAGTTCAGGACATCCAAGGCTACACAGCAGAAAGAAACAAAACAAAACAAAACAAAAAACATAATAACAACAACAAAACAACAAAAAGATTTTACGGCATTTGAAAAGGATGCTTTTCAATATATGCACAGTCATTTTTACAAATCACCATTTTACAAGTTATTTCAGCTATAAATTTGAAATACATGATGCAAAATTCAAGTAATTATTTGTAAAATAAACTTTTTCAGTGGATTTGTATTCATTGATTTCAAGATCATGTTATATGCATGCTTGTCAGAGAGAGTCCCTGTTCCCATTACTATGGAACCCACTTGGACACTGAACTGCCATGGGCTACACCTGATGGGGGATCAGCCTTAGCAGGCCACAGAGGAAGACAATACAGCCACTCCTGATGAGATCTGATAGACTAGGATCAGAAGGAAGGGGAGAAGGACCTCCCCTATCTGCGGACTGTGGGAGGGGCAGGGGTGGAGAAGGAAGAGGAAGGTGGGATTGGGAGGGGAGGAGGAAGGGATCTACAGGGGATATACAAAGTGAATAAACTGTAATTAATAAAAATAAATTGTAAAAATAAAATAAAAATTAAATAAAAAATTTGGATGCTTAGGAAAATACAATAGCTTGTAATTCATTCACTCCTACAGAACTCATAATTAAAGGATGCTCTGAACAGAGTTGTAGATTCTCTTTATGAAAAAACTACCATGAAAGAATGTGTACTCTAGATTCCTCCTTCTGAGGAAATAATCATCTGAATACACTGCTATCTTTAAATGAAAATATACTACTCAGCCCAGTGATTTGGAGAATGGGGGTGTGTCCATCAAGTTCCACAAGTTTTCTTCACGGACTTCTAACGTAGTTCTCTTAAAGTGAATCCAGGCAACAGAAATTTGCTTTGGAATTTGGGTCACTACAACAATCTCTAGACACAATATGACTCCAATTTGATCCTTTTCAGTTTAATCTTTTCAGGGATTGTAGTATTCTATCATCACTCATGAGCATGAGCATGATACATAACAAGCACACAGGGGGAAAACTTGTAAATTAATTTGCATCTGAGAACAAATGGCACACAAAGAACATCTTGGTTCTATCCTGAAAGGACAAACATCAGCCCTTGAACACCATATGTGGTCTACATTATGGCATCTTGGCACTAATCCATAATCTATCTCCAGCAGTCACCATTTCAAAAATTTATGAGGATCTGAAAAGCACAGAAGGGCTAAAGAAGTCACTTGAGTTCTGCTTATTAGCATACTCATTAAGCCTAATCAATAATTGATGAACCATTTGTGGAAAGCATATGGAAAAAATTACATCTTGGCTTAAACCATTCAGAAAAGTCGTAAGTATTTTGCCCCTTTGTTTGCTGTGTAAACATCATGTCAAACCTGGCTCGATAATAACTGAAAGAATTCAGGCTTCCATTTCTTCACGGGCAAAATCAATAAAGCAGTGTGCTATGTTTTTAATGCTTGAAAGCATTTACTATAGCGGCTATTGATAATGTAAAATTAATTGAGTATACAAGAATTAATTTTTCAAATACTCCCCAAGTAATGCTTGAGAGAAAATTTTGCTTGGACATATTTTTTTTTTTCTTTTGGGTTTGTCAATTAATTGCATTTTCCATTCCCTTTTCTCTCTCCGAATCCTCCCACGTGCCCTCCTTCTGCTGCAATGGCATCTTTTCCAAGTGTGAGTACATGTTCCTAGATAAGACCTGTTGAGTCCATACGAAGTTACCTGTCTGTAAAAAGGCAGTTACAAGTGGAATTTAGTGGAGGTAAGAATGCTGCACTGTTTTTGTCTAAGCATATTCTTAGGGCACTTGCTTCCTTCAGTGCAGAGCTAATCCAAACCCTCACTTCCTCTGAGCATATGACCATAAATTCAGAACACACTTAGAAATAAACATTGAAGGTTTATATTAACAGAATCACCAAGAAGGCAGTACAGAATTTGCACATACCACACAAGATTCTATTGTTATTTACCCTTTATTTTTATATAATGTTCTTGTCATAAATGATGAACCAATTTGTATGCATTATTAAGCAAAGTTCATGTCTTATTCTAATTTTTAGCATGTTTCAGTATAACTTCTAAGACATTATGTTATATTTAATTATGTTATCTCCTTATGTTTCGTTTGGTTGTAACAATGTCTAAGACTTGCTTCTTGCTTTCAATGTTTTTGATAGCATGAAGATAGAATGAAATTTTTTGTTATGTGACCTTCATGCTAGATCATTCTGACTTTTTTCTTAAGATGGCTGAGGTTTGTGGAATATCATAGAGGTTTCGTGAATTTTTCATCACAGTATGTAAAGGGAATACTCATTCACTATTACTTTCCTCTGGATATCACCTTCCTTATCTGACTAGGCAGTGTTTTTCATGTTTTTTTACTTTGACACTGTCCTTTACATCCCCTTTAGCATCATACAGTCGTTGAAAGAAGGAAACTATGTGCACTCAGTACTTCATTCATGAAAAGTTTATTTCGTCCACTTGAGAAGGTTTGGAATTACTTTGCATGAAAAATTTGCCTATTCATTCTCCTCCCCTCAGCTTTTCATGTATTAGTCATTTAATTGTTTATAGGAACTCAGACTCGTGAGTATTTATTTCATACTCTGAGTTATAGTGCAATATTATTTTAGTGTGTTGCTCAAATTATTACAGTTCTAGCCATTGAGAAACATTCCTGTTCTGCACGGCTGTAAAACATGCAAGCCCTTGAGAGCATGTGTTGAAGAAGTCCGTTACTTTGGGCATTGTGAGAGGCTAACTTTACTAATCTCAATTTTTTTTCTATTGAAATTCATTTCTTTCCCCTAGGATTCCTGTTTTGTTTGCTTGTTTCGGAATGCAATTAAAAGCAAGAGATCTGTATACTAGGTTTGTTCTCTGCTACTGAGGAGTCATTACTTCCAAAAACAATTCAGCTAAAGAGTAAGTAAACATATATATACACATATATATAAAATAACCAGTATACTTACATCTGTACTTATTTTTATATATAATGATCCCTTAATCTACATTAAGCTAATATGAGTTCTTATTACTAATTCCAGCTCTTATTAATACAACTAATTCTACCTTGCCACCCCCATCTTTCTGCATCACCCTATCCCGATAAGAAGGTCCTTAGCTCGTACCATGTTTTTCTGTTGCTAAATAATATGGTTTTTCTTCAAATTTGGGGAGATATTATAAATAACACCTTACAAATGTTCATATTCACATTTTTGGGGATATGTAGGTTCTCCAATCAGCTTTTTAGATCTCTGGGAATGTGCTTGCTAGACTGCCTCTTTTGTGAAAGTTTGTCTTAATCACTATGAAGTGCTATTGTATTTCTGTTTTAATTTGAATTTTTCTAATGAAATTGAAAGTGAGTATGTTTTCTGTTTTTTTTTTTCGTGGAATATTAATACTCTTAATGTTCACATTGAATGGCTTTAAAATTAGGCAAGCCTCATGCTGATCATTCCTTTCTATTGGCTTCTTTAAGCTATTTGTAAAGACTCTTGTGGATTAGGATTTTGTGTATGTCTGAATCTTCCTTCTCTGACTCTTTTTTTCCTCTCATTTATTTATTACCTTTACAATCTGATGGCAGCCCCCTCCCTCCTCTCATCCCAGTCCCACACTCCCATCCTTCCTTTCCCCTCAGGAAAGACAGCCACTCAACTTCCCCAGGACTAAACACATCCTCTTCTACTGAGGCCAGACAAGGCAACTCAGGTAGGGGAAAGTGATCCAAAAGCATGCAATGGAGTCCATGTCAGAGACGGCCCCCATTCCAATTGCTAGAAGGGAAAGGGCATAGGGAGAGAAGAGGGATTGTGGGTGGGACTGGGAGGAGACAAGGGAGGGGCTTCAGTTGGATTACAAAGTAAATAAATTGTAATAGATAAATATGTAAATTAAATTAAATTATAAAAAAAAAATTACCCATTGTCCAAAGCACATTGTTCTGGGTTCTCTAACCATGACAATGTTTGTCTTACATCCTGTGTAAATTGTGATTCTAACTCTCTTTCAACTTCTTTCTTTTTTTTTTTTTCAATGCAGTTTATTCAGGAACATTGAACAATCCTCGGACCCCGGGGAAAGCCAGCCCACAGCTTAAATAGCCTCTGGGTAGCCAACCCAGGCGTGCCACGGGGGCAATGCAGATAGGTCCACATACATGGAAGCAAGCCAGATCCTCGGCCTTAGCCAAATGTGGAGTTGTTCGTGACACAGAGCACTCACCATCGGGAAGGTGGAAGGCGGAAACCAGCTCCATCATTAAGGCATAGCATTCCGCAGCTCTCTACAGTTCCCCCTTTTTGTTTTAGACGCATCAGGCAAGAGTAGAGGTCTGATCTCTTATATTAGAAATAAATTGGGACTTTGTACAGATGTTCATTTAGGTGTCATCCACCCAAAGAGCATCAGACCCGTCTGATACCTTTTTCTCAGAGGCGGGACCTGGGGCATCAACCCGCATGCAATCAGACATGCTCTTCTCTGGGTCCAAAGCGGCTGACCCTGAGTGCAGTGCTTAGCCTCGCATCCTGAGCGTATCATTTTAGCTTTTTATGGTATCCAACCATGCTTGGGGAGAATGTCCTGCTTCAATGGCTGTAAAGGCCTGAATGATCATGGCTGCATCACCCTGTTGTGAGACTCTAATCTTGCATATATACCACAGGCAAACCAAGGAGACCAACACCAGAAGGGCTACTAACACTCCCATGCCCGCCCATTCCTTCAGATGATTCATGGCTGCAGCAATCCATGTTGATAATCCTGTAGCTAGTCCTGTGTCCACTCCGGTAGAATTTACTGTGACAATGGCCACTGTCAGCTGCTCCATCGTAGTATCGAATTCTCCAGTCCAATTACCTAAAATATAGCTCGACAATTGTTTAGACAGATTTGCAGCACAGGAAAAATTCTCATATTGTATGCTAGTGACACAAAGTCCAGCATACTTTCATTGACAGCCAGGTTGAGCGATTTGCCATAGGGTATCAATTTGCTCCTGCAAGAGGTCAGTCCTCTGATTGAACACCATCAAGCTTCCTTTTAGTTGAGCATTAATTCCTTTATGTACAACTAAGGCATGAGCTACATTGGCTAAATGATTATTCAGGGTCTGAGCAGTCTGCACAGTATGACTCATGGCTAATGCCCTGGTGGTAGCTCCAACAGCCATCAATGAGATGGTAGTAACAATGGTGGCTGTAGTTCCAAGATCCCTTTTCTGTCTGAAGAGAGTCATAGCGTGAGGGGCATCAATGGGCACAGGCACCCAGTGAGGCATGCGAGTAACCAGGGCATACCTAAATTTACTAGCATTCCAGCATTGGGCAAAAAAGCAAGTATCATTACCACAATTACTTGGCTCTATCTGGCTAATAATGAATAAAAATGGGGGATATAGACAAACAGGTGTGGGCTTATAGGAAATATTATGAGAAGCCTTAACCCCTCGTTGGAACATCCTGCGTCAGTTCTAGAACTAGCAGTGGTGGTGTCCGAGGTCTGAGTAGGTTCAGGAGACCATTGCCCCCAGGGGCGAGACGTGCTCCATGCCAATTTACTAACTCCATATTTTCCTCCAATTTTGAAAGTCATTTAAGGTTCTTAAATTATTTTTTTCCCTTTTTTCTTAAATTTTTCATCAATTACACTTTATTCATTCTGCATCCCCCCATAAGCCCCTCCCTCCTCTCCTCCCAATACCACCCTCCCTCCTCCCTCTGCTTGCATGCCACTCCCCAAGTCCACTAATAAGGGAGGTTCTCCTCTCCTTTCTGATCTTAGTCTGTCAGTTCACATCAAAAGTGACTGTATTGTCCTCTACTGTGGCCTGGTAAGGCTGCTCCCCCCCCCCCCCAGAGGGAGGTGATCAAAGAGCAGGCCAATCAGATTATGTCAGAGGCAGTCCCTCTTCACATTACTATGTAACCCAATTGGACTCTGAACTGCCCTGGGCTACATCTGTGCAGGGGTTCTAGGTTATCTCCATGAATAGTCCTTGGTTGGAGTATGAGTCTCTGGGAAGTTCCCTGTGTTCAAATTTTCTTGTTCTGTTGCTCTCCTTGTGGAGACCCTGTCCTCTCCAGCTCTTACTATTTCCCAGTTCTTACCTAAAATTCCGTTCTCCTGCCCAACAGTTGCCCATCCGGCTCAGCATCTGCTTTGATAGTCTGAAGGGCAGAGGCTTTCAGAGGCCCTCTGTGGTAGGTTCCTAGGTTGTTTCCTGTTTTCTTCTTCTTCTGATGTCCATCCTCTTTGCCTTTCTGGATGGGGATTGGACGTTTTAGTTAGGGTCCTCTCTCTTGCTTAGTTTCTTTAGATGCACAGGTTTTAGTGGGTTTGTCCTATGTTGTATGTCTATATGAGTGAGTATATACCATGTGTGTCTTTTTGCTTCTGGGACAACTCACTCAGGATGATCCTTTCCAGATCCCACCATTTACCTGCAAATTTCATGATTTCCTTATTTTTCATTGCTGAGTAATATTCCATTGTGTAGATGTACCACAATTTCTGCATCCATTCTTCAGTTGAGGGGCATCTGGGTTGTTTCCAGCTTCTGGCTATTACAAATAAAGCTGCTACAAACATGGTTGAGCAAATGTCCTTTTTGTGTACTTGAGCCTCTTTTGGATATATGCCCAGTAGTGGTATGGCTGGATCTTGAGGAAGCGCTATTCCTAGTTGTCTGAGAAAGCGCCAGATTGATTTCCAGAGTGGTTGTACAAGTTTACATTCCCACCGGCAGTGGAGAAGGGTTCCCCTTTCTCCGCAACCTCTCCAGCATGTGTTGTCACTTGAGTTTTTGATCTTGGCCATTCTGATGGGTGTAAGGTGAAATCTCAGGGTTGTTTTGATTTGCATTTCCCTAATGGCTAGTGAGGTTGAGCATTTCTTTAAATGCTTCTCTGCCATTCGGTATTCCTCTACAGAGAATTCTCTGTTTAGCTCTGTTCCCCATTTTTTAAGTGGATTACTTGGTTTGTTGCTTTTCAGCTTCTTTAGTTCTTTATATATACTGGATATGAGTCCTCTGTCAGATAAAGGGTTGGTGAAGATTCTTTCCCAATCTGTAGGTGGTCGCTTTGTTTTGATGACGGTGTCTGCTTTACAGAAGCTTTTCACTTTCATGAGGTCCCATTTATTGGTTGTTGCTCTTAGAGCCTGTGCTGTTGATGTTCTGTTCAGGAAGTTTCCCCCTGTACCAATGAGTTCTAGGGTATTTCCCACTTTTTTTTCAAGCCGATTTAATGTGTCTGGTTTTATGTTGAGGTCTTTGATCCACTTGGACTTCAGTTTTGTGCAGGGTGACAAGTATGGATCTATTTTCATTTTTCTACATGTAGACATCCAGTTAGACCAGCACCATTTGTTGAAGATGCTATCTTTTTTCCATTGTATGGTTTTGGCGTCTTTGTCAAAGATCAGGTGTCCATAAGTGTGTGGGTTTTTTTCTGGGTCCTCTGATTCCATTGATCCACCATTCTGTTTCTATGCCAGTACCATGCAGTTTTTAAAACTGTTGCTCTATAGTACAACTTAAGATCAGGGATGGAGATACCTCCAGAAGATCTTTTATTGTAGAGGATTGTTTTAGCAATTCTGGGTTTCTTGTTATTCCATATGAAGTTGAGAATTTTCCTTTCCAGGTCTGTAAAGAATTGTGTTGGTAATTTGATGGGCATTGCATTGAATCTGTAGATTGCTTTTGGTAAGATGGCCATTTTTACTATGTTAATCCTACCAAGCCATGAGCATGGGAGATCTTTCTATCTTCTCATATCTTCTTCTAATTCTTTCTTCAGAGATTTGAAATTTTTTTCATACAAGTCTTTGACTTCCTTGGTTAGGGTTACTCCGAGGTACCTTATGTCATTTGTGGCTATTGTGAAGGGTGTTGTTTCCTTAATTTCTTTCTCAGCCCTTTTGTCTTTTGTATACAGGAGGGCTACTGATTTTTTTGAGTTAATTTTGTATCCGGCCACTTTGCTGAAGGTGTTTATCAGCTGTAGGAGTTCCCTGGTAGAGTTTTTGGGGTCACTCACGTATACTATCATATCATCTGCAAATAGTGATAATTTGACTTCTTCCTTTCCAATTTGTATCCCCTTGATCTCCTTCAACTGTCTTATTGCTCTAGCAAGGACTTCCAACACTATGTTGAAGAGATATGGAGAGAGTGGGCAGCCTTGTCTTGTCCCTGATTTCAGTGGGATTGCTTTAAGTTTCTCTCCATTCAGTTTGATGTTGGCTATAGGCTTGCTGTATATCGCCTTTACTATGTTTAGATATGTGCCTTGTATCCCTGATCTCTCCAATACTTTGAACATGAATGGATGTTGGATTTTGTCAAAGGCTTTTTCAGCATCTAGGGAGATTATCATGTGGTTTTTTTCTTTCAGTTTGTTAATATGGTGGATCACATTGATGGATTTCCGTATATTGAACCACCCCTGCATACCTGGGATGAAGCCTACTTGGTCATAGTGGATAATATCTTTGATGTGTTCTTGGATTCGGTTTGCAAGTATTTTATTAAGTATTTTTGCATCAATATTCATAAAGGAGATTGGCCGGAAATTCTCTTTCTTTGTTGAGTCTTTGTGAGGTTTAGGTACCAAGGTGACTGTTGCTTCATAGAATGAATTTGATAATATTCCTTCTGTTTCTATTTTGTGGAATAGTTTGAAGAGAATTGGTGTTAGCTCTTCTTTGAAGGTCTGGTAGAATTCTGCGCTGAAGCCATCTGGTCCTGGGCTTTTTTTGGATGGGAGACCTTTGATGACCGCTTCTATTTCTTTGGGGGATATAGGTTTATTTAGTTGATTTACCTGGTCCTGGTTCAGCTTTGGTAAGTCAAATCGATCAAGAAAATTGTCCATTTCATTTAGATTTTCAAATTTTGTGGCATATAGACTTTTGAAGTAAGTCCTAATGATTGTTTGGATTTCCTCAGTGTCTGTAGTTATATCCCCCTTTTCATTTCTGATTTTGTTGATTTGGGTGGTGTCTCTCTGCCTTTTAGTTAGCCTGGCTAAGGGTTTGTCGATCTTGTTGATTTTCTCAAAGAACCAGCTCTTGGTTTCATTGATTCTTTGAATTGTTTTGTTTGTTTCCAATTGATTGATTTCAGCCCTGAGTTTGATTATTTCCAGCCGTCTACTCCTTCTTGGTGTGTCTGCTTCTTCTTTTTGTAGGGTTTTTAAGTGAGCCATTAGGGTGCTTGAATGAGCTGTCTCGAATTTCTTCTTGAAGGCACTTAGTGCTATGAACTTTCCTCTTAGCACTGCTTTCATTGTGTCCCACAAGTTCGGGTATGTTGTGTCTTCATTTTCATTGATTTCTAGAAAGACTTTAATTTCTTTCTTTATTTCTTCCCTGACCCAGCTGTCATTTAGTAACAAGTTGTTCAGTTTCCATGTATGTGTAGGCTTTTTGTTATTTCTGTTATTGTTGAGGTCCAGCTTTATTCCATGGTGATCAGGCGAGATACATGGGATTATTTCAATCTTCTTGTATCTGTTGAGCCTTGCTTTGTGACCCACTATATGGTCTATTTTGGAGAAGGTTCCATGAGGTGCTGAGAAGAAGGTAAATTCTTTTGTGTTTGGGTGTAAAGTTCTGTAAATGTCTCTTAGGTCCATTTGATTCATGACCTCTGTCAGAGACATTGTTTCTTTGTTTAATTTCTGTTTTGTTGACCTGTTCTTTGTTGAGAGTGGGGTGTTGAAGTCTCCCACTATTAATGTGTGGGGATCTATATGTGCTTTAAATTTTATCAATGTTTCTTTCACAAATGTGGGTGCCCTTGTATTTGGGGCATAGATGTTCAGGATTGTGATGTCTTCCTGGTGGAATTTTCCCTTGATGAGTATGAAGTGGCCTTCCCCATCTCTTTTGATTAATTTTGGTTGAAAGTCTATTTTATCAGATATTAGAATGGCTACTCCTGCTTGCTTCTTGGGTCCGTTTGCTTGGAAAGTCGTCTTCCAACCCTTTACCCTCAGGTAATGTCTATCTTTGTGTCTTAGGTGTGTTTCTTGTATGCAACATATTGCTGGGTTTTGTTTACGTATCCATTCTGTTAATCTGTGTCTTTTTATTGGAGGGTTGAGTCCATTGATGTTGAGAGAGATTAATGACCAGTGGCTGTTAGATCTCTTGATTTTGATGTTGGCTGTGGTCATCAGGTTGTGTGCTTGGTTGCTTTTTGTTTTACTGAAGTGAGGTTATTTATTTCCTGTGTTTTCTTGAATGTAGCTAGCTTTCTTGGGTTGTATTTTCCCTTCCAGTGTCTTCTGTAATGCTGGATTTGTTTGTAGGTATTGTTGAAATTTGTTTTTGTCATTGAATATCTTGTTTTCTCCATCTATGAGGACTGAGAGTTTTGCGGGGTATAGTAGCCTTGGCTGACATCTGTGTTCTCTTAGGGACTGCATGATATCCGTCCAGGCCCTTCTGGCTTTCATAGTCTCTGTTGAAAAGTCAGGTGTGATTCTAATGGGTTTGCCATTATATGTTACTTGGCCTTTTTCCCTTGCAGCTTTTAGTATTTTTTCTTTATTCTGTATACTTACTGTTTTGATTATTATGTGGTGGAAGGATTTTCTTTTCTGGTCAAATTTGTTGGGAGTTCTGTAGGCCTCATGTATTCTAATTGGCCTCTCCTTTAGCTTGGGGAAATTTTCTTCAATGATTTTGTTGAAAATATTTTCTGGGCCTTGGAGAAGGGAGTCTTCTTTTTCCTCTATACCTATTATTCTTAGGTTTTGTCTTTTCATATTGTCTTTCATTTCTTGGACGGTCTGTGTCAGGAATTTTTCGGATTTAACATTTTCTTTGACAGATACATCGATTTCTTCCATTGTATCTTCTACACCTGAGATTCTTTCTTCCATCTCTTTTAGTCTGTTGGTTATGCTTACCTCTGTAGTTCCTGTTTTCTTCCCTAGATTCTTCCTTTCCATTATTTCTTCCATTTGTGTTTTCTTTAATTTTTCCAATTCTATCTTCAGGTCTTGAGTTGTTTTGTTTACTTCCTTCACCTGTCTGATTGTACTTTCCTGTTTTTCTTTTAGTTCCTTCAACTCTGTTTCTATCATTTCATTCAGTGTTTTAAGCATTTCCTTTCTAAAGGCCATAAACTGTTTGGCTGCAGCTTCCTCTATTTCTTTACGGATGGCAATTTTCTGTTTGAGTTTATCTTCCTCTATGTCTTTACGAATCTTATTTGTTTCCTCTGTTATCATCTTCATGAGCATACTTGTTAGGTAATCTTCTTGGATTTCAGTTATGGTGGGGTGTCCAGGGCTACTTGCCCCTGGGTAACTGGGTTCTGGAGATGCCATATTGCTCTGTCTTTTGTTGCTTGAACTTTTACGCTGGCCTCTACCCATTGTGTTATCTTAGGTGTTTGGGGTTATTTTCTGGTGGTTCCTGGGGATCCTGTGGTGTAGAGAATCCCCTTTGCAGAAAGCTGGTTTTTCCTGAAGGATGTCTTCTCAGCTTTTTGGGTATAGTCCCTGAATGGCTGGTGTTTTTTCAGGAGTTGCTCACCTCAGGGATATAGACCTGAGTGGTAACTGTGGTCTTTGTTAGTCGAGAGGGTTCTCCTCTCACCCAGGGAAGTCCTGAGGGCAGCTGCCCTGTTTCTGGGTTTCTTGTTGCAAATTTAATGATCAGCTGCTTTGACCCAGTTGGACATCAGGCGCGCCTCAACTGTTTGTGCTTGTGTCTGGAGCACAGCTGAGTGCTGGTGCCTCGGCCCCACTAGACTGCTAGACTTTTTCTAGGGAAGGATTGGGTGATTTAGATCAGTACAGTTTCCCTCCTTCCCCGTGGATTCTCTGGAGACACGGACTCCTAGTGTCTTTTTTTGCCCTGGTGCACACTGCTCAGTGTCCGCCAGCTGGCTGGCCACAGAAATTTGCCTGTGCCTGGAGCACAGCTGTGTGATGGCGGCTCAGTCTCTGTCAGCTGTCTGGTGCGCAGAAACTGCCTGTGTCTGCCTTTGCAGCTTTTGGGAGCCCGAGTGGCTCCCTAAGCTGGGTAATTTTCCGGGGACCTTTTCAGCTTGGGGGTGAGCTGAGTGCTCTGAGATCAGACCCGCCGTTTCTATCTCAGGCGGCGAATCAGGCGCGCAGGCAGGCAGGGCTCTGTGCCAGAACCTGGGTCCCCTGCTCTGGCTCTGGGCTGGCTCCTGGGGTGCCCGTGGAACCTGCCCGAGTCTTTTCCAGGGGATGTCTGGGTGACCTAAGGCCGGTCCCAATCGTTTCCTGTACCCTGGGGTTATCTCTCAACTGAAAATTCCAGTCTCTGATAGTGTGGTGCCCAAGGTTCAGTCTGGGACCGTGACCAGAGACACTGGCTTGTGGCTCTGGGCTGGGGCTGGGGCTGGCGGCCGGCAGCCAAGCGTCTGGTGGAACCGGGATCTCTTCCGCGGTTTAGCAGGGTGAGTTAAAAGCTGATTGAATCCCCCACCGTGGGGTATCCTCTCACCTCGAAAACACAATGACTGTGTTTTATGGCCGAGAGTTCTGATTGCTGTTCACTGTGCTGATCCTGCTGTGCTGCTGCTCAGAATGAGAGTCCTCCTGGCGCCGCCATCTTGCCCCTCCCCAGGATCTCTCCTCAACTTATTTCTTAACAGTGCATTTGACTGACTGATTCAATTTGGGTGAGGGAACCCATACCCAGAAAGACAGTTACAAGTGGATATTAGCCAAATAATGCAAGATAACCATACTACAGTCAATAGACCCAAAGAATGTATGTGAGTGTTTTCAAATGTGCATTTCTCTACATCTCTGTACATTTTTAAATTAGTTGTTCACCTTTTAGCCACTGAATTTAAAAGTTGTTTATATGCTTTGACTAAATGTCTCTAATCAGACGTGTTTTAATAAAATATTCTCCCATCCTCTGACTTTACTTTTTAATATTAGTAATTTTGACTTGTCAAGTTCTTCATGTGTTGTAATTTTGATAAGTCATATAAAAAGTCATCACCAGACAGATGATCATGTCAATTTCTGCCATATTTTTCTTCCAGAAATTTGATTTTGTAAATATTACAGTTATTATGCAGTTGAATTTGCATAGTCTATATTTACTCTAGAATGAAAAGGCAGAAGTTTTGTTGGTTTGCGGTTGCTTTGAGCACACACTGTCTCTGTGCCATCTTTTCCACTGATTCACTTCTACCTTTGTCAACTAGAATTTGCTCCAGCATGAGGTTTTTATTCTACACTGGTTGTCCTTTTCTGCTAGGTAATGGGAAATTTCCTTTGCTAGGGAGTCTCTGCCTTGATTCTTGTAGCTTTACCTTGAACCCAGGGATTAAGTATCATGACTCCTTTCATTTTGCCCTCAATCTTTCTTTGGCCAGTTCTTCCAGTTTATCATGTAAGCTTTTAAATTCATACAGTCTTTTGCAACTATAATAACAGTAACACTACTAGAGAATTTTATAATTATAAAATGAGTTACCCTAAAATCCAAGAGAGCAAATACAGAAAAACCATGAAATAAATAAATAAATTTTTATCAAATAAACCAGAAGACAAGCAGTTCCTGGTATTCAGGAAGAGAAACTTGAACTATAAAACAAACAAACAACAAAGCAGAAGGCACTTTGTGATATCTATTGTTTTCTCTCTCCATAAGAATGATTTTTAAAATGTCATCACACTTCACATTGTAACAGATCTCTGTAGTTAAATTAAAAACTCAGATTTGACAAAAGAAGACATACGATTTTCAAAGAAACCGTGAACCAATTTGCCCTAGAATAAAACCATTCTGCACAGCACAGAGTATTTTCTACTCACAGGAGCAGTCTTTTACAAAGGCTGCATATGTGGTGTTCTTTATTAAAAAAAATTAAGTCAGGGCTGGCTGTTGCATTCTGTTATACTGAAGTGCAATAATGGTTGTTTAAGGCTATTAATCACAGGCTCAATATTATCAAATTGAACCATTCAATCAATTGCACTGTTAAGAAACAAGTTGAAAGAGAGTTAGAATCACAATTTACACAGGATGTAAGACAAACATTTTCATGGTTAGAGAACCCAGAACAATGTGCTTTGGACAATGGATAAGATACAATATGCAACTATCAGTTATTTATTGCTCATATTATGTGATTCTTACTGACAATTTTTTAGGAACTAGATATCATTGCATGTATTATTTGATTAATAATTTAAGAAGCTGAAATTGAAGCTGATGGCTGCTGGGGGAGGGTACTCACTTTTCTTTCATGCTGTTGGTAAGCATTCTTCCACGGGTGAAATGATTCAATTCAAGCTAATTTTTTTAATTAAATTCAGGTTTATTGAGAGCAGCAGTAGGTGGGTTCATCTGTCCCAAGGGGGAGATAAAAAAAGAAGCTGTGAAAGAGTGGAGGGGGTAGGGAGAGAGAAAGCAGAGGGGCAAAGAGCAGAGAGAGAGGGAGAAGAAGAAGAAGAATAGGAGGAAGAAGAAGAAGAAGAAGAAGAAGAAGAAGAAGAAGAAGAAGAAGAAGAAGAAGAAGGAGGAGGAGGAGGAGGAGGAGGAGGAGAAGGAGGAGAAGGAGGAGAAGAAGGAGAAGAAGGAGAAGAAGGAGAAGAAGGAGAAGAAGGAGAAGAAGGAGAAGAAGGAGAAGAAGAAGAAGAAGAAGAAGAAGAAGAAGAAGAAGAAGAAGAAGAAGAAGAAGAAGAAGAAGAAGAAGAAGAAGAAGAAGGCCTGAAGGCCTGAAGGTCTGAAGGCCAAAGCTGTGGCCACTAGTAGGTTATTCACACTTCAGTGGATGGTCAAACACTTATGGCCATAGGAACAACATTTTTTTTTTGTCTCAAAGGGCTATAAAAATATAAAAAGAAAGAAGAGGACATGAAGTTGGCAAGGGTATGTATTAGGGAAGGGCTTTCGAAGAAGACAGAATGGGGAAAGTTGGGGTAGATGTGAACAAAATTCCTTGTATCCTTCTGTACAATTCTTAAAGAATATTAAATATTATATTTCTTAAAATCCAGAATAAGAAGCTGAACCTTGACCATATACTGAGTAACAACATATCAGTAAGTGAAGGCAGACAATGTAAGTGTGTTGAATAGACAACTGTGAACACAGCACTTTGCCTCAGCCTTTGAAAGCTAGAAAGGGCTAGCCTGCTTAGTACTGGCCTGGCACAAAGTGAAGCGGTGAATATCGATGGTATCACTGAATAATGGAGTGTAATGGGTTTATCATGTGCCTATTCATGTTTTAAGAAGATATTAAAATTGTATTAAACTGGGGAGATCTATAAATACAGCCAAGGTATTGGTGTGGAATGATTTACTTTAAGAGATGAAGAAAAAGTTGAACTTTCTTGCGTTTTTTAGAGTCGTGGGGAGGAGGTCAGCAGTAGAATACTGGGAACAATAGTTAGAGACCACTGGACCAATGGCATCAACTGCCTAATAAATCATTTTCTCTATGTTGTCTGGCCGAGTGAGACGTGGACTTTTTTTATGGCAGAGATTGCCGAGTCCATTTATAAAAATCATTAATTGATATTATAATTACTGACAATAACTGCCTTACTTATTAAACAACCAGGTATCAAAAAGACAAAATGTTTTATCACCTGAGACTAGATTCATCCTAGAGGTTGAAAGAAGTGAATCAAAGACAGTGTACACTTTCTCTCAATTTCAATTTAAACAATAACAAAAGACTGAACATGAATTCCACCAGGTAGAGAAAACTTTAAATTAAAGAAATTAAGTGCTTGCACTTCACCATTGAGAGAGTGGTTGTCTGTGTCAGGAGATATTGCCTTCATGTTGTATGGGGCTTTTTCCATTTTTACTTAAAGCCATTCTATACATTTTACTAGTGACAGTTTTCTTTTTCTTTTCTTTTCTTCTTTTCTTTTTCTTCCTTCCTTTCTTTCTTTTCTTTCTTTCTTTATTTCTTTTATAGTTTAATGTATTTTAATAGCTAACTTACAGGAATAGCACAGAAGACAGACAACATTAAAGACATGTGCTTGCATCTAGGACAAGTCAGTTAGAAAAGCATTGTAAATGGATGGAATATACCGTATGATAAAATGCTACAAACATTTAGTTGCCGTCAGTACCATATTTGCTGGGAGCAAGACTTGTTTTTCATCTCTTAACTGAATAAGTGACAAAGAACATCTTACTCCTGGCCAGAAAAAAAAAATTACATTGTTTATTGGTTTCTTTGGGATATTTTAAGCATACGGTGACCTTTGGCAAATTCTCATGCAGACTAGTTCTTCTAATAACGTTTCTCAAGTTTTTCATTTTAGTTTGAGCACTGACATTTGTTTACTGTACACTTGTTCTTTTGGGAAGTCTTGTTTAAGGGGAAAATATGGTATTAACATGTTGCGTACTTTTAAAAGTTTCTATTTTTGTTTGTATGCTTGCTTGTTTGCTTGCTTGGAGACAGGTTTATGTAGCTCAGGCTGTTTGGGAATTTGTAATGTAATGGAGGATAACCTTGGTCTATTGGTCCTCATAACATCAGTTCATACGTGATTGCTTTGTAGATATGAGCCATTCTACTGAGTTTATGCAGAGCTGAAGACCAAACGCAGGGTTTCCTGCACACCCATCATGAACTCTACTGATTAAGCCACAGCCTTAGCCTTTGTAACTCTTTGAGGAGAAGTCATACACTTCAGGTAAATTTCCATATTCTAGGTTATATCCATACATGATCCTTGGTTGGAGAAACAGTCTCATAGAGGACCCCGTGCCCTGATATATTTTGTCCTTGTGGAGCTCCTGTCCTCTCCCGGTCATATTACCTCCCCCTTTTATCTTATGATTCCCTGCACTCTGCCCAAGATTTGGTTATGAGTCTCAGCATCTGCTTTGATACATTGCTAGGTAGATTCTTTCAGAAGCCCTCTATGGTAGGCTCTTGTCCTGTTACTTGTTTTCTCCTAATTCCCATGTCAATCCCATTTGTTTTTCTAAGTGAAGATTGATCATCTTATCCTGGGTCCTCTTTCTTGTTTATCTTCTTTAGGTGCACATATTTTAGTATGTTTATCCTATCTTATAGGTCTATATAAATGAGTATGTACCATGTTTGTCTTTCTGCTCCTGGGATACCTCACCCAGGATGATTGTTTCTAGATCTCACCATTTACCTGCAAAGGGGAAGAGGAACTATTTCTGACATGAACTCAATGACTGGCTCCTTTACCCGCCCCCCAGCCCCCGAGGGAGGAAAAGCCTTGCTAGTCACAGAGAAGGACATGAAAGCCAGTCCTGAAGATACCTGATAAGCTAGGGTCAGATGGAAGGGGAGGAGGACCTCCCATAGCAGTGGACTTGGAAAGAGGCAGGGAGGAGATGAGGGAGGGAGGGTGAGATTCGGAGGGAATGAGGGAGCGGGCCACAGCTGGGATACAAAGTAAATAACCTGTGATTAATATAAAAAAAAATAAAGATTAATAAAAAAGAAAAAAAAATCCATATTATCTTGAAAGCATGGCTGTTTGTTTTTGTTACTGGCTTTTAATTTACTTTTACCAAGAATTTCATTAGCTTACGCCACATATTTTTAAATCACAGGTGCAACACACTTTCAAAAATCCATTTTAGTGCATAATTCTAATGATTATTTTAAAATTGTAACACCCCACCTCCCTTCATAGTACTAGAAATTGAACAGTTATAGGTAAGAAGTAAATTAAATATATTCCTTTATTGTTCTATGTGCTAAGGTAATAATACAACAACGTTAATAGGGAAAGTCACATTTCAAAAGGAGAGAGTGCACACTGCATCACAATGCAAAAGAAAGGGCGAATGCACCAGGGTAGTCAAACAGACCTCCATAGAAATCTGACTGATCCTTGCCAGCAAAGCATCAGATGTACACTCCCAGGGATTCTAGAGAACTGTACTCATGTTACAACAGATTTGCTTTTGTGGACTACCAAACACTGTCCAGTTTAGATTGAGGTGGATTTGAAATTCGCCGTATGCTTGTAAAACTTCTTTCCGGCTTTTGTTTAGTAGCTACAGTGGGTTTTGACATAGTTTTACTTTTACTGAAAACACCCTGAAGAGATTTTCAAAGTGAGGAAATGTTCTCACAGGAGGACAACTGTCAAGAGTACACATTATGGGGCTCAAAGTGACCAAGAATTATTTACACATTATACAGAAGAGAAAGCAAATTTTCAAACTTGTTGGAAACATGACATTGAAAGAATATTTATTGAACATTATTTTTCCAGGTACTCTTGTAGGTTATGGAGTATAATTATGAAGATAGAATTCTTGGCTTCATGGGAATTCTCTCAACAGAAACATAATGCAAACAATAACTAGCCCTTGTTTTTATACATATTATATATTACAGAGGTGATATCTGGTGATGGAAATGATGGAAAAATTAGACATGATGCAAATGATATCATTCTAGTAAATGATAATAGTGCTGGTAAATTTGTCTAAAGTACTTAAATTGAAGCTTTAAAGCTATTTTAATATATTGAGTAAGTAGTTCAAATTTAGCATTTAATAAGTAATCTAAGATTTAGCAATAAATATGGAGAAAAACAATAAATATATGTATGGACATGAATAATTCTTTGCAAATTAGCAGCAGAAAAAATTTAACTAGGAAGTGTATTAATGGAATGAAATGAAAGATTAGTTCAGAATAAGAGATGGTATATGGGCCTAGTGGAATATTCTGTAGTTATTACCTTGCTGTTATATAAAATTGGATCATGTGCCCCTAATACAATAGCTGGAAAAGTGGAGTATATAACTGTATGACCTCACATAATATGTCACTATTTCACTGCTGTTATTTTCTAAAGTGTGATATTGTCTAAACAGTATCTCCAGAAGCCATTTTAAAAATAAAAGTTTCTGTGCTTTCAAAGGTAAAAATTTACATTTATTTCTCATTTAATTAATAAAGAGCTATATTAATTTCTCATTTCATCCTGGAAAAAATGCTTAATGGAGCATTTGCTCTTCCATAGAGCAAGCCTATGTGTAGGAGGAAAAGCTAAGACGAATCCACCAACTTGAATGTAAATAACTCAGCCAGAGGAATCATATCTTCCCACAGGATGCATTTTATCATGACATGCATTTTTAATGAGAGCTCTATCTTTCCAGAAATTATCATTGAGGTTTTGATTCTTGTTCTAAGTATGGAATGTAATGGTTTTGTCTTAGGGGATTTTTTTCTCATTTATTTACTTTATTCACTTTTTCCTTGCAACCCCTTCCCTCCTCCTCTACCAGTCTCATCCTCTCTCCCTTTCCCTTCCCCCTCCTCTTTTCCTCACAAAAGGGGAACTTCCTTCCTCAACCATCCCAGTTCATCAAATTGCATCAGTACTGAAAGCATCTTCTATGGCCTGTTAAGGCAGTCTCACCCGGAAAAAGTGAGCTAAAAGCTAGCAATTGGGTCCTTATCTGATGTACCTCCCACTTCCCTTACCGGAGTACACACTTGAAGCCTAAGCTGCCCATCTGCTACTTCTTTGTAGGGGGCCTAGTTCCAATTCATGCATGGTCCTTCAGCCTCAGCAAACCCCTCTAAACCCTGGTTGGTTGGCTCTGTTGTTTTTCTTGTGGAGCTTCTGTCACTTCTGAGTTCTTTTCTTTTTCATCCCATTATTCCCCAAAACTCCCTCCACATAGACCAATGTTTGGCTGTAAGTCTCAGCATCTGTTTTGTGGTATTACTGGGTAGAGCCTCTCAGAGGACAACTCTGACAGGCTCCCAACACTATGAACGATACTCTGCTAAGCTTGCACACTTGTTATTTTGCAAAGCTATGCCCTTCCTCAGTAGTAACTTTCAAGACATGAAGAGAGGATTCAGAATATCCAGAAGAAAGATATATGGACCTGACCTTTATCCAATATTGCAAAGGTTGAGATAAGCGATGAAGAAAATGGCACAGGCAAGCCTCAGTCAATATGGAATAGTCACAGATGACAATCTCTATAATCTCTTTCTGTTACAATTCTTCCCTAAAGTGAGCAGCTTCAAACAACATCAACATATTTTGGATGACAAACCTGCAGGTGAGCTGGAGTCTGTTGACCTAGGCTGAACTTTGCTGGATAACTGTGCCTCAGAAACCAGAAGCTTGGAACTCGGGAACCAGCACATTGCTTCCTACCATAGGATCATCTGGGCATACTTTAGTCGATATGTTCCTCACTCTCCTGTGTATGTAGAAAATCTGGGACATTGAGTTCTTGATGCTGACAGAGGTGGAAAAGTACAGGCAAAATATACAGTGTTCTCAAGGTTAATCCTTAAACTAGGAAAGTCGTTTCTTCATATATATATATATATGCTTATATATACATATATGTATATGTGTGTATATGTATACATGTGCATATATATATATATATATATATATATATTATTGCCTAAACATGTCAGACTGCTGAGTAATAGGTAATTTGAATAGCACTTGCTGTATCTACAGAAATGCTCATACTACTTTCTGTCAAGATGACAGGATTCTAGTATAGACTATCTGGCTTTGACTACGGGAAACACACCAGTATTGAGATAGTTTTTTTTTGTTGTTTTTTTTTTTTGTTGTTTTTTTTTTTTGTTGTTGTTTTTGTTTTTTTGTTTGTTTTTTTTTTTTGAGATAGTTTTATGCTGTCATCTGTTGAGGTCATTTTTCATGTTACTGTGGTAAAATATCCTGACAAAAGCAGCTTAATGGAAAAAGGGTTCCTTTTGGTTCATGGTTTGAGGTTATAGTCCACCACTATGGGAAAGTCACTGTAGCAGGAATTTGAGGTAAATGTTCCCATTGCTTCTACAGTTAAGAAGGTGAAAGTGCTAATGTTCTGCTCTCTTTGTCTTTCTTATATAATCCAGGGTCCCAGCCTAGGGAATGATGACATCAAAAGTGGGTGGGGCTTCCACCTCTGTTGACACAATCAGCACAATCCTAGATGATTGTCCCTCAGATGTTCTAGACATCATCAAGTTGACAATGAGATTAACCAACCCGGAAGCCATATTTCTATGTATTTGTCATTTCAAAAGTACATGATAACTACCCACCACTAACTTTTTTGTACACAGCAAATTGAACAGGTTACAGTGGGTGACTACCTGGGAAGAAATGAGCAAACAACTACTTCCTCTAAAAAAGATCCATGATGACAGACTAAAGAAATCATTCCACCAAATGTAGATTAGGAAAACACCAAGTTTATTAGGGTTACAAGTTTATTGGGGTTACAAATTAATTAGGGATCATCAAAAAGCTCACCCAAGTTTGGGTGATGAATTAGGAAAGCTGTATCATTAGATTAAGTAGGACTTTCAGTGTACTGTGGAAAGAAGGAAAATTGCCTTGGATCTACCTCATCTAAAATAGTTAATTTCAGATGTTATCCTCACCTTTAAAGAAAAAACTGGTCAGAATATTTTATAGTTTTCTTTTTTTTCTTTTTTATTTTTTATTTTTATCAGTTACATTTTATTAACTCTGTATCCCAGCCGTGTCCCGATCCCTCATACCCTCCCAGTCCCTCCCTCACTCCCTCATCTCCACCGTGCCCCTTTCCAAGTCCACTGATAGGGGGGACCTCCTCCCCATTCATCTGATCCTGTTTTATCAGGTATCCTCAGGACTGGCTGCAAAGCCCTCCTCTGTGGCCTAACAGGACTGCTCCTCCCTTCGGGGGTGGGGAGACCAAAGAGCCAGTCATTGAGTTCCTGTTAGAAATAGTCCTTGTTCCCCTCACTTTGGGAAACCAAATTGGTTACTGAGCTACCACAGGCTACATCTGAGTGGAGGTTCTAGGTTATATCCATACATGGTCCTTGGTTGAATGTCAGTCTCAGAAAAGACCCTGTGCCCAGATATATTTGGTCCTTGTGGAGCTCCTATCCTTTCCCCATCAGACTAACTCCCCTTCTTTCTTATGATTCCCTGTACTCTGCCAAAGGTTTGGTCATGAGTCTTTGCTTTGAAAACACTGCTAGTTAGAGTCTTTCAGATGCGCTCAGTAGACTCCTGTCATACGTTCAATGCACATCCCATCTGTCTTTCTAAACGAGGATTGATCATCTCACCCCATGTCCGCTCAATTGATTGTCGTTTTTAGGTGTGTAGATTTCATTATGTTTATCATATCTTATAGGTCTATATAAGTGAGTATATCCCATGTTTGTCTTTCTCTTTCTGGGATATTTCATTCAGAATGATCTTTTCTAGATCCCACCATTTGCCTGCAAATTTCATGATTTCCTCCTTTTTGATTGCTGAGTAGTATTCCATTTTATAAAAATACCACAATTTCTGTACCCATTCCACCGTTGATGGACATCTGGGTTGTTTCCAGGTTCTGGCTATTACAAATAGAGCTGCTATAAACATGGAAGTGTCCTTTTTGTGTACTTGAACAAACTTTGGGTATATACCTAGCAGTGGTATAGCTGGGTCTGGAGGAAGTACTATTCCTATTTGTCTTAGAAAGCGCCAGATAGCTTTCCAGAGTGGTTGTACCAGTTTACAATCCCACCAGCAGTGGAGGAGGGTTCCCCTTTCTCCACAACCTCTCCAGCATGTGTTATCGCTTGAGTTTTTCATCTTGGCCATTCTGATGGGTGTAAGGTGATATCTCAGGGTCGTTTTGATTTGCATTTCCCTGATGGCTAATGAGGATAAGCATTTCTTTAAGTGTTTTTCTGCCATTCGATATTCCTCTGTCGAGAATTCTCTGTTTAGCTCTGTTCCCCATTTTTTAATTGGATTACTTGGTTTGCTGCTTTTCAGCTTCTTTAGTTCTTTGTATATACTGGATATTATGCCTCTGTCAGATAAAGGGTTAGTGAAGATTCTTTCCCAATCTGTAGGCAGTCGTTTTGTTTTGATGATGGTATCCTTTGCTTTACAGAAACTTTTCAGTTTCATGAGGTCCCATTTATTGATTGTTGTTCTTAGAGCCTGTGCTGTTGGTATTCTGTTCAAGAAGTTGTCTCCTGTGCCAATGAGTTCTAGGCTGTTCCCCACTTTTTTTTCCAATTGATTTAGGGTATTTGGTTTTATGTTGAGGTCCTTGATCCACTTTGACTTTAGTTTTGTGCAGGGTGATAAATATGGATCTATTTTCATTTTTCTGCATGTAGACATCCAGTTGGTCCAGCACCATTTGTTGAAGATGCTGTCTTTTTTCCATTGAATGGAATTGGCTTCTTTGTCGAATATCGAGTATTCATAGGTGTGTGGATTTATTTCTGGGTCTTCTATGCAGTTCCATTGATCCTCCTTTCTGTTTCTATGCCAATACCATGCAGTTTTTATTACTGTTGCCCTGTAGTACAGCTTGAGATCAGGAATGGAGATACCTCCAGATGATCTGTTGTACATGATCGTTTTGGAGACTCTGGGTTTTTTGTTTCTCCATATGAAGCTGAGAATCTTTTTTTCAAGGTCTGTAAAGAATTGAGTTGGTATTTTGATGGGAATTGCATTGAATCTGTAGATTGCTTTTGGCAGTATGGCCATTTTCACAATGTTAATCCTACCAATCCACGAGCACGGGAGATCTTTCCATCTTCTGATATCTTCTTCGATTTCTTTCTTCAGAGACTTGAAGTTTTTCTCAAACAGGTCTTTCACTTGCTTGGTTAGAGTCACACCAAGGTACTTTATGTTATTGGTGGCTATTGTGAAGGGTGTTGTTTCCCTAATTTCTTTCTCAGCCTTTTTGTCTTTGGTATATAGGAGGGCTTCTGATTTTTTGAGTTGATTTTGTATCCTGCCACTTTGCTGAAGGTGTTTATCAGCTGAAGGAGTTCTCTGGTTGAATTTTTGGGGTTGCTCATGTATACTATCATATCATCTGCAAATAGTGACACTTTGACCTCTTCTTTTCCGATTTGTATCCCCTTGATCTCCTTTAGTTGTCTTATTGCTCTGGCTAGGACTTCAAGTACTATGTTGAAGAGATATGGGGACAATGGACAGCCTTGTCTTGTCCCTGATTTCAGTGGGATTGATTTAAGTTTCTCTCCATTGAGTTTGATGTTAGCTATAGGCTTGCTATATATTGCCTTTACTATGTTTAGGTATGTGCCTTGTATCCCTGATCTCTCCAAGACTTTAAACATGAATGGGTGTTGGACTTTGTCAAATGCTTTTTCGGCATCTAAGGAGATGATCATGTGGTTTTTCTCCTTCAGTTTGTTTATGTAGTGGATTACATTGATGGATTTCCATATGTTGAACCACCCTTGCATGCCTGGGATGAAGCCTACTTGGTCATGGTGGATGATATCTTTGATGTGTTCTTGGATTCGGTTTGCAAGTATTTTATTGAGTATTTTTGCGTCAATGTTCATAAGAGAGATAGGCCTGAAGTTCTCTTTTTTTGTTGGGTCTTTGTGTGGTTTAGGTATTAAGGTGACTGTGGCTTCATAGAATGAGTTTGGTAGTGTTCCCTCTGTTTCTATTTTGTGGAATAGCTTGAGGAGAATTGGAGTTAGCACTTCTTTGAAGGTCTTGTAGAATTATGCGCTGAAGCCATCTGGTCCAGGGCTTTTTTTGGAGGGGAGACTGTTAATGACTGCTTCGATTTCCTTGGGAGATATAGGGCTATTCAGTCTTTCTACCTGATCTTGACTTAGTTTTGGTAGATGGAATCTTTCAAGAAAATTATCCATTTCATTTAGATTCTCAAATTTTGTGGCATATAGGCTTTTGTAGTATGACCTAATAATTGTTTGGATTTCCTCAATGTCTGTGGTTATGTCCCCATTTTCATTTCTGATTTTGCTGATCTGGATAGTTTCTCTCTGCTTTTTAGTTAGTTTGGCTAAGGGTTTGTCTATCTTGTTGATTTTCTCAAAGAACCAGCTTTTTGTTTCATTGATTCTTTGGATAGTTTTATTTGTTTCTAGTTGATTGATTTCAGCCCTTAGTTTGATTATTTCCAGCCGTCTGCTCCTCTTGGGTGTATCTGCTTCTTTTTTTTCTAGGGTTTTCAGTTGGGCCATTAAGTTGTTTGTTTGTGATGTTACGAATTTCTTCTTGCAGGCACTTAGTGCTATAAATTTTCCTCTGAGCACTGCTTTCAATGTGTCCCATAAATTTGGGTATAAAATAGACTTTCAACCCAAGTTAATAAAAAAAGATAAGGGGGGCCACTATATTCTCATCAAAGGAAAAATTCACCAAGAGGACATCACAATCTTGAATATCTATGCCCCAAATACAAGAGCACCGACATTCGTAAATGAAACATTATTAAAGCTTAAATCATACATTGATCCTAATACCTTAATAGTGGGAGACTTCAACACTCCACTCTCACCAAGGGACAAATCAACCAGACAGACACTAAATAGGGAAATAAAAGCACTCACAGAATCCCTAAATCAAATGGACCTAATAGACCTCTACAGATCATTTCACCCAAACTCAAAAGAGTACACCTTCTTTTCAGCACCGCATGGAACCTTTTCCAAAATAGACCATATAGTGGGTCACAAAGCAAGCCTCAACAGATACAAAAGGATTGAAATAATCCCTTGTATACTATCTGACCACCATGGACTAAAGCTAGACATCAACAACAACAGAAACAACAAAAAGCCGACACGTACATGGAAACTGAACAACTTACTACTCAATGACAGCTGGGTTAAGGAAGAAATAAAGAAAGAAATTAAAGACTTCCTAGAATTCAATGAAAAGGAAGGCACAATATTTTATAGTTTTCATAACTGAATATTTGGCTAATGTAAATTTTCTAGCACTAAGGCTCGTAAAACAAATGCTAGTGACATTATGGATATATTGACAAATTATACTACTTTGTCCTCCTCGTAACTCAGTTTGAGAAGAGCAAAACTTGCATGTGGCTTTGTATGGTGTTTCTGAATACCTTTACACAAAAACAGTAGGGGCAGAGATGGACACCCTTATCTAGATGGACCCTTCATGCTTAATCAACTTCCAAATTCTATTTTTCATATGATAAAATCTTACAGGCTAACTTCAGATCTCATTTGGTGTCTAATATTGTAACAACAACTCTCAAAATAGCTGTATCTCCTGACTAATCAGATCCTATTTTACCTAGGACTACAGATAAATACTTCTGTGTGCCAGTGTTTTAATTAAACATATATGGAGAATGTTTCTATTATTTTATAATCCAAAGTGCTGATATTATTCATAGAACATTTATTTATCATTACCCATTTGATATAGACTTAATGAAAGTGTCATAATCTTTACCTTAAGAAGAACTTTTGTAATTGAGGAAGGACATCAATAAATGACATAATTAAGTCAGAAAAATGTTACAAGTATTTTTTCTGATGCCTTATGCATTTGTCTAATATATAATATTTGAATATTTCCAGTGCTCTCATATGAAATGATTTTTAGACACTGCACTGAAATGAATAATTAAATCACAGAAATTAAAGTGATTAACTAATTTAATAGTCCACTAATACTAAAGAATATATTTAAAAACATGAAAAAAATTCAGGTCTAAATCATAGTTTATAATGCATTACCTTCAAAGGCAGATACAACTCTCCAAAGAGGATGTAGGTGGGGAATCTAAGGTTTTACTTTGGCATGGATAGAGTTTTGTTTTCAGGATTGTACTGAATTCTTGTTTATTTGTTTGAAGACAGAGTCTCTAACTCACAAAGATCTACCTGTCTTGTGATCACTGTATACCGTAAACAGAATTTTACAGCATGTCTTTTCTGGCTAGCTTTTGTCAATTTTACATAAACTAGAGTCACCTGAGAAAATGGAATCTCAGTTGAGGAATTGCCTCCATTATATTAGCCTTTGGTCATATCTATGAAGAATTTTCTTCACTAATGATTGATGTAAGAAGTTTCAGTCCGGTGTGGATGCTGCCACTCCTGCGCAAGTGCTTCTGTGTTGATACGAAAGCAAGCCGAGTAAACCATGGATAGCAAGCTCTAAGTAGCATTATTTCCATGATTTCTGCGTTAACTCATGCTTGAGGTTCTGACCTGACTTCTTTCAGTGAATCCTATCTGCTACATTGATGGTAGTCATGATGGTCATGAGAGGAGAGAAAAAATGACAGAAACAAAGGAAGGAAGGAAGGAAGGAAGGAAGGAAGGAAGGAAGGAAGGAAGGAAGGAAGGAACTAGGACAGAAGTTGACACCAGAGAAGGGAATATTGCTGTGATATACCTGACCATATTGTTTCGAACACTGGATTGGAAATACCATTGAGAATCAATCTAGAGATTGATGAGCTGATGTTTTGAAGCTTGCAGAATAAGAATTGAGAGGTGTGCAGATGAAGTACAAAGGGAAGTTCAGAGAGAAGGAAATATTTTTGTAAAAACTTTTTTTTAGTGCTTTGTGAATTTCACTTCATGCACCCCAATCCCACTCATCTTCCCCTCTCCTCATGCTTGCCCTGTACCCTTTCAGCTTCCCCACATAGCATCAACAACAACAACGAAAATCTCATTGTGGAAGCTGTAGTGTGTCACAGTGTTTCCCACAGTTTACCCTTTTATCCACCCTGTTTTGCCTGCAAATGTTCATTGCAATGACTCATTGGTCTGGTTTGAGGCCTCTAGCTTCTGCTACACCATCAACACTGGAACCTCACTGGGACTCCTGTCAGATAACCTGTTGCTGCCCTGTGTGATGAGGTCCTGTAGTTTTGAGTCTGCAGGGCTAGCTATTTCATGCACTCCAGCAGTTCTTCAATGGGGTAGGTGTTGAGGTGGGCCACTTCAAAGCCCTGAATCTGGGCCTTAGACGTATCTGAACTGGTCAGTCGGTGGCTCTTCCACTCTCACACACTCAGGGCCAGCTCACCCACAAACCCCGCCTCCAGGGTCAGCACTTTTGCTCAGGTGAGGTACAGGGTCTACTCACTCTACAGAGTGCTGCAGCTGGGAAGGGCAGGGACAGCTCTGATTTACCATGCATGGGGTGAGCATCCCTCTTTCATCCATGCCACTGCCTGGCAGACAAGTGGAATTGCCAGCTCTCCCATGATCTCACCATCAGAGCTGGCATACCCGCAACCAGGGGCATCTCTACTGTGCTTCCTGTTTGGGTTGTGAGGCTGGCTCTTCTGAGTACTACAACTAACAAGGAGAATGGTCAGCTCTCCAAAGATGCCCAGGTGAGGAATGGGGCCAGTTTCTGCACAGCTCTCAGACATCAGCATTACCCTGGAAAGGAGGTCAGACCAGGGACATACACCTATCTTCTGGTGGGTATGTACAGGGCCACATACCCAGACATAACCCCTAGTGGGAATATAGGACAGAACCCCACCATGGTCCTAGATGACATTACCAGCTACTCACATTAGGCTGTTTCTCACTAACCTCGAGACTGTAGCTCTGCCTCTTTTCGTTGTGCCCACATCCTTCTGTATCACTTTCTCTTCCATTTCTTCATCACTTACTTTCTCTTTTTAATAGTGCTCGGGTCTCTGAGTGTCTAGGAGTGGTCTCTGGAGTGCTATCCCCATTTTGAGCATTATGACATTGGGTAGGGGTCTTCTCAGGCCTGGTTCCCACCCCTCAGACCAGCATGGTGCCAGGATGGTGGTCATTTCAAGCTAGCTCCCCGTCCGGGAGCCATGACACTTGTCAGGTAGTCATTTCAGGAATGCTCCTTGCTTGGGCCTGCCCTGGTGGTCACATGCGGTCATCTGTCTCGTGGTCACTGCTGCCCAGGCCCAGGGTCCCAGGCAGGTTTTTCTAGTCTCCAGCTCACTCCCAGCCCTGGGAGCCCATCTGGGTCTTTGCAGAGCTGGACTGATGGTTGTCTCTGGCCAGCTCCCTTTCCAGTTCCACTCTTACCAGACTGATGGTCATCTCAGGTTCATTTTTCTCCCCAGGGAATGTTAGGCTACTAGCATTCAGTTGTTCACAGGTCAGAACACTGGCACAACTTTTCTCCTCTCTGCCCCCACTGATGCACATGTGACACAACAGCAATTCCTGTGATGTCTGCAGGGGCAGTGAGAAGCAAAACCTCAGTGCTGTTTATGTGATATTTTGGATTAAGAATCCATAGATGTGAAACCTGTGCTTTCCTGGGATAATTGAACTGGCTAGCTAGGGCTGAGGAATTAGTTATGATTAAAACGCCATGATCACTGAGGTGAAATCTTTGGGGAAGTGTTTCTCCGGGATCAGCACACACAAGCAGTAGCCTAGCATGGGTAACTCTGCCTCTCAAGCTGACAGCCAAACTTGGGAAAGTATAAAAGTCCCCCCACATAATGCCAGATTTGTCAACATAAAGGGAGCAGAATTTAGGGGTCATGAAGAAAATCTGATATTCACCACCCTGTGTCAGGGTTCCTGCAAAGAGGCAAGACAATTGGGGAAGGTACAGTCTCCTCTGCAGTGTAGACCCTCGCCCGTTAGAGACACCAGGACTGTGAGGCGATGAACAAGGACACTAGCAGGTGTGGAGTAAAGATGACCTGATGCTACAAGTGGCAAACCCAGAAACATAGGGCTGCCCAAGACTTTTGGAGCCAGGTGGAGAGTGAGTTTCAGACATTAGACAGTGAGTAGACAGTGTTGAGTTTTGGTCTTTCTTTGATATGATTTTAACCCTCTTGGAATAAGTATTTGGTTCACTTGGGATTTTACAGTAACACAGAGTTACAAGACAGGGTCTTGTGAAGAGATTTTGAACATTCAAAGTGTCTGAAAAAGATGACAAATTTGTAACACATGACTTTGATATTCATACCACACACACACATACACACACACACATTAAATTCTGATAAAGTAAAAATACTTTTTAAACCCTAAAAGAAAAAAAAAAGACTTATGAATTTATACTTTGATTTATTTTGTAATATTAAAAAGAGATCTTGGTGATAAATAAGAAAGAGATTGTGATACATTTTTATATCAGGTTGACGCGGGGTCGACTGTGGGGGTTAGATTTTTAGCAACTTGACACACACTAGACTCACCTGACAGGAGGAAAGCACAATTGTGGAACTGCCCCTATCAGGTTTTCCCAGCCCAGCCCATGGTGGGTGATGCTACTCCCTGGGCAGGGGGTCCTGGGTTACATAAGAAAACAAGCTGAGCAAGACACGGAGAGCAAGTCAGGGAGCATCGTTCTTCCAATCTCTGCTTCAGTTCCTTCAGTTCCTGTCTGGAATTCCTGCCCTGGCTTCCCAGGACTGTGAGCCATGAGCCAAATAAACCCTTCTGTCCCCAAGTTACTCTTGCTCACACTGTTTTGTCACAGTGAAAACAGTTGGACAAGTGTCCACTCACGGTGCTGTGGTGCTTTTCTTTATGTAGCCACAGGAGAAATGGAGAGACGAGCTCCCTTGGGCCCATTTTAATGGAATATCAGCCTCATTGATGAAGGTTCTGCCTTTGTCACCTAATCAACAACCAAAGGTCCTACTTCACAATACTATCAACCTGGGAGTTTGGGTTTCCTCATGTGGCAGGGAGAAAGAAAATGCTCAGTTCAGAACACCATTTTTCTGTTTGTGTATTATGATGACCACAGGATTGAATTCCAAATTAACCTAGAAAATCTGGTCACCATGAGGTTACAGAGCATAGTACTAAAGAGGCAGAGGCTAAAATGCTATTATATATTCTAAAAGGATGAGAGCTCTTCTCTGTTATTTATGCTGACCCATCTACTCAGAATTGCCTTTTTAACATTTCTTTTAACATTTTTCCAGCTTTAGCTGAAGCTCGTATTATGATTTGTAAATGTCCTTTTGCTACTTCTCACGATGCAGCAAATGAATTTGAGATAAAAATCAGATTTCCAATGCATAAAGAAATTTCCATATATAACACGGAGAGTGTCAAAACAATCATATAATATGATCTGGCTGTTATCCATTAGCACCAAGGAATGAAATGCTTGTGGAAGATGATTTAATTTTTCTGAGAGTTATTGGTCTATATCTAAAAAGAATAGTTGTTTTCTTCCTTGATGATGAATTGCTATGTGATGAACAGTGTCAGATAAAGGAGCAATACTTGGCATATATTAATGCTATTAGAATATAAGTGACTGTTATGTTACAAACAACCGCTGGCATCTTAACAAAAAGATAATATCTCAAGTTCACTTTTTGAATTCATAAGTTCATTTAATGCACACCTATTTAAATATAGTGGTAAGTATAGTGTACAGATATTAAACTGTTGTTTTAAATTACTTGAAGTATGCTAATTTCCCTTTGCTTTCTGCAAAGTTTTGTGTGCTCAGCTTCTTCTGCTGCTGAACATGTAATTTCACAACAAAACTTGGAGATATGTGTTGAAATTGTAGAACATGAATTAGCGTCCTAATCAGGGTTACTATTGCAGTGATAAAACATTATGACCAAAAAGGTTGGGAGAAAAGGTTTTATTTGGCTTACTCTACCACACCATAGTCCATCAAAAAATGAAGGAAGGACAAGAATTCTAAAAAGGTAGGAACCTGGAGGCAGGAAACGATGTGGAAGCAATGGAGGGGTGCTGCTTACTGTCATGCTCCCTATGGGTTGCTTAGCCTGCTATCTTATAGGACCAGAACTACCAGCCCACGATTGGCACCATCCACAATGGTCTGGGCCCTCTCCCATCAATCACTAATATTAAAAGATGCCGGCTTTCCAACTGCCCAATCTTATGGTAGCACTTTCTTCATTGAAGTCCTCTCTTCTCAAATTGATGTAAACTATCCAAAACTGATAGTTTCCCAAAAACTGAATTGAGAAAAATCTCAAATATTTAACATTGATATTAAGATACTTTATTGATGAGATGACACTTTAAATAATTTGAAATATCAAAATCTTAAAAGAAAAGGGACAGTCTTCATAGTTAATCACATATCAAGTAATAGTTTCTAGTTAGAAATTATGTGTTTTCTAGGCATCCGTTTTACTATTTTTGGTTTTCCTTAAAAACAATTACCCTTAACTAACAATCAACAAAAAGTCAAACATCTCTTTTAAGATAAGATTTAGTATGTATTTGTGTGTGTGCATGAGTATGGGAGTGTTTTGACTGCATGTATGTATATTTGTGCACCACATACATCTGATTGTTCATGGAGGCCAGAAAATGTGTTAGATTGTCTGGAACTGGGGTTACAGACAGTCGTAAGCTGCCATTTAAGTACAAGGAACTGAAATTAGGTCCCCTACAAGAGCAATCAATGCTCTAAACCACTAAGCTATTATTATAGCTCCCTGAAATTTCTTTTTGAAAGGATGTTACTTGATCTATTATACTACTAATTCTAGTTAGGTGTTTCTCTAAAATATTAAAACTATATCTACACAAATGTAATTAAAATTTATTAGAAAAATTTATGATCAGAAAGGGAGAATTAAAGTTATTTTGAAATGATCATTATGCAATTAATTGGGTTCATGTTATATAGTTTATTTGATAAAATGTAATTTAATTTCAAACATTGTTTGAAATTCATCAGTTAATTCATTTAACAAATATTTATTGCTTGTGTGCTGGATACCAAACCCTTATGAGGAGATAATATTAAATCATGGGATAGAACAGGCTGTGTTGAGAATAGTGCTAAAACTGTAACATGGTGAAATATCTTTATACAATTAGTGCTCACTCACTCTGGAAGTGAGCATTAAAAACACAATCAAACAAACAAACAAACAAACAAACAAAACCCTGGATAGTATTCCATTGTGTAGATGTACCACAGCTCCTTTATTGATTCTTCAGTTGAGGGACATCTGGGTTATTTCCAGTTTCTGGCTATTACGAATAAAGTAGCTAAAAACAAGGACATCATGAAACTGGCAGGCAAATGGATGGATCTGGAAAAGATCATCTTGAATGAGGTAACCCAAATCCAGAAAGATAAGCATGGTATATACTCATTTATAAGTGGATATTAGCCACATGATACAGGACAATCATACCACACTCCACAGACCTAAAGAAGCTAAGTAACAAGGAACACACTAGGGAAGATGTTTAATTCTCATTCATAAGGGCAAATAGAATAGACAACAGAAGCAGTTGAAGAGAGGGAACAGAATGAGAGCCTACCATGTCCTCTGAAAGGCTTTACCAAGCAGGGATTGAAGCAGTTGCTCAGAGTCACAGCCAAAATTTGAGCACAGTGCAGAGTTTTACAGAAGAGTGTGTATTTGCGTGTGGAAGGGGTGGGAGTGAGGGTGGGTGACGGAAGGATCCAGAGGGGACAGGAGCTCAACAAGAAGATCAATAGAGCCAACAAATCCGAGGGCAAGGGGGCCTGCAGAGACTGATGGGCCAACTAAGGACCCTGCATGGAAAGAACCTTGGACCCCTGCTCAGATGTAGCTGATTGGCTGCTCACTCTCCATGGGGCTCCCCTTAAGTCGAGCAGGGGCTGTCTCTGACATGGATTCTGTTGCCTGCTATTTGATCATTTCCCCCATGGTGTGTGTGTGTGTGTGTGTGTGTGGTGGTGGTGGTGGTGGTGGTGGTGGTGGTGGTGGTGGTGGTGGTGGTGGTAGGGGTTTGCCAGGCCACAGAGGAAGAAGATGCAGCCAGTCCTGATGAGACTTGATGAACTGGGGTCAGTTGATAGGGGAGGAGAGCTCCCCCTTTCAGAAGATTAGGAAGGAGGAGAAGAGGGAGGGTGGGACTGGGATGAGGCAAGAGAGGGGACTATGACCAGATGTGAAGTGAATAAATTAAAATAAAATAAATTTGAATTAAAAAAAAACACACACTGGGTTGTAAGTAAAAGAAGAAAAGAACCTTGCTGCTTGGACAAGAAAATCTAAAATTATTATTATGTGGGGTATAAGGGTCATAGAGAAAAGTTTAGGAAATAATGAGAGTGTGTTAGAACTGAGGGTAGAGGACCTGACACGGAGGTCACTCTAAGGGAAGTATCAAATGGGGAGAACTCAGTACACAGAGTAAGATTTGTAGCAAGTAAAAATAGAACCAGGCCATGATCTACAATGGGATGCGAGGCTCCATGATGTAGGTCTTTATGGGACATGCTGTGTAATTCTGTAATTATCCAATAGCAACAGCTTACTGCCAGGACCATTTAAATGAGACTATCAGAAGATAATTCGGATTTGAATGCTCTCTCAGACTATGGAAAAAAAGAGACAGCCACATAAAGACTGGAGATGTTTCAAATGGCTACTGAAGTATGTAAACAGAGTAAAAGGCAAGCCCTGCTTCTTCTCAAACAAGCCAAACAGAGAATGGCTACAATAAAACCATGCTCCACTGAATATGTATGTGTACATAGGAGCAACACAAACTAGAGTTCGTGTATTTGTCTTTTCTTTTTTCTTTCTTTGGCACAAGAGCGGGATGGTGGAGTTTGGAGAAATGGACGTGGGTATGATTGGGGTTCCTTGTATGAACTTTCCAACTAATCAATAAAATACTACATTAAAAAAAGGCTAAATTGGAGGTTATTCCACTATAGACCTGTTGCATCTGATGTCTTTATATATAACCTATGTAAAAAGAGAGCAGTAAGTTGTGTATATTGTAAACAAGCAAAATGTTTCAAGTCGGTTATGTTTCAATTCAGTTACCCAGCAATAACAACACCAAAAGCCTGGTATTCCGGGCACTATTTTTTTATTTTGGTGTATGTGTCAGAATAAATAAGAAACCAATGTAACCAAACTTGGGATTTTTAATGGAAGTGGTAGGCAAGCTGAAATAAAAGTATATTCATATGCCTTCAGCCTGAAATTAATTTTCAATATTGAATAGAAAATATTGACTGGTTATTGAAATAATTTTAAAAATATTTGAATAGTTTCTTTTCATGCATGGTCCTTAGTTGGAGTATCGGTGTCTGTAGGCATTTTGGCTCTGTTGTTCTCCTTGTTGAGTTCCTGTCCCCTCCAGATCTTTCTATCTCCTTCTTCTTCTATAAGGTTGCCTGCATTCTGCCCAATATTTGGCTATGTGTCTCAGTATCTCCTTCGATACACTGGTGGGTACAGTCTTTCAGAGGTAGAAGGGTCCTGACTTGTTTCTTGTTTTATCCTACTTCTGATGTCTATCATGTTTGCCCTTCTGAATGAGGATTAAGTGTCTTCCCTAGGTTTGTTTAGCTTCTTTATGGCTATAGATTTTAGTTTGTTTATCATATTTAATATGGCTAATATCAACTTATAAGTAAGTATATATCATGTGTCTTTCTGCTTCTGGGTTAACTTACTCAGAATGACCTTTTCTAGTTCCCACCATTCTGCTGCAAATTTCCTTGTTTTTAATTGCTGAGTAGTATTCCTTTGTGTGAATGAAACTCATTGGCCGCTCAGTTTCCAAGTGGGCTCCCTAGTAAGGGGTACAGGAGCTGTTTCAGACATGAACTCAGTGGCTGGCTCTTTGATCACCTCCCCCTGAGGGGAAGCAGCCTTTCCAGGGCACAGAGGAAGATGATGCAGCCAGTTCTGATGAGACCTGATAAGCTAGGGTCAGGTAGAAAGGAACAAGTTCCTCCCCTATCAGAGGACTAAGGAAAGGTCATGGTGGAGGGGAAGAAAGAGGGTGGGTGGGACTGGGGGGAGATGAGCAGTGGGGCTGCAGCAGTGGTACAAAGTGAATAAACAATAATAAATAAATATATAAATAAAATTAAATTGAAAAAAAATCATTGAATAGTTAAAAATACACGATGGGAAACATGAGCATACAGTTTATTAATATGCTTCCAAGTATTCAGTGGCTTTCCTAGTTAGCCTATTCTGATAGTCAGCAGTGTTCTCTGTTAATTTTATCAGCATTCCAACAACACTGAAAACACCTCATGAAGAGTTGAAGTGATAATAAACTGTATTTGCAAAGTTTTTATATTGTGACCTGGGGCAGAAAAAAATAGGCAGTGAATACACAGCTTAAAAAGTCAAGTCTTTTGCGCTTTATTTTTTTCTCAACTATGGCGTATCTATTTCACTGTCTACTTGAGTGAGGAAAAAATATAAGAAATTAAAGGCAATGAAAACAATACATATTGATTATATGTTACTTTCATGATATTCTAAATTTATATGATTAATGACAAAGACAGATATAAGGAAATGTTGATTACATGAAATGCATATTCTCTCTATTTTCTTGTTGAATAGTTTGAGCTATGATGCTTTGCAGTTTAGCATTTTAAGTTCCATTAATTGTAGAATAAAGTCATGCTTCATTTTTGACAATTAAGTACAATTTTACTGGAAGGGAGAAAGAACTCTGAATTGGACTCAAAGGAGAAATCTTCTTTAAAGGTCACCCTTATTAAATGGCATGACAATTTGATTATGTCGTTCCTGCTCAATACCCCAGACTATTCTCCACACAGTGGCTGAAGTGACGCTTCATAAAATGAAAGTCAGAACATGTTGTTCCTCTACCCAGCATCCCACTAAGCCTGTTCATTTCCCTCTGAATAAAAGCCAAAGGTTTTGTAATCAAAACACACTGGCTCTGTTTGCTCACCTCCCATCTCTCTGGAATATCACCCTTTCCTTCCCCACTCCACTATAGCCAGCCCATCCTCTTGTTCTTTCACAAATGTCAAGCTTGCCCTATTGCACCACCTTTGTGCCACTTTCTCTCCTGCAAATTGAGTGTCCATCCCAGGCAGCCAAAATGAACTTCCTCATTTTGAATTCTCTGACCAAATTATATCTTCTCAATCAAAGTTTCCTTATTAATTTTAAAACTAAAGTGCTGCTCTACGAATACAATTTTCTCATATTTTTGTTTATATTATCTTTCTCACTATTATCAAACTTTTAAATATCACAAACTTTATGCACACTCGTCTACATCATGTATTTTCTCTGCTCTCCATTGAGAAGCTGAGCTTCAAAGTCCTATGGATATTTCTCTGTTATATTCGTTTCTGCCCTCTGAATACTACCTATAAAAAGAAAATGTTTAATAAAAATTGTTAAGTGAATGAACACTACTTACAGTTTATGTTAATTGACACTTCACTAAAGAATAGAAGAATGTGAAAGTGTTTCTGTGAGCAGACATTAAGAAACATGCAGTCACTTTCTTAAATGAGATCAATTGTTCTAGACAGAGCCAAAAGCAGCACTCAGCAAAAACACTATTAAACTTTATTAAAAGATGAGTGTGAGTTAAATAATACAAAGTCTATTCAGAAGCTCTAAGTGTGTGTGTGTGTGTGTGTGTGTGTTTGTATGTGTGTGTGTGTGTGAGGGACTGTTCTCATTTACATAATTTACTCCAGAAATTCAACAATCTGCATAAATAAATTGGGACAAGTCTTAAGGAATTTTGTTTCCTGGTAAAAGACCATTGGACATGAACATTAGCCATGAGGAAAAGCAATGATCTTCCATTGCACTCTCCCTTGTAGAACAAAAGCCACAGACACTTGAAAAAAATCCTCGTATATATTCAGAGCATTGGTTAAACTTTTCATGAAGGGCTTAAGAAAGGACTTTCTTCATGGACAGGGTGGCAATATATGCTTTGCTGAACAGTAGAACTGTGGTGAAGCAGGAATTTTTGAGAATAAAAAATTTGACATACAGGAGGAAAAATATTCAAATAAGACTAAGCAAAATCTAAAAAAATATGTGTGCCCAATGTTTTCAGTTCTTAGGAGAAGATTGACAAACCCTGAAAGCCAAGTAATGTAAGGAAATCAGTAAGATTATTACACTGAGACTTTTTCTAAGATGCTGTGCAATAGGAAGTCCTAAGAATATGAAGGAGCCAATGATAATAAGCCTTGGTTCTACATTGCCACAGAGGAATTTTTGACTGGTGTTCATGATGCCTAGTTTCCACGCATTCTAGATTTTCTATATTGACTCATTCCATTGCCCAAAAGACCTAGCAGATGAAATACATGGTTATTTACAAAAATAAAAACTACACATTCCCTAAATATAGTCTTAATAGAGCTGAAAGTTTCAGAAACATGAAATTAATGTCATTAACAAAGACACATACACTCTAAAACTGAAAGGATGATAAAGGAAGTTCCATAAGAATAGGAAGTGGGAGTAGACGTAATAGCAGTTGCAGCCATACCTCAGCTAACACAGAGTACGGGGCAAAATAATAGGAAAGGAAACAAAGAAGGGTCTTTAGCTTTTTTTTTTTTTTTCGGTTTTCCATATGAAATTGAAAATTTTTCTTAGAGGTCTATAAAGAATTATGTTGGTATTTTGATGGGAATTGCACTGAATCTGTAGAGTGTTTTTGGTAGGATGGCATTTTTCACTATGTTAATCCTACTGATCCATGAGCATGGCAGATCTTTCCATCATCTGATACTTTCTTCAATTTCTTTCTTCAGAGACTTGAAGTTTTTTTTTTTTTTTCTTATAAGTCTTTCATTTGCTTGGTTGAGTCTTTCCCAAGATAGTTTATGTTGTTGTGGCTACTGTGAAGAGTGTTGTTTAACTAATTGCTTTTCCTTTAATTAATTTTTTTATTTATTACAAGTTATTCTCTGTGTATCCCAGCTGTAGCCCACTCCCTCATCCCTTCCTAATCTTGCCCTGCCTCCCACATCCCTCCCCTAGTCCACTGATAAGGGATGTCCTCCTCCCTTTCCATCTAACCAGAACCTATCAAGTATCAGCAGGATTGGCTGCATTGTTTTTCTCTGTGGCCTGGTAAGGCTGCTCCCCCCTCAGGGGGAGGTGATCAAAGAGCCATCCACTGAGATCATGTCAGAGACAGCACCTGTTCCCCTTACTAAGTGACCCACTTGGATACTGAGCTGCCATTGGCTACCTCTGTGAAGGGGTTCTAGGTTATCTCCATGAATGGTCCTTGGTTGTAGTATCAGTCTCAGAAAAGACCATTGGGCCCAGATTTTTGGTTCTGTTTCTCTCCTTGTAGAGCTCTTGTCTACAAGGTCTTTCTATCTCCCTTCTTTCATAAGATTCCATGCACTCTGCCCAAGGTAAAGTTGTTTTTTTTTTTTTTTTTTTTCATACAAGACTTTGACTTGCTTGGTTAGAGTTACACCAAGGTAGTTTAGGTCTTTTGTGTCTATTGTGAAGGGTCATTTCCTTAATTTCTTTCTCAGCCCTTTTGTCTTTGGTATACAGGAGGTCTACTGATTTGTTTTGAGTTAATTTTGTATCCAGCCACTTTGCTGAAAGTGTTTATCAGCTGAAGGAGTTTCCTGGTAGAATTTTTGGGGTCACTCATGTATACTATCGTATCATCTGTGAATAGTGATACTTTGACTTCTTCCTTTCTGATTTGATCTCCTATAATTGTCTTATTTCTCTAGCTGAAATTCAAATACTATGTTGAAGAGATAGGGAGAGAGTGGGCAGCATTACATTTTCCCTGATTTCACTGGGATTGATTTAAGTTTCTCTC
This sequence comes from Meriones unguiculatus, assembly GCF_030254825.1. Classification (NCBI taxonomy): domain Eukaryota; kingdom Metazoa; phylum Chordata; class Mammalia; order Rodentia; family Muridae; genus Meriones; species Meriones unguiculatus. The sequence continues at coordinate 71,038,101 of NC_083359.1, forward strand.
TGTTTAGTTTGATGTTGGCTATCAGCGTGCTGTATATTGCCTTTATTATGTTTAGGCATGTGCTTTCTATCCCTGATATCTCCACAACTTTAAACATGAATGGATGTTAGATTTTGTAAAAAGTTTTTTTTTTTTTTTTTTTTTTTTTTTTTTTTTTTAGAAATTTAGGAGATGATCACATGGTTTATTTATATGCTGGATTACAATGATGGATTTCCATATATTGAACTCCCCTGCATGCCTAGAATGAAGCCTACTTGGTTGTGGTGGATGATATGGAAAAACAAAAAACACAGAATAGCTCAAGCAACCCCTAACTACAAAAACTCTTCTGGAGCTATCTCCATCCCTCAAGCTATACTTTAGAGCAACAGTAATACAATCATCATGGTACTGACAAAGAAACAAACTGGTTGAACAATGGGATCGAATAGAAGATCCAGAAATAAACCTACACACCTATAGATACTTGAGTTTTGACAAAGAATCCAAAACCTTAAAATGGAAAAAAGATAGAATCTTCAATAAATGGTGCTGGTGTAACTAGATGTTTACATGTAGAAAAATGCAAATAGATCCATATTTGTCACCCTGCACAAAATTAAGATCAAATGGATCAAAGACTCAGCATAAAACCAGACACACTAAATCTGTTAGAAAAAGTGGGGAAGAGCCTTGAAGTCATTGGCACAGCAGACACCTTCCTGAACAGAATACCAACAGTACAGGCTCTAATATCAACAATAAGTGGGACCTCATGAAACAGAAAAGCTTCTGTAAAGCAAAGGACACTGTCGTCAGAACAAAATGACAGCCTACAGACTGGGAAAAGATCTTAATGAACCCTTCATCTGACAGGGAGCTCATATTCAGAATATATAAAGAACTGAAGGCATTAAACTCCAACAAACCAAGTAATCCAATTAAAAAATGTGGTACAGAGCTAAAAGGAGAATTCTCAATAGAAGACTATTGAATGCCAGAGGAACACTTAAAGAAATGCCCTGATAGGCTAGGGTCAGACAGAAGGGGAGGAAGACATCCCCTATCAGTGAACTTGGAGAGGGGCGTGGGAGGATGGGATTGGGAGGGAATAGGGAGAGTCTACAGCTGGGATACAAAGTAAATAAACTGTGATTAATGTAAAAATTAAAATTAAAATAAAAAAGAAATGCCCAATGTACTTAGTCATCGGAAATACAAATCAAAACGACCCTTGGATTCCACCTGACACCCAGAAGAATGGCTAAGATCAAAAACTCAAGTGACAACACATGCTGGAGAGGTTGTAGAGAAAGGGGAACCCTCTTCCAATGCTGGTTGGAACGTAAACTTGTACAACCACTCTGGAAATCAATCTGTAGCTTTTTCAGAAAATTAGGAATAGATCCAGCTATAAAAGTCCTGAGCATATATTCAAAAATGCTCAACCACATAACAAGGGCATTTGTTCAGCTATATGTTCACAGCAGCCTTATTAATAATAGTCAGAATTTGGAAACAACCTAAGAATGGATAAATGAATTATGATACATTTACACAATGGATTACTACTCAGCAATTAAAACCAAGGAAATCATGAAATTTGCAGACAAATGGATGGGTCTACAGAAGATCATACTGAGTGAGGTAACCCAGATGCAGAAAGACACACATGGTATAGACTCATACATAAGTGGAAATTAGCCGTATAATATAGGATAAAAATGCTAAAATCTATAGTCCTACAGAAGCTAAACAACAAGGAGGACACTAGGGAAAAGGCTTAATCCTCATTCATATGGGCAAACAGGATAGAAATCAGAAGTAGGAGAAGACAGGGAACAAGACATGAGCCTTCCACAAAGGACTTTACTCAGCAGGGTATGGAAACAGATGCTGAGATTGAGAGCCAAATTTTGGGCAGAGTACAGGGAATGTTATGGAAGAAGGGGGAGAATGAAAGACATGGAGGGGATAGCAGCTTCATAGAAGACCAACAGTGTCAAAACATCTGGGCCCAAGGGGTCCTGAAGATACTGATGAATCAAACAAGGACCGTGCATGGAGAGGACCTAGACTCCCTGCCCAGGTGTAGCCTATAGGCAGCTCAGCCTCCACAGGAGTCCCTAGTAAAGAGAGCAGGGGCAGTCTCTTTCATGAACTTGGTTCCTTGCTCTTTTTTCACCTCCCCCTGCCAGGGTGGCCTTACTTGGTCACAGAGAAAGAGGAACCAGACAGTCCTCGTGGGACCTGATAGGCTGGAGTAAGTTAGAATGAGGACCTCCCTTAACAGTGGAATAGGGGCGGGACCTAGGGGAGAAGTGGGAGGAAGGGAGAGACTAAGAGGAGATGAGGGAGGGGCTACATAGGATAAAAAGTGAATAAATTGTAATTTACAATAATAATATTAACAATAAAGATTTCTTTTTCAAAAAGAAAGTCATGATATAATGATAAAGGTATCAATTCAACAAGCAGACTACAAACAGAAAGAATATATGTGCCAGCTTATGCTAGAGCAACCAAATTTATAAAACAAATCATATTCACTGGAACTAATTTGACAAAACTAGGAGAGCTAGAGGAAGTATAAAACCTGATTCAAAAATGTATGGAGCTATCACAATAAAAATATATACATAGAAAATAGAAAATAATAGAGACAAATAAACACATTACCACAGCCATCTGATTCATGTGGAAAGCACAAAAATTCACTGGATAATGGACAAATTCTTCAACAAATGGCATTAGGATAAATTGAAATCCAATACAGGAGATTAATATTTTACTTCATTTATTGTTTCATGATTATAATAATTTTACTTACTCTTTCCTTTTTTCCCTTCAAATTCTCCCCTATGCCGCTTTGTCCTCTTTTCAAATTAGTAGCTGTTGTAATATCTATCTATCTATCTATCTATCTATCTATCTATCTATCTATCTATATAATATCACAATATATTTTTCTAAATGCATAAGTTCAACCTGCTCAGTCTGTATAATGTTATATATGTGTATGTTTTCAAGGCTGGCCATTTGGTACTGGATATTCAATTGGTGTGTTCTTCTCTAGGGAAGACTATTTCTTTCATTCTAAGCTTTCCTTAGTGATCTGTAATATCATTTTACATAGTGTAATATTTAATGTAGGACTGTTGTGATTTTAAGGTTATTTTGTGCCAAGTTTTATCAAATATTAGCAGTTTCTGTTTTTAGCATCATTTTTTTCCAGCCTGGGATATATTTCTTCTAAATCTTATGTACTGTTAGTAAAATATAATTTCTGAGATAAGAATTACCATTTCAAGTCTATATAAGAATACAGTAAGTAAAGAAAGTTATACAATTCTAAATATACAACAGAGAATGATATGTATCAGGGCATTTTAAAATTAGATAAAATTTGTATTTGATTCTTTATTGAGTACTACATTTGGATTACATAAAATAAATGTCAAGCCTGACTTTATAAATAAACTGTTTTAATGATAACTATATATGTGCATAAAAGTGTGTGTGTATATATATATATATATGCCTTATTTTATTCAATGGCTTCTCATCAAAATGCAAGATAACTAGTGTGCAGTGTTACCAACTGAAAACAAATGTTCCCATAATTCCCCAGCCAGACCTGGGCTGGCACTAAAAAGAAATGACAGCATCCCTAACTGTTGCTGAATTCTATTAGTGATGCCTTTCTCTCTATTATTGAGCAAACCTGGTTTGATCTTCATTTTATTTAATTTAGTAAAGAGACTTCTAAAATACTTCTGGTTAGTATTTGATTTGAATGAGCCAATTTGTTAAAAATGTTAGGTATTTCCACTTAACATAGCCTGAATAGCTAAAAGGGAAATGATGGCACAAGCACAAAATGGCATAATAAATCAAAGGACAACCTTTTCCTTCTAAACATTCCCAAGGTTAGTTTTCATCTTAATAGAATTGCCGATCTGTCAACTGATCAACTGGAGATATGTGTGTGGCCTGTCTCAATAAAAAGGAGGATGCCAACAATAATGAGAAACAAGCCCTTTGAGTATTGTCTAACGCATTTTTTTTATTCCTGCTTATGCTTTTTTTGTGCATTGAAAATCCCTTCCCTGCTTCAGAGTAAAATTTCAATTGATTAAAGATGAAAAGGACTTAGCTGAAACACATTTTTAAGTGGCATGGAACAACAGACCATTGTGGTAAATAATGTTTTCAGAATCAACTTTACATTTCAATGAAGAAAAAAACGTGTGATTAGAAATCTCTCAATTTCTCAAGGGACAAGGAAATGTTACCTGTAATTGAGGCACTTTTTAAAATGTCACTTGAAGTAAAAAATAAATACTAATGATTCAATAATGTCATTAATGATTTCAAAACTACCTCTATGTACTTCATACACTGAAGAAGAGAGACAGAGACACTTGCTGTAGAAACATGTATAAACTTTATGATGGCAGTTTTACTTTTATAAATGACAAAGGTTTTGGGGATCCTTCGGACATCTGCAGTGACTGCTACAAGGCAACTCTTACTTCGTCTTTGGAAAAGAATCTCTAAGGAGGATAAGAAACCGAGGTAGGATCATATTCCTCAGGATAAAACTTTTGTCAGAAAAATGGCAGAGAAGGGCAGTGTTTCAATTAGTTCTGAAGCTGCACCCCACACCAAGTAGGAAGAGATAATCTCTACCCTGCTTATCCTGTACATGATGTCTATCCCGGCAGACATCGAGCGAGATGCCTGGTTAGACAGAGCAGACTTTGCTGAATACACTCCCACTTAAATATAAATTATTTGCCTAAACTTGCCTCCATCGCTAGGAGGACCATCTATGCATGGAAGCACTCCAAAGTCCAACACCTCATAATCATCCTGTGAATCCTTGGCAACCTCTGTGGAGGTATGTGGCAACTTTATCACCAAAAGTGGTCAAATTTGTCTTCAGAATGCCTAAGTCAGACTCTTAATCTTATTCTCATTGAACACATGCTTAGAAGCTCAATGGCAGAATTTCAGGAGGAAATGAAGACAGCTTTCACTCAGCCAAGAGCACATCTACAGGATGGGACGCACTTGTGCCTATATGGACCATTCTAAAGGACAAAGCATTAGAAGCTTAACCCAGTATTCTGTTTGGATATGTACCCTCTTAATACTAAGTGCAATCAAGGGTGCTCCAAACTTTAATTTTCATAATTCAAAATGAGATTCAATAAGTTCCTTTAATTTAAATTATTTTGAATATTTTTACCAAAAACATATCACCAGAAAAAATAATACATTAGTGGACAACTTAAAAATAAAAGAAACATACAACACTCACATACCCCACCACACCACCCTTACACACTCCTTGAAATATCTTTAAAATGCTAGCTTTATGACCCACTGCTTAAGAAAAATAGTTATAATGACCTTCTTTGACTCCTGAAGATATACAAAAAGAGGAAAGTATTCTAATGAGATATATTTTCATTTTCATGTATTTAAAATGTCACTCATACTCTGGAAATTTAATTTCTAATACCTCTTCTCTTCCTTCCTTCCTTCCCCCTTTCCTTCTTTTTCTGATCATCTTTTTTTTTTTTTCAATACAGTTTATTCAGGAACCTTGAACAATCAACTGACCCTGGGGAAAGCCAGCCCACAGCTTAAATAGCCTCTGGGTAGCCAACACCAGCGTGCCATGTGGGCAATGCAAATAGGTCCACAAACATGGAAGCAAGCCAGATCTTCGGCCTTAGCCAAATGTGGAGTTGTTCGTGACAGAGAGCAGTCACCATCGGGAAGGTGGAAGGCAGAAACCAGCTCCATCTTTAAGGCGCAGCATTCCGCAGCTCTCTACAGTTCCCCCTTTTTGTTTTAGACGCATCAGGCAAGAGTAGAGGTCTGATCTCTGATATTAGAAATAAATTGGGACTTTGTACTGATGTTCATTTAGGTGTCATCCACCCAAAGAGCATCAGACCCGTCCGATACCTTTTTCTCAGAGGCAGGACCTGGGGCATCAACCCCCATGAAATCAGACATGCTCTTCTCTGGGTCCAAAGCAGCTGACCCTGAGTGCAGTGCTTAGCCTCGCATCCTGAGCATAACATTTTAGCTTTTTATGGTAGCCAACCATGCTTGGGGAGACTGTCCTGCTTCAATGGCTGTAAAGGCCTGAATGGTCATGGCTGCATTACTCTGTTGTGAGACTCTAATCTTGCATTTTTACCACAGGCAAACCAAGGAGACCAACACCAGAAGGCCTGCTAATGCTCCCATGCCCGCCCATTCCTTCAGATGATTAATGGCTGCAGCAATCCATGATGATAATCCTGTGGCTAGTCCTGCGTCCACTCTGGTAGAATTTACCGTGACAATGGCCACTCACAGCTGCTCCATCGTAGTATCGAATTCTTCAGTCTAATTGCCTAAAATATAGCTAGACAATTGTTTAGACAGATTTGCAGCATGGGAAAAATTCTCATATTGTATGCTAGTGACACAAAGTCCAGCATACTTCCATTGACAGCCAAGTTGAGCGATTTGCCAAGGGTATCAATTTGCTCCTGCACGAAGTCAATCCTCTGATTGAACACCATCAAGCCTCCTTTTAGTTGAGCATTAATTCCTTTTTGTACATCTAAGGCATGAGCTACATTGGCTAAAAGATTATTCAGGGTCTGAGCAGTCTGCTAATGCCGCGGTGGTAGCTCCAACAGCCGCCAATGAGATGGCAGTAACAATGGTGGCTGTAGTTCCAAGATCCCTTTTCTGTCTGAAGAGAGTCATAGCGTGAGGGGCATCAACAGGCACAGGCACCCAGCAAGGCATGCGAGTAACTAGGGCATACCTAAATTCACTAGCATTCCAGCACTTGGCAAAAAAGAAAGTATCATTACCACAATTACTTGGTTCTATCTGGCTAATAATGAATAAAAATGGGGGATATAAACAAACAGGTGTGGGCTTATAGGAAATATTATGAGAAGCCTTAACCCCCTCGTTGGAACATCCTGCATCAGTTCTAGAACTAGCAGTGGTGGAGTCCGAGGTCTGAGTAGGTTCAGGAGACCATTGCCCCCAGGGGCGAGACGTGCTCCATGTAAATTGACTAACTCCATGTTTTCCTCCACTTTTGAAAGTCCTTTAAGGTTCTTAAATTATTTTTTCCCTTTTTTTTTTAAATTTTTCATCAATTACACTTTATTCATTCTGCATCCCCCCATAAGCCCCTCCCTCCTCCCCTCCCAATCCCACCCTCTCTCCTCCCTCTGCATGCATGCCACTCCCCAAGTCCACTGATAGGGGAGGTTCTCCTCTCCTTTCTGATCTTAGTCTGTCAGTTCACATCAAAAGTGGCTGCATTGTCCTCTACTATGGCCTGGTAAGGCTGCTCCCCTCCAGGGGGAGGTGATCAAAGAGCAGGCCGATCAGATTATGTCAGAGGCAGTCCCTCTTCACATTACTATGTAACCCAATTGGACACTGAACTGCCCTGGGCTACATCTGTGCAGGGGGTTCTAGGTTATCTCCAAGAATAGACCTTGGTTGGAGTATGAGTCTCTGGGAAGTTCCCTGTGTTCAAATTTTCTTGTTCTGTTGCTCTCCTTGTGGAGACCTTGTCCTCTCCAGCTCTTACTATTTCCCAGTTCTTAACTAAAATTCCATTCACTCTGCCTAACAGTTGCCCATCAGGCTCAGCATCTGCTTTGATAGTCTGAAGGGCAGAGGCTTTCAGAGGCCCTCTGTGGTAGGTTCCTAGGTTGTTTCCTGTTTTCTTCTTCTTCTGATGTCCATCCTCTTTGCCTTTCCGGATGGGGATTGGACATTTTAGTTAGGGTCCTCTCTCTTGCTTAGTTTCTTTAGATGCACACAGGTTTTAGTGGGTTTGTCCTATGTTGTACGTCTATATGAGTGAGTATATACCATGTGTGTCTTTTTGCTTCTGGGACAACTCACTCAGGATGATCCTTTCCAGATCCCACCATTTACCTGCAAATTTCATGATTTCCTTATTTTTCATTGCTGAGTAATATTCCATTATGTAGATGTACCAGAATTTTTGCATCCATTCTTCAGTTGAGGGGCATCTGGGTTGTTTCCAGCTTCTGGCTATTACAAATAAAGCTGCTACAAACATGGTTGAGCAAATGTCCTTTTTGTGTACTTGAGCCTCTTTTGGATATATGCCCAGGAATGGTATGGCTGGATCTTGAGGAAGCGCTATTCCTAGTTGTCTGAGAAAGCTCCAGATTGATTTCCAGAGTGGTTGTACAAGTTTACATTACCACCGGCAGTGGAGAAGGGTTCCCCTTTCTCCACAACCTCTCCAGCATGTGTTGTCACTTGAGTTTTTTATTTTGGCCATTCTGATGGGTGTAAGGTGAAATCTCAGGGTTGTTTTGATTTGCATTTCCCTAATGGCTAGTGAGGTTGAGCATTTCTTTAAGTGTTTCTCTGCCATTCGGTATTCCTCTCCAGAGAATTCTCTGTTTAGCTCTGTTCCCCATTTTTTAAGTGGATTACTTGGTTTGCTGCTTTTCAGCTTCTTTAGTTCTTTATATATACTGGATATGAGTCCTCTGTCAGATAAAGGGTTGGTGAAGATTCTTTCCCAATCTGTAGGTGGTCGCTTTGTTTTGATGACGGTGTCCTTTGCTTACAGAAGCTGTTCAGTTTCATGAGGTCCCATTTATTGATTGTTGCTCTTAGAGCCTGTGCTGTTGGTGTTCTCTTCAGGAAGTTTTCTCCTGTACCAATGAGTTCTAGGGTATTACCCACTTTTTTTTAATAGATCCATACTTATCACCCTGCACAAAACTGAAGTCTAAGTGGATCAAAGACCTCAACATAAAACCGATCATCTTTTATTCTTCATTCTTTTGAAAACATACTATCGCTGTGTAGCGAGGATCAGCTGAATTCATGCCCCTCTGAACTACCTTGTGAGAACTGGGGTTACAGGTGTGTGTAATCATACCCATCTACATCTGTTTGGTAGTTGTTTAGTTGCACCTCTACTAATGAATTCAGCTTCTAAGAACTGTACGTTTCATTTCACAAGTACAAAACCCCTTACCCTCCTTCATATAGATTTGAATACACATGAGAAGAAAAATGGAGAGAATGAGAATTACTTTCTATAAACACAACATAATTATTCCCAGTATTCTAGAAAGGAAGACGGCAAATAAATAATATAACAGCAAAATATAACATTTACTAATAAAATACCAAAATTTACTAATAAAATACCATTACAAATGAGATCACATCATTAGTTTTTCAAATAACACGCATGTGTCTTGTTATTTAAAATGGGAGGTATATTCCAACAGTATACTAGTATATTATTATTCTCTCATAGATATTTCTCCTGAACTGCGGAAAAGCAAATACCAACCTAAACAGTCTTTTAAAATAGAACCCATAAAAAGCTAAAATGATACGCTCAGGATGCGAGGCTAAGCACTGCACTCAGGGTCAGCTGCTTTGAACCCAGAGAAGAGCATGTCTGATTGCATGCGGGTTTATGCCCCAGGTCCCGCCTCTGAGAAAAAGGTATCGGACGGGTCTGATGCTCTTTGGGTGGATGACACCTAAATGAACATCTGTACAAAGTCCCAATTTATTTCTAATATCAGAGATCAGACCTCTACTCTTGCCTGATGCATCTAAAACAAAAAGGGGGAACTGTAGAGAGCTGCGGAATGCTATGCCTTAAAGATGGAGCTGGTTTCCGCCTTCCACCTTCCCGATGGTGAGTGCTCTCTGTCAGGAACAACTCCACATTTGGCTAAGGCCGAGGATCTGGCTTGCTTCCATGTATGTGGACCTATCTGCATTGCCCCCGTGGCACGCCTGGGTTGGCTACCCAGAGGCTATTTAAGCTGTGGGCTGGCTTTCCCTGGGGTCCGAGGATTGTTCAATGTTCCTGAATAAACTGCATTGAAAAAGAAATATTACTCTTTTATTTTATTCATTAACTAATGCATTTATTATAAAAGTAAAAATTGTTTTCACTGAAAAGGTGAAAAAAAAAAACACTAGAAGAGTGCTATTTGCAATCTATCAAATAAAATGCCATGCTACATTCTGATCTCAGAAGTTAATTAATAGAGCCCTGTGATTACAATTGTAATAGATATTTTCAATTGCTGTATATTTTTCATATGAAATAAAGATACTGCTATAGTGTACATATGCATATACAAGATATCCAATCTATTCTGTATTGCTGTATAGAATAAAATATGCCAATTACGCTGACAGTCCATAGTATCTGAAGATGAATAATTTATATAGTTAGAAATAACATGATTCTTTGTTTTCTATTATTTTTACTACTATGTATTCATGTGTGTGAGAGAGATCTAATTATCCCTTGAGATTTCCTCTTTGGATTTAGCATTTTCTTAAGACTTACATTAGTTTGCTAAATATTAGATCATTGTAATCTTTGTAAAACTTCTTTCACGTTTCCAAAAATCATGACATTTTACTATACCTTGTGGATATTACATTTTATAGCTTTGTGGTGACAGTTCTGGCATGCAGGAACTTTCGTTAAAGTACCCATCTAAAACACCTCATCTCTGCGGTTGGGATTCTGAAAGTGTGATCAATGCCACCGTGCTTCCAAATGATTCAAGAAACTAACCATTCAGTGTCAAACAAGAGAAGTGCCCAATACTTGAAAGTCAATATTAACAAAAGCAGGGGCTGAAATATGTTACTACACAGCACACAAAATGAAATTGTCTTTGTGATGAGTCTGGGAGCGGTTGGCAAGCTCCAGAGTAATAGCTGTGTGCACAGTGTACTTGGGGGTGAATGTGACTGTCACAGGAGCTGGCTCTCCTCCTATTTGCATTGCTGGAGCTTTTTTTTTTTTTTTTTAAACCACATGCAGGGCCTTTGTTCCCAGATTGGAAAAATTCTATCCTTAGCTATTCAAATGGTAGGCTGAAGAGTTCATCTTCTAAAGACAGAGCAAAACAGATGTTAGCACAGTCTGGGTAGAGTGAAAGATGATGGAACAAAAACCAGTTAACCAGGACAGTGGTGGAATTTGATTATTGAATAAATTCTCATACTTGTTTTCAACAACAACAACAAAAAAATAGGAAGTTGAGATGATGCATATGCCCATGAGCTTAATAAGGTTCTAGCACAATGTATCCATGGTTTGAAATATCATAATGAACCCTATAAGTATGCACAATGAATATGGACATATATGCAAATAACATTGTTCATATGTGTCTATATGTTTCATAGTTTATAAGTTTCACTAGGTTACCTCAGTGGAATGAGCAAAATCTTAAATGAATTAATATTACTCCTCTTGGAAAATACTTGGACAAAGAGAGAGAGAGAGAGGCAGTTGCCTCACCATGTGGTAGGAGAAAAGCCACTTGGCACAGACAGCTACCTCCAGAAGGCAAGGCAGGAACCCTGGGAAATCCCACCTTCTCCATTTTACTCTCTAGTTTCTCTGATCATTTTTTACCTTTGCATTAGCCCTTAGTGTATTTTGTAATATTTGTAAAATAAAAGTTGGTTCTTTATAAGTAAATGGCATTTAAATATGTTTGGACTTAATTTGAAAAGAAAAGGTTACAATTAAAACCAGAGTCCTTGAAACAGTTCTTTGGAGCGTGTGAAACTGAGGTCATGGGAATGGCGAACTGGAATGCTCTTCTGCACCAACAACTCAACCACATGGAGACTGGACCCCTCAGAAACTTGACTTTTTGCAGGAAGTTATAACTCCTCTGTGCACCTCTACTGTACACTTGTTAAAGGATATTTTCCTTGAAGTAAGTTTGTGTTTAATAATTTTGAAGCAGAGACATTATTAAGAGTTGAGAAGTTATGCTATTTCATATTCAAATGTGATCCGATGATGTTTTTATAGATGGAGAACTTTTGCTTAGAAAAACAACATTCCACATCATAAATTATTCAAGAGCTGACTCCACTGACTAGCATGTTTCTTTTTAAATGCTGTCTTCCCTCTACTGAGCAGGCTGCTACTAGGCTTAGATTTATATTTTATTTCAGAAAGAAAATGCAAAATTCTCAATATTATATAAGGCAATACACTTTTCATTGGACGGATGCTTTTAAAATGCCGTGACCTTTCAAATTACAATATATAAAATTCCCTATAAATGTATAGTTTCTACACATGGAAAAACAAAAGGGTCTTTGAATTTGAGTACTGAATGATTGTTTTGACTAACTCACTAGCATGTATATTATCCACTCTTTAATCAATACTTAACAGGTTATTTTAAAATGTAAAATATAGCTTAGCAAATATCATAGAATATCTTGATACATTTAAGAGATGCAAACTGTGAATCTGTTACTGTTAATATTTATTGTATCTATATGGGAAATAACAAATAAAAAAATGCAAAAATAACTGGGGAGACAAATCAGTGAGTAAAGGAAATTGCTACACAAGCAAGAGGACCTGAGTTTAAATCCCTGTCAACCAAATAAAACTTCAAGTGTGGATTGAGAACCCTTAACCTGAGAGCGAGGAATGGGCTGTGAAACAGGGACAAGATGATCATCAGAGCTAAGATGATCATACATGCTGGCTAGTTGCAGTTCCAACTTCATTGTAAGACCTTGCCTCAAGGGAATGAAACAGCAGGCAAACAGCACGGCATTGAATGTCTTCTGCTGGCTTCCGTAACACACACACACACACACACACACACACACACACACACACACATCTAAGCATATACCATCCACGCAAAAGAAAAAAAAAAGAACAATGCAATAGACACAGAAATCATTCATCTTATTTTTAACCAATTTTTATTGCTTTAACATTTATTTATTTATTTTTGAGATAGGGTTCATCAATGTCGTACTGAATATCCCGGAGCTCACAATGTAGACCAGCATGACCTCTAACTCACTGAGCTCCTCCTGCCTCTCCCTCGCACACACATGATTAAAGGCATGTACCACCATGCCAAAGCCTGAATTTATTTATTTTAAAAGTCAATGTAAAGAACCAAACTGATAAAAAAGATTGATACATTTATAAATAACCACTATCAACAGTTTGATAGACTTAATGACATAAAAAACGAAGAAGTAAAACTACTGAAATAACAACAACAACAAAACAAAAACAGAGTCTATGTAAAAGGACATTTGCTTCCTAAAGAATCTTTTCTTGAAATTATCTTTTCAAATTTGAGAGTATAAAAGGAATGAAAAAGTTAAAAATCCCACTTTGGAAATGCAGTACAAGTTGCTGAAGTTATGATTCGGTGACAGAAATAAATGCATCTAAAAGTGTGTGAGTATAATTATGTGCCACAGGTAGTAAATGTCATCTTATGTTTCAGTGATTTTATGGATATCAAGCTCATCTGTATGCTATTTCTAATAGCAGTTTTATGACCAAACTAATAAATATAGGAAACTGTTCTGATTTTAATAATACATGGTTTCTTATGGTGGTAGTTTATTTTGGCTAATGTAAAATGATAAATCTGAAGGCTAAGGTTAAAGCAAGCCTTGAAAATAATTTAAAATATGGAATGAAATACTTGTCCTAGATCTTCCTAAAGTCATTGTTGCATTTTTTGAAAGTATACTTTGGGGGTTTCTTTTCCACTTCAAAGTTAAAGCCATTAAACTTACTGTTCCGTGTAATAAATTAATAAACAAGAATAGATTAGCCAAATGATATGGAGCATTACCTTCCTGCCGTTCCTCTCACTCTCATCTTGTTCATTGTTGTTTCTCTCTTGGGAAGTAGTGGAAAGTTCTATTTAAATTTAGATTGAATAAAGTGCTCAGTAAGACATTTCAGGATCCCAAAAGGGTGGTGTGTGGTACAGAAAGAAAAAAAAAAAGTAATGATTTTTTTCTCCTGAAATGCACTGGCCTGTGAGTAGCTTTGTTGAGTATGGCTGCCAGTTAACACCGGCAGTGACTGATCTCCTGCCAGAGCTGAGAAAGCAACCCAGAAATGATTGCACTAAACATCAACTTTCTCTTGTGTCTCAGCGAACTCGAAGATTGACCTTCGTTGTGAGTCCCTAACTTTTACTTGAAGAGAGTAATCACATTTGTTATTTGTCAAATGGTGAAAAATCATCATCAGCAATTACTAAGTCCCTTTTCTTGTGCTGAAAGTTCTTCCTGGTACTCTAGTCTCACTGTGACTTCTACTTGAACGCATTTAGCCACAATGAGAAGGTCAACCCTTGCAGTCTACAGCTGGGCTAAGTTGAATGAATAGCCAATAGACCATCAGGCCAAGGCAATAAATATCAACTCAGAAAGCTCCCAGTTCATCAGCACAGGTTGTATATTGGAGGTAGGCATAAATATGAGCACCTGACGTAGCACTGATATCAAATAAAATAATAATTCTACTCTGTCACTTTGCTCTCTACAGGATGTGGCCCATGAAGCAGCAGAACTTGCACACCCTGTTGAAGTTAGAATCATTTGGTTTGTGTTAATAAAATGTCTCAAAAATCTTCAAAAGTTAACCTTCTAGGAAACATTTAAGCTGGTAATATTCATGTGTAGTTTAAACGACTGCCATGAGGTTCTTTATGCTTACCTCTCTGTGTTCATAGATACGCAAAGTCTCTTCCAACCATGTTCCAGCTTCCTTATGACAATCATTGGGATTATGTCATACCTAAGAAACAAATTTACATCAACGCATAGGGGGAAAAAAGAGTTTGAAGTTTGAACAATGATGATGGTGTTTTCACACACACAGTATATTTTCATCAAGTAAGAATATTTATTTACTTATTTATTTATTTTTACTTTTTTCATAAGCAAATGCAAGCAAAAGAATCACTGGCCCACAGAAATAATATCCTTCTTCTTCTTCTTTTTTTAATTAGGTGAAAACCCAGCAACTTTATAATTCAATTGTATTCAAGGGCTACTCGGTCTTATAAAAGATATCTTATGAAAGATAGTCCCAAAGAAAGTCTCACTTTCTTCTGCTAGTTACAAAAATGCTCTCAGTCACTTGTTCAGTGAATATTTATGGACCACCTAAAGCAGAGAGGAATCATTCTTAGTACTGAGGGAAGGAAAGTAGCAAATAAACACTCAGCCTTCAGGCAGTTTACATTCTAGAGCAGCGGTTCCCAGTGCTCCTAATTCAAATAGAGCAGCAATGACTACGGTTGAGCAAGTGTCTGTGTGGCGGGGTGGAGCTGCCTTTGGCTCTATGTCCAAAAATTGTAGAGCTGGGTCTTGAGGTAGATGGGTCCTCACCTTTCTGAGGGGCCACCGTAACAGCTCTGCAAGTTTGCATTCCCACCAACCATGCATGAGTGTTCCCTCTTCACACTATTATAACCAGCAGGAGCTGTCACTTATTGATAGTAGGGATTTTGATGAGTGTAAGATGAAATCTCAAAGTAGTTTTAGTTTGCATTTCTCATTTTACGTTGAGGTATTTTATTCATTCATAGTTATTTTTTAATTAATTATTTTTTATTAATTACAATGTACTCATTTTGTATCCCAGCTGTAACCCCCTCCTTCATCCCCTCCCATTCTCATCCTTCTTCCTTCTTCTCCCATACCCCTCCTCCAATCCACTGATGGGGAGCTCCTCCTCCCCTTCCCTCTGACTCTAGCCTATCAGAGCTCATCAGGACTGGCTGCATTGTCTTCCTCTGCAGCCTGGTAAAGCTGCGGCCCCCTCAAGGGAAGGTGATCAAAGAGACAGCCACTGAGTTTATGTCAGAGACAGCCTCTGCTCTCCTTAAGTATGGATTTATTTGTAATCTTCCACTGTAGAACTGAATTTGACTAAAAAGATTTGTTGAAAATGCTGTCTATTTTCCAGTGTGTATTTCTGGGTTTCTCAAAACACAGGCCTTCATAGGTGTTTGGATTCATTTCTGGGTATTCAATTCAATTACAGCATCACCATGTCTTTGTGCCAATACCATGCTCTTTTTATTATTACAACTCTGTAGTACAACTTAAAATCAGAGATAGTGAAATCTCCCACAGGTCATTTATTTTTCAAGATTGTTTTAGCTATTCTGGGCCTTTTCTGTTTCTATATGAAGCTGAACAATTGTCCTTTCAAGGTCTGTGAAGAACTGTGTTGGAATTTTGATGGGGATTGTATTTAATCTGTAGGTTGATTTTGGAAGAATGAACATTTTAACTATGTTAATGCTACTGATTCATGAGCATGAAGAGATCTTAACATCTTCTGATATCTTCTTAAATATCATTATGGCCAACCTTTGGGCAGAGTACAGGGTATCTTATAAAAGAAGTGGGAAACAGTAAGATCTGGAGAGGACAGGAACTCCACAAGGAGAGCAACAGAACCAAAAAATCTGAGCACAGGTGTCTTTCCTGAGACTGATACTACAACCAAGGACCATACATGTAGATAACCTAAGACCCCTGCACAGATGTAGCCCATAGTAATAGGAACAGGGAATGTCTCCGACATGAACTGATTGGCCTGCTTTTTAATTACCTCTCACTGATGGGGGAGCAGCCTTACCAGGCCACAGAGGAAGACAATGCAGCCATTTCTGATGAGACCTAATGGACTAGGATCCGAAGGAAGGAAAAGAAGACCTCTCCTAACAGCGGACTTGGGGAAGGGTATGCATGAGGGAGGGATTGGGATGGGAAGGGGGGGAACCACAGGGGTATACAAAGTCAATAAAATATAATTAATAAAGAATTAAAAATATATCATTATTCAATGTCTTGAAGTTTTCATCATACAAGTCTTTTACTTGCTTGATTAGCGTTACTCCAAGCTATTTTTGTATTATTTGACATTATTGTGAAAGGTTATTTGAGGTTAGCATAAATAATTAATATTATCTGCAGTTATTGTTTTGCTGATTTCTTTCTCAGTCCATTTGTCATTTATATGTAGGAGGGCTACTGATTTTTGAGTTAATTTTATATTAAGATACTTTAGTATAAGTGTTTATCAGATGTACAAATTTTCCAGTGGAATTTTATGGTCACATATATATTATCATATCATCTGCAAATAAAGATTCTTTGATTTCTTCCTTTCCAATTTACATTCTCTTGATCTTCAGTTTTTCTAATGGAGTATTACTCAGCTGTTAAAAGAAATGAAATCACTAAATTTCATAAATGGATAGAACTAAGAAATAATGATCCTGAGTGAGGTATCCCAGACTCAGAATGACAAACATGGTATGTATTCATTTATATGTGGATATTAGCTATTAAGTCAATGATAACCAGGCTACTATCCTTAGAATTAAGAGATCAGGTACAGAGCAAGGTATTATAGGTGACAGACTTATTTAGGAATGGGAAATAGACTAGAGAGTTATGTATGGAGAGCTGGAATGGAAGAAACAAGTAGGGAAGGGAAGGCCCACTCTGTGAAATGTAATTCATTTCACTGCTTATGTGACCAAGAACCAGAGACAAAGTACCTACATATCAAGGATAAAAACAAGTACTACTGTTAAAAACAAAAACAATAATAACAACTATAAAAACATAGTAATAAGCCAGGCATGGTGGTGTGCACCTTTAATCCCAGCACTCATGAGGCAGAGGCAGGTGCATCTCTGCAAGTTTGAGGCCAGCCTGGTCTTCAAAGCAGGTCAAGGACAACCAGTGCTGTTACAAAGAGAAATCTTGTCTTGAAAAAGCAAAAAACAACCAAAACAAACAAACAAACAAACAAAAACATAGCAATAAAATGACTCCTATACTCATAGATCAGTGCCTTGTTTAGTATCATCAGGGAAGTTTTTGTTTGTTTGTTTGTTTGTTTTTGTTTTATAGCAGATGGGAAGAAATACAGAGACCCATAGCTGGACATTGTACAGGCAGTGAAACACATTGGAACACTCAAACAATAATGGGATGTATTAATCAATATCCACCCCCCACTCTCATTGGGATTCAGGGAAGACATGGCAAGAAGAGTTAAGAGCCAGAGGCAATGGAGAACACCAAGAAAGCAAGGTCCTCTAAATAAATATGGATGAAGGTCATATAAACTCACAGAGGCTGAGGACGCATGTACAGGGATTACACAGGTCTGCATTCTGCTTGCACATTATGACATCCACTTTATTGTTATGAGATTCCTGAGAAGGTGAATGGATGGGTCTCTGACTCTTGTGAATTCTTGGGCTCTTTTTCTTCTCATTGTATGTCTTGTCCAATTCAGATACATTAGTTTTTGTCTGATCTTATTGAATGTTTTATATAATACATAATTATATGTCATACTATATTATTATATATTATTCTTTAGAAGCTTGTCTGTTTTTAAATAAGACACAGAAATGAAATGGATCTGGATAAAGGGAGAGATGTACATGAACAGGGAATAAAGGTAGGGGTAAACAGGAAATATTATGTGATAAAAAATTCTATTTTCTATTAAAGAAAGAGATGTCCATAAATATACAGGAGGCATACAGAACACCAAATAGACTAGACCAGAAAAGAAACACATCACGTCACATCATAGTCAAAACACTAAATCTACAGAACAAAGAAAATATATTAAAAGCAGCAAGGGAAAAAGCCCAAGTAACATATGAAGGTAGACCTAACAGAATTACACCGGACTTCTCATCAGAAACTATAAAAGCCAAAAGGGCCTGTGCAGGTGTCAGGCAGACTCTAAGAGACCACAAATGTCAACCCAGACTACTATACCCTGCAAAGCTTTCAATCAACATAGATGGAGAAAACAAAATATTCCATGACAAAACTGAATTTATGCAACATCTACACAGCAAACCAGCCCTACAGAAGATACTAGAAGGAAAACTCCAATACAATGAAAAAAACTTC
The DNA here is from genome assembly GCF_030254825.1 of Meriones unguiculatus. Lineage (NCBI taxonomy): Eukaryota > Metazoa > Chordata > Mammalia > Rodentia > Muridae > Meriones > Meriones unguiculatus. Next base: position 71,056,938 of record NC_083359.1, read on the forward strand.
ACCGAAGAAAACAGCATACAGATAAAATCCTAACAAAAATTAAAAGAAAACAAACAATAAAGCATAGTAAGACCACCGACTCCAATATAACAGGAACTAACATTCATTGGTCACTATTATCTATCAATATCGATGGACTCAACTCTCCAATATAAAGACACAGACTAACAGAATGGGTGCAGAAACAGGATCCAACATTCTGCTGCATCCAAGAAACGCACCCCTGCAACAAAGACAAACACTACCTCAGAGTAAAGGGTTGGCAAAATGTCTTTCAAGCAAAACGGACCCAGAAAGCAAGCTGGGATAGCTATCCTAATATCTAATAAAATAGACTTTCAACCAAAATTAATCAAAAAAGATGAGGAGGGACGCTACATTCTCATCAAAGAAAAAAATCCACCAAGAGGACATCACAATTCTGAACATCTATGCCCAAATACAAGAGCGCCTACATTCATAAATGAAACATTACTAAAACTTAAATCACACATTGATCACAACACCTTAATAGTGGGAGACTTCAACACCCCACTTTCACCAAGAGACAGATCATCTAGACAGAAGCTTAATAAAAAAATAAAGGCACTTACAAAGGTCCTAAATCAATTGGACCTAATAGATGTCTACAAAACTTTCCACCCAAACTCAAAAGAGTATACGTTTTTTTCAGCACCTCATAAAACCTTCTCCAAAATAGATCATATAGTTGGTCACAAGACGGATACAAGAAGATTGAAATAATCCCATATATTCTATCTGACTACCATGGACCAAACCATTCAATGGAAAAAAGACAGCATCTGCAACAAATGGTGCTGGTCCAACTGGATGTCTACATGCAGAAAAATGAAAATAGATCCATATTTATCACCCTGTACAAAACTAAAGTCCAAGTGGATCAAACACCTCAACATAAAAACAGATACTCTAAATCTATTAGAAGAAAAAGTGGGGAACAGACTAGAACTCATTGGCACAAGAAACAATTTCCTGAACAGAACACCAATAGCACAGGCTCTGAGAAGCAACGATCAATAAATAGGGACCTCATGAATTGAAAAGCTTCTGTAAAGCAAAAGAAACTGTTGTCAGAACAAAATGACAGCCTACAGACTGGGAAAGGATCCTCACCAACCCTATATCTGACAGAGGGCTGATATCCAGTATATATAAAGAACTAAAGAAGTTAAAAAGCAATAAATCAAGTAATCCCATTAAAAATGGGGTATGGAAATAAACAAAGAATTCTCTGTAGAAGAATATAGAATGGCAGAGAACGCTTAAATAGATGCTCAACATCCTTAGCCATCAGGGAGATGCAAATCAAAATGACCCTGAGGTTTCACCTTACACCAATCAAAACGACTAAGATCAAAAACTCAAGTGACAACACGTGCTGGAGAGGTTGTGGAGAAAGGGGAACCCTCCTTCATTGCTGGTGGGAATGTAAACTAATACAACCACTTTGGAAGTCAATCTGGCAATTTCTCAGACAATTAGGAATAGCGCTTCCTCAAGACACAGCTATACCACTGCTAGGTATATACCCAAAAGGTGTTCCAGTACACAGCAAGGACATTTGCTCAACCATGTTTGTAACAGCTTTATTTGTAATAGCCAGAACATGGAAACAACCCAGATGTCCATCAACGGAGGAATGGATACAGAAAGTGTGGTATTTTTACACAATGGAATACTACTCAGCAATCAAAAACAAGGAAATTATGAATTTTGCAGGCAACTGGTGGGATCTAGAAAAGATCACTCTGATTGAAGTATCCCAGAAGTAGAAAGACAAACATGGTATATACTCGCTTATACAGACCTATAAGATAGGATAAACATAAAGAAATCTGTACACTTAAAGAAGATAAACAAGAAAGCAGACACGGGGTAAGATGATCAATCCTCACTTAGAAAGAAAAATGGGATGTGCACTGGACATATGATAAGAGTTTACCACAGAGGGCCTCTGAAAGACTCTACCTAGCAGTGTATCAAAGCAGATGCTAAGACTCATAACCAAACCTTCGGCAGAATGCAGGGAATCATATAAAAGAAGGGGGAGTTAGTATGACATGGAAAAGATAGGAGCTCCACAAGAACCAAATATATCTGGGCACAGGGGTCTTTTCTGAGACTGACACTCCACCAAGGACCATGTATGGATGTAACCTAGAACCTCTACTCGGGTAAAGCCCGTGGTAGATCAGTAACGAATTGGTTTCCCATAGTAAGGGTAACAGGGACTATCTCTGACAGGAACTCAAGGGCTGGCTCTTTGACCTCTCCACCCCCTTGAGGGAGGGGCAGTACTGCTGGGTCACAGAGGAGGACTTTGCAGCCAGTCCTGAAGATACCTGATAAAACAGGGTCACATAAAGGAGAGGAGGTCCTCCCCAATCAGTGGACTTGGAAAGGCGCAGGGAGGAGATGAGGGAGGGAGGGTGGGATTGGGAGGGAATGAGGGAGCGGGATACAGCTGGGATACAGAGTTAATAAAATGCAACTAATAATAAAAAATAAATTAAATTAAATTAAAAATTTTTCATAAATGGCCTCATAAAAAGGAATTAATATGGACAATTGATATAAGAATATGTGACAACTCCAGAACTCAGGATAAAAATTAATATTAAACCTCCCCAGCAAGCAGGAACACCTGAGTTCAGATCCACGGGGCCTGTTTAAGAGCCCAGCATGGTGACATTGCATCTGAAGCCCCAATGGAAACAGAACAAAGGTTCTTGGAGCTTGCGTACCAGTTAGACTAGCCAAGTGAAGAGCTGCCGGCTTCATGATAACCCCACCTCGTGAAATAAGATATAAAGTGACAGAGAAAAACAGCTGAAATACTCTAGCCTTCTCAGGCCCCTCCACACAGGTGTGTGCATTCATGCCTGCACACATTCCCACATACAAAAACCCACCACACACATATAGCACACACTAAAACAATGTAAATAAATAAAAATAAAATTTTATAATTTGCATACAATAGTAGTACATACACATGAAATTGATTAACACGTAGATCATCACTAAGTATGTTGAATGTTGAATAATTGAAATGTCGTGCACTATGTATGATTGTGACCTAGTAGAATCACTCTGGAAAACATTTGCCTAACGCAGAATATGTACTCCAACTTCAGACTAGCAAGTTCATGGTCACGGCATTTCTCCAAAGTCATGGATGTGTGGTCTTAGCATATACGCATGAATCTCCATGTTCATACTCTCTTTTCAAAGAATTGAAAACGTGTCTCTCCATAGTAGAATGAATGAAATTTGATACTTTCAGGTAATTGAATACTAAACAACAGCGTTTAGAACCATGTCTCATGAGTCATTGATGGTGTGAGCCATGTTTTTATGATTTCTAATATAAAGGGAGCTTTTTAAAGTTTTGAAGCATTGAAAAATGTATCTACCTGCACAGAATATGCTGTGCAGACTTGTAGGTGCACCACCAACCTAAAGGACTTTGTCTCTTCAAAGATAACACAGATTAGCCGTTGTTAATACAACAGTAATACGTTATCAAGGCAAACAACAATATAGATGAATAATATAGATACAGTGTTGTGAGAAAGGCAACAGAAATTTAAGACAGAAGGCATTTAGGACTGTTCAATTTTGTGCATATGTGTGTATTCAGTATGTGCGTATACATATGTGTATATACATACCCAGCGATAATTAAAGAAGAAATTATGAATATGAGGAAAGACTAGGGAGAGATGAAAGAAGTTAGAACAAGGAAGGGGGTGTCTATAGTGTAAAAAGTCAAGGAATTGCTTCTCTTGCTGGTGGGTGATCAGAAAAGTATAATGCAACAGAGATTCTGGGATGTGGACTAATATGATACTGCATTCACCTAACAAGAATTCTTCCACTATAAAGCTGGTGAGATAGCTCAGTGGGTAAAGACACTTGCTGCTCAGCCTAGTGATTCCAATATGACCCTCATTTCCAGGACAATCATGGCCCCATAACCATTCAACTTCTGGGACACACAGAGTTGAAAAAAAGAACCGATACCTCCCAGTGGTTCTCTGACCAACATGCAAAAGTAAACACACACACAAATAATTTTTAATTTAAAATTTTAAAAATAATGTACTGTTATCTATGTATAGGCATATTTTTTACAATATGGAACTTAAAAAAATGAAGTAAATTATCATAAAACTTAGCCAAGACATACATCATAGAATTATTTTAAATAGATAATAATAAAAATAATTTTCCAATTACAAATCTTTTCAAATACAATTTACCCATAAAAAGATACTTTTACCCATACTATGTAATCTATACAACCATAAAACAGTTTGTAAAGGACTGTTTACCATTATAAAAAGATGGAAACAGAAACATAACAGGTTAAAAAAATAAACCCTCCAGTTCCAGGAATAAATTATCTCTTTCGTAGTTCTTGGCCAGTGAGGTCCTATAGAGCCCTGAGCATTATTGGATATGTATGATGTACCTGCCTAACCTGTAACCTTGATAATAGGTCCCTCTTACAGGAGACATCACAGATTTAAGCCATCCACCACATAAAATATGAAGCTGCTACTCACCTGGAAGCATTATCCCTACTGGTTATCTTTCACAGTACCAGGATGCATTATGCAAGCAACCAAAAGAGAAAAGTAATCACTAATCTTATGTTGTGGCTGTGTATCGTGCAATCTACAACAATGACGAACCCCGCCATGTTACTATCGATGCAATAGTAGCATGAATGTCATGGTGGGTCATGAACCAGATTCAGATATGATGTAAGACCTGCTCTGCAAGTTGCAAACCATATCTGGAACTGATATTGTTGTGGCCAAAAATCTGTGACTAAAGGTTGTTCTTTCTAGAGAAAAGCCTGCTGCTATCACTGCTAGTGATGCTGACCTCAAGTGGTTCTTATACTCTCTCTGCCTCGCTTCTGCAATGTGATAGAATCTCAGTCAAGGTGGAGCACACAGCAGTCACTTGTTTTAAGATTCTTGAAAAGCCATGAACTACTGAATTAATTCATTTGCTGCAAAGGGAAGTGAACATTCTATAATAACATAAACATACACCGAGTCTTCAGCTGACAGGAATAATCGCAGAACTGGTGCTATTTTTTTTTTTGAGATTGTTAGTGTACTCTGTTTATTATTGTTGTTTGTTCTATTGCTTGTTTGCATTTTTCATACAGCCTTATGTTTGTTGGCTTCCTTCCATACATCATGTTTCTTTCTTCTGTCAGTACCTTATGTTTGTTTGTTTGTTTGTTCTGTTCACACACTCTTAAATACAATTTGATTTCCAAAGAACAAAGAGTACTTTTAAATTTGCACTGCATTAAGTATTCCTGGAAAAGTTTGCAGTGAATGCTTTAATTTGTGCTGATCTCATACTGAAAGGGCTTGGGGAGACACTTAGAAAATGCTGCTAGTATCCACAGCTGTAGGGGTGCTCTATAAATATAGCGCTGCTGGTCTCTCGGCATACAATCCCAGCCTCAAAGAGATCTGAGGCTTTACCGTATCAAAGGTATCACACTGACATTGTCACCACTATTCATTTATAAGTATCATACGCCCCTGGGGGTGATGGATGACTTCCCTCTCTTGCTGATAAAAAGAAGTTGACATTGCTTTATTATCTCCTCAAGGTTAAAAATCAATGATTTACCTGTGAAAACATCTGTTTGTGAGTGTGTCTCTGCTCCTCTCAGGGGCCGTATTTACATGCTGAGTTTTAAGCATGTCAAAATGTGAAGCTTAAGTTTCATGTGGCCCATTTTCTTTTTAAAGATGCCAGAATGGTTCTCTATGAGGAAGAGATGTCAGCCTATATTCATGCATTTGATCCAGTTGTAATGAGAATGAGTAAGATTTCCTCTCCTAAAAATTAAAGACTAGCATCTCACAGCTAGAGGACTGGAGATAGTAGTCCTGATTTTAGATATTAGTATTGCTGTCATATGATGAGTGTGGAGTAAATGGCAGTCAAGGGGATTCACACACAGAAAACTTCATTGTGCGCAGGCAGCAAATGAAGTCCTGAATGAATGTGTATCTCTTGATTCAACGTCTCAGACTTACGGAGTGGCAAAGCTTTTTTTCTGAATGAGGGACAGAGAGATGGCAAAGTTTTCCTCTGGTGACTTCAAGTGTTGATAGTGTGTGCAGAAAATGTCTACGGTAGTTTTCCCTCTGAAGATGTTATGGCATGAAGAGTGCACTTTTATGGAACAGCTCACTTGCTGTGGCTTCTTTATTGAGAGCCTAGCCCACCAATTCCATTTTTTCTGTTTCTGTGTCTCAGTGTGTCTCCCTTTTCTTCCTTCCTTCACAGCCTGCAATTAGGTCAGTTTCTGGAACTGTGCAAGCATGTAGCAGTTGTGGGTATTTTTGAAGAAACCTATGGAAAAAATGAATAATATCTCATGGAAAGATTTGAAATCTTTTCATATTGAGATTATTAATTTCTACTCCCTCAAAATAACATAAAATAATGTACTGGACATGTGTGGTGTCTTAATGAAAGTTATTCAGTGCAAGAGAGGATATCTATGCTTAAGAACCCACTGTCACCAAAGTCACACAGAGGACAAAAGCCAACGAATGGGTATTTTGTGCATAATCTTCATGATGTCATGAATTTTCAGAATAAGCACTAGAAATTCGGTAGGGAAAGACCAAATACTTCTCCACTTAAAGTTAGCTTTTTACCAAGGCTTTTGACTTTGGAATTTCCATCTTCCACACTACCCCACCCCTAGACCTTGGTATCCTCTTTGGCTAGCCTACACCCACATCTACTATCAACAAACCCTGAAACATCTGAGAAAATGCCTAGAAGCAAAATTCCTCTCTCCATCTTACTGCTAACAAATCACTCCATCTTCTTGTAAATTACTGCTGGCACCTAGAATCATACCGTTAAAATATGGTTTCATACCAAAAGAACTGCACTTCAATCCTATTCCTCCAATGACTTCCTGTCTCATTTGGGGAAAAGTTTATGTTCTTACTCTGCCACTCTGCCACTATTTCTGTTTAAATGTTCACTCTCTTCTCTGTGGTTATATACATAATCTGAAGAGGTGATTTGGATTTTGTTTTGGCACTTCTTCTGAGGCTTAGCTCTATAGAAGGTGTCACACGATACTGAGAGAATTAACCATGTTTAAAGACCATCACCTCATCAATATGCTCCACTACAAAGAAGAAGAATCATAGCAAAATACCTGGGAAAGTCGAACAGAAACTGCAGTTGTTTAGGGCCATTTGTCTTTGCAAACAGACAGAAGGTACTTGTTCATGTTTAATGTAGCTTTCTTATCACTCAGATTGTTTACAAAATCAGCAGTTTATTTTTCAGGCATACTTGTATTTAATACTAGATTAAAATATTTTTAGAACACTCTGAAGTACCTTTAACCCTTGCCTAGAAATTTTTAGGATGGTGTCCCTTGGCTCATTTGCTTATCATTCCATCTCCAAAATTTGCAGATTTTCTCTTTAGACATGTTATTTAGTCTCAAGATGTTTCTGTTTCTTCTTCAAAAATACTATGAATAATAGAAATTTCACTGCACTAAGGACTTTGAAATGAGTTAGATGTGTGGAACATATACTTGAAAGACAGCAACAAACATTATCTGCTACTACCATATTACTAACTGAATTTATTTCCACCCAGATTTGCAAATTTAAGTACGCGAGGCAAGAAAGCAGGTGAGTTTATTGGCAGCTAGAGTGTTCTATAAGCCCATTTTGGATTTGAATATTTGTGACTTATCTAATTATTCAGTAAAGACAAAGAAACCTTCAGCAGCATACAACCATCTGCTTAATTAGTTCAGCAGCAAGTTTTCCATGTTAATGTGGCTTGGATGAGAGGATAGGCTGTCATTTGGGGTTTTTTAAGCTCACCCTTATCCAAGGTTTTAAATAAAGGGAGATTTCTCTCCTTGTAAAAGGGAGCAAAAGTGAGAACATAGAGTATGCAGGCTCAAATAGGACATGATTGGTGAAATCTGGAAGCCTGTTTAGCATAGAGGATCTGTCATTCCCCTTGAAAGGCAAGAGAGGATGAGGACTCACCACTTGTGCTCACCAGTCATCATTGTTCATGCCCTACCCTTACATGGTAGAAACAGGTTTGGTATGTTCATGTGAATTGGGTAAAAGCAGGATCATGGGGTGAAAGGAATTCCCCAAACAGAATCATAGACCAAGGTGATAAGAAATTCCGCTTCATACTGGTAGTCAGGATAAAGAGATTTGTTCAGTGTAATGACAGCTACTGTTGGCATTTGGGACAAGGTTCTGAGAGGAGGAAGCAAGGCCAGAGTATAAGTGGCATTTGTAAATTTCCATATGAGTCAGAAATTGAAAATTATTCCTACAACTTGCTCCTGAAATATGTTATAGAAAAGGGTATTTAAAGGTAATTTGGATTTTAAAATTCCCCTAAGAAATTACCAGGGAGTCAATTACAATTGTAGAATGAAATAGAAAATAAACAGAAAGAGTGAAACACTAATGCAAGCTTCCAAAGACATTTAGTGCTATTCCAACTCCTCACATAATGATAAATTTTATTGCCCCATAACTCTTATTTATTAAATTTTTTTTTTGCGTTTCAACAGCTCCAATGAGATGCAACTTTTTTTGTTTTTATGTTGGTCCAGGGAGCAGTAGAGGCCACTATACTCATATAACATATTAAGCATGCCATCACTTGCACATCAAACTCTAATAAATTTCTCTATTTTTGAGATTTAAAACAAATGCAAGGCCCTGAAAGGTTAGAGCAAATTCGGATCTTAAAGTTTCAAGGGGGAGCCTATTGCTGTGTAACTTGTGAAGAGTTTTAACTAGGAATGAGCAATATTATCATGTTAACTTTTTGAGATTCGTGTCTATTAATGAAACTCTGAAAGCAGACTCTGCAATTTTATGAGTTAGAAAAACCAGAATAGCGATGATGTATGTCAGGTGTAGTGCAAGCTTAAAGAAAAACAAACAAACAAAAACAAACAAAAAAACCTAGTTATTATAATTTGGAGTCAACTAATTTATGATTCCCATATTTGGAGCTATAGGTCAATTTTTTTCTTCCATAAAGAACTAGATTTTTAAAAAAACAGTTAAAGTGTGATAGAAATGCATGTTTGTTTTCCAAACATTAAAGCATAGAATTGTGGAAAGGATTGTGGAACACAATCCTGCCTAATCAAACAAATAGAGGTAAGAATTAAGTTCAAAATAAATTGGACATTGTGGCTCCCAAATATACTTTGAAATATAATCTTGTACAAGTGAATCTGTACATGCTCAACATAACCAATTCAATCAGTAAAATCTTCATTGCTGAGAGGTTTCCTTGCACTGTTTGTATGTTTTTGTACAAAGACCACAACAGGAAAATTTTCACTTCTAAACATCTAAGGACATATTATCTATGGGCTCTGATCAGTACAATAAATCTCCAGAAGATATTCTTGAATATCTTGACATAGAGGATGCAACACCTCTCATTTAACTTCCGCACTAACTTTTGAGAGCCATTCTTAGGTATCCTTTGCTTATTGTCAGTTTGACAGTCTTAGGAAGCACCCACAGAAGAGTCATGTAGTGTTTGTCCTCTGACTATTCATTCCATTTAGCACAATGTGTTCTATTTTTCTCTATGGTATCAAAACAAAACAAAATAAAACAAACAAACAAACAAAAAACCAACCCTCTTTTAAAAAACAAATGATAATCAATTGTATGTAAATAACAATTTTTTCTGTATATATTAACCACATACTCATTTACATACTTGGGTTTTTTATGTATTGGTTATTAGGGATAATACTGATACTGAGATGAAAATGCAGAATGCAAAATATACATATGAAGAGTCATGTATCACAACACGATATCTAGTATCATCCTCAATTATGATAATGTGTTTTACCTCTAAATCCATGAACAAAATTCCCCATTCACGTATTAGGTAAAGGAAAGCCAGAGCAATTATGCAGGAAGAGAGATAAACAAAAAACAAAACAAAGCAAAGAAAAAAAAACTTTCAAATTAAAAACCTTTTTAAAAAAAATTGAATCTGATTGGCATGTAAAATAAGTTTATATATGCTTATGAATAATGAATACCCAACAGTCAAATGCAAATAATTCCATTTTAATGCCAGAAAAAAATGAGAATATGTAGGATTTAATTTAACCAGAAAGGTAAATACTTGTACACTGAAAGTTATAAATATTGATGAAAGAAATCAAAGGAAAAATAAATGAAATGACAAACATTCATGGATTGATAAATTACTCAAAGTAATTGACTGATTTAAGACTTTTTATTTATTGTTTTTTTGAAGTCGAAATTGAAACAAAATTTATTTATTTATTTATTTATTTTCTTCTCAATGCAGTTTATTCAGGAACCTTGAACAATCTTCTGACCCTGGGGAAAGCCAGCCCACAGCTTAAATAGCCTCTGGGTAGCCAACCCCAGCGTGCCTCGTGGGCAATGCAGGTAGGTCCACATACATGGAAGCAAACCAGATCCTCGGCCTTAGCCAAATGTGGAGTTGTTCCTGACAGAGAGCACTCACCATCGGGAAGGTGGAAGGCGGAAACCAGCTCCTTCTTTAAGGCGCTGCATTCCGCAGCTCTCTACAGTTCCCCCTTTTTGTTTTAGACGCATCAGGCAAGAGTAGAGGTCTGATCTCTGATATTAGAAATAAATTGGGACTTTGTACTGATGTTCATTTAGGTGTCATCCACCCAAAGAGCATCAGACCCGTCCGATACCTTTTTCTCACAGGCAGGACCTGGGGCATCAACCGGCATGCAATCAGACATGCTCTTCTTTGGGTCGAAAGCAGCTGACCCTGAGTGCAGTGCTTAGCCTCGCATCCTGAGCGTAACATTTTAGCTTTTTATGGTAGCCAACCATGCTTGGGGAGACTGTCCTGCTTCAATGGCTGTAAAGGCCTCAACCCTCCTCCACTGCTTGTGGGAATGTAAACTTGTACAGCCACTCTGGAAATCAATCTGGCGCTTTCTCAGACAACTAGGAATAGCGCTTCCTCAAGATCCAGCCATACCACTCCTGGGCATATATCCAAAAGAGGCTCAAGTACACAAAAAGGACATTTGCTCAACCATGTTTGTAGCAGCTTTATTTGTAATAGCCAGAAGCTGGAAACAACCCAGATGCCCCTCAACTGAAGAACGGATGCAGAAATTGTGGTACATCTACACAATGGAATATTACTCAGCAATGAAAAATAAGGAAATCATGAAATTTGCAGGTAAATGGTGGGACCTGAAAAGGATCATCCTGAGTGAGTTGTGCCAGAAGCAAAAAGACAAACACGGTATATACTCACTTATATAGACATACAACATAGGACAAACCCACTAAAATCTGTGCATCTAAAGAAACTAAGCAAGAGAGAGGACCCTAACTAAAATGCTCAACCCCCATCCTGAAAGGCAAAGAGGATGGACATTCGAAGAAGAAGAAAACAGGAAACAACCTAGGAACCTACCACAGAGGGCCTCTGAAAGCCCTACAGACTATCAAAGCAGATGCTGAGCCTGATGGGCAACTGTTGGGCAGAGTGAATGGAATTTTCTGTAAGAAGTGGAAAATAGTAAGAGCTGTAGAGGACAGGGCCCCCACAAAGAGAGCAACAGAACAAGAAAATTTGAACACAGGGAACTTCCCAGAGACTCATACTCCAACCAAGGACTATTCATGGAGATAACCTAGAACCCCTGCACAGATGTAGCCCATGGCAGCTCAGTCTCCAAGTGGGTTACATAGTAATGTGAAGAGGGACTGCCTCTGACATAATCTGATTGGCCTGCTCTTTGATCACCTCCCCCTGGAGGGGAGCAGCCTTACCAGGCCATAGTAGAGGACAATGCAGCCACTTTTGATGTGAACTGATGGACTAAGATCAGAAAGGAGAGGAGAACCTCCCCTATCAGTGGACTTGGGGAGTGTGGCATGCATGCAGAAAGGGGAGGGAGGGTAGGATCGGGAGGGGAGGAGGAAGGGGCTTATGGGGGGATGCAGAATGAATAAAGTGTAATTGACAAAAAATTTAAAAAAAAAGAAAAGATAATTTAAGAACCTTAAATGACTTTCAAAAGTGGAGGAAAACATGGAGTTAGTCAATTTACATGGAGCACGTCTCACCCCTGGGGGCAATGGTCTCCTGAACCTACTCAGACCTCAGACCTCGGACACCACCACTGCTAGTTCTAGAACTGATGCAGGATGTTCCAACGAGGGGGTTAAGGCTTCTCATAATATATCCTCTAAGTCCACACCTGTTTGTTTATAACCCCCATTTTTATTCATTGATAGCCAGATAGAGCCAAGTAATTGTGGTAATGATACTTGCTTTTTTGCCAAGTGCTGGAATGCTAGTGAATTTAGGTATGCCCTGGTTACTCGCATGCCTCACTGGGTGCCTGTGCCCATTGATGCCCCTCACGCTATGACTCTCTTCAGACAGAAAAGGGATCTTGGAACTACAGCCACCATTGTTACTACCATCTCATTGGCGGCTGTTGGAGCTACCACTGGGGCATTAGCCATGAGTCGTACTGTGCAGACTGCTCAGACCCTGAATAATCTTTTAGCCAATGTAGCTCATGCCTTAGATGTACAAAAAGGAATTAATGCTCAACTAAAAGGAGGCTTGATGGTGTTCAATCAGAGGATTGACCTCGTGCAGGAGCAAATTGATACCCTTTGGCAAATCACTCAACTTGGCTGTCAATGAGAGTATGCTGGACTTTGAGTCGCTAGCATACAACATGAGAATTTTTCCCGTGCTGCAAATCTGTCTAAACAATTGTCTAGCTATATTTTAGGTAATTGGACTGGAGAATTCGATACTACGATGGAGCAGCTGAGAGTGGCCATTGTCACAGTAAATTCTACCAGAGTGGACGCAGGACTAGCCACAGGATTATCATCATGGATTGCTGCAGCCATGAATCATCTGAAGGAATGGGCGGGCATGGGAGCGTTAGCAGGCTGTCTGGTGTTGGTCTCTTTGGTTTGCCTGTGGTATAGATTTAAGTCTTTTTAAAGCTTTTCAAAGGTATAACTTTAGAAACATCAAAGCACTTTTAGCATTCATATGGAATCAGCAAATATATAACATATAAACACAATCTTATTAAAGAAGAGCAAAGCTGGAGTCATCAAAATCCCTCATTTAAGGGGTGTTTCATTACACATTATATAAAATAATTTAATGTCTATCACACGTCATTTAAGCTATTTATGTTTTTAGACACTTATTTTTTCCACTTATGATCTCATTTTTTTCAGTCTTAGTAGTTCTACAAATATTAAAAAAGATATATTTACAAGAAAATACCTTGAATCCCAAACTGAGAAGACTCCCTTTCTTTTCCACACAATGTGTTATGTTTGATCACCTCCCCCTGAGGGGAAAGCAGCCTTACCAGAGCATAGAAGAAGACATTGCAGGCAGTCCTGATGAGACCTGATAGGCTAGGGTCAGAGGGAAGAGGAGGAGGACCTCCCTTATCAGCGTACAATGGCAGGGTTAGGGAGAGAAGAAGGAAAAAGGGTGGGATTGGGAGGAGACAGGGAGGGGGCCACAGCTGGGAAACAAAGTGAATAAACTGTAATTAATTAATGAATAAATAAAAGAAGGATTAGCTGAAGGATCACCAATGGCAGAAGATCCCATTTAAATGACAAGGCATTTAAATCAGAGAACAAATACTGATACTTTGTATTATTAAAACATAAGCTTTGTTTCTATGAGATGAAGAACCAATGAGAGCTCCTGGAAACCTGCCCTTGCAGACTGCAATTACTTATGCAATTGTTTGTCACTTATTTTAATCTTTTGGCAGACACACACTACACTGGGATATAGTAAATTCTAAAATTTAAATATAAAAGACATTGAAACCCAGTACTATTAAATACCTGTGGCTAAAAGAGGAAGTAGTGTGAGAAATATTTAAAAGTAACATGTTAATTGAAAGGCAATATGCAGTTTTATACAGCCTGGTGACAATAACCACTAAAAGAATTACATAAAAATGAGAAATTTGGGGCTGCAGACATGGCTCAGCAGTTAAGAGCAATTTCTGCTCTTGCAGACTACACAAGCTCAGCTTTCAGCACCCACATCAAGAAACTCACAACTGCCTGTGTGTAACAACTGCAGTTCCAAGGGAGCCAACAAATTCTGCACTGTGCAGAAACCCACATACACCTAGACCACACAAAATTACACAATCACACACACACATAAACATGAAAATAATAAAATATTTTCTAGCCAAGGAAAAATTTTAACTTTAAAATGTAAACGATTATCAATGATTGCACTAACATGCTGAAACCTAAATCTTTTCATTTTAACAGTCCTTCAATTTTAAAATATTCACAAGAGTATACTTAGTGTCTAAGTCTAAATATACACTGTTAAGATTCAATATTGAAATATTCAATATTGAAAAGTTCAAATGTACTTCTCATAAAATTCAATATTCTGTTTGGCACTGATAGACTCTCCTGTTTTGTTTTTGTTTCATGTCAAATCAAATCAACATGCATAAACTAAATTTAAATACAGAAAAGGGCAATACAAAACAGCCTTCCTCAAACTTTTGTGTAGATAAGCCATTGGTACAGTTAGTGTCTTTCCATTGACCTGCAAGTGATAAAATACATAGGTAATAAATACTGATAACTTGCTTCATCAAGGACTAAAGGAAAATTTAAGATTTTCCTTCTAGGAAATAAAAATTGTGGAGTTTCTCTAGAGAGAAAAATGTATTTTCGTTAATAGAGAAGCAGAGGTGACACTGAGTATGTCAAAGTAATGGGTTTAAAGACAATACTGAAAACTGACAAAATCAAGAATTTATTTCTAACATAGTATTTTTATTATAGCCCAAACTGGAAGGGGGGGCTTTCAAAAGTTTCAAGATATAATTGTCATCTGAATTATTTAACCACCAGGAACATGAAGAATGAAAAATACTTGTGTCTTTAATTAAAAGCTAATTATTTTACTTAAGTCCTATTTCCATTATTGACACTTAATATAAGTGTATTCATCAGACTCTGACTATAGGTGACATCAAGTTCTGATTATGGTCTTAAACTTACTTTTTTTTTTTTTTTTTTTTGTCTTACCTGAGCCAATCTCTGTGATTATGCCACCCACACAGGATGAACAAAATTGTTCTTGGGTGCAAGTGGCAAGTTATATATAAGAACAGGAAACAAAAGAGTCCAAGAATACTCTTGAATTTACAAAACCTATGTGTTTTTGCAAATTGATTTCCATTTACAAATTGCCATCATATCTGCATTTGTGCCTTTATGTGGGTTATTTTTAAATTCCTTTGCGATCAACTAGGCATCTTAATATTTAAAGTTTGCTTAGGAAAAATTCCTATAATTAACTAGTTCAAATTCCCTACTGAGGTAATTAAAATTATCTTCATCAATTGTGTTTGATGTTCATTTAGTCACTGTGACTGGCTCTCTTTGAGCAAAGGGGAGATTGTAAAAGCTTGTCACTTCCTATGACACACGTTATGATGAGTATATGTCCTGTATACATCTGAATATTATTGTTTAAGCTTCCATAGTTTATAACATTTTTAAACAAAATCTGAATTTATATATCCATTAACAATTTTATTTTCTTTGGGGACTGTTTCCTGAAATTGAATTTTTCCTTGGAGCTTAATCTAGTCTGTTCTAAAGCCACATTATTAATTAGTTACAGTAGAGATATAATGCATACACAAGACTCATCAGCAGTTTATATATATATATATATATATATATTAGCAATGCCCAAGCTGTATCTGCATATACAAACAGGGGAGGAGATTCCTGCTCTCTCTGTTTCAACTTAAATCAGTTACATTTTCACTTTTTTTTTCTTTTAAAAAAAATTCTTCAGCACTTGGAGGATTCTTTTCTTACAAAATCTTAAAATTCTGAAAAATGTAATACACAGACTTACAATTTTCACCTGTTAACCTGTGATTCACAAAAAATACAGTGGGTTTTATGGTAATTACTTACCTTATTTTTGTGTATTTTTAAATTTTTAATTAATTATTATTTATTACAATTCATTGTGTTCCAGCCATAGTCATCTCTCTCATGTCCTCCCAGTCCTACTCTTCCTTCCTCTTTTCCCTTTATGGCTCCTCTCCCTAGTCCACTGATAGGGGAGGTCCTCCTCCCCTACAATCTGATCCTAGCCTATCAGGTCTCATTAGGACTGTCTACATTGTCTTCCTCTGTGGCCTAGTAAGGCTGCCCTCTCTTACCCCAGGGGTAGATGATCAAAGAGCTAGCCACTGAGTCCATGTCAGAGATATCTCCTTCTCCACTTACTAGGAAACCCACATGGTGAATGAGCTGCCCATGGCCTATACCTAAGCAGGGATATAGATCCTCTCCATGCATAGTCCCTGCTTGGAGAATCAGTCTCTGCAGAACCGCCCAGAGCCCATATATTTTAGCTCTGTTGTTTTCCTTGTAAAGCTCCTGTCCCCTACAGGTCTTTCTATCTCCCACTTCTTTCATAAGATTCCCTGCCCTCTGCCCAAAGTTTGGCCAGTAGCTTCAGCATCTGTTGGATACTCTGCTAGGTAGACTCTTTCAGAGGCCCTCTGTGGTAGGTTCCTGTCCTACAGAATTCCTTTTTTTTTTTCCTCATTGGAAACCCATGCAGGTAAAATAAATTGTCCTAAAATATCACAGGTAGTAATGAGTTAATTTGAAGATAGGAATATTGAATGGAAGAGTTGTGTCCACCTTGTTGTTCACATGGTCCATAGTGTCTACCAAACAAATCAGCACCAGGTAGACACATAGTATAAGGTATATGGGCATAATTACCTGTAAGCTATAGAACAACACTGTGGTATGTCCATATTAGAAATAGTAAAAGCCAAGATGACCAAAAACTACAGTAGGAATATCACTGGTTCTCCAATAGCTAAAAATCTATTTATTGAGACAACAGCTTCTAAGTTGAAAACACTTTTATTGGAGGAATTTATGTAGCCAGTGACAATCTTATACACCTTCCAATGACTTAACAATGATTGAGAGTTTATCATAAAACTTTATACCTGATATAAAAATTCTACCTGAAGAACATCTTTTCTGTTATCATATATTCAGTAATATTAACTGTAATTAGCTGAAAGTACAGAGAAAGGAGACGAGGACAGGTGCCCCTTGTGCTTGGAGACTATGAACTTCTTGGGATAAATGAGGAAAGGCTTGGGGTAAAGCATTGTCCAAATCAGTGGCCGAGAAGCATGGTTGTGGAAAAGGATTTCTGTTGGAAAACAAGCCACAGAGTAATACCTGGGCCAAAATGACAGTCCCTACATGAATACATGAATAATTCATAGGAAGGATTCGCCATGCTTGTTTTGGCACAATTTTCTAATGCTTTCAGGCCTTGACCATTAAACTTGCTGTCATGCCATACTAGAATATTGCCAGTGTTTCTCTACACAAAGACCAATCATTCCCTAGAAAGTCACCCACAACTGCACTCCTCACCTAACTTAGTAACATTCAAAATAAATTTTCTACCCTCTGCTTCAAGGCTCTATTTTAGTTATTTCCCATAGTAAATGTACCTTGAGCAATACTCATGTAAGTGATCAGAACAGTTTGGGTGTAATTTACAGTGTATTCCCATTCTTAGAAAGAATCAGTCTTGCACAGACAGACAGGTAATTGTTGCAAATATAAACATGAAGAAACTTAAACATCACACAGATAGGGGTATTTCTTCATCTTTCATCAAATTATAGCACCTATAATGTTTTCAGGTACCTGGATGGGTCACAAACATAATTTTATTCTTAAAAATTAGTCCACAGAGTCTTGTGAAACCTCAGCCAACTAAAAACAGGTCACAGTAGATCATAAACCAACTGAAAAAGGTCATTGAGGGACTGTCATTAAAGGATAGTTATAAAGTGCAGAACAGAATGAAGGTAAACATCAATATATTGCTTAGACATGAATATGTGTTTATTTCTGAGATACAAAAAATAAAATTAAGTTATATAAAATTATGGGGAAATCACACTTCAAAAATTGCAATAATTTAAGGATCAAAGAAGTAAAAGCTGAAGTGATAAAATAGATCTAACATATTTGAGATAATAATTTGTGTTCAATTGCATTAAAATAGTAGAATCTCTTCTAAATATTTTTAATTCAGAAATAAAGTGAATCTTCACATAACATTTTTCTCCAAACCAGAATTTAAACAACAAATAAAAATGTTTAGATTATATAAAAATGTGCTTTTAAACATCCTGAAAGTATGTTCATGATAAATTGTGAAACGCATTAGAAAAATGTCATTTGTTATTAAAAATATTTTAATCCATTAAACTCAATAGAACAAACTGAACAGTTGATCCTTTCCTCAGCAGAAAGCCTTAGCAGGATTACAGAAAGTCTCTCCTGTCATTTAGATATTCATTTATGATGGATAATTAGTCATTAGTTTTTAATCAAGGTTGAAAGACAGACATATATAAAAGTGAAGTCTGAATGAAAGCCAACTTCCAGATGAAACGTTGAATATAAAAAGTGTTAACCAGCAATAAAAAAAAGACCTTGTCATGCTTGGTTCAATAAAATGTTTATGACACAATTATTGGCTCTTCTCACATACTGCAAGAAAAAAAATATGGCTGTAGTTTCAAGAAGATTTTGACATTGAGTCCTCATCAAAATCTAAAAAATTTACAAAGAATGTTAAGTTTACAAACTGAAAGTTAATAAAACCTTTACATTAACATAATAAATCTTAGAAGAGAAACTTCACACTGAGGTTAGGTTACAATTTAAGAAAATGTGTTTATTAAAGTAAAATGTTTATCTACACAAATAACAAAAGTGATCACACAATCAAAGTGATATTGAATTCAGTTATTTCTTATGAGCAGATGGGATAGCTTTTCTTTTTCACTTTAACAGTCTTTTTATCATCATCATCATCGTTAGTAGTATTTACAGTTTATTAACTTTGTATCCCTGTTGTAGCCCCTCCTTTTTCTTCTCCCAGTCGACTCTCCCTCCCTCTTCCTCCCTTATCCCTCTTCCCTAGTGACTGATAGGTAAAGGCCTCCTCCCCTATTGTCTGACCCTAGCCTATCATGTCCCATCAGATCTGCATGGATCCTTTTCCTTTGTAGGATGACTAGGTTGCCCCACCAGGAAGAAGTGATCAAGGAGCAGGCAACTGAGTTCATGTCAGAGACTCTTTTCTCCCCTTGTTAGAGCACTCAGATGAAGACTGAGCTTTCTATTGGCTAAATCTGAGCAGGGGGTCTATGTCCTCTCTATGCAAGATCTTTTGTTGATGCATCAGTCTCTACAGTCCCGACTTGGGCCCAAAATTTTTGGCTTTGTTGGTTTCCTTGTATGCCTCCTGCCCCTTCAGGGTCCTTTTATTTTCTCCTTTCATAAGACTCCCTGACCTCTGTGGAAAGTTTGGCTGTGAGTCTCTGCATCTAAGCTCCTGCTGGCTAGAGTCTTTCAGAGGACATCTGTGGTAGGCTTCCCTCCTGTTCCCTCTCTTCAACTGCTTCCAGTGTCTATCCCGTTTTCCTGTCTAAGTTAACTATCCTCCCTAAGGTCCTCCTTGTAGTTTAGCTTCTTTTGGTCTGTAGATTGTAGTATGGTTATCCTATTTTATATGGCTAATAACCACTCATAACTGAGATTATACCACATGTGTCTTTCTGCTTCTGGGTTACCTCTCTTAGGGTGATCTTTTCTAGCTTCATCCTTTAGCCTGCAGATTTCATGTTTTCCTTGTTTTCAATTGCTGAGTAGTATTTCATTGTGCAAAAATGTACCACAATTTCTGTATCCATTCCTCCATCTAGGTTGTTTCCAGCTTCTGGCTATTACAAATAAAGATGCAATGAACATGGTTCAGCAAATGGCCTTGTTGTATGGTTTAGCATCTTTCAGATATATGCCCAACTGTCATATAGTTAGTAGTTGAAGTGGAGCTATTCCCTATTCTCTTTTCAGAGAAAGAGCTAGATTAATTTCCAAAGTGGTTGTACAAGTTTACATTCCCACCAGCAGTGGAGGAGAGGTCCACTTTCTTCACATCCTCTCCAGCATGTGTTGTGACTTGAGTTTTTGATCGTAGCCATTCTGCTGAGTGTGAGTTGGAATCTCAGAGTTGTTTTGGTTTACATTTTCCTGATGACTAAGGATATTGAGCATTTTTTTTTAATTTTTATTAATTTATTTTTTATTAATTACAATTTATTCACTTTGTATCCCAGTTGTAACTCCCTCCCCTCCCAATCCTACCCTTCCTCCCTTTTCTCCTCCCTTACCTCTCCCCCAGTCCTCTGATAGAGGTGGTCCTCCTCCCTTCCACCTGACCCTAACCTATCAGGTCTCATCAAGACTGGCTGTATTGTCTTCCTCTGTGGCCTGGTAAGGCTGCTTCTCCCTCAGGGGGAAGAGAACAAAGAACCAGCCATGAACTTCATGTCAGGGACAGCCCCTGTTCCCCTCACTAGGGAGCATTCTTGGACACTGAGCTGCCATGGGCTACATCTGTGCAGGGGTTTTAGGTTATCTCCATGCATGGTCCTTGTTTGGAATATCAGTCTCAGAAAAGACCCCTGAGCATTTATTTGTTTCTCCTCCACTGGATATTCCTTTGTTGAGAATTCTTTGTTTAGCTCTGTATCCCTTTTTAAAAAATTATTATTATTCATGAGCATGGAAGATCTTTCCATATTCTGCTATCTTCTTCAATTTCCTTCTTCAGAGACTTGAAGTTGTGTTTTTTTTTTTTTTTTCCTACCAGTCTTTCACTTGTTTGGTTAGAATTACACCAAGGTACTTTATGTTATGTGTGGCTATTGTGAAGGATGTTGTTTCTAGTATAATTCATTCTATAATTTTGCTTTGAATTTTGTTTCAACTCCTAATGTAATTAC
Source organism: Meriones unguiculatus (assembly GCF_030254825.1). Lineage (NCBI taxonomy): Eukaryota > Metazoa > Chordata > Mammalia > Rodentia > Muridae > Meriones > Meriones unguiculatus. The sequence goes on from NC_083359.1 coordinate 71,078,011, forward strand.
AGCATAGGTTAAAGACATATTATAATTAAAATAATTCAGAGACCTGGATAGTACAAACTTTATCAAGTCAGTCTTCATTGCCACCTTTAACATTGATGAACCTGACCTTCTTAAAACCTATATAAGATTTCATAATGATATTTGACTTTCTAAACATTTTTTAAATAATTCACTGTTGTCACTGATCCTGTAAGAATCTCCAATAGTATAATACGCTCAACTCTACACTCTACATGCACTTACTATTTCTTTTGTCTTCTTCATGTCTTAGAAAACAAATGGAAAATTTTTGAGCCTTCTTAAAAGAGGTACTTGATCTTGACTGCTCACACCAATGGTCGTGTTAGGATTCAATCACCACTGTGCCTTATTTATTTAGGATCAGGAAAGCCTTTTCTGGAAAGACTTACGTTGTTAATGAGGTCTGTATCCTGAGCTGTTCTCATCTCATGAGTAGTGTCTATGAAACATATGAAGCTAGTCTATAACTCAATCAGTACTGAAATACTTGTAATTTTCTTCCTTAAAATAAAGTACAAGATTTTATATTCTTCATTATGCTAGAGTTCATCACACAAGATTATATAAAGGATAGAACTGTATCTTTCTAATCCTGGAAAATAATGTCAGTGTTATCATTGATATTAAAAGATCAAAAGTATCTAGATTTATCTGCAAGGATACTGAAAGAAAGCCACAATCTAAACATCTTTCACTATAAAAGTTTTTTTTTCTCTTGTGATAGATCTAGATGAATGGACTAGATTAATAGTGAATCAGAAGCACTGGGCAGTGGTAGTGCATATGTTTGATCTCAATGGGAGACGGAGATAGGCGGATCTCTATAATTTGGAGGCCAGAACGGCCTACAGAGTGAGTTCTAGGACAGCCAGGACTACACCAAGAATCCCTGTCTTGACAAACTGAAAAAACAAACAAACAAGCAAGCAAAAGAAAGCCTCCCAGAAATTTACAAATTACATTGACTTTTGTCTTCATTAGCTCAAACCCAGGTGTTGAGATCTAATGATATAAGAGGAGGAGGGACAATAGAAAAAGAAGATGACAGAGAAGTGGTTCAAAATGATGGTTGTTCATCTCTGATCATCAGAATATGGGGTTAAGCAGTTGAGTAATGTCTTATTTGACAAAATAAGCCTGATCATTGTCTTACAATTTGTTCTTAAGAAAGGGACTCAGTTGACCCAGCACTCTGATCTTTAACCCTACAATAAATTCAAGAATTCACAGATGTGTTATTAAAAAGGAAGCTAGAGGAAGTGGACCACCAAATGGTAAGATACAAAAGAAAATAGTCAGGTGCAGTACTTGAATACATGCTACTCAAGAGTACAAACAGGTAACGAAATGTGGACATTTGTTATTAGTATAAATAGAAAAGAAAAGGCTACAATTAACTGGACCCTTTGAGCGCACTCCAGAAGGGTAACTGTTCCAATTAAAGACATGCTGTGCATCGTTCTCTTGCACTGTAGTTGTATGTCATGCCATAGGACACAAAGTTTAATTTTGTTTTGTGTTTTTTCAGTAAGTCATAATTAAAACAATTTTCTTCCTCTATTTACTTTAGTTACACCAATTCATCTAATAGCAACTACTGCTTAGAAACCTCCTGCTGATTTGCTGAAATCTGTACTCCTTTAATTAATCAATTTATTCACTTTACATCCACTCATAGGCCCTCCCTCCTCTACTCCCATTCCTATCCTCTCTTTACTTCCTACTTTTCCCCCTCCCCTACATCTCAGATAAGAGGAACAACCCCTCTACCAACTCAGATCACATGAAGTCACATCAGAACTTTATACATCTTCCCCTGTGACCTGGTGAGGCAGTCCTACCAGGGGGAAATGATTGAAAATTGGTAAAAGATTCCTTGTCAGAGACAGCCCTCTCTTTCCTTTCTAGGGGACCCACAAAGCATTGTGTACATATGTATAACTGGCCTAGGTTGAGTCCATGCATGGTCCTTGGCTGTTGCTCCAAAAGTCCCCTGGACCCAGGTTAGTTTGCTCTGTTGATCTTTTTCTAGAGCTTCTGTTTCCTCTGGGTCTTTTGATCTTTCCTCCTTTCTTCCACAAGGCTCCCTGTGCTCTGTACAATGTTTGGCACTTTCTTAGAAAATTGGGAATAGCTCTACCTCAAGACCCAGCTATACCTCTCCTGAGTATATGCCGAAAAGATGCTCCACCGTACAATAAGGACATTCTCTAAACTATGTTAATTGCAGCTTTATTTGTAATAGCCAGAATCCAGAAATAACCTAGATGTCCTTCAACTGAAGAACGGATAAATAAATTGTGGTACATTTACACAATGAAATATTATTGAACTATTAAAAAAAAAAGGAAATCATGAAATTTGCAGGCAAATCAATGGAACTAGAAAAGATCATCCTGAGTAAGGTAACTCAGACCCAGAATGACAAACACAGTATGTATTCACAGATAAGCAGATATTAGCCACATAGTAAGTTATAAACATACTACAATTCATAGATCCAAAGAAAGATAAGTAACAAGGAGGACTCAAGGGAGGATACTTGAATTACCACTCAGAAGTGGAAATAGAATAGATAGCAGTGGTTGAAGAGAGGGAACAGGGTTGGAAAATGAATGTGGAGAGAAATGGAGGTATAGATCATTATGGGAAGAGGGGGCGGGAGGACACAGAGCTTACAAAGAGAAGAAAAACCATGGGTGGGGCCATATATGAAATAAGCTGAAGACCTACAAGAGGTTAGGCTCCTGGGAGGATGTGGAGGTGACTCGAGCTGAGACTCTTGTAGCAGGTGTCACAGAGACAGAAAAAGCCACCCACTACTTAGGCTGGACTCGTAGTGGAGGAAGGGAAACATCAACCCAACCACAAAAACTTTGACCCAAAATTTACCCTGCCTACAAGATGTGCAGGGATAAGATATAGCAGAGATTGAGGGAATGTCTAATCAATGCCTGGCCTAACCTGACACCCACCCAATGGGAGACAGCCAAACCCTGACACTACTAACAATATTATCAAACACATTAACAATATGCTTGTAGATAGGAGACTAGCACAGCCATCCTCTGAGAGGCTCCAGCCAACAACAGATTAACACAGATGCCGAGAAATCAGTATTCTCAATGAATGTTGTTTCTCTCTTCTATGCTAGTTAACTGGCTACATCCTAGCACTTTATTGGTATTGCCTTTCAGCTTTGATTTTCGTCTTAGGAAGACCCCATAGGAGGCATTGAACACGAACTGAAACTTCATCTCCATTTCAGGTCCTCCGCCATAGCTTATCGGGCTTCAGCACTTCCTAGGGCTTTTAATTTGGTTTAACACATCACAGTGACACATTACACTTTAAGTCTGCCAAAAGACATATGGGATACACATTTATTTATTTCTTACTCCTTCTCTGACTATAGTTAATAGGGAACAACTCTAATTGAGAATAGCTCTTTGATCCCTTGTAGCATATTGCTTTGATAGAGTTTATAATAGCTGTTAAAAAGGAAGCTGTAAAGACACAGATCTTAATAAAAACAGCTCATATGGTTAAACATTAGGTCAGTTCTTCATTGACTGTTAATAATTGTTTTTCCCATAAAGTTATTCTTGGATCTGAGATTTAACAGGATGCAGTCAATTTATTTTATAAAAATTCTAGTTATGAAGACATTTGATACTGTCATTATTACTGATATAATGAATAAAAGATACAACCCAACTGTAAACACTAATAAAGAATTTTTGTGCCATGTGCCAAAAGAAAAAAAGCTTACTTTTTCAAATTGTTGGAAATGGGTAGAGCTTATGTATGAGGTTTACCTTTAACTGTCAAATGTGCAGAATCTATAATCAGTAGGGAAGCCTTTCAATGAGAGATTCTCCTAATTTGGTTGACCTGTGGTCATATCTGTGAAGGATTATCTTAAGTTAATTGATTTGGGAAGACCCAGTCTACTGTGAGCAGCAGCATCCTCTAGGCAGGGAATCCTGAACTGTGCAAAATTTCTAGCTGAGAAGAAATCTAGCTAGGCCAGCCAAGCACACAGATCAGAATGCATGCATTTGTATCCCTTGGCTATTGATTGCCTATGTATGAGAATAGCTGAAGTACTTGCCTTGATAAAATAGGCTGCAACCTGAATTTGCAAAGAGAAAGAAACCCCTTCTTATTGTAAGTTGACTTATTCATAGCCCCATATAATAACAACAGAAATGTTATAGGACACTAAGTAACTAGCATTAGGGTTTGCATTTGAAATATTCACCAGTGGTTCATGTCCTGAAGCTGTTTGGTTCTGAAATGGTAAAAAAAAAAAAAAAAAGAGAGAGGTTAGAAATTTCAAGACATTAGGTTTTATTTATTTATTTTTTATTTTAATTATTTTTATTAATTACAGTTTATTCACTTTGTATCCCCCCTGTACCTCACTCTCTCCTCACCTTCCAGTCTCTCCCTCCCTCTTCCCCACCCATGTCCCTCTCCCAGTCCACTGATAGGGGAGGTCCTCCTCCCCTTCCCTCTGACCCTAGTCTATTAGGTTTCATCAGGAGTGGCTTCATCTTCTTCTTCTGTGACCTGGTAAGGCTGCTCCCCCCTCAGGGGGAGGTGATCAAAGAGCAGGCCAATCAGTTCCTGTCAGAGACAGTCTCTGTCCCCATTACTATGGAGACCACTTGGATACTGAACTGTCATAGGCTACCTCTGTGCAGCGGTTCCAGGCCATCTCCATGAGTGGTCCTTGGCTGGAGTATCAGTTTCAGAAAAGACCCCTGTGCCCAGACTTTTAGGATCTGTCGTTGTCCTTGTGGAGCCCCTGTCCTCTCCAGGTCTTACAATCTCCCACTTCTTTCATAGGATTCCCTGTCTACCTCGATACCCTGCAGGGTAGAGCCTTTCAGGATAATCATACTAAAATTTGCACAAAGGAAGCTACTAAGGAAGGAGGACTCTGGCTAAGATGCTCAATCCCCATTTAGAAAGGCAAAGAGGCTGGACAATGGAGGAGGGAGAAAACAGAACAGGACAGGAGCCTACAACAGGGAGCCTCCGAAATGAGGTTTCATTGAGAAGTTTGTATTAGTGATGGTTAGTCCCTGAACCCTTCTCCTCTCCTGGTATCTTTCTCAGTCCCTTCTCTTTTTGCTCCTCTTGTGGGCAGCCATGAGGTGAAGAGCTTTCATGTTATCACTGATGCACCAGAAATATCAGTGTTATGTGATCATGCACAATAATGGCTGAAAAGGGGTGCCAATCTTTCCTCCCTAAAGTTGACTATCTTAGCTATTTTGACACTGTGACAGAAAGCTGACAGAAATATAAAAATTGTTAGCATGAACAAATAAAATGTTTGTTCAAGGATTTCATAATAGACATTAGTTTGGAGTTGTATAAGCTGGTGATTTGGTATATGCTGCTGCTGACCTTTTATTTAATGATAAAGCTATAGTCCATAAAGTAGAGATAACACAATTAATGTAGGTAAAAACTGTGGCCCTCTGTCTGCAGTACAACAGATAACTAGGTAATCAACCTGAGGATGAGATCAATGCAATAGCAACAGGGCATGTGTGGGCTGAATATCAGTCTCTAGGTATATAGCAATTGCTACAATGACAAAGACTGTCATTTTTATCAAGAATGGAAAAACAAGCTGGCATTTCCTATCACTTCCTCAACAAAGAAGACACTGTAAGGTTTTGTTTTCCTCACAGTTGTTGCTAGGTCCAGAATCTTATTTCCTCTCCAGATAGCCAGAAACAACTTTGATTCACAAGTAAACACAATTTTATATTTTAGATAGACATTTAAGTTCTGTAGCAAGAACATGTAGAGACATTACTTCATTAACAATGGGTCCAAAACACACCACAGTATGTAGTAGTTGTTCTCCAAATACATGACTACCTCCATCCTAAACTTTTAAAGAATAGAATAGTTCAATTCTATATATTTTATTATTTTAAGATTGTTGTTTCTACATAATAAAATAGTAAACTTGTCACAGAAAGATGGCACTTAACTTATGTCTTCCTTTTCTCACATATTAATTGGTAAGAGACTTCTCAAAAAGTACTTGCCCCACACTTAGATTACAATAATAGATTCTGGTCTCTATTCTCACTCAGTATCAACCCCACCCTTCTCATACTTCTGAGTTTGGTCACAGTCATTGCTCTTTATTTGTTGGCTCATTTTTGTTTATTGAACTTTTTGTTATTCTTTACATAGCACCTATAATAAACATAGGTTCTAACATGGTACTTGAACCTCAGGTTAAAACTATATGCATTATCCATTTAAGAAAGCTATGCTTCTCTCAAAGGCATTTATTGAATTTCAATCTTCAAATGTGTAAGTCTGTGTCAAAAAACCTTTATAATTTAACATATTCTTCAACTTATGTATTTAAAAATATATCCCCACACATAGATTTTTTTCATGTAATAATGAATGGCTGTTTATCAAATATGAAAACTTGTGGAGGAGCCATGCTAATCCCTGTATCTGTCTGCTTTTAGTATATGGGCTGCTGTAGCAAACATGAAAATAAAGATATATGATTAAGCTTTATAGAAATTTACTAGATTGTAAGTTAATGTTACACACACAAACATAGATATAAATGCACATAGGCACACACAGATGTGCACAAGTATGATCAGAGATACTCTGCATGGGTGGACTACTGCTCCCAAAAGGCATGGGTTATTTCAAGGAAATGTAAGTTCTATGTAGTGAATACCTCCATACAAGCTATTGGGAGGGCAATAGGACCCCTGAGGTACAGTAGACAAACAGCCTATTGCAAGACGCTATTCTGAATACACTAAACCCTTCAGTTTTAGAACATAGGAAACTCCATCTCTAATTGAGGAGGAAAGTCTCTTCCTTCTACCTAGCTTCCAGAGTGCTGAAAGGTGCTATGCAAGCAGTTGGGGGAGAAAAGACACATGTGATTTGCAGTGGGTTGAATAATAATGACTCCCGTATGTTAAGTATTTGAATGCTCTGTCATTAGGTAGTGGTGCTTCTTAATGGCGTTGTTGGAGGAAGTGTGTTCTGGGGAATGAGCTTTAAAGGCCCAGGACACCCAGTGTTTCGCTCTCTTCCTGGTGCCTAAAGACCTGGTTATAGAACTCTCAACTTCTCTAACCTTGTCTGCCTACATAGTGCCATATTCCCAACCATGATGGTGGTGGACAGAACTGTCAGCAAGTTAAATTAAATGCTTTCCTTTGTAAGAGTTGCTGTGTTCATGTTTTGTTTTTTTTTTTCACAGCAATAGAATACTGATTAAGACAGCGTCCAACTCAGCACTGGTTCCAGCATACTACATTTTCTTTCTTTCTCTCCTTGCATACTGCAGTCTTGGTCTGCAGAGCAAGTTGCACGCTTCTATGAAATAAATGGGAGCTGTTATGGAAGTAACCAGATTGGATTTACTTAGGCCTGCTTCACAGGAGGGATTTCATGTCTGGTACTATATTGTCAAAAGTCCATCAGTAGGCTCATAGGCTGTAAGTGAGAACCTACTCTTACCAATTTACTAAATGCTCATGTTATCAAGTTCGAGTCTTAGCATTTGCTTTTATGCACATAGATGTATGCCTCTCATAACCTTGTGCTAAGAAGCTTTTTTTGCCATTGTGTAGTAGTCAGTGCAGAGACTCATTACAGTTTAAACTTAGTTACCACAAATGCTCAGCCATAAACGTTTCATCTGTATCAAAGTTCTCCCACAATTAAAGGCTCAGGGAGGAATGTCCCAGAGATGTGGGTAGAAATAATTTAAGAGAAAAAGATGTTGAAGAGAGCTGTCCACTGTTGTCTTTTATACATGACATGAGCAAGTTACACATCAACTCTCAATATCTGTTGTTGATTGCATCAGACCTGCACTAGATGCAGTTAAGCAATTCCAGCAATGTTAGGATAAACTTCTAAAGACCCACACTAACTTAACTTAAGGGCTACTGGCAATGGAGAGTTGCTGAGGGATGGAGATTAACCTTTCTTTGGGAATGTGGACATCGAAATGGCATGTTCTGTGGATGGTCTCACACCAGTCCTTGCATGGTTAGCACTAATTGAATTCAAGTGACTATTGATAACATTTTTAAAGAGGATCTGAAGAAAGAAGGGAGACAGATTACTGGGTCCTGAGGTTCTTAGAAGTAACCCAGTTATCCTACCACATATGCCTGGAATATTACAACATAGAAGGAACGCAAGGACAATACCTTAAAATAGCCTTTATGAATATGATAGAGGTTTTAAAGGGGAACTTCATAAATCCCTTAAAGGAATCTAGAAAAAAAAAAACACAAACAGTATAAGGAAATAAGTAAAATTGTTCAAGACCTTAATTGGAAATAGAATCAGTTAAAAAAAAAAGTAAGGTAATTCTGAAAGTGAAAAATTTAGGAACTTTAGCAGGAAGTACAGAAGCAAGGTTCACCAGCAGAATACTACCAGGCAACAGAGGAAGACAATGTACCCAGTCCTGATGAGACTTGATAGGCTAGGGTCAGATGGAAAGGGAGGAGACCTCCCCTATCAGTGCACTGGGGAAGGGGCATAGGTAGAGAAGAGGGAGGAAAGAGGATATTGGGAGGGAAAGAGGAGGGGGGCTACAGCTGGGATACAAAATGAATAAATTGTAATTAATAAAAAATTGATTTAAAAAAGAAAAAGAGATGGAAGAGAGAATCTCAAGCACTGAAGATACAATAGAAGAAATGGATATATTGTTCAAAGTGAATCTTAAATCTAAAATTTCCTGACATAAAACATCCAGGAAATCTGGGGCAATATGAAAGGACCACACACAAGAATAATAGGAGTGGTGAAAAGAAACAAAACACGGCTTAAAAAGCCCAGAAAATGTTTTCTTTTTTTATTTTTTTCTTATCAGTTACATTTTATTATTATTATTATTATTATTATTATTATTTGTTAACTCTGTACCCCAGCCGTGTCCCGATCCCTCATTCCCTCCCAGTCCCTCCCTCCCTCCCTCATCTCCACCGTGCCCCTTTCCAAGTCCACTGATAGGGGGGACCTCCTCCCCATTCATCTGATCCTGTTTTATCAGGTATCTTCAGGACTGGCTGCAAAGCCCTCCTCTGTGGCCTAACAGGACTGCTCCTCCCTTTGGGGGTGGGGAGACCAAAGAGCCAGTCATTGAGTTCCTGTTAGAAATAGTCCTTGTTCCCCTCACTTTGGGAAACCAGTTGGTTACTGAGCTACCACAGGCTACATCTGAGCGGAGGTTCTAGGTTATATCCATACATGGTCCTTGGTTGAATGTCAGTCTCAGAAAAGACCCTGTGCCCAGATATATTTGGTCCTTGTGGAGCTCTTCAACAAATGGTGCTGGACCAACTGGATGTCTACATGCAGAAAAATGAAAATAGATCCATATTTATCACCCTGCACAAAACTAAAGTCAAAGTGGATCAAGGACCTCAACATAAAACCAGATACCCTAAATCAATTGGAAAAAAAAAAGTGGGGAACAGCCCAGAAAATGTTTTCAACAAAAAGATAGAAGAGATTTTCCTAACCCAAAGAGGTAGATCCCTATAAAGGTACAAAAAGCAAATAGAACACCAAATACACCAAATAGATTGGACCCAAAAAGGAAGTCCTCTGAATACATAATGATCAAAATATTAATCATACAGAAAAAAGAAAGAATATTAAAAGCTGAAAGAGGAAAAGAGCAACTAATATATACAAGCAGAACTATTAGAATTATGCCTGACTTCTCAGTGAAGACTCCAAAAGCAACAAGGTTCTGGACAGATATGCTGCAGATTCTAAGAAACCACACAAGCCAGCCCGGATTACTATACCCTGCAAAATTTTCAATCACCTTTGACGGAAGAAGTAAGATATTACATGATAAAGTCAAATTTAAACAATATCTGTCTAAAAATCCAGCCCTATAAAAGGTACTGAAGGAAAAACTCCAACCTAATGAGGTTACCTACACACATGAAAACACAGTAAATAAATGTCCTCATGTCAGGAAAATTAAAACAAGGAACACACCACCACCACCACCACCATTACTATAACCACAAACAACATATCTTAATATCAGTTATCTCAGTTCCCAAATATAAAGACACAGAATAATAGAATGGATGTGAACACAGTATTCATCCTGCTGTTGCATCCATAAAACACACCTCAACATCAAGAACAGATATTACTTCAGTGACAAAGGGTTGGAAAAGATATCCCAAGCAAATGGACAAAAGTAAACTTTAAATAAAAACTAAAATTAATCAAAAGAGATAGAGAAGGTCACTTTATAGCCATTGTAGGAAAAATCAACCAAGAAGATATTCCAGTTCTTAACATCTATGTCTCAAATACAATGGCACCCAAGTTTGTAAAAGGAACACTACTTCATTGACTCTCACCTACTGACAGTGGGAGACTTCAGTCCCCCACTCTCACCAATGGACAGGACATCCACACAAAAAATAAACCAAGAACTACTGAAGCTAACACATATTACAAAACAAATGGACCTAAGAGATTTTTACAGAACATTTCACACAAATTCAAAAGATATACATTCTACTCTATTCCTTATGGAACTTTCTCTAAACTTGACCACATACTCAGATACAACAAGTCTCAAGAGATAAAAACCCAGTGCATCCTATCAAACCACTATGGATTAAAGCTGGATATTACAGGACAGACATGAGAAGGAGAAAACGGGAAACAGGACAGAAGCCTACCATGGAGGGCCTCTGAAAAACTCTACCTAGCATTATATCAAAGCAGATACTGAGACTCATAAACAAACTTTGGGCAGAGTGCAGGGAATCTTAGGAAAGAAGGGGGAGATAGTAAGACCTGGAGAGGACAGGAGCTCCACAAGGATAGCAACAGAATAAAAAAAAATCCGCCTTCCACCTTCCCGATGGTACTCTCTGTCACGAACAACTCCACATTTGGCTAAGGCCGAGGATCTGGCTTGCTTCCATGTATGTGGACCTATCTGCATTGCCCACATGGCACGCTGGGGTTGGCTACCCAGAGGCTATTTAAGCTGTGGGCTGGCTTTCCCCAGGGTCAGACAATTGTTCAAGGTTCCTGAATAAACTGCATTGAAAAAAATAAATAAATAAATAAAAAATCTGGGCACGGGAGTCTTTTCTGAGATTGATACTCCAACCAAGGAACATTCATAGAGATAAGCTAGAATCCCTGCACAGATGTAGCCCATGGCAGCTAGGTATCCAAATGGTTTCCCTAGTAAGGGGAACAGGGACAGTTTCTGACATAAACTCAGCGGCTAGCTCTTTAACTGTCTCCCCCAGATGGGGGAGCAGCTTTACCAGGCCACAGAGGAGGACAATGCAGCCAGTTCTGATAATACTGCATAAGCTAGGGTCAGAAGGAAGGGGAAGAGGACCTCCCCTGTTCATGGACTTGGAGAAGGACATAGGAGGAGATGAGGGAGGATACAGTTGGGAGGGGCAAAGGAAGGGGGCTACAGCTGGGATACAATAAACTGTAATAATATAAATATAAAAAATAATTAAAAAAGCTGGATATTAAAAACAGAAACAACAAAAAGCTTGCAAAGTCATATAAACAGAACAAATACTGAATGAAAATTGCATCAAAACAGAAATAAAGAAAGACATTAAAGACTTTCAAAAATTCAATGAAAATGAATGCACAGCATTCCCAAACTTATGGGCTACAATGAAAGTGGTGATAAGAGGAAAGGTCATTTCACTCTGTACTTATATAAAATAAACAAAGCTATCTCATACTAGAAGCTTAACAGAAAATCTGAAAACTAGAACAAAAAGAAATCAGCTCTCCTAAGGAAAGTAAATTGCAAGAAATAGAAACAAAAAGAACAATACAAAAAAAGCTATAAGATAAGGGCATGGTTCTTTGAGAAATTGAACGAGATAAACAAACTTTTATCCAAACTAACTAAAAGGTAGAGAAGGAATATACAAATTAAAAATAAAATTATTTAGAAAATGGGACATAACAGTAACCAAAGAAATCCAGACAATTATCAGAACATACTTTAAAAACCTAAACACCATCAAACTGGAAAATCTAAAAGAAACAGATAATTTTCTCAAAAGGTACCCCTTACAAAAGTTCAATCAATATCAGTTAAAGAATTGAAATATCCTCTAAAGAAATATAAGCAGTCACGAAAAGTTTCCAGGATTCTACCAAATTTTCAAAAAAGAATTATTACCAACATTGCTCAAATTATTCCACAAAGTAGTAACAGAAAGAACATGGCCCAATTCACTTTACGAGGCCACAGTTATCATGGTACCAAAACCATATGAAGACTCAACAAAGAAAGAATATTAAAGACCAATTTTTCTTATTATTATATACTCAAAATACTCAATAAAATATTTGCAAACTGAATATAAGAACACATACTAAAAGTCATTCACCAGGACCAAGTAGTCTTTATCCCAGAGATGCAAGATAGCTCAATATATGAAAAATCAGTAAGTATAATCCACCATATAAACAAACTGCATGATCATCTCATTAGATGCAGAAAATGTTTTCACAAAATCCAGCACACCCTCATGATAAAACTCCCTGAGAGAACAGGAATACAAAGGATGTACCTAAATATAATAAAAGCAATTTACAGCAAGCCAGTAGCCAACATCAAATAAAATAGAGAGAAACTCAAATCCACTAAAATCACGGACAAGACAATTTTTCACTCTCCATATTTATTAAATATAGTACTTAAAGTTTTACCTAGAGCAATAAGGCAGCTGAAGGAGATCAGAGAATACAAATTTTAATGGAAGAAGTTAAAATATCAAAAATGTATAAATAACTCAAGAAACTAGATATGAAAAAGCAAATAATGCAAATAAAAATGGAGAAAACATACCTAAACTGAAAATTATTAATAGAGGAATCTCAGGTAGCTAAGAAACAATCAAAGGTTCAACATCCTTAGCCATCAGAAATGCAAATAAAAAGTACTTTAAGATTCCATATGTCAGAATGTCTAAGATCAATAACATAAGTAACAGCTCATGCTGAAATGGATGTAGAGCAAGGAGAACAGTCCTTCATTGCTGATGGAAGCTCCAACTTATACAGCTTCTATGGAAATCAATATGATGGTTTTTCAGGAAAATAGGAATCGATCTACCTCAAGACCCTGCTATATCGCTTTTGAGCATATACCCAAGGGATATTCCTGACTACCACAATGACACTTGCTCAGTGATGTTCATTGCAGATTTACTCATAGTTCACAGCCAAACCTGGAAACATCCTAGAAGTTTCTCAGTAGAATGGCTAAAGGAAATATTGTATATTTGTTCATTTCATAGCCAGAAACTGGAAACAACTTCGATGTCCCTCAATAGAAAAGTAATTAAAGAAAATGTGGCATATTTACACAATGGCATAGTACCCAACTGTTAAAAGAAATGAGATCATGAAATTAGGATGCAAGTGGAAAGAACTGGGAAATAAAATCACCCTGAGTGAAGTATTCCAGAGCCAGAATGATAGGGACAGTATGTGCTCAGTTATAAGGGGATATTAGCTGTTAAGTAAATGAAACCCTTGCTACTACATTCCATAGTCTCAGAGAGGTTAGGTACAGAGGAAGGGTCTATGCAGTATGCACATATCTCCCTGGAAGGGGCAAAAAGAAGGGATTTTCAGGGCAGACTGGGGGTGAGTGTGGACAAAAGTGGGGTAATGCGGTGGGGAAGAATGGGGTGGAGTGTAAAAGTGAGTGGAGAGACAGCTGGGGTTGGTTTGGGGGATAGTTAGAAGGTGGTGTGGAAGTCTACTGCAATTGAAACTTTCTGGAATCTTTGAAGGTGTTCCTAAAGATCTCTAGTAATGGGGGAAACAGAGTCTTAATTTGCCATCTCTTGTAGCTAGGTAAAGCTTCTAATGCTAGGACTATGTTACAGTCAATTGAGTTTTTGGACAAAAGGATCCCATGGAAATTCAGCACACAGACCTGGCTGTTACTAAGACAAAAGTTTGCTCTCAACAAGCTGACAAAGGGGCCGATTGCCAAAAACATCCACATAACTTTTTTTATGTCTTTCTCTTCTTTTCTTTTTTATAATTTATTCATTGTTTATCCCAATTGTAGCCCCCTCACTCAACTGCTCCCAGTTCCATCCTTTCTCCCTCTTCCCCCTGTCTCTTTACCCTAGTCCACAAACGGGGAGTTCTCCTTCCCTTCTATCTACTCCTATCTACTTTTCAGTTTAGGTATCAATTGTGATCAGGATTGCCTTCTTCTGTGGCCTGGCAAGTCTGAAACACCAGGGGCAAGTGATAAAAGATCTGACAACTGAGTCCATGACAGAAGGAATGCCTTCTCCTCTCATTCAGGGAGCCACATGGCTACATCAGAGCAGGGGCTCTAGGTCCTCTTCATGAATGGTTGGTTGTATCAGTCTCTACAGGACCTCATGGGATCAGATATGTTAGCTTTGTTGGTCTCTTTGTGGGTCTCCTGTACCCTCTGTGTCCTTCTACCCAACCCTCTTCTTCCAGAAAACTCTCTTTCAGCTCTGTCCGAAGATTGACTGTGAGTCTCAGCATCTGCTTCTATACCCTGTTGGGTGGAGCCTTTCAGAGGACCCTCTATAAAACCTCAACATACTTGGTCTTCAGGAAATGCAAATCAAGACGACTCTGAAATTTCATCTTACATGTCCATCTTATGTGGATCAGAATGGCCAAGTTCAAAACCTCAAGTGACAACATATGCTGAAGAGGAAGTGGAGAAAGGGGAAGCCCCCTCTATTGATGATGGGAGTGCAAACTTGTACACTTTGAGAATCAATCAGGCACTTTCTCAGAAAATTGGGAATATCATTACCTTAAGATCCAGGTATACCATTCCTGGGCATGTACCCAAAAGATTCTCCACCATTCAACAAGGACATTTGCTCAGTCATGATCATAGCAGCTTTATTCTTAATAGACAGAATCTGGAAACAACCTAGATGTCCCTCAACGGAGGAATGGAGACAGAAATTGTGGTACATTTTTAACACCATGGAATACTACTCAGCTATTTAAAACAAGGAAATCATGAAATTTGCAGGCAAATGGTGAGAACTAGAAAAGATTGTCCTGAGTGAGGTAACCCAGAAACAGAAAGAAACACTTGCTATATACTCACTTATAAGAGGATATTAGCCATATAATATAGAATAACCATAATAAAATCTACAGACCTAAAGAAGCTAAAGAAGGAAGACCCTAGGGAGGATGCTTAAATCTCTTTGAGAATGGCAAACAGGTATGTGCCTTTTATCCCTGATCTCTCCAAGACTTGAAACATGAGTGGGTGTTGGACTTTGTCAAATGCTTTTTTGGCATCTAAGGAGATGATCATGTGGGTTTTCTCCTTCAGTTTGATTATGTGGTGGATTACATTGATGGATTTCCGTATATTGAACCACCCTTGCATGCCTGGGATGAAGCCTACTTGGTCATGGTGGATGATATCTTTGATGTGTTCTTGCATTAGGTTTGCAAGGATTTTATTAAATATTTTTGCATCAATGTTCATAAGAGAGATAGGACTGAAGTTCTCTTTTTTTTTGTTGGGTGTTTGTGTGGTTTAGGTGTCAAGGTGACTGTGGCTTCATAGAATGAGTTTGGTAACGTTCCTTCTGTTTCTATTTCGTGGAATAGTTTGGAGAGAATTGGAGTTAGCATTTCTTTGAAGGTCTGGTAGAATTCTGCACTGAATCCATCTGTTCCAGGGCATTTTTTGGAAGGAAAACTGTTGATGACTGCTTCTATTTCCTTGGGGGATATAGTACTATTCGATCTTTCTAACAGATCTTGACTTAGTTTTGGTAGAAGAACTCTATATAGAAAATTGTCCATTTCTTTTAGATTTTTGAATTTTGTGGCATATAGGCTTTTGTAGTACGACCTAATGCTTGTTTGGATTTCCTCAGTGTCTGTAGTTATGTCCCCTTTTCGTTTCTGATTTTGATGATTTGGATAGTCATGCTTGTGACTTCATGGTGTCCTCACGCCTACCTGCTAGTCTCTTTGGTGAAGGAAGATATTCTGCAGGCTACCAAAACAAACATAGACAACAACTTAGCCTCAAAACCTTTGATCTACAATCAGTCCTGCCTGTAAAATGTGCAAGGGAAATGGAGGCACAGACTTGTGGAAGTAGCCAATCAATGTCTAACTTGACCTAAGGCCTAATCCACAAGAACTAACTCGTACCTGAATAATGAGACTACAGAGCCCAGACAGCTAGAATAAAACCAAACACTACCTGTATTAAAAAAAAAAGTCAATGAAATGATTACTCGTGATATTATGCTTTTCTCATAGATAGGTGCTTTATCTAGTCATCATCAGAGAGGTTTTCTCCTGCATCAGGGAGGGACGAATACAGAGACCCACAGCCAGATAGCATGAGGACAGACAGTCTAAATTATGGGTCTCCATCAAATCATCTCCCTCTGAGTTCATGGACTCCTGAAGAGAAGAAAGAAGAATTTTTTAAGCCAATATTTACTGGAGATAGTAGAGACCCAGAGAACGAGACCCTGTGATCCACAAAGGAAGGAGTATATGAACTGACGGAGACTGAAGCACCTAGGACAGGATGCACAGGAGTTTGCAACATGTCCACTGCACATGTAATAGCTACTTGTTTCATACTATTATGGAACTCCTGAATGTGAAAGCAAGTGGGTCTCTGACTCATTTGCTTCCTCTTGGAACCCTTTTCCTCCTGTTGGGTTGCTATGTTCAACTTTGATATGATAGGGCTTTTGTTTTTCATCCTATTATATTTTATTTTGTCATGTTTGGTTGTTATCTCTTAGAAGGCCATTCTTTTCTAATGAGAGACAGAAAAAGAATGAATCTGAAAAGTAGGAGAGATAAGAAAAAGTGGGAGTAGTAGAAGGAGGGAAAACTATAATCAGGATATTTTGTATAAGAAAAGAGTCTATCTTTTAAAAAAGAAAAAAGAAAGAAAATGAAAATCTAATTTATGACACTGGGATACAAATATTAATCACAAAATACTTTAAATAGTCCTAGATTGTGAAAAACTTGAGTAACTGTCTTTGTCACCAGAAGTTTGTGAACTCATTACAACTGTTCAATAAAATTGATAAAGTATATATATACATATATATGTATAATAGATGCATATGTAGTATATTTTACATATATGTTATATAGCATATATATGTTGTGTATGAGCAACCTGTTATTAGATCTACATTTGAACATCAAAATAAAAGTGTTGGGGGTTCATCTAATGCTAATTACTGCACTCAAGATCTGGTTACTGCCCACCGGATACTAGCATCTTTGTTTATGCAAACCTGCCTAAAACATTATACCTGATTGGGCAGTGCAGAATGGGGTAGGCGTGGCTAGGTTCCCGGGATTCTGAGGACAGAAGAGTAATGAGAATCACTGGACTGACTGATGGGAAGAGAGGAAGAAGGAGGACACATGATGGGTTAGCTTGGAGAAGAAATCTTGTGGAGCCGAGAGGAAGGACTCCAGTAATGGTGGCGAAAGGCCCAGATGAAGAATAAAAGCAAGTATTTAAAAGACTATGGCTGGAAGATAAGATGGTTAAGAAGGATGGTGTCTGGGAGATGGGTGGTAAAATGATTTAGACAGGGAAGATAGGAATATCTGCCTGACCTTAAGGTAAAAAAAGTCAATTACAAAATCTAACAGGTGTCTGTGTCTTATTATTTGTAATATCAGATTAAATAATAATGCCGTGGTAATCTTAGGGCTAATAATAATAAACATAATGTAGACCAACACTCATCATTATATATTTACTACAACAGAAAAGTATCAAAATGCTGCATTTCAAAGTTGGTTAAGTGCTTCATTTCTCAACAAAGTAATAATTCTCAAATGTGAGCAAAGGGGTAATCCAGTAAAAGAATCCGTACAGGTCTAAGTCTTATAGCTGTAAAATTGCCTAGCTAACTCCCATAGTCTACTAACTATTCAAATTACAATGTGCAAATTGACCAAATATCAAAGAATGGCCATCTCTAAGCCAATATATACATTACATTACTTTATTTCAATTAAATTATTTAAGATAAAAACCTAATGTATGCATGTATGTATGTATGTATGCACTTATTTATTTATTTATTTTATTTTTGCTCTGAACTAGGTCGTCTGTTCATTTGGTAAATACTAACCCAAGAGTCACATTCCATTGTGGGTGCTAGCATCGAATGCTGAACATGCCATGCTAAGAAGTTCTACCCTTGCTCTAAGGAAGGTTCCATTTCAGTAGATATGTGTGGTGTGGGAATTTGGAATCAGAGAAATTCCATGATCTCAAATATGTATTTTAACTATTGTTTACTAATGAGATGATGGGGATCTTTACAAGCCGCTTCTCTTAAGGGCTATACAAAGATTTTTTTTTGGATTATAACAGCAATTTCATTATCTTGAAACCTTAGTTATATTAGGGGTGGGAGAATTTAAATAACTTTTTCAACAAAGAAGTTGTTTTCCTCTTTAAGAGCCATACATCCTCAAAAAACAAAGTGTTCAGATTACGAGATTGACCTACTGCCTACTGCACTAAGGAGGCCTGCTCTTTGATCACCTCCCCCTGAGGGGGAGCAGCCTTACCAGGCCACAGAGGAAGACAGTGCAGCCACTCCTGATGAGACCTGATAGACTGGGATCAGAGGGAAGGGGAGGACTGGGGGAGGGGCATGGGTGGAGAAGGGTGAGGGAGGGTGAGATTGGGAGGGGAGGACAGAGGGAGCTACAGGGGGGATACAAAGTGAATAGATTGTAATTAATAAAAATAAAAATTAAAAAGAAAAACCCTAAGTATTCAGTCCTTTAATGTATCACAGTATCAAGATAATTTATACATATGAGCAGTGAAAATATAATCAATAGAATTCTAAAAAAAAATCAAAATTTTAAACCATATAATAAAAATGTACAAAAGCTCTTTTTTTGCTTATTTGAAAAATTGAAGCCAGCAAATACTGAGTTTGAGGCCAGAATGGGAGACTTTGAAACTCTTGCCTAAAAGTAATTTTTTAAAAGGTGTTGGGATGTAACTGTATGGGTACAATGGTTTCCTATGAAGTTAAAGGCTCTGAATTCAGTCCCTAAGATAGTACATAAAATTACATAAAAAGTACTATGTGACCTCAATCTTATCCCCAAGAAATGTTTACTGTATGCAAACCCCTATGTGTCTTTCAAACACATAAATGAGTGTAGCACTATTGTTTCACCTTGATCAAGATAACTACCATAGTTGGAAGATTTCCCAATTAAATAGAAGGAATGTTGTCAACATTCAAGCCACACTAAGATATTCACAGCTCAATCATTGGCTTCAGGACAGAAGTACAGCAAAAGATGCTATCTGACATATCCATCACAACATATACTTATATGTCACATATAATAACCAGAAACAAGCGGCTGTCGTTTCTAGGCTCTGTCTGCCAGCTCCTGCCTTACTGTCTCTGGCATCAGAATAGGAACATATTATCACCAAGAGATAGCACAGTGTCTAATAAAGTTCTCTCTAAGTTTCCCTTTTCATTACTTTATGTTGATTTTTATTTCTGAAACTGATAGCAACATTGTATTAATGCACTATGTTCTCCCCTGACCAAACTACATGTGGCATAACAAAATACAATTTAGAAAAATAATGCTTGGTGTGGGTAGGGTCTGCCAGCCAGAAAGACAACGTACATTTGTTTTCAAGCTATGGCTTAAAGCTGTATCCCCAGGCATGCAATCTTTTGCATCAACTAATTCTATCTCATTACGAGTTAAATTCCTGAATGAAAGACATGAGTGTGCTCTTTTGCTTTGAGTAGTGGAGAATTAAAGAACTGAGAATATCATTTAGAACAAGTTAGAATAAGAGAAATTATGTTTGTAGTTCCCATGCCATTTTATCTATTTTTTAAAAGTCATTTTACTTGAAATCTTATGTCACCATTCCCTCAGGCAATACTTACCCAGGGAAAAGTCCCATCCAAGGCTATCTTGGTCCTGTGACTCTTCCCATCTGCCCAAGCAACTCCTGCCTTAACAGGCAATATATCTCCTGCAAGCTTAAGTCTCTATTTACACAGATCAGTTTTAATGGCTATGTGACAGGCCTGGTGCTATGCCCTAGACAGAATATTCCCAGATGTACTGCATGAAATTGACATTTTCAAGCTTCTTCAGCAGGTTATAAAGATTTTATATAAATGGAAATTTCCCTTCCTTAAGTGACATTCTAAATGTTATAACCGGCTTCTGCAGGTACCAGATGAGAACTTTCTTTATTCTGTCTTGTGAAATAAGGAATTATGTCAAAATGGAATTCCTAACTTCAGTGTTTCTATTCTGTTCATTAAAAGTAATTCTCCACTGATTAAGTATAAACATAACAAAATTTATGATTTTCCTTCTCTATCTTTCTTTGCTGTCATTTATTATCAACCTCCCAAGCATGTAATATATAATTTAAATTAATTATATGAGGAACTCTTATTTGTGAATAAAATGGATAAAACAGCAAAATGAAAGTTCCACCAACGGTTTGCTATAAATGCATATGCTTTCACTCAAACCGTTTAAATGAACTTTTCCTATTTCCACTTGCAAGCCTTATTTAAAGGGATCTTAACTCTCAGAAATTAATATAAGCAGCCTTTAAACATCATGTGGCTTAGCAACAAAATCATTGCATGTTTGATTCTTGGTGATTCTGTTTCTCATAGTAGCTCTTTGGCATAGGGTTTATGATAACACCTACTTCCCATGATGACCCATAAGTCATTTATGCAAAAGTACCTGGCTCATCTTTTAAGAAAATCACTTCAGTTTTCCTAGGAGAGTTGAATCTTTAAAATGAGGTAAGAGGACTTCAGGTGTATTAAAGGCAAATTAAAGGGAAATTTGTCTTTACATTCAAATTGCTGAGGTCACCAGGGTCATCCAGTATGTGCACGGCATAAAGCTTGAAGAACCAGTCCTCTACTGACTGCAAAATTTACTCAGAGAATTATCTCAATATCCGCTTTTACTCTTTCTGATGAACAGAGTAAAATCCAATTAAAAATTGCCAATATTTATGACCTCAGGGATAAAATATTACTACTTATTGTTTTCTAAGAGATACCATTGACCTGACATATTTGGAGAGTTAAACAGAGACTTCCAGGGTTTCAATATATAAGATCTCAATGAGTTATTTGATGTTTGCTCTAATAACACTCTGCTATATAAATATCAATAGCACTTTTTAGGCCTTTAAATCTAAAGCGTTCTTTTCACTACTAACACAATGTAACATATTTAAGACAATTTAAAAATCAATAATTTCATCCAGTACTAGTTTTGCACAAATTTCATAGTACACTTTATTTTTTTCATTTACTTTATGGGTATGTACTTTACTTGATGTTCTGGCTAAAAATATGCCTATGCATTAGATGTATGCTTGATATTTCTAGAGTCCAGAAGAGGATCCTGAATCCCTTAGAACCAGAATCAGAGATAATGTGAACCTCCATGTTGGTGCTTGGAAGCAAAGTCTGGTCCAGTAAGAAAATAAGAAGTGCCCCTAACCCCTTAGCCACCTCTCCAGCTCCGTCCCACAGTGCAATTATTCTTAGGGAGAAGGACTGAGCTTGAAATACAACCATCTGCTTAAATCTCTGGAAATAACTGAAACAGGTCTTAGAAACAAGATAATGTCACCCATTCCTGTAATCTCCCAAACTAGGACGCTGAAGCAGTCAGAGCACAAATTCTATGCTAGCCTAGATTACATAGCAAAGACTTTTCCAAAAGAAACAAAGGAAATAAAAAAAACAACAAAATGTCTTACAAAAGACCAAAGGTAGGCAATGCCATGCTGGACAGAAAAAAAAAAAAAAGTACTAGGAAGATATAACCATACATTATCTCTACTTATACTACATGCCATATTTACCAAAACAATATGGTGCTGGCACCTAAAGAAATCCATAGCTACCAGTCCATGTAATGACATAAACCTGTCACTAGTGACTGTGGGAGGGATATTTATAATGAGTTGACTGTGGGAGAGATAGCTATATCAATGGCCTTCCCATGTCCAAGGCTCAGAGAACAGAAAGAGGTAACAGGAAGAATATAATAGCCTAGAAATTAGAAGGGATGGTGTGAAATGCTGTCTTCTGGACATGCCATAGCTGTGACACATATCATCTCTCAGTAGCTGGCTTTATCTGAACTAGCCAGTTAGATATGATCACCTTGAGTGAGGTAACCCAGAACCAGAAGGACATATATGGTATATATTGATTTATTAGTGGATACTAGTCATATAATATAGGATAAACATACTAAAATCTATAGCTCTAAAGAAACTAAACAACAAAGAGGACCCTGGAGAAGATGCTTAATCCTCATTCAGAAGGACAAACAAGATAGACATTGGAAGTAGACGAAGACAAGGA
This sequence comes from Meriones unguiculatus, assembly GCF_030254825.1. Classification (NCBI taxonomy): domain Eukaryota; kingdom Metazoa; phylum Chordata; class Mammalia; order Rodentia; family Muridae; genus Meriones; species Meriones unguiculatus. The sequence goes on from NC_083359.1 coordinate 71,100,582, forward strand.
ACAGGACAGGAGCCTTTCACAGAGGACCTCTGAAAGACTCTACCCACCAGGGTATCAAAGGAGATACTGAGATTCATAGACAAATTTTGGGCAGAGTTCAGGCAACCTTATGGAAGAAGAGGGAGATAGAAAGACCTGGAAGGGACAGGAACTCCACAAGGAGAACAACAGAGCCAAAACACCTGGGCCCAGAGGGGCTGTAGAGATCAATACTCCCAACCAAGGACCAGGCATGGAGAGGACCTAGACCCTTGTCAAAGGAAGCCCATAGGCTTCTCAGTTTCCAAGTGGGTTCCCTAATAAGGGGAACGAGGGCTATCTCTGACATGAACTCAGTGGCTGGCTCTTTCATCACCTCCCCATGGAGGTGTATCCTTGCCAGGCTACAGAGAAAGATGATACAGCTAGCCTTGAGGAGACCTGATAGGCTAGGGTTAGATGGAAAAGGAGGAGATCCTTTCCTAATAGGGGACTAGGGAAAGGGCATAGGGAAAGAAGAGGGAGTGTGGGTGGGACTGGGAGGAGATGAGGGAGGGGGCTGCAGAAGGGATTCAAATGAAAAAAATAATAATTTTTAAAAATTCCATCTTGAATGAGAGAGTGCTACAGATGCCTCACACCTCATTGAGGCACTTTTGACAGTTGATGACTACTTGATGACAGGTAGTCATGCTTCTTTTTTATCTTTTTCTTTTCTTTTCTTTCTTTCTTTCTTTCCTTCTTTTAGTTCTTATCCTCCTCCTTCTTTGTTTATATTTACTTTTGAGAACCTTACCTTCTAAGATGCTGAGTTTGCACACCAGCCTAGCCTGGTGAGCTTTTTCAGTACCTTGTCCACCTGTTCCGTCTCCATGCTTCTCGGACTACCTCTAGTTACACAGATCCTCTAACAGCCCAGTCTGCTGAGCTCCCCAAGAACCTCACCCTTCCCTTCCATCTCTATCCCTGTACTACCAGGCCTAACTGTGGTAGCTCAGTTGACCCAACCTCTTGAATTCCATAGAACCTCACCCACATGCCTTATCAACACACTCCCAAGCATATATCTAGTTATGGAACTCAAACAGCTGCCCATACTAAAGCAAGCTACAAATTACATCAGACAAACCACTAACAAAAGAAGTTCATATGCCCAGATAACATCCCAAAATCATAGCCATTATGAAAGACAGTCTGAAACCCTCAAGCCCATTCTTCTTACAAAAGTTCTCTAATGAGAATTACCTAGATGAACCCCAGGACATAGAATTTAAAAGAACAATCATACATGCCATCAAAGTACTCAAGGAATCTAAAGAAGGCACAAGGAAACAGTTCAATGAACTCAGAAACAATAGGAATAAACTCCTGAGTAAATCCCAACTAAGCACAAGCACATAGATGAATGAAATAATGAAGACAAGATGACATTTGAAAACTAAATTTAATAAAGAGATGACAATGTTTAAGTAAACTTAACCAGAAAAACTTAGCAACCCTATTAAAAAACTCAGAGAAAAGCCTTACTAGATGAAGGGACCAAATGGAAGACAAAATATCAGAACTCAAAGAGAAAAAGAATTAGACTGCCTGATCAAATAATATATTAAAAATTTAAACATGTGGAAAGAACATCCAGGAACTTTAGAACACACGGGGGACCATATCTATGACTTATCTTCTCATGAAGAATCCAAAATCAGTACCATAGACCAGATCTTCAATAGGATTATAAACTTTAATTTTATTGATGTTTACTTGTATATGTGTTTGTGTATGTGCATACATGTACAGATATTCATAGATACCAGAAGAGGCTGTGCAAATACCTGAACTGGAGTTCCAGGAAGAGTGTCAATTTCCTAAGAGTATGTGGCCAGTGATAGGTTGGCTATGCCTCAGTGGATGGCACGTACCAATGTGCACATGGGGATCACTAAGCAGACTGAGGGCTTCTTCTTAAAAATGAGGGCTCGAAGATGGGGAGAAGTTTGGTGAGAGACAGCAGGAAGTACAGAAGGTTTTAGGGTGTGTGTGTAAGCAAGATACATTGTATACATGTAGGGAAAATTTAAAGAATAAATAAAATAATTTGAAAAAGCAAAGAAAACTAGAATCCCATCCCAACTTCCTGTTCCTCTTCCTTGTGCCCCTGTGTAAGAGCTAAGGAGAACCTATTCAAGCATAATGGTAGACAAAGCTTGGTCACTAAGGAAGCAGTACTGGCAGGTGGTAGAATATTCAAAGGGTGAGATATTCAGAAGGTCTCCACATCACTGGGATGAGCCTGTAAATGGGGACTATACTGCCTCACCACCAGCCTGAAGTGAAAAGCCCAATTGGTCATGGCCTGAACCCTCCAATCTGAGAACCATAATAAATGGTTATTTTCCCCTTTTTCCATCTTTATATAGTACCAAGTATTTCTAAAAGTCAACCTTACTCCCAGTTCTTGAATTTTTAACTTCATGTGAAAATGAAAATTTTTTTTTTCTAGAATCTCTGAATTTGTCTGCTTCTGGATTGTTTGAAAAGAAAAAAATTCAAATAATATATTATGTAATATTATATTTAATATATCCTTCACCAGGGAGGCAGAAGCAGGTGGATCTCTGTGAGCTTAAAGCCAGCCTGGTCTACAAAGTGAGTCCAGGACAGCCAAGGTTACAAAGAGAATCCTGTGTAAAAAAAAAAAAAAAAAAAAAAAAAACAAGAAAAGATCCCTTCACTATAAAGATTTAGGTGGTCTACAGAATTTAGACAGCAGAGATGTGTTCTCAGAAACTTCATCAACTATGACACTGGGTCATAGACAGAGGGATACTTATGAGGGTGCTTGAAGGTTGTTATAAGTTAAGAAGCTTATCTAGTGACAAAACAAAAAAGGTAATATCTAGTCTTTTCGATGGACGAAGGGAAACCACCCCTAGGAAGGTGCTGAAGAAAGGGTGAAAATGAACACAGCGACCAACAAAAAGTACACAGATTTCAGGTGCAGGAACTATACCCAGAAACAATTAGCTTTCAAAAGTTCTTTTCCAGCTGTCCCCCAAAGGTGACTTAAAAATACTATGTTATGAAGGGATATTGGGATATTTATTTCCTTGAAAGGTAAATTCTCTTGATATGCAGGTAGTTGTTTCGCTCCTGAAGCAGCCCCTGTGCCCCAGACTACACAGACCATTCAGTCCTTCACAGAGGACGTTTTCCCATACACACTCCAAATGTAGTCATTAGAAGAACTGGCAAAAAAAGGATCAAAATCAAAAATGGACAGACTTTCTCTAGAGAGCAAAACAGGAACTACCCCAAGGAAATTTTGCACTGCCAACATTTTCTCAGCAGGGTGCTGTAATTCCTGAGGGCAAATAAAAGCTCAGTGTTCTTTTTTATTCTGTTTTCTAGATGAGGTTTCTAATTGAAGTTATTCAGTTCACTTCCCGTTATTATTTGATGTATATAGAAAGGGAGTAAATACTGCATCTATTAGTTTATAGGTCATCAAAATACCAGGAAGTACATCCTGAGTGAATGAATCGCCGCTCAGAGATCCGACACGGAAGATGTAATGACTGGATGTGGCTTTGTTCTCAGTGATGGTTATTGCTGCATGGCTTTCACGTGGGGAGGAAGAGTGTAGCCACAGGGATCAGTGGCTTTGGAGGCCAAATGAGTCAATACAATTTTCAATGCTACAATTCTTTTTTAATTTGAATCTTATTATATTAATTACAGTTTATTCACTTTGTATCCTAGCGGTAACACACTCCTTTACTCCCTCCAAATGGCATTCTCCCTCCTTCATCTCCTTCCATGCCTCTCTCCTCTCCAAGTTCACTGATAAAGGAGGAATTCCTCCCTTGCCATCTAACCCAAGCCTATCGGGTCTCCTGAGGAATGACTGCATTTGTCTTCCCCTGTGGCCTGGTAAGGCTGTTCACCCATCGGGAGGGGGTGACCAAAGAGCCAGCCACTGAGTTCATGTCAGAGACAGTTCCTGTTCCCTTTACGAGGAGACCAACTTGGACACTGAACTACCATGGGCTCCATCTGTGCAGGGGTTCTAGGTTATCTCCATGCATGTTCCTTGGTTGGAGTATTAGTGTCAGAAAAGACCCTTGGACCCAGATTTCTTGGTTCTGTTGCTCACTTTGTGGAGCTCCTGTCCCCTATCTTTCTATCTTCTCCCTTCTTCCATATGATTCCCTGCACTCTGACTAAAGTTTGGCTATTATTATCACTATCTGCTTTGATAACCTATTAGGTAGGGTATTTCAGAGGCCTTCTGTGGTAGGCCCTGTTCCCTGTTTTCTCCCTCTTCTGATTTCCATCCAATTTGCCTTTCTGAGTTAGGATTGATCCTCTTACCCAGGGTCCTCCTTCTTGATTAGCTTCTTTAGGTGTACAGATTTTAGTATGTTTATCCTATATTATAAGTCTAATATCCACTTATAAGTGAGTATATACCAAGTATGTCTTTCTGCTTCTGGGATATCTCACTCAGGATGATCTTTTCTAGATCCCACCATTTGTCTGCAAATTTCATGATTTCCTTGTTTTTAATTGCTGAGTAGCATTCCATTTTGTAAATGTATCACAATTCCTGTATCCATTCCTCTGTTGAGGGATATCTGGGTCGTTTCCAGGTTCTGGCTATTATGAATAAAGCTGCTACAAACATGGTTGAGCTAATGTCCTTGTAGTATACTTGAGCATATTTTGGCATTTATATGCCTAGGATTGGTATAGCTGGATCTTGAGGAAGCATTATTAATAATTAAACTGAAAAGTGTCCATAAAGCAAAGGATGCTGTCATCAGAACAAAATGACAGCCCACAGACTGGGAAAGGATCTTCACCAACCCTATATCAGAATATATAAAGAACTCAAGAAGTTAAAAAGCAACATATTAAGTAATCCAATTAAAAAAATTGGAGAATTTTCTGCAGAGGAATATCGAATGGCAGAGAAACACTTAATAATGTCCGTAATTAACAAGGAGATACAAATCAAAACAACCCTGAGATTTCACCTTACACCCATCAGAATGGCCAAGATCAAGAACTCAAGTGACAACACATGCTGTAGAGGATGTGGAGAAAGGAGAACCCTACTGCATTGCTGGTGGGAATGTAAACTTGTACAATACTAGAATTATTAATTCTTAAGGGGCCATTGTTTATATCATCAAACTACTCAAATATTTATATCCAGACTTCCTTGCTGTTCTGTGGACAAACCACAAAGTTTGAAACAGTATAATTATTTTAGCTCATGACCCATTAGTTAAAGTTTTAACTCCTGGGTGAGCTTACTCCATTACCAATTGTTTGTTTATGCTCTTCTGATCGCTTTTCATCTCTGCTGAAAAATAGATGATATGCACAGTAGCAGACATCTGAGTGTCTTAACCTGGTGTTTCAAGTAAGGATGGCAGACACTCTACCTTCAGTGAAACTTATACCTCTAAATCATGACACAAGACAAATATACTTTAAGCCACACTCTGTATCTTGATTGCAACATGCAAACTACAAATATTGGTCTTCTGCAGTTTGTAATAATCATTTATTTCCCAACTCAACACAAAAACAAACTACCAAGAGTTCCACAGATAAATATAAATAACCTCAGAAGAAATACTGAAATTTCATCACACATTGCTTGCAAGTGTGTCTGTCAAGTAAAGATGCATTGAATATACAACAGTGGTTCTGTGAAAGCACATTGTTTCTGGATATCATAGCCATCTTTGTTTGTAGATGTACACTCATGTTCACTCAATACCCAAACCTCTGAACATTGTGATTCAGACTATGAACCCATTATAATGAAACACTCGACTGTGTGGTGAGATGTTGTTGCTCTCTGTGTGTATGTGTGTATGTGTGTGTGTGTGTGCTATTAAAGTTACATGACACGAGATTTTTAACATTATAGGCTTCTAGCCTATTGATGAAATACTGTAGGTACCTGCATTCTCCATGTCTGTTACCACAGCGGAATGGCAATCAGTGAGTGGAAACTGATTCTTTGGGAATATCATCTGCAACATTAGAAGAGTTGCTGAATACATTACTAGCTAACATACCACAGACATCAGTAACTTAATGTGTGGAGAGCTAAGGAGTGAATCTGATGCTCCTTCTTCCTCCTCCTCCTCCTCCTCCTCCTCCTCCTCCTCCTCCTCTTCAGCTGCTGCTTCTATTTCTGCTTCTTCCTCCTCCTCTTCCTCCTTTATCCTCCACCTCACTTTTCTCTTCCTCCTCATTTTCTTTCTCCTCCTCTTCTTATCCCAAGAATTTTAGCTTTCCATTTCTCTAGGTAAGGCATGAAAATTTAATTTTTCCCGTTTTCTAATGAACTTAAGGATTAACACAATTGCATGTAAAATTACTTTTCCTTATAGTTCTGGTACTTTTTTCTTAATTTTTTATTTCTATATTAATTACAGTTTATTCATTTGTATCCCAGCTGTAGACTCCTACCTCATTCCCTTCCAATCCCACCCTCGGCTCTCATCTCCTCCCATGCCCTTCTTGAGGTCCACTGATAGTGTAGGTACTCCTCCCCTTCCATCTGATCCTAGTTTATCAGGTCTCATGAGGACGGGCTACATTGTCCTCATCTGTGGCCTGGTAAGACTGCTCCCCACTCAGGAGGAGGTGATCAGAGAGCCAGCCACTGAGTTCATGTCAGACAGTCCCTGTTCCCCTTACTAGGAAACCCACTTGGATACTGAGCTGCCATGGGCTACATCTGAGCAGGGGTTCTAGTTTATCTAGGTTATATCCATGAATGGTCCTTGAATAGAGTATCAGTCTCAGAAAAGACATCAGTACCCAGAATTTTTGGTTGTGTTGTTCTCCTTGTGGAGCTCCTTTACTCTCCAGGTCTTACTATCTTCTTCTTCTTTCATAACATTCCCTGCACTCTGCCCAAACTTTGGGTGAGTCTCATCATCTTCTTTAATACACTGTTGGGTAGATTCTTTCAGGGGCCCTCTGTGGTAGGCTCCTCTGGTGTTTCTTCTTTTCTCCCTGTTCCAATGTCCATCCCACTTGTCTTTCTGAGTGAGGATTGTTCATCTTACCCAGGGTCCTCCTTTTTGCTTAGTTTCTTTAGGTATACAGATTTTAGTATGTTTATCCTATATCATACGTCTAATATCCACTTATAAATGAGTATATATACCATGTGTGTCTTTCTGCTTCTGGGATACCTCATTCAGGATGATCTTTTCTAGATCCCACTATTTGCCTACAAATTTCATGATTTCCTTCTTTTTAATTGCTGAGTATCATTTCATTGTGTAAATGTACCACAATTTCTGTATGCATTCCTCAGTTGATGGACACCTCAGTTGTTTCCAGGTTCTGGCTATTACAAATAAAGTTGCTACAAACATGGTTGAGCAAACATCCTTGTTGTGTATTTGAGCACATTTTGAATATATGCCTAGGATTGGTATAGCTGGATCTTCAGGAAGCACTGTTTCTAATTGATTGAGAAAGTGCCAGATTGATCTCCAAAGTGGTTGTACAAGCTTATATTCCCACCAGCACTTGAGCAGGGTTCCACTTTCTCCACATCCTCTGCAGCATGTGTGGTTACTTGAGTTTTTTTTTTTAATTCTTTATTAATTACACTTTATTCACTTTTATCCCCTCTGTGGTTCCCTCCCTCCTCCTGTCACAATCCCTTCCTTCCTCCACCCTCTGCATGCATGCTCATCTACAAGTCCACTGATAGGGGAGGTCTTCTTTTCCTTCCTTCTGATCCTAGTCAATTAGGTCTCATCAGGAGTAACTGCATTGTCTTCTTCTGTGACCTGGTAATGCTGCTTCCCTGTCAGGGGGAGGTAATTAAAGAGCAGGCCAATCAGTTCATGTCAGAGACAGTCCCTGTTTCTATTACAATGGAACCCACTTGGACACTGAACTGCCATGGGCTACATCTGTGCAGGGGTCTTAGGTTATCTCCATGCATAGTCCTTGGTTGGAGTATCAGTCTCAGGAAAGACCCCTGTGTTCAGATTTTTTGGTTCTGTTGTTCTCCTTGTGGAGTTCCTGTTCTCTCCAGATCTTACTGTTTCCCACTTCTTTCCTAAGAGTCCCTGCACTCTGCCCAAAGGTTGCCCATAAGTCTCAGCATCTGATTTGATAGTCTGCAGGGCAGAGCCTTTCAGAGGTCCTCTGTGTCAGGCTCCTGCCTTGTTCCCTCTTCTCTTCTTCTTCTGATGTCCATCCTCTTTGCCTTTCTGGATAGGAATTGATCATTTTAGGAAGAGTCCTCCCTCTTGATTAGTTTCTTTAGATGTACAGATTTTACTAGTTTTATCCTATATTATATGTCTATATAAGTGAGTATGTAACGTGTGTGTCTTTCTGCTTCTGGGATAGCTCACTCAGGATGATCTTTTCCAGATCCCACCATTTACCTGCAAATTTCATGATTTCCTTGTTTTTTTTATTGCTGAGTAATATTCCATTGTGTAGATATACAACAATTTCTGTACCCATTCTTCAGTTGAGGGGCTTCTGGCTATTACAAATAAGGGTGCTACAAACATGGTTGAACAAATGTCCTTATTGTATACTTGAGCTTCTTTTGGATATATGTCTAGGAGTGGTATAGCTGGATCTTGAGGAAGTGCTATTCCCAGTTGTCTGAAGAAGTACGAGATTGATTTCTAGAGTGGTTATACAAGTTTACATTCCCACCAGCAGTGGAGGAGGGTTCCCCTTTCTCCATAACCTCTCAAGGATGTGTTGTCACTTGAGTTTTTGATCTTAGCCATTCAGATGGGTGTGAGGTGAAATCTCAGGGTCGTTTTGAGGTACACCTCCCTGATGACCAAGGACGCCAAGCATTTCTTAAAGTGTTTCTCTGCCATTCTATATTCCTCAACTGAGAATTCTCTGTTTAGCTCTGTTCCCCATTTTTTAATTGTATTACTTGATTTGTTGCTTTTCAACTTCTTGAGTTCTTTATATATTCTGAATATTAGCCCTCTGTCAGATGTAGGGTTGGTGAAGATCCTTTCCCAGTCTGTTGGCTGTTGTTTTGTTCTGATGACAGTGTCCTTTGCTTTACAGAAACTTTTCAGCTTCATGAGGTCCCATTTATTGATTGTTGCTCTTAGAGCCCGTGCTGTTAATGTTCTGTTCAGGAAGTTTTCTCCTGTGCCAATGAGTTCTAGGTTCTTCCCCGCTTATCTTTTAACAGGTTTAGTGTGTCTGGTTTTATATTGAGGTCTTTGATCCACTTGGACTTTAGTTTTGTGCAGGGTAATAAGTATGTATTTATTTGCATTTTTCTACATGTAGACATCCAGTTAGACCAATATCATTTGTCGAAGATGCTGCCTTTTTTCCATTGTATGGTTTTGGCTTCTTTGTAAATAAATAAATAAATAAAAATCAAGTGTCTGTAAATGAGTGGGTTTATTTTTATTTCTGGGTCTTCTATTCGATCCTATTGATCCACCATTCTGTTTCAATCCCAGTATCATGCATGTTTTATTACTATTACTCTGTAGTACAGCTTGATATCATGGATGGAGATACCTCCAGATGATCTGTTGCTGTGGAGGATTGTTTCGGTAATTCTGGGTTTTTTGTTTTTCCATATAAAATTGAGAATTCCCAAGTTTGCGGCTGCAGCACCACAGAGCTGATGTATTGTCTACATTTGCATTTCCTCTGGCAGGCCAAAATCTGAGAATAAAGAACAGAGGCATCCATTGTGCTTTCTAATTAGACCTGCTAAAGATTGGGTGTGCCTTCAAGTGAGTGTGTGCAGAGCCCTAGATCCAAGGTTCCTCTATGCTAGTAGCCAGACATCAGATCCCTCCCACCCACACCCTCACAGTCGGCAAAATACTGATTCTTGGGAAAGTATTCTCAACATTGAAGCCCCTTTTCTGCAGGTCTATCAGTCAAGTCCAGGCAAACAACTCTTGGGGCCAGACAGATATGAATACCAGAAGGACAGTATGACAGGCCTGTAGGTCATTAGGGTATTCAGGAAACCTGCACATGCACACTGAGCCAGTGGACATCGCCAGTACCCACACCCACTACTGCACTGCAACCCCCTCCTCACATTCCAGGTATATACACTCACTAGCACCCTGTCCTTTAAGACATACTTCCATGCACACTCACATGCTTGCTCACCCACACTTGTGCATCCATGCCTGCAGACCTTTCTTCCTTAAGTATAGCTGAAACACCAATGCACACTCTCACATCAGTGGACCACTCTCATCTTTCTAAAGAATACTCCAGACACCTGAAAAAGGCAGACCCATTCTGAAGTACAGACTCTAGGAACAAACAGTGAAGGTAAAGGATAAACAGATGGCCAGAGGTCACTGTAAGAACACACCAAACAAATATTTGGACATCTTCTGTGGGGAGGTGTCAAGAGTCAAGGTGACATTGAGTTCATGTAAGAAATAATCCCTGTTCCCCTTACTAGGGTACCAATTTGGATACTGAGCTACCATGGGCTATATCCAAGCAGGGGTTCTAAGTTATATCCATACATGGTCCCTTGGTTGGAGAAACAGTCTCATAAAAGACCTCTGTACCCTGCTCTATTTGGTCCTTTTGGAGCTTCTGTCCTTTCCAGGTCTTACTAACTTCCCCTTCTTTCATATGATTCCCTGCACTCTGCTGAAGGTTTGGTTATGAGTGTTTTTTCTTTGTTTGTTTGTTTGTTTTTGGGATTTTTGTTTTTGGTTTTTTTTTATTTTATTAATTACACTTTATTCATTTTGTATCCCCCCATAAGCCCCTTCCTCCTCCCCTCCCGATCCCATCCTCCCTCCCCTTTCTGCATGCATGCCACTCCCCAAGTCCACTGATAAGGGAGGTTCTCCTCTCCTTTCTGATCTTAGTCTATCACTTCACATCAAAAGTGGCTGCATTGTCCTCTACTGTGGCCTGGTAAGGCTGCTCCCCCCTCAGGGGGAGGTGATCAAAGAGCAGGCCAATCAGATTATGTCAGAGGCAGTCCCTCTTCTCATTACTATGTAACCCACTTGGACACTGAACTGCCATGGACTACATCTGTGCAGGGGTTCTAGGTTATCTCCATGAATAGTCCTTGGTTGGAGTATGAGTCTCTGGGAAGTTCCCTGTGTTCAAATTTTCCTGTTTTGTTGCTCTCCTTGTGGAGACCCTGTCCTTTCCAGCTCTTGTTATTTCCCACTTCTTACATAAAATTCCATTCACTCTGCCCAACAGTTGCCCATCAGGCTCAGCATCTACTTTGATAGTCTGTAGGGCAGAGGCTTTCAGACGCCCTCTGTGGTAGGTTCCTAGTTTGTTTCCTGTTTTCTTCTTCTGGCTTTCAGAAGCCCTCTGTAGAAGGTTCCTAGGTTGTTTCCTGTTTTCTTCTTCTTCTGATGTCCATCCTCTTTGCCTTTCAGGATGGGGATTAACTGTTTTAGGTAGGGTCCTCTCTCTTGCTTAGTTTCTTTAGATGCACAGATTTTAGGGGGTGTGTCCTATGTTGTATGTCTATATGAGTGAGTATATACCGTGTGTGTCTTTTTGCTTCTGGGACAACTCAGGATGATCCTTTCGAGGTCCCACCATTTACCTGCAAATTTCATGATTTCCTTATTTTTCATTGCTGAGTAATACTCCATTGTATAGATGTACCACAGTTTCTGCATCTATTCTTCAGTTGAGGGACATCTGGCCTGTTTCCAGCTTCTGGCCATTACAAATAAAGCTGCTAAAAACATGGTTGAGAAAATGTCCTTTTTGTGTACTTGAGCCTCTTTTGGATATATGCCCAGGACTGGTATGGCTGGATCTTGGGGAAGCGCTATTCCTAGTTGTCTGAGAAAGCACCAGATTGATTTCCAGAGTGGTTGTACAAGTTTACATTCCCACCAGCAGTGGAGAAGGGTTCCCCTTTCTCCACAACCTCTCCAGCATGTGTTGTCACTTGAGTTTTTGATCTTGGCCATTCTCATGGGTATAAGGTGAAATTTCAGGGTTGTTTTGATTTGCATTTCCCTAATGGCTAATGAGGTTGAGCATTTCTTTAAGTGCTTTTCTGCCATTCGATATTCCTCTACAGACAATTCTCTGTTTAGCTCTGTTCCCCATTTTTTAAGTGGATTACTTGGTTTTCTGCTTTTCAGCTTCTTTAGTTCTTTATATATACTGGATATGAGTCCTCTATCAGATAAAGGGTTGGTGAAGATTCTTTCACCACAAATGACATAAGGTACCTCAGAGTAACCCTAACCAAGGAAGTCAAAGAATGTATGAAAAAAAAATTTCAAGTCTCTGAAGAAAGAATTAGAAGAAAATATCAGAAGATGGAAAGATCTCCCATGCTCATGGCTTGGCAGGATTAACATAGTAAAAATGGCCATCTTACCAAAAGCAATCTATAGATTCAATGCAATTCCCAATAAATTACCAACACAATTCTTTACAGACCTGGAAAGAAAAATTCTCAACTTCATATGGAATAACAAGAAACCCAGAATTGCTAAAACAATCCTCTACAATAAAAGATCTTCTGGAGGTATCTCCATCCCTGATCTTAAGTTGTACTATAGAGCAACAGTTTTAAAAACTGCATGGTACTGGCATAGAAACAGAATAGTGGATCAATGGAACTGAACAGAGGACCCAGAAATAAACCCACACACTTATGGACACCTGATCTTTGACAAAGACGCCAAAACCATACAATGGAAAAAAGACAGCATCTTCAACAAATGGTGCTGGTCCAACTGGATGTCTACATGTAAAAAAAAATGAAAATAGATCCATACTTATCACCCTGCACAAAACTGAAGTCCAAGTGGATCAAAGACCTCAACATAAAACCAGACACATTAAATCGGCTAGAAAAAAAAAGTGGAGAATACCCTAGAATTCATTGGTACAGGAGACAACTTCCTGAACAGAACACCAACAGCACAGGCTCTAAGAGCAACAATCAATAAATGGGACCTCATGAAACTGAAAAGCTTCTGCAAAGCAAAGGACACCGTCATCAAAACAAAGCGACTGCCTACAGATTGGAAAGAATCTTCACCAACCCTTTATCTGGTTATGAGTCTTAATATCTGCTTTGATACATTGCTAGGTAGAGTATTTCAGAGGCCCTCTATGGCCTGAAGAGACCTGATAATCTAGGGTCATATGGAAGGGGAGGAGGTCCTCCCCTATCAGTGGACTTGGAAAGAGGCAGGGAGGAGATGAGGGAGGGATGTTGGGATTGGGAGGGAATGAAGGAGGAGGCTATGGCTGAGATACAAAGTAAATAACCTGTGATTAATATAAAAAAGAAAAAATTAATATAAAAATTCTGGACATCATGGCTTCACCAGCAATCTCCAAAATCAATGGGTATTTAAATTCATCAGAAACACAGGAAAATGATAAAGCTATGCTTATCCAGTTATTAGAGGCACATAAAGGGGAAACAAACAATCTCTCAAAGAAATAGTCACACAAGTGGAGGTAAATAAAGAGAAAATGAACAAAGCTCTCAAAGAAATACAGGCAAATACAGCCAAACAAAAAGAGGCACAATTAGAGGCACAATTAGTGGTGTATAGAGAGGAAACAAACAAAAAAATCTGAAGCCATCATAGAATGATAAGAATCCACATTCAAACAGATGAAGGAAATGGTGCAAAGCATGAAAACAGAATTAGAATCAATAAAGAAAACACAAACAGAGGAAAACCTGGAGCTGGAGAACTTAGAGAAAAGGAACCACAAAGGTAAGCATCACCAACAGAATACAAGAGTTGGAAGAGACATTCTCAGGTGCTGAAGATACAATTGCAGAAATCAATACTTCTCTCAAAGAAAAAATAAAATTGGAAAAGTCCACAAAACAAAACATCCAAGAAATCAAGGATGCCATGAAAAGACAAAAATCTAAGAATAATAGAATAAATGAAAAAGAGGATTCCAGGCTCCAAGGTCCAGAAAATATTTTCAAGAAAATCATAGAAGAAAATTTTCCCAACTTAAAGAAAGAGATGTTTATAAACATACAAGAGGCCTACAGAACACCAAATAGACTAGACCACAAAAGAAACTCCTCATTTCACATTATAGCCCAAACACTAAATCTACAGAACAAAGAAAAAAACACTAAAAGCAGCAAGGGGAAAAGACGAAATAACATATAAAGGTAGACCTATCAGAATCACTCCAGACTTATCAACAGAAACTATGAAAGCCAGAAGGGCCTGGGCAGATGTCAGGCAGACTTTAAGGGACCACAGATGCCAACCCAGACTACTATACCTAGCAAAGCTTTCAATCAACATAGATGGAGAAAACAAAATATTTCATGACAAAACTAAACTTAAAACAATATTACATAATTCTGGTGCTTTATATTGTGAAAGTTTTGTTTACTTTTCCTGTAGCTTCATGTACTTTAATGGGAATTTGGAAGCTTGCTGTTTTATTGTCTGGCTTCTCTGGCTAAACAGAAGATTCTCTGTGGAGGAAGTCCTTGTCTGTCTCTCTTTAGTACTGTCTCCAAATGGAGCAGAAGAGGCAAAAATAATTCTTCAATGCATTGGTCAGACTGGTCATTGCTGAAACAAAATAAAGTTGGCAACCTCCTGGAAGAAAAATGTTTTGTAGCTCATGGCTTCAGAGATTTCAGCTCTGTTGCCTATTTCTAGTTCCACTGTATAATAAGAAATCACATCAGAGAATGTCTAGTGGTGCCAAGTTACCCAAACTGTAGCACCTAGGAAAGAAAGTGAGAGGCTGACTGGAGATGAGGGATTTTTCCTTTTATTCCACCCACACTCCAGTACATGGAGTAACACATTTAGAGTCTTTCCTCTTTAGCTAGTCTTTGCTGGAAAAGCTCCACAAGCATATCCCAAGATATGCTCTAGGTACACTAAGTCCAACAAAGCTGACCAGCAAGACTAAGCAAAATATTTGCTTGTTCAAGACAATGAATGATTAGATGAGTCAAACAACTTGAGAAGCCCTAGAGAAATGGCTCACAAGTTAACACCGCCCTCAGCCAACTCCAGGATCCTGAAAGTTATATTCCAGCACATGCCCCCCCCACACACAATGAATTTGAGAGCCATTAGCTTTTTGTGATCATAAATCTTAGGTGTTCCATATATATTTGCCCTGTGTTATCATCACATACACCATTATCAAAGTTCATAAAAAAGGAAAAATTAGTATAAAAATGGACAATAGCAATTATTCAGATCACTGGAGTGTTGAAACTATTTTTACCATTGGAAAAATCACCAGCATCTGATTTGGAACAACCAAAGAACTATAGATGTTGACCAAATTTAGCATCTGGTTCCTTATTACTTTATTTACTTACATTTCTATAAAAATCAGCTGATATTATGTAAGAATATTTTCAACATTGCAAGACAATATAATTTCATACTTGAAATTTCAGGAAAATTATGTTGGTTTGATGATTTTATTTATTTAGGAACAGTGTAAATCTATGGACCTAACCTCAAAACTATCGAACAGTAGCTTCGACTGAGCAAAGACATCGTGACCCAATATTAGTCACTTTTAAACCAACTCAATATCTATGTGTCCTATAATCCATTTATACAGCCCAGACTAAAAATGAATAAATAATCCTTCTAAGAATGCTGTCTAGGCTAATAGATGTTGATTTATCAGATGGATAAGGGAAGTGAGCTTAAAGCTAATAGGTCTTCAAAGAAATATAATCTCCAGTACCAACAGTGTCCTAGCTAAAATTTAAGATATTAAGGGAAAAGATCAGGATGGAGGGTAGCACTTGTTACTGAAGATAGAAGTAATACAGCATAGACCCTTATGATAATTGTTAATCTTCATCTGCGTCAGATCAGGCCATCTACTCACAATACATTGGGATAATGTACCTACAAATACACACTAAATTATGAATGAGGTCAGCCAATCTACTTTAATAATGGTTTCTTGTTTTAACCTTCCCCCAATTTTTAGCATTTTTCATCAACTACCCAAACATTAAGGACATTTGCTTAATTAAAATACAGACTAATATACATAATCGCTGAAAGATTTGATACATCAAGACGTGAGTTAGCAAAAATAACCTCTGCCTGTCAGACAGAGGTTCTTTCCTTGAAGGCATCCACACAGGATCCAGTTTTCAAGTGTGAGAGGATGGATCAAACAGACCTGTAGGGAAAAAAAAAAGAGAAAGGCAAGTTTTAAAAAATTTTAAGGAAAATATCAGTGAAATTGTGGTTTATTGGTGGAAAGAAAAGCACATAAAAGCAGCTCTGAGCTGCTTCTGGTGATTACCCTTCTCTCTCCCTACCTCAGCTGTTTTTCATAGTGTTACACATGAAAGTCTTGAGGAAACCTCTAAATAGCTGTAGGTAGGCAGCCAGGAATCCAATAGTTCCTGTTAAGATAGAGGCCAGAAGAAATCTGAGGTGAATTGAAGTGATCTGCTCTTTACACAGAGTTGCTGGATAGATTAAGTGAGAAACTGCGAAGAATCTGAGAAAAGTCAGAAAACAAAAGCCGGAGAGTGTGGCTATGTTAACACAGCTATCATAAGAGCTTATCTCCAGAAGGAGAATTTGGTATTGATTTAAATGATCAGTACATTTATACCTTTATGCATTATCCTCATTTTAATTAACACTCACTGTGTAGGGAAAAAAACAAAAGACTTGGACAAGATTGAGCAAGTTATGGTTTTGGGACTAAAGATTTCTTAGATCTGGAATTTCATAGGTCTGGAATGACTCCTTGAGCTTAGTAGCAATTGGTCACTTCTATTTGAGACAAACCATAAAGCCCACACAGTGATCTAGTGTTCTCTGCATAAGCTTTTGTTTCTTCTCTTGAAGAGCTCTGGCTGGTGGGCTGGTGTCTGCAGGTTCTCATTCAGAATGACCTCATGACAAATTACTGGGTTTATGGAGTTTGTCTGGTGCACTCCAGCAACCTGTCTCTTTGCCCTACTCTTATTGTCTCTTTAGCCTCAGGCTCTCAGTGTGCATGGCTAGTCTATCAAAGCCTGCTCTCAAAAGGTGAGCACAGCATAATCATACTGAAAAGTATCTGACCCTGCCACAAAGTGAGTTATTTATAAGAACTCAGAGTTTAAATGCACTGCAGTCAAACACACAAAATTTGTACTGAAAGCCCTACAGTAGAATTTCAGTTTTCCCCAAGCTTTATCTTTCTTCTCTCAGGCCTATCACCCATTGACGCTCAACTTCTTTTTACATCATCAGCAGAGAATGCAAATGTTTCCATTTGGAGGAACTGGATTGTGGTTATGTATGATTGTGAATCCATATGTATGTTCAATTGGATGATGTGGAAAATGAGTAGTATGCACATATGTTGAAATGTTACTCTGAGTGTTAAGAGAAGAGTCCTTGGACATTTGCCAATATGCCATGTAGAGCCACCATCTTGATATTATAAAGTAACTTCAGCTTACATTTCCATCTTGAAAAACATGAAGAAAATATTTAAGTAAAATTTTACCGGAAAAAATAATGAAAGATGATGAAAAGATGTTCATAATACTGAGGGTTATCGTTTTCATCTTTTCCCTCAAGTCTTACTTCTTAGACATCGTGACATCTTCATGTCATCAGATTATAATCAATAACACAATCAATAGCATCGTCATTTACTCTATGTGCTGTCAGTGAAAAACATTCTTTTGGCTACAAATGCTCGGGAACAGATATCTATCTGCTCCACAAATTGCAAGGGGAAAAATTTGCCTGTGCGTCATTATAGCTACATTTGCAATACCCAGTTTGTCTGTTGTATAAGAAAGAGGTTAGCACAATAGTTTCTGTCAGTCCCAACTTTCTCTCCAGAGGAGGCACCCAGTAAATGTGTCACCAAGTGATTTCTATTTGCTGTGAGTGTTCAGAGGCTTTATCAGCAGCAGAAGCGCTGGAAATGCGGATACAACTGTCAGAGAGGAGGGGATGTCACAGAAATCCTCAGAATCTAAGTGAGGGCCTGGCAGCTCTGTCGGCTTAGCATTACGCTGGAAAATAAGAAGAGGCTCAATCTGCAGGCGTGTTTATGATTTTCTTATTAGATGTCACAAGTGGCTCAAATTTTTCTAAAATGTAAGAGCTGTATTGATGGGTAGCTATTCAAATTATAGCTAGTAACCTCTGAGGTAGAGACATACAGATAGAGGTGAGCAGAAACCACACAGAAGGAGGTCTGGAACAAAACTACCAAGATTTAAATCTGTGAACTTTGAGTTACCAGGTGAGGTCCCTTGAGAAAATCATTGACACTTATCAGCATAGAAAGTGTTTGCTTCGTACAGGTCTTGTTCAGAATACACAAGGTAATGTTTATGTAAAAACACTCAGATATTTACTGTTATATGGGGGTTTTTTTTGGTAAAAGGTTGAAAAATAATATTGGACCTCATTATATTTTTTTATTTTTTTTTACCTAGTTTCTCCAGCGTTTGTTTATTGTTGATACATGTGGCCTCTCTGATCACCAGCCAGCTTTTTTTGTTGTTGTTTTCGTCTCATTGTTCCTTAAATGTTATACCTTAAATTTGTTTTTTAAGCCAATTTATGTAGTAATATCTGGAATATTGAAATAAATAGACACACATTAGTGAATGCTCCCTATATGCCACAACCTCTTCTAAGTATTTTAAGTTGCCTTTTTAAAAATTTTCCAAAAACCTTATGGAGATCATCCATCATGGTCTGTTTTACTAAAGCTTTGTAATCTAGGTTGTTATCAAGGGGAGCTTGTAGTTCAGAGCTTGGATTCCAATCAAGGGCAACCAGGTACAGACCTCAGTCTGCTGCTGGTGGAGTGATATTAAAGGAGTAGGCGCCTGGGATGGAGAGATCTGAATAAGGCATAAGAGTGCCACCCAGTGGTGTAGCCATGAAATAGCGGCGAATTAGCCTGAAGCCTGGGGAACTGCAAAGTAATCGCACTAAAATTTGACAGGGGCTGTCTCTGGCATGAACTCACTGACAGGCTCTCTGTTCACCTCGCCCTGGTGGCTGCAAACTTGCCAGGCCGCAGAGGAAGATAATGCAACCAGTCCTGATAAGACCTGATCGGCTAGGGTCGAATAGAAGGATAGGAAGACCTCATCTATCAGTGGACTGTGGAAGGGGCATGGAAGAAGAAGGAGGGAGGGTGGAATCGGGAGGAGGTGAGGCAGGGGCACACACCCCAGATACAAATTGAATAGATTGTAAAAAATGATAATAATAATAAAAAAATAAAAAATAAATGCTAAAAATATTCCATGAAAAATGCTCCAGGGACAGGGTAGTGTCTCAGATAAAATTGTGCTTGGTACCATTGGGAACTGAGTTATCAACAAAGGCAGTAAAATATTGAGGAATCTGTTTTTACCTTTTTTTTTTTAATTTAAACTTAGGATATTGGTCAAACATGACAAGAGATACCTTTAAAAGTGAAGCTCTCCACAGAGGAGGGCTTTGCAGCCAGTCCTGAAGATACCTGATAAAACAGGATCAGATGAATGGGGAGGAGGTGCCCCCTATCAGTGGACTTGGAAAGGGGCACGGTGGAGATGAGGGAGGGAGGGAGGGAGGGAGGGAGGGAGGGAGGGAGGGAGGGAGGGAGGGACTGGGAGGGAATGAGGGATCGGGACACGGCTGGGATACAGAGTTAATAAAATGTAACTGATAAAAATAAAAAAAAAAAGAAAAAATAAATAAATAAAAAAAAGTGAAGCTCTTGTGTTGTTAAATATTTTTAACCTTAAAAGAATGCACATAAAAATCTGACAATTTATGTTCCAGGTACTGGCTCAAATGAACTGTGACACTGTAAGCTTTCATCTCTTTGTGTTTCTCTGCTGTGGGCAAGACTTTGAGTAATAGATTTCATTTTCTCATCAAAAGCTTCATTAGCACGATTTGGCATTAAACTCTGGAAAGAAATTAGAATATATTGATTAGCAATTAATAGGTGGAAGAGAGTGGATCAATGGGAAGCAGCAGGTGTGACAGAAGGGCAAAATGATGAAAGTCTAAAATCCTGAAGCATTTCCTAGCCAGGACAGTACTTGATGGTGAAAATGTTTGACTGTTCTCAATAAAGGAGCTATTTTCTTCCCACCACAATCTGGAAGAGTTATTTCTTTAGACAAAAAGCCAGTATCATGCCCACGTCCTGATTTACGGGCCTGCCAAAAAAAAAAAAAAAAAAAAAAA
The DNA here is from genome assembly GCF_030254825.1 of Meriones unguiculatus. Classification (NCBI taxonomy): domain Eukaryota; kingdom Metazoa; phylum Chordata; class Mammalia; order Rodentia; family Muridae; genus Meriones; species Meriones unguiculatus. The sequence goes on from NC_083359.1 coordinate 71,120,810, forward strand.
AAAACCTTGCGATACTTAGAAAGCAGTCCGAGTCTCTTAAAATTGCATAAACAACAGTTTTGGTAAGGTATTTCTCATTGTGGACTCAAAGTATGTAAGAGAGAAAATAGATAAATTGCCAAACCAGAGAAGCTCTTCCCAAAGGAATATGGGTAATGAGAGGAGTTTAGACAAACTTGGTAATCTTGAAAAATGCAGAGATTTAAGATAATAAACTTTCTTTGTTATTAATTAGATGGCCTTGTTATGGTTAAAAATCCATTTGGTATGATCAGCATAGTACTAGTATATCCCAAATATCCAAAAGAGGATGAGTAACTGCAAACCTCAACTTGTTTACAAAAGATTTGCCATACTGCTTTTACCTACTCAACTCTGGCCACCCTTTGTCTAAACATGCTTTTGTTTTGTATAATAATTCACAATGAACACAATACACTTCTATTCTAATAACTGCAAATAGTCATTATCAGTAATAGTTCATCTTTCTACTATCCAAGCTTTCATAGCAGCTATGTTTTGAAAAAAGTTTTAGTTAACCAACATGGTCTCCACTTGATTACATTCCCCCGGAGAGGGAGGCAATGCCTCTCACACATTATTGCTTGAGTAGTTAGCTCTTGTATCTACATCTGTGTTTTCAGGAATATATCAAGCACATAGGTGTCTAGCACAGTTGTTGTGTTCAAAGAATGTTCTATCTTTATCACATCAGTTCTCTTTTCTACTTCCTGCTGGTTAGGGTCATTAGGTTCCTTGGAGCCAGTCCAACACTCATTTGAGGAAATCTCCAACTTCTTGTCTCACAACAGCAACCAGGAACAGCAAAGGGTAAGCAGGAACAGCCTTGTAAAAAATTGTATTAGATTTAACATGAATAAAAGAACTGAAGCTCTTAAAAAATAAATAGCTTGACTATGGCTATTCATTACTAAGAAAATCAACATCTAACAGTCTCCAAAATACAGAGTGAATTGACACATAATGGGTGGATAGCTTATAGATGCAGCCAATGGAGGAAGTCATGATTTACAGGTAATAAAGGAAGACAAAACAAGGAAAATGAAGCTTAGATAAGTTGGTTGTTCAGATACAAGGACAATATTTACAGTTAAAATTAAGAGAAGCTAGAGAATATTACTCAGCAATGAAAAATAAGGAAATCATGAAATTTGCAGGTAAATGGTGGGATCTGGAAAGGATCATCCTGAGTGAGTTGTCCCAGAAGCAAAAAGACACACATGGTATATACTCACTCATATAGACATACAACATAGGACAAACCCACTAAAACCTGTGCATCTAAAGAAACTAAGCAAGAGAGAGGACCCTAACTAAAATGTCCAATCCCCATCCAGAAAGGCAAAGAGGAGGGACATCAGAAGAAGAAAATAGGAAACAACCTAGGAACCTACCACAGAGGGCCTCTGAAAGCCTCTGCTCTGCAGACTATCAATGCAGATGCTGAGCCTGATGGCCAACTGTTGGGCAGAGTGAAGGAAATTTTATGTAAGAACTGGGAAATAGTAAGAGCTGGAGAGGACAGGGTTTCCACAAGGAGAGCAACAGAACCAGAAAATTTGAACACAGGGAACTTCCCAGAGACTCATACTCCAACCAAGGACTATTCATAGTGATAACCCAGAACCCCTGCACAGATGTAGCCCAGGGCAGTTCAGAGTCCAATTGGGTTACATAGTAATGTGAAGAGGGACTGCCTCTGACATAATCTGATTGGCCTGCTCTTTGATCACCTCCCCCTGGGGGGGGGGGGAGCAGCCTTACCAGGCCATAGTAGAGGACAATGCAGCCACTTTTGATGTGAACTGATAGACTAAGATCAGAAAGGAGAGGAGAACCTCCCCTATCAGTGGACTTGGGGAGTGGCATGCATGCAGAGGGAGGAGGGAGGGTGGGATTGGGAGGGGAGGAGAGAGGGGCTTATGGGGGGATGCAGAATGAATAAAGTGTAATTGATGAAAAATTAAAAAAAAGAGAGAAGCTAGAGAAATATACATCTAACACGTCACCAAGTGTCCTTTGCTTGCTTTAGCATCAAGCAGAGGGTAGAATGAAAGCGGCTGCTGTCAAGCTAGAAATTCTCTCACTACAAACCAAATTACTTATACATTATGGGGGACTGTCTAAATTGCAGGTCATGCTGTCTTGCTTCAAATTTAACCCATGACCTAACTAAATGAGAAAATTTGGTCCATAACAATTCTGCTATAATAAGGTTGGAACTGTTATACGACATTGTCCTTTGAGTACAATAGGCCTTACCATCTTGATCAGAACATCTTTGATAAGCCACAAGAAAACTTCAATATGTTCATCCTGTTGGCATTGATCCCTCACAGTAGGAAGGGGCTGGGAGGGCCATTTGGCTCTTCCTGAAATTCCAGCCACTCCTTTCTGTGTTAACCTCCCAGATCTGCCTGTACTTCTGCCTCAGATACAGGTTGTCTCAGGAAGTGATTGAGTATGCAGGGGGTGGAAGGGACAACTGAAGAAGGAACTCCATCTACACAGCTACAGCAAAATAATTACCCCACTGAGTGTGAACTTTTTTTATGCCCTTGCTTTTGTAAAGGACAAACACTGTACTATATATTAACATTTTATTCAAACTCTGATATAAAATCTCTACATCATCCTTGATGAACTCATTGGTTCACCAAACTAGACTTGGATAAAATTATTCCTTTAGGCTCTTGCTAGTGCTTTATATGAGGTGAAGATATTTATCATTATTATTTACAATTTATTCATTTTTTATTCCAGTTGTACTCCCCTCCCTCATCTCATCTCTGCCTCATGCTCTCTCTCTTCTTCCCCTATTCCTTTTCTCTAGTCCATTGATAGGGGAAGTCAACCAAGTTCACCTCAGAGACTGTCTCTCCTCTTACTAGGGAACCCACATGGAGACTGGGCTGTCGATGGGATACATCTGAGCAGGAGGTCAGGGTCCTTTTATATCTCCCTTCTTCTATAAGACCCTCTGTACTCTGTCCAAAGTTTGACTGTAAGACCCTCTGTACTCTGTCCAAAGTTTGGCTGCGAGTCTCTGAATCTGCTTCGATCCTCGGCTGGTTGAAGTCTTTTAGAGGATATCTGTGATAGGCTCCAGTCCTGTTTCTTCTCTTCTACAGCTTCCAGTGTGTATCCTGTTTTTCCTTCAGAAAGAGAATAGTACTCAGCTACTAAAAACAAGAAAATCATGAAATTGCAGGCAAATGGATGGAACCAGAAAAGATCACACTGAATGAGGTAACCCAGAAGCAGAAAGACACACATGGTATATACTCACTTATACTCACATATTAGACATATTATCTAGGATAAACATACTGAAATCTATATACCTAAAGAAGCTAAATAACAAGGAAGACCCTAGAGAATATGTGAATATACTCTCGGTCCATAGCTCCCAAAGAAAAGTAAAAGAACAGAGATATATCTATATTTTATATACCTAAGAAGTGTACTCCTGGAATACAAAAACATATTCCAAAAGTTATTATTCTACTGCCTTAGAATACTTAATAGAATGTTTTTAATAAAGATTTATAAAGATTAACAGTAAACAAACAAGGGAAACATAAAAGCTGGAGGTAAAAAGTATAGAATATTAAGTTAAAGTTATGTTCCAGAGAGAACATATCGCTAGACTAAAAGTTAGTGTTATTGAATATATAAGTCATACTTAAACAAACACACAAACACACACACATCACACAAATGTATGTATCGATAGTTCAAATTTAATAATGCGTTCTGTACTTTGATCTACTAAATCTGGTATACTTATTCATGTAAAACTCAATTGTTTAAAACTAGATTAAAATTTTTTGTTTACAAAAAAGTTTTAACCAGGATAGTACATTTGATATTCTTACAATGAGTACTTTAAAATTGTTTTGCATGTCCATTTATTTCTTTAATGACTATATTTTCCTATTGATTCTTGGGAAATTTATTTGTTAATTTTATTATATTAATTATTTTGATTGTGTATGCACAGTTTTTAACTTTTTATTATATTTATTATTTTGGTTGTGTATATGTGTGTGTCACACGAATGGAGAACAAAAGATGACTTTCAAGATCTGGATCTCTTACCATGGATTCTAAGGATGCAACTCAGATTGTCTAGCCCGAGCAACATGTATTTTTATTCACCGAACAGCCTTGCTGACCTGACAATTTATTTTTAAGACAATGTTTTTTTAAGATAAACATTCTATATATAACATCCCAAGAGAGAGTTATTTTATTGAACAAGACTTTTATAATTTTTCAGGATATTTTGTTGAAATACAGAGAAAAAGATAGTGACATAGACATAGGACTTAGAAAGAGGGGTGAAGATAAGAGAGAACACAGGTAGTCAATACATTCTGCTAATTCTAAACCATCTTTTTGTCTATCCTAACTTTATTGTGAGCTGTGAGTGTTGAAAATAGCAAGCCCTTCTCAGAAGCTAATCACTCATAGAAAGGAAAATTCCTAGTTTCAGGCCAACCTCTCTACATACAGCAGGAGGATTATAAACATTGAACAAAACTGAATAACAGCGGTAGAAACTGCCTTTCAGCCTATGTCTGAGAAACAAACATGCTAATTTGTAGTCTCCCCACACGCATGCCTGCCTCATTATAATCCACTCTCCACAAGGAGGCAGCCAAAATGTAAACCTCTGCTTAAAACCCATTCAAACAATCCCATCACTCTCAGCATAAAGACCTGTCCTTAGCACAGCCTGTAATTAGAGGGACTCGGAGCTCCAGTTGCCACCTGTTGTTCTGTGTAATCATTTGAAGTACCTCCCTTCCACTCTCGAAATATGATTCAGTTTAGACAATAAATTACATGGTTAGCTCTCCAAGTTCTGCTTTTTACTCCTATCTTACCTTCCTTACCCTACATGCCCCAGACACTGGATTTTGCCTTCTGAAACCATCATACTTCCTAACTATGGAACTCTTACTGTTCTTGCGGGCTTGTCCTTTTTTACTCCCTATGCACCATCATAAGTTAGCACAATGCTGCTTAACATCAGACAACCCATCCATTCTCCATGAGACAAGTGTTGATGCTCAGTACTTACTCTCCTGGCTTCAGAAACATCTCCATTTATCAGAGGTGAGAAGACATTCATTGACAAGGCTATTTGATTAACGACCACATATCCTATTTGACTGCATATTTCAGCTTGTTTTCTTATTGTTCACTTGTATTGCAAGTCATTGTGCCTGGGACCTGTAATTGTGCCTGCCACGTAATTGGTCCTTGACAATTACTTATTGAAGCAGTACTTGAAGGAGCCACATAAACCTTTTGACAAAAGAATATATGCAAATGTTTACACTTTAGTATACTTCCCTCAAAATTGAGCTTGCCATGTTCTTTAATTTGACACTTTTGTGAGATTATCAGTAAAGCCTGTATGGTTCCTCTGTACCCCATTTTGCTGTTTGCTTTAAAAATTCTCTTATCATTATATCTTTCTTTATATTTAGAATATATTTATAAATCAAAGTAGCAAGCTCATTCTACTTTTAAAGAAGATTTATATTTTTTCAAGTTATTCTTGCTAGAGAAGACAGTCTACATGTGCTATACTATCTCCATTAAAAACATGTCTTGGTTCTCTCCCTCCCTCTCTGTCTCTCTCTCTCTCTCTCTACACACACACACACACACACACACACACACACACACATACACAATATACATGTGTGTTATGCTTTTGTAATTCAACAATTATTCCAGGTTTTCTATTTTGTTGTTAAGGTATCCCCAGATGTTTTTCCAACTCTTGTTTGTAAAAAAGTCTTAAGTGTTTGGTTTTACTGTCTTTGCATTATATTTTCAAGGGTGTTGGGATTCTAGATTAGTCAAAACTTGCTTCAATCATCATCATCTTCCCTGAATCCTTTAATGGTGATTTAAATTCATATCTATATTTGACATTTCCAACGTAAAACATACCATACTGTCTTATATAGATTACCTTGAACTAGTCAGTGGAAGTTTAAAATAATGGTATCACTAAATTTAAAATGACAATAGCAAATAGACATTAATCATTTACTTTGTGTCACATGGTGGTCTAAGTGCCTTCCCTTTATAACTCAGGTCTGTATCAAGAGGGTGATAAAAAGCACAAAATGTAGCAGAGCTTTCTAAAGCAATTAGCTTGGAACAAAGAAAAGTCATTATGAAAACACAGACTCTATGCCTAGAGGGATGAATGCCAAGTCTTTGGTTCAGGGAGAGAAATAAGAAAAGTGAATGATTTCAAGTACATTCGGCACTTCAATTTCATGCTCTGCTTCAGGATGGTTAATGTTCAGTCTGTAACATTAATATTCTTTAATAGACACTCTGGACACTAGTGGTGGATGGCGACAATAAACAGATGCTCTGCCACTGTATCAGTCTTCAGAACAAAGCTCCTGGGGCTGAAATTCTGACCTCGCAGAATAAAAACCAGCACACGAAATTTATCCAGACTTCTTTACATTGTGGTTCCAAAGTTGTGTCCAAACCTTTCTCTGCTCAGAGCTGAAAAGAGCCTTGAGGAAATTAAAGTACATGGAATTCTTAACCTGAATGAGGGGAAGAGAGAGCTTATGTGTTTTTGAACACAGAACCTTGCCCTCATAAGCCATGAGCTTAATTAATCCGATGGAGAGTCCATTCACATTCACACACTTCAGTGAAATAACAAGCATCCTGTTACAGGCTTATATAGAATTAATAGGTACATAACTTAATATTTTGTCCCACCATACGGTTTTCTTAGTTTTATAAGGTTATCAGTGAATATCCAACTATTACAACTCAATCACCTTTTCCTTTTATTAAAGCCTTAAGAACAATTCACTTTTAGGTTTTGGCTAAATAAGTTTTACTGAAAAAAAAATATTGTATCTGCTTTGTATTAGTTTAGTGTTGTTAAGGACATATAAAAAGTAAAATCAGGACTACATATTGATCACACAGTTAATTAAGTCCTATCCTGAAGTATCACCCTAATTAATGGTGTGCATGCTAATAAAGAAAAATGTCCTTTGTAATAGAAGTGCCTTTGATTTTTCTACATTTTATGTGAATAGAAGAAACTAGTGAAAGTTAAATTTCTTTATTCTTGGCTTCAAGAATTATTCCCAAGTCTTACTCTTAATTTAAATCTTGAAACTGGACAATTTTGTCTTCATTTAAGTTGCCTATACTCAATAAGCCCTCAGTAAAATGTGAAGAGAATTGTAGTTTGAGCTATTCTTTGCTAGTGAAGAATCTTTTTTCCTCATAATATGAACCTGGAACTCTTCCTTATCTCTCTAAAATTTGATTCATATGAACAGCTTATTCTTTATATATCTTGTGATTTTTTTTAATGCTTAAACCATCATTATATTGAACCTGTTCCCTGGGATGCCTACTTACATTCAAATTAACTACATACACCTTAACAGAGACCTGGAAAAGGACTTATATAAAGACATGGGCTTATGCACGTATGAAGTCTCAAAGTACTGTGGTCTGCAATATGTTAACTGGAGACCATTCCTCACCTTTTTGTTCTACTTAGAGCTTATGGCTACCTTTCTGACCATATTGGTAATGTTTTATTTTTCTTGGCCTGATGATTTGAGTGTTAAAGTCTTTCAGAGACATCTTCATAGACACACACAAAAAAAATTCAACTCTCTCTATATATTCATCCTGTAACTCAGTCAAGTTAATATTTGAAATTAACCAACCCTATTTACTGTGTTGAAAAAGCTCTAAATTTACATTTGCACATATTTTAAAATATTATATTGATCTTTAATGTACATCTTTGGCTACTTTCATTTCTCTTAGTGATTACTCAATTCTTCTTTTATTTTCATTTTATTAGTTCTTCGAGAATTTTGTCCAATCTATTTTGTTCCAATCTGCCGTTCCCCCTACTTCTCCCATATCCATACCTCCTCCCCTACCCACACTGACTTCGGACCCCTTTATGCTGCCCATATGCTCTTAGAGTTGAAGTCGTCCCTGAAGGGTGGTCGACTAGATGTCACAGCCCTAAAGAAAATGGACTCTTCCTCACCTAGAACTATTAATTGGCAATAGCTGCTTAGGTAGGGGTGGGAGACTCTGTCCCCATCTCTCCTCTTCATGCTGAATTATCTCTCATCTAGGCCTAAAGGGTCTTTGTGCATGCTATTTCAAATGCTGTGAATTCACATGTGCAGTTACCTTGCTGTGTTCAACAAATTCTTTGCTACACTCAACTACCTTCTTGAGCATGGATAATCATTCTGCCATTCCTTTGTCTGCAATAAAACCCTGAGCCTTTGGAGGAAGGTGTGTGTGACAGATTTTCAGTTAAGGAATGGGTGTTCTGTAGTCTCTCGTTATATCCATATTGACCAGTTTGGGGTCTGTGTTAGGCTCTATATGTTGCAAAATGAAGGTTCTCTGGTGAGGCTTGGCCAATACACTAATCTTGGGGTGTAGCAATGTCTTCTTTAGGAACCAGTTTGCTACTACTCCTGTTTCGTAGTGTATTATTAGTTTCTCCCCTAGGTCCTTTGACCTACATTTATGTTTGTAGGAAAGTTACAATAAAACATATAAGTAGAACATAAGTAGAACCCAATAATGTTCACTGGTTACCTGACCAACCTTAAATATTATAGACAAAGCAGAGATGGTTTGTAAGGAGTATTTGTACATTTCTTGTTAAGTCTAAGTTGTTTGAGTTTAGCAGACTATGTATTTCTTAAATTAGAATCAAGATATAGAATCTTGTAACACCTGGCTTTCCTTAATAATGAAGATCATTGATTATGACAATAACAGGTGAGTTTTCAGTTAAGGTTGAGAAGTGATACAGAAAATGAACACAGTAAATTGTCTCCATCTGCACATACCAACAATAGTCCAAGGAACTCATTTTACTTTCAATTTCCAAATCAATTCATTTTATCATAAAAATTGGCACAAATATAAATTACAGCACACAGAGATAGAATATTTCAGAATCAAATATAATTGTTTAGGTGTTTTGTTCATCAGGTTCTGTTTACTTTGGATACCAGGTTTCTAATGGTTGTGCAGGTTTCACAAGAGCTGCACACCAGTTTTTAACAATAGTTTAATGGGACTTAATGAAAATTGACTAAATTGCATATTTCTAATTGGTTAGGATCCAGAGCTACAGATATTATAGAGAAGATATGGTCTGAATATTTGTATTATTATTTTATGATTTTGCAGAAACCAAGTGTTTTAAATCCAACCAGGGGCAGATTTATCTCATGCCGTGGTTAGACTTGATTGGATTCCCTGCATGTGTATCATAATGTTACATGACCTTCAGGGAAGTTTGTATACTTTGCTCTAAACATTAGGCCTTTAAACAAAGAAATTACCAAATACTAGATATAGCTATATTTTCCAACACTGTGATGCCCATGACTGCAACTTCTATGCTTGCCTTCTTTCTTCCTTCATATTCTCCCGCTCCATTTTGGGAGCTTATAAATTTGTTTAGTTTCTTAATTTGGCATTATATGATATTCTCTTCTTTACATATCAACTTACATAACAACATTTGTTACATAAATTAAATGCTATTTCAGATTTTTTTAAGTTTGGAAGAAAAAATACAATTAGTTATATACTAAAATAAATTTATAAATCTTTGATTATTTCCAATAAATATAGATGAAACTGATATCAAAGTGACTGTTAAAATAGCATATCCAGCCTGAGTGTTTTTATTTTGGAGGACATATATTTTATATTCTTACTGAGATTTTGCAACTACTATACACCAAGAAACACTTAATTAGCTCTCCTTCTCGGGGCAACAGTAAAACCAGAAAAGCCTTTTGGGTCCTACAGTGGTACAGATTCATTGTAAATTCATCCTCCTCTTCTCTATTCACTGACTTGATTTCACCCTGGGTTAAAATCTTTCCTGATGAGAACACAATATAAATACTTTGCAAAGCCCCTATAATAACAAAATCAGGGGCCAGCTTGAATGAACATGTGATGACAATATTTTCCTACAAGCCAGGCTTGGTTACACACAACTGCAATTAAGGATGCTGGAAAGAGTCAGAAAAAAGTTCAAGGTCACAGCAGGCTATAGGGTAAGAAGTTGTACGAGTAAGTAAATAAACGCTCATTAAAAGGCACAGACACTGATATCTAGAAAATATAATCTATGATAGGATAGGTCTCATCCCTGGAGAAACCGTAGTCTCCTCTCTCCTATAAGACAGGACGGGGCCTGAATAAGGTAATTCTTCCATAGGGAAACTTGCCATATGAATGGAAAGAAAAGACACTTAATTCTCCTGGTGAGACAGAGTTTTCACTGGAGAATTATTAGACTAGCCATATGAGTGTGTGTATACACATATTGTGAAAATACTGTTGCTGGAAGTGATCAAAATAGTAAGTTCTAGGTATATCTGCATCTTGAGACATACAAGTAAAATAATATGGTTGAATTAAAACTTAAGGAGAAATCCCAACAGGAAATCATGCTGAATGAATGATAACATAAAGGAGGAGGCATCTTCTCCAAAGACTCAGGTCAAACTTTGGCTGCATTAAGTTCGGGCTCCTCTCTAAAGTTACAATGACTCCAGGCAGAAGCTTTGTGCCTCCTATAAACCTCAAGATACACTGGGTCTTTACTGTCCACAAATGCTGATTTAAGGGGAAAGAAACTAAACTTATGGTTTCTGGCAATGTAGCTAATAATTTTGCAGCTATTCAATTATTGGGACAAATTGACAAGAAATATTAAATGTCTCTATTACCAGTAAAAGTGAAAAAATATGAGAAAAGATGTCATCCTGGGACAGATCAATCACTTAAGCATTCCAGTAAGTGTTCTCTCAAGATGTTACACTGAAGATCTCTAATTTCCTTTGACAAGCTGACATGCAACAGTTATTGATTAACTTATCTAAACTATCCTTAAATCTATGTCTTTCAACAACATCACCTTTCTGGGAAAGGACTTTCACATGTTTATAATCACTTTCACGGGTGAAAGGAAACCTCTATTCCTGTAATTGGAGATCAAATGAAGAGATCTGAAGTTTCTGTGTACACATCTTTCAAAATGTTTTAACTTCAATCATCTTCTCTCCAGCTTTTAACTTCTGAGGTTGGAGCCTTCTTTCTGTGTGAGCATCATTAAATGGAAACTCTACTGAAAATGTCCAATGTCTTTTAAAACAGTGATCACTTACAAGAACTATGCTAAATATATTTTAAAATTCCTTTTGAAGTAAAAAGTACTTAAAGAAAAAAACTCAGGAAAATAGCATGACTGGAAAAAGACCAAGTATTTATTTTTATAATACTTGATTAGTCTTGTTTTTGAAGTACTGGAAAGGAAGCTATGAAAAAGTTGTTATGAAGTGATCCGTACTGGAATAGAAGCCATCTGATCATAGGAGTAAATTATCTCTTTATAGAGGAATAATTTCATTTACACATGATGTTGTTCACTCAGAAACTTCAGTTTTGTTCATAACTTTTCCTAGTTTGTTCAAGTACCTAAGTGAAAACTTACTGTATATAACTAAGAAATAACAATGTATGTAACTATGATGCCAGTGACACTATTATAAGTTGTAATAATCATGCTAAATGTTGCCTAGTGCAATAATTTTTTATTTCATTTTTCCAATTAAAATATCACTTTACCAGGACAAATAACAGAAGAGGGAGAGAAAACAGGGAACAGGACAGGAGCCTACCACAGACGGCCTCTGAAAGACTCTACCCAGCAGAGTATCAAAGCAGATGCTGAGATTCAGCCAAACTTTGGGCAGAGTGCAGGGAATCTTATGAAAGGAGGGGGAGATGAAGGACCTGGAGGGGACATGAGTTCCAGAAGGAGTGCAACAGAACAAAGAAATCTGGGCCTAGGGGTCTTTTCTGGGACTGATAGGCTAACCAAGGACCATGCATGGAGATAACCTAGAACCCCTGCACAGATGTAGACCATGGCAGCTGAGTGTCCACGTGGGTTCACTAGTAATGGGAACAGGGACTGTCTCTGATATGAACTCAATGGCTATTTATTTGATCACCCCACCCCAATGGGGGAGCAGACTTACCAGGACTCAGAGGAAGACAATGCAGCCAGTCCTGATGAGACCTGATAGGCTAGGGTCAGATGGAAGGGGACGAAAACCTCCCCTATCAGTGGACTTGGAGACGGGCATGGGAGGACATGAGGGAGGGAAGGTGGGATGGGGAAGGAATGAAAGAGGGGGCTATGGCTGAAATAAAAAGTGAATAAATAGTAATTAATATAAAAAAGGAAAAAACATTGCAAGTGCTTTTTAAATATGTTTCAATAAGTAAATGAAAATAGCTAAGTGAACATAATACCTATTCATCTGTCACATAATAAATAAAATTAACTAATTTAACAATTGCTTGAAACACTTGTCTGAGGCACTAAGTGGTCCATAAAATGTGGTTCTCAAACTGTGAGACTAGTGTTAATGGCTAAACATTTACAGAATGGAATACTACTCAGCAATTAAAAACAAGGAAATCATGAAATTTGCAGTCAAATGGATGGAACTACAAAAGATCATCCTGAGTGAGGTAATAGAGAAACTGAAAGACAGGGATGGTATACACTGACTTAAAAGCAGATACTAGCCTTATAATAATGGATAGCCATACTAAAATCTACAGACCTAAAGAAGGTAAGCGCTAAGGAGGACCCTAGGGAAGATGCTTAAATCTCATTTAGAGTGACAAATAGGACAGACACCAGAAATGGTGGAAGAGAGGAAAGAGGATGGGATCCTACTCTAGAGGGTCCCCTGAAAGGCCCCATCCAACAGGGGATAGAGGCAGATGCTGAGACACTCAGCCAAACTTTGGGCAGAGCACAGGGAGTCTCATGGAAGAAGAGGGAAGTGGGTGTAGAAGGACATGGAGGGAACAGGAGTCCCACAAGGAGACCAACAAACCTAAAAATACTAAGCCCAGAGGGTCCTGCAGAGGTCCTGCAAGGACCGTGCATGAACAGGACCTAGATTCCCTGCTCAGATGTAGTGAAATCAGTTGCCTGCTCTTTGATCACTTTCCCCCTGGTGATACAGCCTTACCAGGTCACTGAGAAAGAGAATCCAGGCTGTCCAGATGAGACTTGATAAGGTATACATAGATGCCCAAAGATGAGAACCCCCACCTTTCAGTGGACTAGGGGAAGAGGATAAGCAGGAAGTGGAAGGGAGTGTGGGCCTGGAAGAAGTTGAGGGAGGGGGACTTCAATCAGGATATATAATGAATAAATTGTGAAAAAAAAATTAAAATTAAAAATATATGAAAAAAGAAACACAGGAAATACAGTAAGGATAATTCAGAAATAGAATAAAACTTAATTTTAGTATATAGATGCTGTTTCCGTGTATACTGTATTCAGAAACCATAATGAAGGTTTCTTTTGACTAAAGAAAGCCATACAGACCCATGTATCATGTACACACCTATAAGTAATAAATATCTCACAATAAGTATTTATTCTTTCATGAAAATTAAACTAATCCAACTGAAAATAGAGTGTAGAAAAGATCTAATGAAGATCACCCTAAAAGACAGGAGTTCCACTCTCAGTTCTGCAGGAAAACTTCATGTGTCTTCCTAGATAAACACACTCCAAATGTTTTTTACCAAGATATCTTAGATATTAAATCCCTGAAGGAATTTTCAGCAATAGAACCGAATTTTTCTATTTTCTAAAAGGAGTGAGATGGATTAAAAATATATAATTATTATTTTATGTGAAAAGCTAAACAAACAATGTGGGTTTTTATTCAGGAATAGTCTGTTTCAAATGTAAATTTAATTTTAGTTTATATGTAAAGGCCTGTAATTGAATCTTTTCCTAATTAAAACCATGTAAAAAGTATGATAAGCCTTTCTGGTACATTTTGATACAAATTTAAGGGTTTTTCTAATATCACATTGAGATTTTGACTTTTTCTGTTTTCTTTTAAATATCATGTGAGCAAGTACTTTTAAAATAATTTATTTATTTATTTATTTATTTATTTATATTTTGTGAGTATTGGTATTTTTCCTGTGTGTATGTTTGTGTGAGGTTGCCAGATTCTGGTAATACAAACAGTTGTGAGCTGCCATGTAGGTGCTGGGAAATGAACTCGGGTCCTCTAGAAGATCAACCACTTCTCTTAACCATTGAGCCATCTCTCCAGCCCCTTTATTTTAGTTTTTCTTTTTTTTTTTTTTTTTTGAGTTTTTTTTTTTTTATCATTTTTTTTTCAATGCATTTTATTCAGAAACCTTGAACAATCCTCGGACCCTGGGGAAAGCCAGCCCACAGCTTAAATAGCCTCTGGGTAACCAACCCAGGCGTGCCACGTGGGCAATGCAGATAGGTCCACATACATGGAAGCAAGCCAGATCCTCAGCCTTAGCCAAATGTGGAATTGTTCATGACAGAGAGCACTCACCATCGGGAAGGTGGAAGGCGGAAACCAGCTCCATCTTTAAGGCATAGCATTCCACAGCTCTCTACAGTTCCCCCTTTTTGTTTTAGACGCATCAGGCAAGAGTAGAGGTCTGATCTCTGATATTAGAAATAAATTGGGACTTTGTACCGATGTTCGTTTAGGTGTCATCCACCCAAAGAGCATCAGACCCGTCCGAGGTATCATTTCTAAGATACTGTGACTTGTAGGATCAAAGAATCTAGATTGCGAATAGATTTTTTAAATATATTTTTATTTTTATTAATTACAATTTATTCACTTTGTATTCCCCCATAAACCCCTTCCTCCTCCCCTCCCAATCCCATCTTCCCTCCCTCGAATAGATTTTTTAACACTAACGATATAGTAATATTTAAAATTCAAGTAAGTAACAAATTTTAATATATAGTTATTTTTAAAATAGATTATAATATATTGATGTATTAAAAATAGTAGTTAAATGTGAGGATTACAATTATTCTGTGTGTATAAGAGCAAATAATTAAAATGTAGTTAAGAATTCAGCTGTTTTAGTTAAGTGACGGTTACAGGTTCTCTGCCAAGTATCCATGACTTCACCAGCCTGGGTGGTTGGCTAGATCCAGTACCAAGCATGCTTTCCCTCTTGTTGAGCAAGCATTATTATTATCATCATTATTATTATTATTATTATTATTATTATTATTATTATTATTATTATTTTAATTATGCACTGTGTGTCCAGATAGTAACCCGCTCCCTTCTCTCCTCTTGATCCCATTCTCCCTCCCTATCCTCCCTCCTCTACTCCTCAGAGAAGGAGAGCTCTCCCAACCCACCCACCCCAGCATATCAAGCCAAATCAGGTCTGAGAGTATGCCTTCCTCACCCTCCTCCCTGCCCCGTGGCCTGGAGAGGCAGCCTCACCAGGAGAAAGTGATCAAAATGCAGGCAACAAAGTCCATGTAAGAGTCAGCCCCCTGACTGATCCCCTTACTAGGAAACCCATATGAGGACCGATCTACCCATAGGCTACATCTTAGTAGAGGGCCTAGGTCCAGTCCATCTATGGTCTTTGGTTGGGGCTTCAGTTTCCACAGCCCGTACCCCATCCCACCCTAGGCCCTGGTTATTTGGCTCTATCAGCCTTCCAGGTCCTTCTATCCGTAACCCCACTTTTCCTACATGTTGCCCAATGTCTGTCTGTGAGTCTTCAGTAGCTGTTTCAATCCACAGCTGGGTGAAGCCTCTTATAGGACAGCTATTTTAGGTTCCTGACTGCAAGCATAGCAGAATACCATTAATAGTGTCAGGGATTGGCTCTCTCCCTTGTGGTAGGTCTCAGGTTTGGCCAGTCATTGGTTGGACATTCCTTCAATCCCTGCTTTATTTTTGTAGCCACACAGCTTGTAGGCATGGCAAATTTGGGGCCGAAGTTTTTGTGGATGAATTGGTGTTCTCCTCCCTCAACTAGAAGTCTATTCTAGTTAGAGGGTAGTGTCCTCAGTCTCCATGTCCCCTGCTACTAGGAGTCTCAGTTAGAGACACCCTCATAGAGTCCCAGGAGCCCACCCTGTCATAGGTCTCCACCTTGTCACATAGCTGCCCCTACCCACTGTTTCTCTTCTCTCTGCAAACTCTCCGTCCTCCTACCTCCACTCTCCCTAATACCAACCCTCATTTCTCACAGAGCAGGTCATAAGCCTAATTAAAGATCTGCTGGTTTCCTCCACAGCATTTTATTCCACTCTTGAATCCTAGAATTTGAACAAACAGAATTGAATAAACATGGTCAAATGCTATAGACTGAATGAAAATGTCTCAAATTTGTATATTTCCTGTAAAATGGTGTTTCAAGTTTCTTTTATGGAAAAGAGGCATTGGCAAAGAGCACCAGTTAACATGCAAACAAGCCAACAAAGGAAATTTATCAGTTCATTGATATCTCTCTTGAAGAACAGACACAGCTGAGTTTAAAGAAACCGGACTCTAAACAGCTAAGTTTACAAGATGTAGTTTACCAAATTGGAAGAAAGCACATAGGGAGAAAATAAGTCACTGGGTAGCTCAGTGTAAACTGAATCTGAAGTTAATAAGGGGCAACAAAGAATTTTGTATCTATTTGAAAGAAGTGTTTTAGCTTGTCTGTACAGAAAGCAGTGGAAGTTTTAAAATAATGAACGAGGAGTTAAAGTACTAACTTGGAAAGACAAAGGTGGCTTAGCCAAACTGCTTAAAGACAAAACAGCAGGACAAAATAATCGTGGCCCAGAAGCTCAAGATAACAAGTAGTAAACAGAAATATCTGGTTTTCTTCTGTCCTTTCTTGTCACCTTTTCATGTCCTACCCTGCTGCGGTGCAAGCGATCACAGGAACACTTTCGGCTGCAGTCACTGAGCGCCTGCATTCTCAGCACCTGGGCACGGCTCTCATTCATGTCAGCATTTCAGACTTGTTATGAAATAATGCTGAGTGTCAACCTCGGCTTTCTGGGCTTCCTGCCAGATACTCACTTGACATTCTTTTCCTACAGCAGCAGCTAGGATTCATCTGCAGCCCTGACCTTGCTATTTTACTTTACTTAATTTTCTTCCACAGTTTTTTGAACATGAGCCTACACACACACACACACACACACACACACACACACACACACAGAAAGCAAGAGAGAGACTGAATATATTGTTTCTTCCTTTACTAAAAATTATGTTTTAAGTTTTTAATTACGGCATTTCCTTATACTCATAATTAATTTCTTACTTTCTGTAGTGAAATTTTGAACTGTATGTATATGTACATACATCCAACAGCTTATCATTCCATGGAAATTTTTTTAAATCATACTTAAATGAAGCATCCTTTTCACCACCATCCACCACTAACCACCAATGCCTAGGCTCTATGCCTTCTTTGTGGATTCATAGGTTTTATCCAGGAAATCGAAAAGAAATAATTGATCACAAATTGAAGGTTGTTGGCAATGTTTAATATTGGCTACAGAGAAAAGAGAAACAAGTTCAATGCACTAAAATTTTTGTTCCTTCTTAATTTTAAAGGAATAACATTGTCCACCTTTTCTGTTTCTGATAAATAAAATGTAAATAAAATCAGTGACTTCCAGACAGGTGCTAGGAATATTGTTCAACACAAATGCACATAAAGAAGTTTGCAAGGTGAGTGACACAGGTAAGGTCACTGTGAGTGGCGTTGTCAAGCTCAATCACTGATTGTAAAAATGCTCCCTTCTATTGTCAGTTCAGACAAGAAGATTTCATACCATGAAATTGGGCAAGTCCTCCAAGTACTTAGCATTTTCTCTCAAGAGAAAAATGTTACAGATATATCAGAGAAGTGTTTCAATGGGGTTGCATGAAAAACTGGAGGATGCCTTTGAATTTTCAGAAATATATTCAAAATTGTTAAAGTATCAAGAAAGGTGAAATGAAAAAAAAAACATAAGGCCATGATTCTTTTTGTTTTCATATGTATCTGAATTTCCCAGTTATGAAATTGGAATAGTTTATAAAACAGCTTAAAGTAAATTTTTTGTGATGATGGAACAATAATAATAATAAACATTTCCTTCTGATTCAAGAGATTATGTCTACTGTAAAAGATGGGTTTTGAATGTAGGTGAGCAAAATCAGCACAACCAAATAGACAGAGTGACTTCGGAGCCTGTTTGAACTGACCAAGTCCAAACCTCAGCTTCTTCACTTCCCTTACTTTCCCAAGTGTCTATTTTATCATCTCTGAAATTGACACAACCATGTGTCAACATAAATGCTACAGGGTTTTAGCGGTTAGTATTTCTAAGGAACAAGAATAATTAATACAGATAATAAATAACATAATAAACAACACAAAATGGTAAATAATTATAATAACACTGCTACAACTCAACATTTGAAAGACATCTTAGGAAAAATGCTAAGGAAGTAGAGGGAGGATAGAAGATGGTAGTATGTGTGAAGAAAGGAAACAGTAATAAAAATAAGATACAACCTGTGAAGGTATATGGGGTGGGAGGACATTACAGATTTCATATTTAAAATATAGGGATTCTACTTGAGACTTTCTATTTGTGTGAACTTATCCACTGTACCAAAACTTCAGAGAAATAATAAAATCTATCTCAAGGGAGTGCTGTGAGGATTAGACACATTAATTCATGCAAAATGCTTGGAAGAGGACTTGATGCATGGGAAATATTCAGCAAATGCTATTCAAGGGTACATTTTTAATGCAGTTTGACAATATTGTGTATAACCCACTGTGTCTACAGATTTCTGTTCAATTAATTAGTGTCTGTCAACCCATAACAGGATCTAATTTATATAAAATCACTACCTTGGCGTTATCTATTCTCTTGCCAGAGAAAACCTGACTAATGTCAGAAGTTAACCTAGAATTTACAGGAATACATAACATGTAGAACCTTCATTGTAAAAAAAAAAAAAAAAAGTATATGCAAAATAAATTAGATCTTCTTCAATAGGAGAGACAAATATGCTCTTTTTTCCCAGTGATAAATATATTTTATTGATGATAATCTCACTCTGAGCTTTACTTCTCCATTATAAACATTCCTGAACATAAGAGTTCCCTGTGTAACATCCAGTTAGAAATTACTGAAAGAAGCAGAGAAGGGGAAACAGTAACCAGGATATATTATGTAACAAAATAATCCATTTTCCTTTTTTTCCCTCCATGTGGGTTCCTAGTAAGGGAGTGGGGGCAGTCTCTAACATGAACTTGATTGCTTGGTGTTTGATCACTTTCCCCTAGTGAGGCAACCTTGCTGGACCACAGAAGAGAATCCAGCAGTCCTGATGAGACTTGAGAGGCTAGGGTCAAATAGGACTTTCCCTATCAGTGAACTAGGGGAGGGGGGCAAGGCAGGAAAGTGGGATGAGACAGGGATGAGATGAGGGAGGGGGATATAACTGGGGTACAAAATGAATCACTTGTAAAATAATAATAATAATATTATTATTATTAATAACAAATCTACTCTTTATCTTCTCATTAAATTCTCTCTACCTGGAATTGTAGATCTCGTATAATAATTTTTAAATGTTGAGAAATTAAGACCCAGTGTGCATTACACACAGCATGCAGATGCATTCATTCTGTAACTATTTATTCATCATACAAAGTTTTTTGTCTGTTAAATTCAGCTTCTTTAAATACCTTCCGAACTCAGAAGAAAAACTTCTGTATGTAATCCTTCTAAAATTTATTTTTCTTTTTTTTTCATATTTTTCCAAGTTATATAGTTTAAAAATAGCTCCAAATGAAAATTTTACAAAGTAGATGACATCCTGAAATTTCATAGTTCTATTAATTTGAATCCAACAATGTTGATATCCAATTTGTATGAGGCACTATAAAGGGTATAAGTGTGAGTATGGAACTTAGAATAAACTCTTAGCAGTAATAATATCAGAGTTGTGTCTCAACAAATAATGGAAAGTTCTTAGAGAGTACAAGAACTGAGCTGTTATTACTGGAAGAGAAATGGTTCAATATTGATAAACTAGAGAAAATGAACAGCAACTGATAGAATTTGAGTGACTGCCAACTTCAAGGTCACAGTTCCTTGCTTCTTGTGTCTGCTGAAAATTTTCTTCTTTACTTTGCTGCTGAAGTGATTAAAATAGGAAAATGTAAAAGTCAGATAACCAAGTGGACAGAAGGATCACTCTGTTGTAAAAATGGAGAAAAAAATTCAGGGTAAGTACAAATACCTAGTAATAATTGATGAGGCAAAAGATGAGTAAATGGGCTAAATATCTGCAAGTGAGAGAAGAAATGGTTATTCGGAATGTATTCTATAAGCAAGGCTAGCTAACTGTTTTGATATACACAGTGGGGATGAAGGTAGACACCAGCTGCTCAGAAGTTAATCACTAAAGACTTTACATACCTTTGTGACACCCTCAGAGACAGGAGGTGAATGAAGAAAAATACTTAAGGGATAGAAGGTACAGTCTCAGAGACATACATAAGAGTCAAGTAGGAATATTTATTGAGAACTTGGATTGGTTGCATTTAGGAGTCAAAAAGGTGACTGGGTAAGTACATAAATTGGTGCTTTTTTTCCCTCAAAGAATGAAGAACATTCAGAGAAGAAAATATTAAGAATATTAATCTGATGGCCAGAAACAGTGTAACAAAGCACACTAAACATATTCTGTAAGGGGAAAAGAGAGCCATGCTTGGCATAGGGATAAGAAAATTGAGTTTCAAAGAAGAAATATTCAAGGATCACAACATCACAGGAGTTCAAACACAGGCCATAGGTTTACCAAATCCAACTGCTTTTGCTTCAGGAGTAATATTAGGTAGAAAATTACAGTCAAATAAAGATGGTTCAGTAATTTGAGGAGAAAAATCAAAACTAGAATATGATGATGAGAAACCATCATTCAATAAAAGTGAAGATAAAAAGGTAAATTATTATTACAACACTGTAGGGCCATCAGGGCATGCAGGTAAGATTGATTTTCTTGTATTTGAGGACATGGGACTTTTAGAACAAAAATGAAACAATCTTGTCCAAACCAAAAATTTCCCTAAGTAATGTTAAATAAACAAAATTTATTCAAGGCTATTATTAGGAAAAGTCCAGAACTCACGCTGACTTAAGTTCCATGGATACAAAGCGCTAAATAGCTTTGAAGAGCTAGCCCAACTGTTGAGAAGATTTACACAAAGAGGCAGTTATTACCTTATATCACCATGACAAGAAGCTGTGCTTTTCATTCCACTGATTTATTTCGCATGTGCGCACACATGAGCCATGTTGCATGTGTGGAGATGGAAGCACAACTTGAGTCAGTTGGTCTTCTTCCACTGAGGAAGTTCCTGGAATTGACCTCAGGCCACTTTACCTTAGGAGCCAATCCTGTGCCAAGAAGAGTGTTACAAACACCTAGTATAACACCTCACCAAGGCTCCTGTTCTCCCATAGAAACTGGAAAGTGGAGGCACTGACTTTAGTAGAGATTAAGTGTTAAAGAAATCAGTACTAAATAGCTTTGTAAGATGGTTTTCACCTCAAAAATAAGAAAAAAAAAGATTTATGATTTCAACCAAAACTTTACACAAAACAGGGGAGGGTGAGGCCAGGTTCACAAGCCTGGACTAAAAAGGGAGAAATCTCTAAGATTTTGCTAAAACTGGGAAACTCTGAGTTCCTATTGGTCTTTCTATAGGCCTAGCTCTCATAAATGGTAGTAAGTGGGGAGTATGGGTGAAGACAGAGCTGGTGATATGAAAAGGCTGAAATGAAAGCACTATCAGGCAAGCCTGAGTAAGAGCTGGAGTGGGTTTTAGTAAGTCTATGGAAATGAGGTACATAGTAGAAAGAATTCAAGCCCAAGGCTTTCAATTTTCTCAATAAAGTAGGTGGTCAAAGAAAGGAAATGATGGTCTGACAGTGTGATATGGGGTGGGTAGGAAGCAGAAGCAAAGGTCAAGGCTCACAGAGAACTGGAAGAAGGAGCTAATCAAATTATGACCTTTTGAAACATAAAAATGACTTATAGAAAGAGAAACAAGGCATTTCGAGCAAAGGCATTACCAATGCCCCCAGCAGCCTTTGTAAAGGGCCCCCTTGTGTTTCTGAGTTGTCACTTTTCCTTCTCCCACTTAAAAGCGTAAGCCTGTGACATAAATTATATATTTTCTTCATCTTTGTGTTAATGATGTTTTTTAGTTCATCTGGTTTTTAAAGTTCAGTGTTGAACCGGCTATAAAGATTTCTTGGCAGATCGCCTCCTCTGTGTATAGAATATGAAAAAGGAGCATTGAATTTCTCACCAACTTTTCTGAACTTTGGTTATTACAGCAAGGCCGGTACGTTCATTTCCCTGCTCCTTTTCACAGTGCATTAGCTTTAAAATAACATCTAAGTCCCTATCTAGCTGTTTTCACATTTTATTTTCTTCTATTACCAGCCAATGAATTGTTCAACTTTCCAGTCTCTCTTTTGGGATTCTGCTTCCATTGACAATAAGAGTTATTAAGATCGGTATAGTTGATTTTTATCCTTGCTTAAATCTGTTTGCATCCCTTGAGTAAGTTTTCTGTGCACAACTCCAATTACTTTATTTCTATGCTGTCCCTTCTTTGTACCAAAATTTGATTTTGTTCATTGTTATCCTCAAATAATGGATTCCTGAATTACTTTTTATTTTTATGTCATGGTTACTTGCTGATTTCTTCCACACTTTTATGAGCAGATATTAACAATCTATTTGCAAGTTTTGAATACAGACTTCATCTTTGGAGGAATTTTATCATCCTTTGTTCTCCCATCTCCGAAATTTCCATAATAGCTATCGTTCAGAAAAAAAAAATATTTTATTCCTATCTAAAATTATATTCTATGAGGTTAGAGTTCCCTGCTCTTAAAAAAACACTACAATTACAAGATCAAAATCTTCTTCTTTGAATTATGATTCATGTGTATAAAAAGAGAATCAAATAGGTAATTACAAAAGACCCTTCTGCGCCCTTGAAAACTCTGTGTTTTAACTTCCTCTTGGTATTTAAATCACACCTCTTTCTCTGAGTCAAGTCCACAAAGGAGAAAACACGGGCAGTTTCTCACCATCTGGAAAATAAGGCTCTGCCCTTATATAAATGTCCCCTCTCCGTTTCCTTTCTTTGATATGTTTTCTCCCCAAAACTACCATGAAATTCTAGTTATTAGTGATCTTTTTTTTTTGTTGTTTTTTTTGTGTGTGTCTTCTTTTTTTTTTTCTTTTTATTTTATTTTTTTTATCAGCTACATTTTATTAACTCTGAATCCCAGCCGTGTCCCGATCCCTCATTCCCTCCCAGTCCCTCCCTCCCTCCCTCCCTCCCTCCCTCATCTCCACCGTAGTGATCTTTTTTAATAATAGATAGCTTACCTTTGTGAAACTTCAGTAGCTATGTAAGCAAAGTGCCTGGGCTGGAAGTAAATGTTCTAGGACATGATGTCTTCTGAGGGGATACCAAGACAGATAGGGTGGGAGAAAAAGCAGACACTAAAGGAAAAGAGTTACTTGAAAGAGCCAACTGAGGATCTTTTAGAAGTAAGTCCAGAGCTAGCTCTACTCTGAAAAAAAAAAAAAAAAAAAAAAAAACTGCTAAGAATATCTACTAATCATGCCAAGCCATGACCATGGGCGATCGTTCCATCTTCTGACATCTTCTATTTCTTTCCTCAGAGACTTGAAGTTTTGTTTTGATTTTGTTTTTGTTTTTTCATACAAGTCTTTGACTTGGTTAGAGTTACGCCAAAGTACTTTATGTCCTTTGTTTTTTTTCCTAATTTCTTTCTCAGCCCTTTTGTCTTTTGTATACATTAGGGCTATTGATTTTTTTGAGTTGATTTTTTATCCAGCCACTTGGCTGAAGGTGTTTATCAGCTGTAGGAGTTCCCTGGTAGAATTTTTGAGGTCACTCATGTGTACTACCATATCATCTGCAAATAGTGATACTTTGTCTTCTTCCTTTCTGAACTGAATCCACTTGATCTCCTTTAATTGTCTTGCTGCTCTAGCAAGGACTCCAAGAACTATGTTAAAGAGGTCTGGAGAAAGTGGCCAGCCTAACCTTATCCCTGATTGTTTTAAGTTTCTCTCCATTTAGTTTAATGTTGGCTATAGGCTTGCTATAGATTGCCTTTACAATGTTAGGTAAGTGCCTTGTATCCCTGATCTCTCCAGGATTTTAAACATTAGAGGATTAACATAGTAAAAATGTCCATCTCACCAAAAGCAGTCTACAGATTCAATGCAATTCCCATAAAATTACCAAGACAATTCTTTAAAGACCTTGGAAGAAAAATTCTCAACTTCATGTGGAATAACAAGAAACTCAGAATCACTAAAACAATCCTCTACAATAAGAGATCATCTGGAGTTATCTCCATCCCTGATATCAAGCTGTACTATAAACAACAGTAATAAAAACTGCATGGCACTGGCATAGAAGCTAATAAAGAAGGAGTACCCTGGGTAAGATGCTCAATCTTCATTCAGAAAGGAAAATGAGACAGACATCAGAAGAGGGAGAAAACAGGGAACAGGGTAGGAGCCAATCACAGAGGGCTTTTGAAAGAATCCACCCAGCAGGGTATTAAAACATATGCTGAGATTCATAATCAAACTTTGGTCAAACTGCAGGGAATCTTATGAAAGAAGGGGGAGATAGAAAGACCTGGAGGGGACAGGAGCTCCACAAGGAGAGCAACAGAACCAAAAAAAAAAAAATGTGGGCACAGGGGTCTTTTCTGAGACTGATACTCCAAACAAGGATCATTCATGGAGATAACTTAATTGCTGAGTAGTATTCCATTGTGTAAATGCACCACAATCTCTTTATCCATTACTCAGTTGAGGGATATCTGGGTTGTTTCCAGGTTCTGGCAATTCCGAATAAAGTTGAACAAATGTCCTTGTTGCTTACTTGAGCATCTTTTGGATATATGCCTAGGAGTGGTATAGCTGGATCTTTAGGAAGCACTATTGCTAATTGTCTGAAAAAGTACCAGATTGATTTCCAAAGTGATTGTACAAGTTTACATTCCCACCATCAATGGAAGAGGGTTCCCTTTTTTCAAATGTTTTTTTTTTTTTTTTTTGGCATCTAAAAAGATGATCATGTGGTTTTTCTCCTACAGTTTTTTTTAATTACCCAGTTGTCATTTTATTTACCTTTTCAAGAATACTAAAAATGTAATTAATGTTATTTCTTTAATCTGGGATTGAAACAGAGATGGTATATTTGATTTCTATTACTGTCTACCTTTCCCAACATGGTGTAAAACAAAACCTGCTTTACTTTTAAAAGAAATAAGTAATTATTTTATTTTAAAAGAAATAAAATATTAGACAATTTCTTTTTAGTTCTATTGATTAAAACTGTGTATCTTTTGGATAAAAGAAAATAATAATACTGGTAGTCACTGTCAAAATAAATTTATCTTAACTACTTCCAAGGTACACAGAGAATATGACCTACATGAATTTTTTTATGAATACTTCCAAAGTAGTGGATTACATGGATGGGTTTCTGTATATTGACCCACCCTTGCATACCAGGAATGTAGGCTACTTGTTCATGGTGGATGATATCTTTTATGTGTTTTTAAATTCAGTTTGCAAATATTTTATTTATTATTTTGCGTCAATGTTCATAAGAGAGATAGGTCTGAAATACTCTTTCTTTGTTGGGTCTTTGTGTGGTTTAGGTATCAAGGTAACTGTGGCTTCATAGAATGAGAGTGGTGATGTTTCTTCTGTTTCCTGTTTGTGGAATAGTTTGAAGAGAATTGGAGTTAGCTCTTCTTTCAAGGTCTGGTTGAATTCTGTGCTAAAACCATCTGGCCCTCAGCATTTTTTTTTCTTTTTTTTTTTTTTTTTTTTTTTTTTTTTTTTGTAGGTGAGACATTTGATGACTGCTTCTATTTCCTTGGGGGATATAGGACTATTTAATTTAGTCACATGATCTTGATTTAATTTGGGGATATGTAATCTCTCAAGAAGATTATCCATTTCATTTAAACTTTTAAATTTTGTGGCACATAAGACCTAACGATTGTTTGGATTACTTCAGTGTCTGTCATTATAGCTGCCTTTTCACTTCTGATTTTGGTGATTTGGATAGTTTCTCACTGCCTTTTAGTTAGTTTGGCTAAGGGTTTGTTTTTCTTCTTGAATTTCTCAAAGATCCAGCTCTTGGTCTCTTTGATTTTTTGAATTGTTTTCTTTGTTTCCAATTCATTAATTTTGGCTTTGATTGGTTGACTACAATCATCTACTCCTCTTGGGTGTGTCTGCTTCTTTTTTTCTAAGACTTTTAGGTGTTCCATTAAGTTCTTTGTATGAGAGGTCTCTAACTTCTTTCTGGAGGCACTTAGCACTATAAACTTTCCTCTTAGCACTGCTTTCATTGTGTCCCACGAGTTTGGGCACATTGTGTTTTCATTTTCATTGAATTTTTAGGAAGTCTCTACTTTCTTTTTTCATTTCTTCCCTGACCAAGCTGTCATTTAGTAGAAAGTTATTTAGTTTCCATGTGTATGTAGGCTTTTTGTTATTTCTGTTGTTGTTGAGGTCTAGTTTTAGGCCATGGTGGTCTGATAGGATACAGGGGATTATTACAGTCTTCTTGTATCTGTTGAGTCTTGCTTTGTGCCCCACTACATGATCAATTTTTGAGAAGGTTCCATAGGACTTACTGGGAAAAAAAAGGTATATTCTATTGAGTTTTGGTGAAAAGTTCTATAGATATCTATTAGGTCCATCTGATTTAGGACCACTTTAAGTGAGGTCTCCTTTTAGCTTCTGTCTAGATGATCTCTCCCTTGGTGAAAATGGAGTATTGAAGTCTCCCACTAATAAGGTTTGGAGTCAATGTGTGATTAAAGCTTCAAAGATGTTTCATTTACAAATGCAGGTGCTCTTGTATTTGGGGCATATATGTTCAGGATTGTGATGTCGTCCTGGTAGATTTTTCCTTTGATGAGAATGAAGTGCCCCTTTCATCTTTTTTTTATTAATTTGGGTTAAAAGTCTATTTTGTTAGATATTAGCATAGCTTCTTCAGTTTGCTTTCTGGGTCTGTTTGCTTGAAAAACATTTTTCTAGCCCTTTCCTCTGAGGTGTGTTTCCTGGTGCAGCAGAATGTTGGGTCCTTTTTCCTTAACCATTCTGTTATTCTGTATTATTTTTATTGGTGATTTGAGTCCATTGATGTTGATGATAATAGTGACCAGTGAATGTTAGTTCTTTTTGTTCTGAAGTTGGTGATGTTACTGTGTTTCAATGCTTGTTTTCTTTTAGTTCTTTGTTGAGAACTTATCTATATCCTGTGTTTTATTGGGTATAGTTGTTTTCGGAGTTTTCCTTCTAGTATCTTCTGTAGGGCTGGGTTGCTCTGTAGATATTGTTTAGGTTTAGTTTTGTCACTGAATATTTTGTTTTCTCCATCTATGTTGATTGAAAGCTTTGCTAGGTATAGTAGTCTGGGTTGGCATCTGTGGTCCCTTAAAGTCTGCATGACATCTGCCCAGGCCCTTCTGGCTTTCATAGTTTCTGTTGAGAAGTCTGGTGTGATTCTAATAGGTCTACCTTTATATGTTACTTGGCCTTTTTCCCTTGCTGATTTTAATATTTTTTTCTTTGTTCTGTAGATTTGGTGTTTGGGCTATGATGTGAAGTGAGGAATTTCTTTTCTGGTCTAGTCTACTTGTATATTTATGGACATCTCTCTCTCTCTTTAAGTTGGGAAATTTTTCTTCTATACTTTTTTTGGCCTTGGAGCCTTGAATCTTCTTTTCCATCTAGTCCTATTATTCTTAGTTTTCATCTTTTTATAGTGTCCTTGATTTCTTGGATGTTTTCTGTTTGGAAATTTTCTGTTTTTACTATTTCTTTGAGAGAAGTATCAATTTCTGCAATTGTATCTTCAGAGTCTGAGATTCTCTCTTCAATCTCCTGTATTCTGTTGGTGATACTTACTTTTGTAGTTCCTGATCTTTTCTCTAAGTTCTCCAGCTCCAGGGTTTCCTTTGTTTGTGTTTTCTTTATTGATTCTAATTCTGTTTCCATGTCTTGTACCATTTCCCTCATCTGTTTTAATGTCGATTCCAGTCTTTCTATGATGTCCTCTATTTTTTTGTTTGTAACTTTTCTATATGCCACTAATTGTGTCTCTACTTATGCCTCTGTTTGGCTGTATTTGCCTGTATTTCTTTGAGAGCTTTGCTTTTTTCCTCTTCACGTGCCTCTAATAGCTGGATACACACAGCTTTGATATAATTTTCTTGTTTTTCTGATAAATTAAACTATCCATTGATTTTGGGGGATGCTTGTGAAGCCATGATGTCTGGATTTTTGTTGGATGTGTTCTTACGCCATCTGCTTATCTGTAATTTTTGCTGTTTGTTCCTGGAGTCTGTACTTCAGACTGTGTCCTTCTATCTCTGCTGTCTGATGTATTCTTCAAGAAGATGAGAGAAGTCCACAGGTTTGAGGGTAGATGTTGATATTTCAGCTGTAGCTAAGGGAAGAAAGTTGCAGATGTATGTTTGCAAGTGTGAATATGTGCGTGGAAGTCTGCCTTGAAGGACAGCATGCTAGAGCATGTAGATGCCTGGAATGTGGAGCATAAGTGCAAGAGGGGGTGCAGGTTTGGGTGCTCGTGCTGTTGAGAGCACAAAGCACATGCACTGGTGCCCTGAACACTTCAGTGGCTTACAGCCCTGTAGTACTGTCTTCCTGGTATTCAGATAGTTACAGGTTTCTGGAATTGTTTGTCTGGACTCCACTGGTATACCCACATTACAGGGGCTACAATGTTGAGAAAGCTGCCCCAAGAACCCCTGTGTTGCCCACAGTGGTTGTGTGTGTGGAATGTCTAGCAGAAAGGGGACCTAGATCTGGGCCTCCACATGCACTCACTTGAAGGTGCACTCACTGGATCGCAGGTGTAATCTGAAAGCACAGGTGTTCCCCCTGTTCTCTACTCTCAGATATGTGTCCTTAGGGGCAAATGAGAGTGTAAGAGATCTGTCAGCTGGGTGGTTTCCACGGTTTGGCCACTGGGCAGGGAGGCCTGTACTTGGGACAGACACCTGTGTAGTGTCAGTCCTGCTTGGGCTAGTGGACACCCCACTACAGCAGACCTGGGAGACCTGTACAGCTGCCCACCAAGATGCCCTTACAGCTGCCAGCTGCTGCTGCAGGCTTAGGAGGCCTTTACAGCTGCCTGATGCTGCAGATCTGGGATGCCTGGTGCTTGGGGCAATCACTGTAGCCTCCACCAAGCAGGGAGGCCTGTGCTTAGAGCAAGGGGAAGTGTGAGAGGTTGAATATTCACCATTCTAGGTGTCTGGAGATGGCCACTGGTGACCTGGATCCAAATGGCCCCAGCTCATGGGTTGTCCCCTACTCGCCCAGGCAGCGTCAATGTCGATGTTCTGCCTTCAGCTGCCCCTCCACTCACCAATTTTGGAGTTTTGTATTCTGTGCCCCTCAGACACGGTGCATACTGGTTGCTGCCATCTTGGACTCCCCCAGCAATTAATTTTTCAACCTAATATTGTGAGACTTGAAAACAGACCATTTATTTAGAGAGTTAAATCATTTTTCACTGAAAACAAAAAGCACGTATATCCAGGTCTTTTATTTAAATAACAGTTTAGGAGACGAGTGAGACTATTTTTGTTGGACTTGTGACCTTCTCATTAACAAAAAGGAAACAACTTCACCCTAAGAGGGAAACAGAATATTTCAGTTTTTGAATGAAAGACTTTTAATTTTTTTTTTACTTTTGTGGTCAAATACAGTAAATTCTATGTCAAATGTGATGTTTCAGAAAAATGGAAGGCTATCAGTACTACTAACATTCAAATAATCATTTCTAACTTATTGGATGTATGAAATCCCAGACAAAAAGCAGAACCTGAAATCATAGGCCAGTAGAATTTAATGTAGCAAGAGATAGCTGTGAATAAAGTTTGTCTTTTCATTTTATTTTGTTTGTCTTTACTTCATTGTGCGAGGGAAGTTTTTGCAGTAAGCAATCTTAACTGGACTACGTTATTTAATCAAAGATCAGTAAAATCAATCTTGAGTAGCTGAGACACCAGTCATGAAATAGTTGCTATCCAGTTCCAATACGTGACAGTGGAAAACGTTTACAGTGTCCAAGATTGAAATTCATAACTTAAAACCAATAATGACATTATTTACATATATACTCCGGGTCACATTTACATGGGAGCACATACCCTCAAGCTGTGTGTGCAAGCAGTCTTTCAAAGCCGTTCTCTTTCTTTCAAGTTCCTTTGCTCTTTCCCCATCTCCAAGAGTCAACTCTGCGTTTCTGTAATTTAAATGCATGCTAGCCACCCCCTGCACTGGGGTTATGCCCTTACAACTATGTGGGTTCAGATAAAACATTTTAACACTGGAGTTGGAGAGCCTTGTTCCACTCCTGTGTGAAGCATTGTCTTGATTCAGAACAGCCTACCTTGCCTGTGACATGTCTGGTGGCTTGCTCTGCTGTCATATCAGACAGCATCCTTCCACTGAGCCTTTGGAGGCTGTATTGCAGAGTAATTTCATTCCATCTCCTTGCTCCTTCCTCTCTTCAGCTTGTCAAGCAGCTGCCAGTGACAAATCTTGTTGTCATCCTGGAGAATTCATTGTTGGCGGGTACTAAATAGCTTGCCACTGGTGGACCAAATGCTATATATCTTAGCATTCACTGAGAAGAGCTAATAGCTGCTTTGTCTACCCCTTTTCCAGAACGGTCTTTCTTCAGCTTCCACTGGTCAAGCCAATGTACACTCAATTTATTATAGGATACTCTTACTGTCCCCAACTCTGAAGACTACAAAGAAGAAATCTAAACAGTATCACCTTCTAAATATGAAGTATGAATCTTTAAATAGCCTGTGTAAATATCTACAGACTGAAAATAAACTATTATTATTCTTGAATTTCACCTTCCCTCTTCTCTAAATAGTAGTAGAAGTAGTAGAAATCCCAGATTTAAGACAAAAATTAATATAGTCAGCAGCAACTAAGTTTGATTCACTGCAAGCTAATATTATTTTTTCATTTGAACCCAGAGCAACTGGTGATTGCACACAAGGTTGCACTGGCCTGAATATTGGTTGATACTACTCTTCGAATTCTAGGTTGTCGTCTATCCCTCTGAATCACAAAGAATATGTCTACAAGTTTGTTTATTTGTTTTCTCTTCTCAAGAGAAAGTATTTCAAAACTAAATAGGCAAATACTAAAGTTTATTTAAAGAAAATGTCTGATGTACAGGTTATACAGTTTACATTAGAAATGAAATCCAAAGCCTTAAATAAAACACTAAAAATATGTCTATTTCTGGTTACCTAGTTATACTCCAGGTTCTTATGTCCAAAAATATCATATCTAATAAAAGCAATTGTCAGAGATTGAAGTTATATATAAATAAGTAACTTGAATTGTTTAAAAATAGTTGCCAGGCTTGTATCTAAGTGGTAGAAAACACAGAGATCTTATATATGAGATCCTTTGGTTCAGTTTTAACACACACAGACATTGGGGCAGGGAGAGAAAAAGCAACAGAAAGAGAAGCCTGCACATGCACACACATATATTTTATTATATTGTTTGATAATTAAAATTTCCTGTTATTCAATATCCTATGTAATATAATTAAGCATAAAAATATAAAATAAGAAAACAGAGATAGACGTTAACAGTAATTGAGGAATTTTATCTAAATGATTGATTCAAGGTATCACATACCCAGTACACTCACTATTAGCCCACCCTTTGAATAAAATTTATTCTTCAGAAAAAAATCTCATGAAATTAATAAAGTTGATAAGTTGATTTAAAAGCAATAATAATGAATAATCTCTGACTATGATGATTTGTTGCAACATAAGCAAGGACCAGTAAGGAACCATGTTATGACAGAAATGCCATGGGTGAGAGATATGATGGGGTTTGTCTCGGGGAGACAAGCAGAAAATCCAGTGTCAATTCATGTGCAGTGCAGCAATCCTAGTGAGGATAAAGTTACAAATTTCATTCTGGTTCTACTCCATTCAGTTAAATAAGCTACACTCATGTTAATTCCTTGTTTCCCCCCAGTAAGGACATCTCTCTGTCCTCAGCTCATCTCTAATATTTTAGGTACACTAATTTATTCATACTACAATATAGACTGAATTCTCTTTATTGGTTGGTTTGTGTGTATGTGTGTGGGGGAGAAGGAGGGTTCTTAAGTAGTATTAATGACATTTTAGTTACAGGAGCTACCACTATCCCTAAAGCTTTACATCTCCTTAGTAAGTGATGTCAAGATTTAGAAACGTTGCGTCAGTAACTAAAGTAAAAAAGAAACACAAAACATATTAACCAGAATGTATGCGCAAGCCAAATATGACTGCATGCTTTTGGCTGGTACCTAACATGTCCTGGAGGAAACTGGAGAGCAGCAGATGCTCCAGGTCAGTGGCTGAATCTCATAAGGAAGAATCCCTTTATGATTTCCATCAAAGTGACTTAAACATGAGGTTTATTTTTTTCTTTTTTAATTTAATTTTTTTCTTCATTATATTTCCCAATTGAAGTCCCCTCCCTCAATTCCCTTAGTTTCCCCCTCTGTCCCTCCCTCACCCCCTTGCCCTGGTCCATAAGTTTTATGAACTATAAACTATTCTAGAGATAAAGAGGTAATAAGTTTTCAAATCAATTCCATAAACTTGCATAATACCTATACTAAATGTAAAAATCACATGAAACAAATTATGAAAGAAGAAACCTATAGTTACATAAAAATTGATAATCATAAAAAAAAACCCACTGTGTCTGGATTATACGACTGGTACAGCATTACCAAGAAGAGTTTGTGGTAGATTTCAAAGTGGAATCTGATGAGTACATATGTCTGCATATAAATGAGTAAGGAATGCTAGATCAGTTTCAGCACTAGGGGCATGATGGTTCTCTATGAGATGTTGATCAAGGAGGCTCCTTAGACCCCAAGACAATAGAAGTTATTGTCTTGGTTCGTGGTCTCTCACCAGAACTGGATGGTAAGATTCTGTTGCTGGAGACACACACTTCAGTCACAAGACATAAAAATACTAAGCTAAAACTAAGCTGGAAATGCATCCCTGATGGCCATCTTTCAAGGTGCCACTACTTTTCAGGGGGCTGAGGGAGAAAAGCCATCATCAACTGTCTTGCTAGTTTTGTACCCAACAGGCTAAATTACCAGCCTGCCAGGTTAGAGATACTCACTGGGGCAATATGGGAGCGACAGTTATATGGCTAAGCAAGTACCTTCTGATTAGGTCTGAGACCAGCTCACCAAGAGGGAATTCATGCTCTGCACTATATTTTCATCCAAACACCATGGCTTTGGGCAGTCTTAGGTCCTAGAGCAGAACCTACTACTAATGTTTTGCTATATAGATGTGTTGTTATTAACTAATCTCTAAGTATTTAGTTTTTACGCATAGATTAGTGTCACTCTCAGCCATGATATGAGCATCAGCGAATGGGGAAACTCAAAATGGATCAAAGTGCTGAGAATAAATGACTTTCGATGCTCAGCTTGAAATAGACACTATATCACCTGCAAGACTTAGAATACATTCTGGAAAATGGACTAGAAAGAGTGTCAAACTGGAGGATGGAATGAAATGCCGTGAGAACTCGGAGCTACTGGTCAGTTCTGTATAAACCTAAAAAAAAATTGAATTGTAAAAAAAAAAAAAAAAAAAAAAGAAAAAAGAAAAAAGATCCTATCACCCCTTTAATCAGTGATCCTGAAAACTCTCTCTTTCAAATGAAAAATGATCCATGTGTGATCCTCATTGGTTGGCTGAGAACCTGTCTGCCTTCTTATGTGCAGAGGACACTTCACTGTGAGCAGCAATGAGCAGTGTCATGTGGAACGTAGTGGCCCATAGAGCAGAGACACAGACAGTTGCCAGAGAAGTGGGAACTATAAACAATTATCACTCACTATATATTATATTACATTATGTTATTATATTATATTATATTATATTGCTATATTATAATATAGATTGTATATTATATATATTATAATATAATAAATATATGTTACAGGCACAAAGCAGAGTATTTTATTTGAGATGTATGTATTTCACATATCATCATATTAGTGCTTTTAAAAGACAGTTGTTAAAAATCTTGATTTTTTGAAAAATAAGCATTCAACTTCTCTAAAGCATGCACATTGTTTTCATAGAGCCATTACACGTGGCTGTTCTTCTTAAATAATATGTGACAGATATGTATTTAAACACAGAGAATCCATTAATACTTGAAAAGTGAACGATTCAACTGGTAAATGAAAGAAAAAACTAGACAACTAATGTTTCTTTTCCTTAGCGTTCCATACTCCCAATGGGAGGGATTTTGAAACTGGATGTTTATCACTGTAGCACATCACTCTTCCACTTGAGTGCTAATTGCTCTTCCACAGAAGCTAACATGAATTAGTAGACCAATTACTGCGATAATCTGGCTATTTCAGCCAGCAAAATCTGCTAAATTGGAGACTTGATGTGAAATTTGCTGAAGCAATCATAATAAAGGTAAGATCAGAGTAACTTATACTTAACAATTTTCTGGAAAAAAAAGGCAAGCACAATGTTTCTAAAAGCTTTCTCTCACTTCCACACCAATATTAACATGTTTACCTGTTATTAATATTCAGCCTCAGTTACCAATGAGAGGTTCTTATTGGGCCGTTGCATATGCCATAGACATCCATGAAAATATTTTTTCCTACTTAATATGAATTGGGTAATTTTACTTTTGTCTATGATATGATGATGCTTTTTAAATGAGAGCCTTAATACACAAATGGACAGACTACACAATTACAGGACCTTAAGTCAAACTCTCTGACACATCCAGGACTGGAATCCAAGCCACAGTCTCTGCGTTGATGAGCTCAGAATGACCAGAATTTGTAGTTTGAACCTGCTAGCTTCTCTTACTTTGTTCTACACTTCATAAATAATGAAATTCAAGAAAATTCAAGGATATTTCCCAAACCAATCACATAAGACAGTTCTGTCTTTGACAGTCTGTCTCCAACTCCTTCAGGCCAACAATCCACAATCATAATACACAAGTAATCTTTTGTCTCCTTTGCTGTGAAGTTTGCCCTATTCTACGATATACTTTGAGTCATTGGAACATGCTAGTAAGAGTGGGTTATGCCAAGTCAAAGTCTTCTGTTGTTTTACTCTTGGTAACCACCATTTAAAGAACACATCCATGGATTACCTGAACACACCATCATTTGAAATACTATCATTGCTGCTGATGATCATTTATGGAGTCTATCCCAGGAATTAGAACTAATTCAGGAACAAAAACAATCCTTAAAACTGTCTAGAAAAACCACTGAGAGAGATAGGAAAAAAGAGGGGGAAGGGAGAGAGAGAACTACCATCATTTGGAAGCCAGTGCAAACCAAAATAAAAATCTGCAATTAGTGAGCTTGAGACACAGTTGATTCCCTATCACAGCCCCAATACAAAGGCATCGTATTCAAGATCCAGAAAGAAACAATGCCACTGTTAATTAGGAAGTGAGGAAAATGAATATCATGAAACCACCCAAAGACAATAGGTTGAATTATTTCCTCCTCATGCTTTTGTTCAGTTCAAGCTTTCAATGATTGGGTAAGGCCCACCAACATCAGGGAGTGTAATTGTCTTTACTCTATAAATCAAAGACAAATTCTACCTTAGTAACACCTTGATTGAAACATCTAGAAGGATGTTTGATCACCTGGCAACACTGTGGTCCAATTAGGTTAGCAATTAAAATTGTCTACCAGAGGATCATTCTTGGAGGAATATGCTGAAAAAAATACAGATAATTTTTTACAACATATATAAAGAATAACTTTTTATAAATGTAGGTGCATTTGTACACATATGTATTTCTGTGTTGTATGTATAAAGCAATGTTATGAAATCTAATGAGTTAATATACTATCCAATATATCTTTATGGAAGTTTGGAATAAAACTAAATAATATTTTGCAAACATATTTTGAAAGAATGAAATAAAACAAAATGGCTAGCATTAATGAAAGGAATATTTTCTCACACAGGGATGAAATATAACTAAGCAGTAACAAGAAATCAGGGTATGGATCCTTTTGTAATTAATTTCCGCTGCAAGAAGAAGGTTTTCCGATGAGGGGTGAGTGTTTCTCTGATCTATAATTATAGCAATGTGGAATTTGGGAGTCATTTTACTGGTATGTTCATTAGTAGAATAGTAGTGGTAGATTTTCCTCTAGCCCCATGACCTTTCTAGTCTTAGGTTCTTTGCCTTATTAGCAGGGTAAAGTATGGGATCCATCTCATAGAATGGATCTTAAACAAAAATCTTAAGAAGCAGGCGTTTATTCCCATAACATCTGTGCCGCTATAGCACCATATTTCTATCAGGCAGGTTTCTGTCAGTTGGTAGGCGCATGGGGAGGGTCTGAGAGAAACTGGAGGAAGTAAAAAGATATGATCATATGAAGACTTCTTACTATATGAAGACTGTAAAAGGAAATAAAGCCACCTAGTAAGCATAGACTATACTTTTTTAAAGATATTAGAGTTTAAAAAACTACTCAATTTTGAAAAATAACACTCATTTTTATGTAAATTTCTAAAGTTATCTTCAAACAAAAGATGACTTTAGAAGAGTTTACAAGATTCATAATGATCTATAGTAGCTTCAATGTTTTGTTTTTGTTTTTGTTTTTAGGTTACATACAATATATAGATATCAACACACTTGGAAATCTCTAAGAGATTAAAAAAAAGAAGAAGAAAAATCTTTTCTTCTACTAGACTAGAATGTACTTTCCAAGCTGTGGTTCTTCAGCTTGGTGCTCTATGAGCACATTGTAGGAAATGCTTCTCTTGAGCATCTTAAAGTTGACATATCTCTAATGTCCTTTGCAATTCAAAGGTGTAAAAATACCATTTTATAATATGAAACTATTATAGTATCTTATATAAGAATATGGCTAATTACTTTCAAATTATCTCCTTCAGTGTTATTACATTTTAGATTCCAAGTTTTTTTTTAGGTCAGGTATAATGATACTGATCATGTGAGCACGAGTTTGGCACAGACAGAAGCGACTCCTCTGATGATAAAGGTCCTATTGCTCCTCAGCAGTGAGAGCTGGATTAGAACTGCTATTCAAGGACAACCAGAAAAAAAAAAGTTCTTCACTCTTAGCTATAATATTTCCGTAGTATTAATAATTCATTAATAACTTTTCATATATTACTTTAAAATAAATTTAATTAGTTATTTCTAAAGTCTAGTCAGAAAAAAAATGACTAAGACTAGCTCTGTGAATATTTTGTGACCTTAACTTAATTATACGTCTCTGTGGCATTTTGTGCTTCTATTTCCATATTCATAGAATGAGTATTAAAAATAGTTGCATTATCTCTTTTTTAAAACCCTAGCAACCAGGTACATTTTTCAATTTAAGATGTATTGTGTTAAAGTAAAGCACTTCATGTTCTGAGTGGTATATCACAGTTACAACAGCACCAATAAATGATAGGATTTCTCCTTGGTTAAACATGTATTGCACTGAGTGGATTTCATTGTAAACTAAAATCGCCTAAAAATCAATGCCACTTGGATGTTTTCCATCAAATAAATTTAGTTTCTTTAAGTAAGGAAGCTACTTTGGCAGTGATATCTATGGCTGCAGACACATAGTTGAGAAGAAGAGACATGGAAGGTCTCTGTGACAATCCCTATCCCTTTACCTCCATAAAAGTAACAGGCTTTAAAAAGAAAGCCATCAAAGAGAACTCTTGTAGATTATGATAAGGATGCTGAGCTGTAGATCTTCAAGGTTAAAGGTCTGGCTGGGGTGCAGGTAGAGTACTCAGTTTTCTTTAGGGGTCAGACCACGGGGAGTCTGAGCATTCTCCAGTAAGTATATGGACAACACAAAATGGACTTGGTCTTTTGGGAGGATAGAGAGAAATGTCACAAGGGCAGGGGAGCAGATTTTGAAAGACTGCGAAGTGAGCGGGATTGGGGTATACAGAGTGAAATTCACAAGGAATCAATAAAAATATTATTTTGAAAATATAGTTTATTTAAACAAATGCACATAGCTGTTACTCTTCAGAGAGTTTTGTGGATATAAAATCGTGACAACAAATAAGTGTATCTAATTCATAAGACTATTTAAAATATGCAAGGTAAAACATATCAGAACACAGAATAATACCTCACATAACTTATTATCATATAATTATATAAAATTACACTGTTCACAATTATTTTCAATAAGGAAACACACCCTTCCTAGATTTCAACATCATTAAATTTTAAAATGACAAAAATCACACAGTATTCTATATTCTGAGCTATTCTGGATTACACATAATAGATTTCCAAGTTCCGGACTATGAGAAAAGATGAGTTGTCTCAAATGAATTCAATGGTCATTCTTTTTGCATCTCTGTGTCTGAATACAGCACAGTATGAACTTCTCTTCAACGCATAAAAAGCTTAGAAACGAAATCAGTGCCCGAGACAAGTGAAGAAAGAGGGGAAGGACAGGAACATGAAAACATGGACAGTGCAGTAAGACTAAGGAGGTTGTGTTGTACCATGGATTGTAATTAAAAAGAATATATTTTATTTAAGCCAATGTGAGCTTGTTTCTGTTGCTTACAAACTGCAGAGTGTGTCTTTTTTTTTAATACAGAAGGTCAAAGTAGATAGGAAATGCCCAACAATGGAGACAGTAAAAGAAGCTAAGCAATACTGTGAAAATGGTGCTTCAGAAATTAAGACAATGCTTTAAAACAGGCTAGACACTCACTGTTTATGTAAGAAACTATTACTGAAATTTGCAGACAAATGAATGAACTAGAAAAGAACATACTGAGTGAGGTAACAGAGACGAGCATGGCATAGGTGCTCACTTACAAGTAATATTAGCCATAAAGCCAAGATAACTATGCTATAATCCACAGATCCAAAGATGCCAAGTAACAGGGGGAACACATGAATCTCACTGAGGAGAGGAAATAGATTAGACATCCCCTGAGGGGGAAGGGGATGGAATTTGGATGCAGATAGGAATGGGAAACAAGAAGGATCAGGTATGGGGAGGACAGAGAAAGAGAGTATTAAGAGGGATAACTGAAATTGGGGGTAGATATTTCTAGGATGAGCTAGAAACCTAAGGCAATGGGAACTCCCAGGAATCTATGAAGGTGACCCTAGCTAATACTCCTAGCAATGGGGAATATGGAGCCTGAACCAGCCATCTCCTGTAATAGCTATCCAATCACAAAACCTTAGACTGAAATTGTTTTGCCTAGATGTGCAGGGGTAAAGATGGAACAGAAATTGAGGGAATGGCCAGTGAATAACTGGACCAACCTGAGATCCATGCCATGAGAGGGAGCCCACTCCTGACACTACTAATGATATTCTTCTATATTTACAGACAAGGGCCTAGCATAATCGTCATCACAGAGGCTTCACCAAGTAACTGATGAAAACCGATTCAGAGATCCACAGGCAAACATTAGCTGGAGCTTAGGAATTCTGCAGAAGAGGGAGATGAAAGATTGAAGGAGACAGAGGGGTCCGGTACACCACAATTGACTTCAGAGTCAATTAACATGGGCCCATAGGTGTTCACAGAGACTGAACCACCAGCCACAGAGTATGCATGGGACTGACCTAGGACCCCTGCACATATGAAAAAGTTATGAAGCTTGGTCTTCATGAGGGACTCCTAACATAGGAAGCAGGGACTGTTTCTCACTCTGTGCCTGCCTTTCGGACTTCTTTCTTCTACTGGGCTGCCTCTTCTAGCCTCAATAAGAGCTGTACCTAGTCTTACTGCAACTTCATATGCCAGAGGTAGTTTATATCCATGGGAAGCCTCTGCTTTTCTGAAGAGAAAAGGAGGAGGAGTAGATGGGGGTGGAGGGCAGTGAAGAAAAGGGAGGGAAAACTGTGGTCAGGATGTAAAGTAAATAAATAAATAAATAAATAAAATTTTAAAATAAAATAAAATTAGTTGATTGCTATTTAAAAACTAAAAATTCAGAATACATGTGTTAGTTTTTTAAGTAATAGTTTCATATATTTACAAATACATACATGAATGTTCAGAATAAAAACATACCAACTTCAAGAAGGGTTACCTGTGGATTCTGAGAATAGAGGTGAAACGATATTTACTCTTAGGCACTTACCAAACATGTTTATATTTTTTTCTACTTAGAAAAATTACAAAATATTATTATTCGTGTTGCTTTTATTCAAATATATACTATGTGTCTGTATGTTTCAGTTTAGTACCTAAGAATATGAGAAATTCTAAGTGAAAAGTCAGATTCCCAAAGAATTGGCTTTACAGCTAGAAAACCAGGGCATGAGTGGGAGAGCTGTTATTTTAGGCAGACTTTATTGTCTGTGCACATGTAGATGAACATCCCACAAAGGTAGGGCTTTCGATAAATTAGGTTCTTAAGTGACTTGTTCTTGAAACAAATATTCTGAAAATATGATAATCACTTGAATTGTGTTTCTTTTTCCCCCTCAATTAGGAAATAAAGCCCACAATGGCTCAGATAATTGTCATGCTGAAAAGGTATGCGATTCCAATTATGTGCACAAGTACTGTGCAATGATCGGGGCCCTTTATCTTCTGCAAATGCCTTCTGAAAAAATAAAATACATCATTTGACTTGCTAAGAGATGAGTTCAAATACTTGTGCTGATTTTTGCAGTACAAGCCTGTGCCCTGGAAAACTAATAGAAAGCTAATAATTAATTTCTGAAAGTAGAAAGATGAAAGAATAAAATTGATTAAGAAAAAATACATAAAGTTCATGGTAGCTAAAATAGGACATTTTTCCTAGTGAGTTCTCTAATCTGATTCTTAATGCAGGTTAATGATGCCATGACACCTAATGCATTAAAAATAATGAACATGTATCATTATTGGGATTACCTTAAAGCTAAAATAATTTTATTTCATTTTATGATATTTCACTTGATATGAACCAGGTAATTCAGTAGAATAACAGAGTGGGAAATTGATATAAATTGGCTCTTGACTCTTTACTTATCTCCAAAATGATCATAACTATTAAAAATATCTAAAACTTTTTGTCTTTTTATTTTTCCTGAAAGTGCAGAATATTTAAGATATGATTACTTAATTTCATATAAACAATAAAATTTCATTATAAAATATTATAAATCCTTCAACAGCTAACTTTGCTCTCATTTCTTAAACTCACACTTTTACATAGAAATTCACAATATGTTTATTACCTAAAGACATCATAATATTTTTAATTGCCTAATCCACTCATTTTAATTCACTTGTTAAATTAAATTTTTATTATTTTTTAATTTTTTTTTAATTTCATCACTTTCTAGCCTGATACCTCCCCACTCCCTCCTCTCCCTCAGGTCACAACCACCTCACAGCCCCTCCTCCCATATTTTTCTTTGCCTCTGAGAATGGGAAATCCCTGAGAGGAATTAAACCACCCTGACACCTTAAGTCACAGCAAGACTAAAGGCACACTACCCCACTGGGGCCTGACAAGGCAGCCCAGCTAGGGATCCAGTAGCAGTCAGCACAGTCAGAGATAGTCCCTACTCCAATTCTCAGGGACCCACGTGTTGACAAGGCTTTTGATCTGCTACATATGTGTAGGTGTTCTAAGTCCAGTCCATGCATGCTTTTTGTTTGGTGGTTCTGTTTCTGTGAGCCCACATGGGTCCAGGGTAGTTGACTCTGTGGATCTTCTTGTGGTGTCCTTGACCCCTTCCTCTCCCTCTATTCTTCCTTCCACTCTTCTGCAGAACAACCCAAACTCAGCCTATTAGTTGGCTGTGGCTCTGTGCACCTGTTTCCATTAGCTCCTGATGAAGCATATCAGAAGACACTTATGCTAGGAGCCTATCTGCAAGCACAGCAGAGTATCATTAAAAAGAAGAAGAAGAAGAAGAAGAAGAAGAAGAAGAAGAAGAAGAAGAAGAAGAAGAAGAAGAGCAGGCAGTGAGCAATGCTGGGAGTGGAGACTGGGCGCAGTGCTGGGAGCAGGCAAAGAGCAGAAGGAAGTGGTGTTCAGGCTGTGGAGCTGCCTGCAGAGAGCTCATGCCTGCATTTCCAGAGCCCTCACCCAGGATGTAGTGGGCTTTACCATGATGCATCTCTTTCTGAGTTATCTCTGCTCCTTGTAGATAACCCCTCACCCACATTCCTGATAGTGACCACAATGAAAAACTCATTGGCTATATAAGTGAGTATATACCATGTGTGTCTTTCTGCTTTTGGGATACCTCACTCAGGATGATCATTTCTAGGTCCCACCATTTGCCTACAAATTTCATGATTTCCTCGTTTTTAATTGCTGAGTAGTATTCCATTGTGTAAAAGTACCACAATTTCTATATCCATTTCTCAACTGAGGGACATCTGGGTTGTTTCTAGGTTCTGGCTATTACGAATAAAGCTGCTACAAACATGGTTGAGCAAATGTCCTTGTTGTGTACTTGAGCCTCTTTTGGATACATGCTTAGGAGTGGTATAGCTGGATCTTGAGAAAGCACTATTCCTAATTGTCTGAGAAAGCACCAGATTGATTTCCAAAGTGGTTGTACAAGTTTGCATTCCCACAAGCAATGGAGGAGGGTTCCCCTTTCTCTAAAACCTCTCCAGCATGTGTTGTCACTTGAGTTTTTGATCTTAGCTATTCTGGTGCGTGTCAGGTGATACTGAAATCTATCCACCTAAAGAAGATAAACAAGAAAGAGGACCCAGGGTACAATGATCAGTCCTCACTTAGACAAATGGGATGGAAATTGGATGTAGGAGTAACAGTAACAGGACAGAAGCCTGCCACAGAGGGCCTCTGAAAGACTCTGCCTAGCAGTGTGTCAAAACTGATATTAAGACTCAAAACCAAACCTCCAGCAGAATGCAGGGAACCAAGAAAGGGGGGGGAGTTAATACTACCTGGAGAGGACAGGAGTTCCACAAGGACCAAATATATCTGGGCACAGGGGTCTTTTATGAGACTGTTTCTCCAAACAAGAGCCATCTATGGATGCAACCTAGAGCCCCTGCTCAGATGTAGCCCTTGGTAGCTCAATATCCAAGTGGGTACCCTAATAAGGGGAACAGAGACTGTTTCTGACATGAACTCGATGGCGGGCTCTTTGACCTCCCCCCTCCCCGCCACCAGGAGAAGCAGCCTTGCTAGGACACAGAGGAGGACTTTG
Source organism: Meriones unguiculatus (assembly GCF_030254825.1). Classification (NCBI taxonomy): domain Eukaryota; kingdom Metazoa; phylum Chordata; class Mammalia; order Rodentia; family Muridae; genus Meriones; species Meriones unguiculatus. Next base: position 71,164,234 of record NC_083359.1, read on the forward strand.
CAGCCAGTCCTGAAGACACCTGATAAACCAGTATCAGGTGGAAGGGGAGGAGGTTCTCCCTTATCATTGGACTTGAAAAGGGGCAGGGAGGAGATGAGGGTAGGAGGGTGGGATTGGGAGGGAAAGAGGGAGTGGGATACAGCAGGGATACAAAGTTAACAAGGTGTAACTAATATTAAAAAATTAAAATTAAAATTAAAAAAAACTCATTGGCTCATCAAAAAAAAATAGTGCCAGGGGTTAGATCTCTCCCATGGGGTGGGTCTCAAGTTGGGCCAGTCATTGGTTTACCCCAGTCCCCCAATCTCTGCTCCATCCTTGCCCCTACACTTCTTGTAGGCAAGACAAATTTTGGGTTGGAGGTTTTGTGGGTAGTTTGGTGCCTTTCTCTCTCCACTGAGAAACCTACCTGGCTATAGGAGGTGATGACTTCAGGCTCCTTAACTCCTGCTCCTAGGAGACTCAGCTTGGGTCATCCCCATAGACTCCTGAAAGCCTCCCTTAATTTGTACATTAATACTTTATTACATTACCTCCATCCTGCCCCTACCTCCTCACACTCCTCCCATGCCACCAAACTCTGAAATTCATAGGCCTTTCTTCTTTTTATTATTTATGACAATAACTATATTATTATTATATACATGCATGCATACATATAATGTATTCATTTACGTATGTATGTACGTATGTATGTGACCTACTGATCCCACTTACATGCATGTGTTGTGAGCTTACTAGTTAGTACTGGCTAGCCAGTATAAGAGTTAGTCCCTAAGGAACCTGATTTTCCTGCTCTGAGCAACCATTGACAGATAGCTTTTACCTCTTCATCTAAGGCTGGGACCTTGCAAAATTTACCCCACTAACATTGGGACAACAACTGATGTTGGTTTCATGCAGGTCTTCCATACTCTTGCCATTTCATGGGGGCAATTTTCCTGTTTTGTGTACAAGACACTGTCTAGCAGCAGGCATCCTGATCTCTGGCTCTTATACTCTTTTTGCACTTCTTCTTTGATTCCCCCTGAGCATTAGCTATAGAGGATTCATTATAGAAGTTTCAGTTAAGGTTGGCCACTCCAAGGTCACTTAACTTCTGCATGTTGAAGTGAAGAAAAGGTAATGAATTTAAAAGGGAATGGGTGAGAATGAGACATATGTATGTCTGTAATAGGCTTTATGTGTTTCAAAATAAAAAGCTTTTTGATTAGGAGTAAGAGCTACACTTTATCTGTAGATGTAAGGATAAGTATTTATAACACAGTTAAAATGTCTATTGTCTTAGGAAAATGGCAATTGTAGGTTCTTCTCTATGGTCCATGACTTCCTCAAACACAAGTAATTGGCAAAGTTTAGCAACCAAGGAATTCCCATTTCTTGAACAGTCTTATTATGAGTAGAAGAAGCTAGTTAGCCTCCAGATAAAATTGCCACTGTTGAACCACTGGGGATATGTGGCCAGGCTGGTCATTGTTGTGGTTCATAGGCTTTATAGGTGTGTAGCTTGCAAAGCACCTTCAGATATTACAGGAGATAATTCTCATGAAGAAGGCTCCCATGTCAGTTCTAGATCAAGTCTTGCAAAGCCCATGTCTGAAGAATATCCTCTCTTTAGAAATGGGCTCTTAACTTCAAGTTCTGAGTGGTAACTAGGGGCACCTGAAATAGCTTATATTATTTTGCTAGCCTCTTGGACTCTGCTGCCCAACAACGCTGAGGAAAGGTTCTCGTGTCTGGCACTGTGCTAACCTTGCAGAGAACATTATCACCTCAAGTGTTATAACCATATTAAATTTGTGTGTGTGTGTTAAGTAAGCCGATAAAATAATCTTTCTCTCTAGCTTTTTAAAACACCTACATTTTATTCATTCTCCTACTTTCCTGTCCCTCTTTATTACCCTCCTCCTCACTTCCCAGGTAAAATCCATCCCATTTTGCCCATCTCCTTTAAGCTATCAAGCAACTATGATTTGTCACTTTGTATCTTGTGGTTTACTTTGCTTTTGTTTTACTTTCCTTCTAAACTATCAAACTGTTAAAGTGTTTTCCTCTAGCTCTGGGATCTGAGCCGGGTTCTCTTGTGCTAGGTAAGTGCTTTGTTCACATCAATCCTTAGAAATCTTTTTCTTTGATTCTGATCTTTCGGTTTTATCTTAGTCTAACAAACATTGCAGTTGTACAATCATGTCAATAAAACATGTTGAGATCCTTACCTTTGAGTGAATTTGCTAAGAAGTGGTAGAAGGAGACAGAAAAGAACATGAAAAAACAAAATAAGACAATATAAAAAGATTACAAATTCATGCTTTTCTACACATAGCAAGAAGAACGTAGCTGGTGCATAAAAATCTATTGCAAGCTTTCCAGACACACAGCCTGGTTTTTGTCTTATTTATAGTTCCTATGAGAACAAAAATATAAATCTTCAAAGGCCAACTTACTAGGTAAATATTAAGGTCTGCTTAAAATTATGTTACTGGAAATTGGTCCTACAGCTCTTCAAAATTATGTTTAATTTATAATCAATGGCTAGTTTAATGTGAAAATAATCTCATATAATTAAAATATGAAGAGTACATTAATAACCTTTTAGCTCATTTCAATTATTTTATTTCTCATTATAATATTAGCACTTCTGGTGAATATTTTTGAGACTTATCCACAATGTTATACCTTAGGAATACTAAGATATGCCTTAGGACATCATAATTTAGCCTAAATGAAACTCATGTGTTTGGTTAAAGCTTAAAATTTTAACACACAAATGTATTGCTTTGTGGTATTGACTCATTGATTTGTGTGGATGGTAGTCCATCTTTCCAAGGATGACCACAATCAACTTCCAAGTAGTCTTTCCAGAGTTTTCATTATTGTAAAGCCAAATTATACAAAAGTGATCAATTCCCTCAATCCGTGTTCATGGAAATGTGAAGGAAGACATAGCAATCTCGCTTCACACATTTTAAGTTAAAGTAGGAGCATAAGTGTCAGTTTCTAACAGGAAAGCAAACATCCAAGAACTCAGTGCAGACAGAGGATAAGTTATGCTGACATTAGGACTGTTAACAAATATCCCACACTTTATTTTTATATGGGATTAAATCTTCCTGCTCTGACATGATTCATAAGGCCTGGACACTAAATAGGACATTGGTGTATTTCACTGATACGAAGATGGAGTAAGAGACAATAAGCCACTCATCACTTCTTTTGCTTTATCTTAAATGAACTCACAGGCAAGCTAATCTGTCACAAATAACAGTTCTCTAAATAAAGGCCTTGAAATATCTGTGGTTTCCTTGTTACTAATATTTTCCTTACCCACAACCAAATTTCAGTTGTCAGCTTTGCATACCCATAAAAGTCAAGAAGGCAGCGGAGATATCTAGAGTATACAATAAGAAAGACTGTGCCTAGCAGGGATGCTCCTCCCTTGGGGGAGAGGGGATCAAAGAGCACACCATTGAGTTCATGTCAGAAATAGTCCCTGTTCCCCTTATTAGGGAACCCACTTGGATACTGAGCTATCAAAGGCTACATCTGAGCAGAGACTCTAGGTTGCGTCCATACATAGTCCTTGTTGGAGAAACAGTCTCATAAAAAACCCCTGTGCCCAGATATATTTGGTCCTTGTGGAACTCCTGTTTTTTCCAGGTCATGTTAACTCCCCGCTCCCTTTTCTTTTTTATATTCCCTGCACTCTGCCTAAGGTTTGGTTATGAGTCTTAATATCTGCTTTGATACATTGCTAGGCCACAGAGGAGGACTTTGCAGCCAGTCCTGAAGACACCTGATAAACCAGTATCAGATGGAAGGGGAGGAGGTTCTCCCCTATCAATAGACTTAGAAAGGGGCAGGGAGGAGATGAGGGTGGGAAGGTGGGATGGGGAGGGAGAGAAGGAGCAGGATACAGCAGGGATACAAAGTTAACAAACTGTAACTAATATTAAAAGAATAAAAATTATATTAAAAAAAGAAAAACTGTGCAACACATCCTGGACCCTGTTATTGGAAGAAGAGATTAATTAATGAATATCCCCAAGGTCCCTAAGGAGGATCAGATGAAGAATCCCAAAGACAAAGCTTTGTCAGTAATAGGACAAATAGAAAACTGGCTTAAACACAAATTGGTGAAATAAGAACCAGAGAGTGACTTAAGTAGTGACTGAAATCAGTGACGACCTCCCTGAGATGTATTCTAGACAGTGTTGGCGAGGCTTGTTTAAAGGCACAGTTCAGTAGGTTGAGGGTTGGATAGGAGGCAAAGACTTTTTAAAGGGGTTACCTGAAAAGTTTGTTCTCAGATTTTGCAGTAAAAAAATATGTAAAAATAAAAATGGTTTCAGTTAATATTGGCATCCCTTTCTCTTTAGTCTTTCGTTATAGCAATAGCCATAGACAAGTATGTATGCCCATACCAATTATAAATTGTATTTAGTGTCTTAAACTTGAGAAAATATATACATTAGAAAAAATACATTAGGAGTAAAATGGAGATCAATGCAAATCACTTCAAAATATATAAATTATCACATAAACTATTCCCCTATAACATTATACATCCCATACTAAACATAGTAAGAAAGAAAATTTTGTCATTACTGCAACCAAACTACACACATACACACATACACACACACACATACACACATACACACACACACACACACACACACACACACACACACCACTACAGGGACTATAGTGGCCTATCCAAGAATATAACAAAACAGTACAGACAGTAAAAACAATACTATTTGGAGAAATATATTCATTGAATATATTTGTCTACACTTTACTGAGTGAATTAATTTAAAATTTACAAGAAGTAAAAGCAAATCCAAGTTTATTCATTATTTCTTTTGAAGATGCATCAGCTTATAATTTACTTAGTGAAAGGTTCTTATGCATTGTTTTCATAAGTGAATTCTCATCTAGCTAATAATATTACTACAGTCTCCTTCAGATAGCTGAGGTTTGTTTTTTATTAAATAGCATATACTAAAATTAGTTTTCACAATTGGCTTTTTATTAGACCATGGTCTTTTGGAAGAATGATTAACTTTGAGTAGCAAAGGCAAAATGGCTCTTACTGAGATATTGTTTCAGGACATAAATTAATAAAATAAATGGATGGGTAATTCTCTGAGATTAGAGGACTATCCTGTTGTCTTGATGTGCAGTAGATATTGGCCTGAATAGCAATGATGTTTAGGACTTTTTTGAATTGTTGTTGAGTTTAACATGTAAATTTATGCAGCAATTAGAGGTTCATTTGTGTAGAAATGCAGCAAATTTCAGATAATATGAAATCACTACAAGCTCTTAGACAGGGTGAGACCCTCACAGGCTCATTACGAACTGTTGGATGAAGGGCTGTTCTGTTATGGGCATTCTCTGCTAATGCTGCTGGGATGAGAAACTAGTTATCACCCTGGCTAACTATACCACGATTCTTTCTTTCTTAATCACGTCCCTTTCTTGTTATAATTAAAATTTTGTCTTTGCATACTGTAATCGATGGTGTACTAGCAAACAAATCAGAAATTCAAAAGTTTCAGCTGTAAAGGAAGGGATTTGTTTCCCATCGTTTTATTCCATTCTTTTCGTTTTAATTTATTTACTTTTTATCACTTTACATCCTGGTTGTAGCCCCATCCCTCCTCCCATCTCAATCCCACTCTCTCTTCCTCCTTCAAACCCTCTTCCTTTTTCCTCAGAAAAAGGAGAGCTCCCTTTCTCAACCACCCCAGTTCATCAGGACTGAGCATGTCCTCTTCCCCTGTGGCCTGGTAAGGCAGTTCTGCCAGGAAGAAGTGATCAAAAAGCTGGTAAGTGAGTCCTTGTCCAGTGCAGTCCCCACCTTCCTTACTAGGGAATCCACATAAAGCCTAAACTGTCTATCTGCTACATCGTTGTAGGGGGTCTACGTCCAGTTCATGTATGGTCTTTGGTTGACGCTTCATTCTCAGCAAACCTCTCTGGGCCTGGTTGGTTGGCCCTGTTGATTTTCTTGTGGAGCTCCTGCTACTGCCACATGCTTTTCTCTGTCCTCCCACTTTTCCACAAGACTCCCTATGCATTGCCCAGTGTCTGACTGTGAGTCTCAGCATCTGTTTTGAGGTGTGGCTTGGTAGGCCCCTGGGAGAAGTTGAAAGGGATTCGAGCGGTGACACCTATTAGCAGAGGCTGTTGAGACTGAAGAGGAGACTTTCTAACTAGATTAGCCTCCTAGTGAGGGTAGGGAAACTCCAACCCACCCCAAATTTACCCTGCCTACAAGATGTACAGAGATAAAGATAGAGCAGATAGAGCAGAGACTGAGGGAATGCCCAACCAATGCCTGGCCCAACCAAAGACCTACCTGCTACCCTACAGGAAAGTGCCAATGCTGACACTCTGAAGAATATTCTGCTAAGTTGGCAGACAAGAGCTTTACTCTATTTTTAATTGCCATTTTATTCATAAATGAGACAGATCCATAATATTTGGATATTTTGTCAAAGCTATCAAAATACACCTTAATATTAATTCTAAATAATGAATGAATGCTTTCTGTAGCACTCTGCCTTTGTGGTTTTATAAATACGATTTCACAGAAGAGAGAATCCTGTCGCAAATAAGATTCTATAAAATGCTGCTATGAGAAGTGTGGTCTCAGCCAGGGGAGAATTGAAAAACCAGTGTACTCCTGGGCAAGTTCAATATACATGCTAGGGCTGCTGCTTAGAATGCTGTTCAATATGGCATTGCTGAGACTTATGAGAGTTCTTTTCTCTCAATAAAGTTTAAAGCATGATAAGGCATGATGTGTCAATGAGCTAAAGGAAAATACTGATACTTTAAGTTGGCCATATATTTTTGTTTAGAAATATGTTAGACAAATTATTTAGTGTCAAAAATATAGAATAAACCCACTAAAATCTGTATATCTAAACAAACTAAGCAAAAGAGAGGACCCTAACTAAAATGTTCAATCCCCATCCTGAAAGGCAAAGAGGATGGACATCAGAAGAAAAAGAAAACAGGAAACAACCTAGGAACCTGCCACAGATGGCCTCTGAAAGCCTCTGCCGTACAGACTGTCAAAACAGATGCTGAGCCTGATGGCCAACTGTCGGGCAGAGTGAATGGAATTTTATCTAAGAAGTGGGAAATAGTAAGAGCTGGAGAGGACAGGAACTCCACAAGGAGAGCAACAGAACAAGAAAATTTGAACACAGGGAACTTCTCAGAGACTCATACTCCAACCAAGGACTATTCATGGAGATAACCTAGAACCCTGACAATGCAGCCACTTCTGATGAGAACTGATAGACTAAGATCAGAAAGAAGGAGAGGAAGACCTCCCCTATCCGTGGACTTGGGGAGGGGCATGCATGCAGAAAGGGGGGGAGGGTGGGACTGAGAGGGGAGGAGGGAGGGGCTTATGGGGGGATACAAAATGAATAAAGTGTAATATAATAAAAGTTAAATAAAAAATTTTAAAAAATATGCTAAAGACAATACCTTGTTTGCTAGTGTATAGTGTAATACTTCATTAGAAAAAAAAACCTGTATACTATTGAAATGTGAAATGGTCTTGATTGATAAATAAATCACATATTTTTAGATCAGTCTTGAAGTTAATGGACTCAGATCTCAGACGACTGGCCATAGTTTAATTTTCTCCCATCTCCTCCTTGCTCCCTCGCCTTTACCTCTGTTCTTCCTCCCTGTCTTTCTTTTCCTCCCTTCCTCCATCCTGCTCTTCTCTCTTACTCCTGCCTCACTCTGTAATTTGACTATTTAATCTCTCATAGGCACCAACAGTTGACATTTATTAATAGTTTCAGTGGCGACACCTGATTTCACATCCTGAGCCTAATAAAATGATTCACTTTTCTGATATCACTAATTAGTGCCCTGACTAAAAATTTTTCAGAGTTCTAGAGACGGTCATCAGGAATTTTGTAATGGCTTAGCTATGGAGATACACACCATGTATGAAGATCCTTCACTACCACCTACTAGAGCACAGAAGATCAACAACATTAGTTCACTCAAAAATGTCCATGTTTCACATAACATTTGCATAGGCAATTAATATGGCTACCAGTCCCCTAACTACCATCTAGAGCAGCTGGTATTTAGTAGACCCTAAGTGATTTTAAGCAAAACCATTCATTTCAATTCACTTGGCATAGTGAATTTATTGTCAGTTGTGTAACAGAATGGTTATATTTAGATACTTAGACTTTATTTTTAATTATATGTGTGTACACACATGTGTGTATTTGTATATGCATACGTGAATGCAGGTGCCCAGTGAGATAAAAAAGAAAAAAAAAAGAGGAAAGGTGGGCATCTATTTTTCCTGAACTGGAGTTACAGCCAATTTTGAGCCATTTCTGGGAATCAAACTCTGGATTTCTGCAAGAGTAGAAAGTGCTTTTACAACTAAGCCCACAATCCAGCTCCAAGTGTGTTTCTTTGTAGTATGGCACACATTTTATCTTCACACCAGACTAACCATTTTTATTATTAACTAAATTTCATCTCTTCTTCAGTAATGAACCATATCCTTGGCTGTTAATCTTATTAGAAATGTGTTGTTAATTTCTTGGGTTTGTTTGATGTGAAGTGCAAGGCGGGATTTGTTTTCATACAATACATTAGCCACTGATAACTGGCATTTTTCTGTTTACTTTTTATACCATCACTGGACAGTGGCCCTCTTTTATTTTATGATTGCTAGGGATTAGAATGGTGCTACATATACAAATGCTAAATTCTGAGCCCCAAGATCTGGTTGCAGCATAGATGCGTGCATTCTTTTTTTTTTTTATTTCATTAATTACACTTTATTCACTTTGTATCCCTCCATAAGCCCCTCCCTCCTCCCTTCCCGGTCCCACAATCTCTCCCCTTCTTCACGTATGCCCCTCCCCAGGTCCACTGATAGGGGAGGTCCTCCTCTTCTTCCTTCTGATCTTAGTGTACCAGATCTCATCAGGAGTGGCTGCCTTGTCATCTTCTGTGGCCTGGTAAGGCTGCTCCCCCCTCAAGGGGAGGTGATCAAAGATCAGGCCAATCAGTTTATGTCAGAGGCAATCCCTCTTCCCATTACTATGGAACCCACTTGGACACTGAACTGCCATGAGCTACATCTGTGCAGGGGTTCTAGGGTATCTCCATGCATGGTACTTTGTTGGAGTATGAGTCTCTGGAAAGATCCCTGTGTTCAAATTTTCTTGTTCTGTTGCTCTCCTTGTGGAGTTCCTGTCCTCTCCAGATCTTACTATTTCCCTCTTCTTTCATAAGATTCCATGCACTCTGCCCAATAGTTGGCCATAAGTCTCAGCATCTGCTTTGATAGTCAGCAGGGAAGAGCCTTTCAGAGGCCCTCTGTGGCAAGTTCCTAACTTGTTTCCTGTTTTCTTCTTCTTCTGATGTCCATCCTCTTTGCCTTTCAGGTTGGGGATTGAGCATTTTAGTCAGGGTCCTATCTCTTGATTAGTTTCTTTAGACATACAAATTTTAGTAGGTATATCCTATATTATATGTATATATGAGTGAGTATATACCGTCTGTGTCTTTCTGCTTCTGGGACAGCTCACGCAGGATGATCCTTTCCAGATCCCACCATTTACCTGCAAATTTCATGATTTCCTTATTTTTCATTGCTGAGTAATATTCCATTGTGTAGATGTAATACAATTTCTGCATCTATTCTTCATTTGAGGGGCATCTGGGCTGTTTCCAGCTTCTGGGTATTACAAATAAAGCTGCTACAAACATGGTTGAGCAAATGTCCTTATCGTGTACTTGAGCCTCCTTTGGATATATGCCTAGGAGTGCAATGGCTGGATCTTGAGGGAGCACTATTCCAAGGTGTCTGAGAAAATGCCAGATTGATTTCCAGAGTGGTTGTACAAGTTTACATTCCCACCAGCAGTGGAGGATGCTCTGTTTACATAGCCACAAACACACACCAAAACCATGGGAAGCCAGACCTTTAGACTTAATATCTGAGTTTCTCAGTGTAACTGTATGAAAGCTGTGCTGTTTTGGCCATTCTCTCAATAATATATTGAATGCCAGTTATGTTATTTTGTCTATAATTTTTTTCAAAAATAATTTTAAAGAATTTTTATGTATAGAGCTAGATTTCAAGATTATTTAAAAGTTATTTTCCCCCCACATTTTGTCACAGTTTATCAAATAACCAGTCTAGAGGATTTATGCAAGCTAAGAAGTACCAAGTTATATTTTAAAACATTTACCAAGCCTTACCAGGTATCTCCCTACTTTTTATTTATCTAAAGTGCGCTGGGATTTTAAATGTCTACACAAAGCATACAGTAGCCTCATCTGGAAGACCTACGCCCAGCACATTCTCTCCAGCATGTGCTGTCACTCAAGGTTTTCATCTTGGCCATTCTGATGGGTGTAAGGTGAAATCTCAGGGTCATTTTGATTTGCATTTCCCTAATGGCTAATGACTTTGAGCATTTCTTTAAGTGTTTCACTGCCATTAGATATTCCTCTACAGAGAGTTCTCTGTTTATCTCTGTTTCCCATTTTTTAATTGGATTACTTGGATTGCTGCTTTTCAGCTTCTTTAGTTCTTTATCTATCCTGGATATTAGCTCTTTGTCAGAAAAAGGGTTGGTGAAGATTCTTTCCCAATCTGTAGGTAGTCGTTTTGTTTTGATGATGGTGTCCTTTGCTTTACAGAAGCCTTTCAGTTTCATGAGGTCCCATTTATTGATTGTTGCTCTTAGAGCCTGTGATGTTGGTGTTCTGTTCAGGAAGTTGTCTCCTGTACCAATGAGTTCGAAGGACTTCCCCACTTTTTCTTCTAACCAATTTAATGTGTCTGGTTTTATGTTGAGGTCTTTGATCCACTTGGATTTTAGTTTTGTGCAGGGTGATAAGTATGGTTCTATTTGCATTTTTCTACATGTAGACATCCAGTTAGACCAGCACCATTTGTTGAAGATGATCTTTTTTTCTTTTGTATGATTTGGCATCTTTGTTAAAGACCAGGAGTCCATAAATGTGTGGGTTTATTTCTGGGTCTTCTGTTCGGTTCCATTGATCCACCATTCTGTTTCTTTTTTTTTTTTTTTTTCAATGCAGTTTATTCAGGAACATTGAACAATCCTCAGACCCCGGGGAAAGCCAGCCCACAGCTTAAATAGCCTCTGGGTAGCCAACCCAGGCGTGCCACGGGGGCAATGCAGATAGGTCCACATACATGGAAGCAAGCCAGATCCTCAGCCTTAGCCAAATGTGGAATTGTTCGTGACAGAGAGCACTCACCATCGGGAAGGTGGAAGGCGGGAACCAGCTCCATCTTTAAGGCACAGCATTCCGCAGCTTTCTACAGTTCCCCCTTTTTGTTTTAGACGCATCAGGCAAGAGTAGAGGTCTGATCTCTGATATTAGAAATAAATTGGGACTTTGTACAGATGTTCATTTAGGTGTCATCCACCCAAAGAGCATCAGACCCGTCTGATACCTTTTTCTCAGAGGCGGGACCTGGGGCATCAACCCGCATGCAATCAGACAAAGCGGCTGACCCTGAGTGCAGTGCTTAGCCTCGCATCCTGAGCGTATCATTTGCTCAACTAAAAGGAAGCTTGATGGTGTTCAATCAGAGGATTGACCTCTTGCAGGAGCAAATTGATACCCTATGGCAAATCGCTCAACCTGGCTGTCAATGAAAGTATGCTGGACTTTGTGTCACTAGCATACAACATGAGAATTTTTCCTGTGCTGCAAATCTGTCTAAACAATTGTCGAGCTATATTTTAGGTAATTGGACTGGAGAATTCGATACTACGATGGAGCAGCTGAGAGTGGCCATTGTCCACCAGAGTGGACGCAGGACTAGCCACAGGATTATCAACATGGATTGCTGCAGCCATGAATCATCTGAAGGAATGGGCAGGCATGGGAGTGTTAGCAGGCCTTCTGGTGTTGGTTTCCTTGGTTTGCCTGTGGTATATATGCAAGATTAGAGTCTCACAACAGTGTGATGCAGCCATGATCATTCAGGCCTTTACAGCCATTGAAGCAGGACATTCTCCCCAAGCATGGTTGGATACCATAAAAAGCTAAAATGATAAGCTCAGGATGCAAGGCTAAGCACCATTCTGTTTCTATGGCAGTACCATGCAGTTTTTATTACTGATGCTCTATTATACAGCTTAAGATCAGGGATGGAAATACCTCCCCAAGATCTTATATTGTAGAGGATTGTTTTAGCAATTCTGGGTTTCTTGTTGTTCCATATGAAGTGGAGAATTTTTTTTCCAGATCTGTAAAGAATTGTGTTGGTAAATTGATGGGAACTCCATTGAATCTGTAGATTGCTTTTGGTAAGATGGCCGTTTTTACTATGTTAATCCTGCCAAGCCATGAGCACAGGATATCTTTCCATCTTCTGATATCTTCTAATTCTTTCTTCAGAGACTTGAAATTTTTTCATACAAGTCTTTGACTTGCTTGGTTAGGGTTACACCAAGGTACTTTATGTCATTTGTGGTTATTGTGAAAGCTGTTGTTTCCCTAGCTTCTTTCTCAACCCTTTTGTCTTTTGTATACAGGAGGGCTACTGATTTTTTTTAGTTAATTTTGTATCCAGCTACTTTGCTGAAGTTGTTTATCACATGTAGGAGTTCCCTGGTAGAATTTTTGGGGTCACTCAGGTATACTATCCTATCATCTGCAAATAGTGATAATTTAACGTCTTCCATTCTAATTTGTATCCTTTGATCTCCTTCAACTGTCTTATTGCTCTAGCAAGGACTTCCAGAACTATGTTAAAGAGATATGGAGAGAGTGGGCAGCCTTGCCTTGTCCCTGATTTCAGTGGGATTGCTTTGAGCTTCTTTCCATTTAGTTTGATGTTGGCTATAGGCTTGTTGTATATTGCCTTTACTATGTTTAGATATATGCCTTGCATCCCTGACCTCTCCAAGACTTTAAACATGAATGCATGTTGGATTTTGTCAAATGCTTTTTCAGCATCTAAGTACTTTGTCATGTGTTTTTTTTTTTCTTTCAGTTTGTTAATATAGTGGATCACATTGATGGATTACTGTATATTGAACCACCCCTTCATACCTAGGATGAAGCCTACTTGGTCTTGGTGGATGATATCTTTTATTCGGCTTGGAAGTATTTTGTTGAATATTTTTGCATCAATGTTCATAAGGGAGATTGGCCTGAAATTTTCTTTCTTTGTTGGGTCTTTGTGAGGTTTAGGTATCAATGTGACTGTGGAATGTGACTTCATAGAATGGGTTTGGTAGTGTTCCTTCTGTTTCTATTTTGTGGAATAGTTTGAAGAGAATTGGAGTTAGCTCTTCCTTGAAGATCTGGTAGAATTCTGAGCTGAAACCATCTGGCCCTGGGATTTTTTTTTTTTTTTTTGGATGGGAAACTTTCAATGACTGCTTCCATTTCCTTAGGGGATACAGGACTATTTAATTGATTTACCTGGTCTTGATTCAGCTTTGGTAAGTGGAATCAATCAAGAAAATTATCCATTTCATTTAGATTTTCAAATTTTGTGGTATATAGACTTTTGAAGTAAATCCTAATGATTGTTTGGATTTCCTCAGTGTCTGTAGTTATGTCCCCCTTTTCATTTCTGATTTTGTTGATTTGGATGGTGTCTCTCTGCCTTTTAGTTAGCTTGACTAAGTGTTTGTCTCTCTTGTTGATTTTCTCAAAGAACCAGCTCTTCATTTCATTAATTCTTTGAATTGTTTTATTTGTTTCTAATTGGCTGATTTCAGCCCTGAGTTTGATTATTTCCAGATGTCTACTCCTTTTTGATGTGTCTGCTTCTTCTTTTTCTAGGGTTTTCAGGTGAGCCTTTAAGTTGCTTGAATGAACTGTCTCAAATTTCTTCTTGATGGTACTTAGTGCTATGAACTGTCCTCTTAGAACTGCTTTCATTGTGTCCCACAAGTTTGGGTATATGTTCAATTTCCATGTGTGTGTAGGCTTTTTGCTCTGTTTTTGTTGAGGCCCAGCTTTATTCACGGTGATCAGATAGGATACAAGGGAATATTTCAGTCTTCTTGTATCTGTTGAGAAATGGATTTTTGTGACCAACTATATGGTCTATTTTGGAGAAGGTTCCATGAGGTGCTGAGAAGAAGGTAAATTCTTTTGTGTTTGGGTATAAGGTTCTGAAAATGTCTGTTAGGTCCCTTTGATCCAGGACCTCTCTTAGAGACATTGTTTCTTTGTTGAATTTCTGTTTTGTTGACCTGTCTTTTGTTGAGTGGGGTGTTGAAGTCTCCCACTTGTGTGAGGATCTATGTATTGTTTAAGTTTTATCCATGTTTCTTTCACAAATGTGGGTGCCCTTGTATTTGGGGCATAGATGTTTAGGATTGTGACGTCATCCTGGTTGAATTTTCCCTTGATAAGTATGAAGTGTCCTTCCCCATCTCTTTTGATTAATTTTGGTTGAAAGTCTATTTTATCAGATATTAGAATGGCTACTCCTGCTTGCTTCTTGGGTCCATTTGCTTGGAAAGCCATCTTCCAACCCTTTATCCTCAGGTAATGTCTATCTTTGTGCCTTAGGTGTGTTTCTTGTATGCAACAGATTGCTGGGTCTTGTTTACACATCCATTCTGTTAATCTGTGTCTTTTTATTGGAGAATTGAGTCCATTGATGTTGAGGAAGATTAATGACCAGTGGCTGTTATATCCTTTGATTTTGATGTTGGCTGTGGTCATAAGTTTGTGTGCTTGGTTGTTTTTGTCTTACTGTAGTGAGGTTAATTATTTTCTATGTTTCCTTGAAAGTAGCTAGTTTTCTTGGGTTGTATTTTTCCCTTGTAGTGTCTTCTGTAACACTGGATTTGTGTGTAGGTATTGTTGAAATTTGTTTTTGTCATTGAATATCTTGTTTTCTCTGTCTATGAGGATTGAGAGTTTTGCTGAGTATAGTACCTTGGGCTGACATCTTTGTTCTCTTAAGGTCTGCATGATATCCATCTAGGCCCTTCTGGCTTTCATAGTCTCTGTTGATATATCAGGTGTGATTCTGATGGGTTTGCCATTATATGTTACTTGGCCTTTTTCCCTCGCAGCTTGTAGTATTTTTTCTTTGTTCTGTATACTTACTGTTTTGATTATTATGTAGGGAGAGGATTTTCTTTTCTGCTCTAATTTATTGGGTGTTCTGTAGGTGTCTTGTATTCTTATTGGCCTCTCCTCTAAGTTGGGGAAATTTTCTTCAATGATTTTGTTGAAAATATTTTCTGGGCCTTGGAGGAGGGCATCTTCTTTTTCCTCTATTCCTATTATTCTTAGGTTTTGTCTTTTTATGTTGTCTTCAATTTCTTGGATGGTCTGTGTCAGGATTTTTTTGTATTTAACATTTTCTTTGACAGATACATTGATTTCTTCCATTGTATCTTCCACACCTGAGAATCTTTCTTCCATCTCTTGTATTCTATTGGTTATGCTATGCTTACCTTTTTAGTTCCTGTTTTTGTCCTAAGTTCTTTCTCTCCACAATTTCCTCCATTTGCGTTTTCTTTAATTTTTCCAATTCTATCTTCAGGTCTTGAGCCATTTTGTTGATTTCCTTCACCTGTCTGACTGTATTTTCCTTCAATTCCTTCAGCTGTTTGTTTGAACAATCCTCTGTTTCTTTTATTTCTCTCAGTGATTTAAGCATTTCCTCTCTAAATGCCACAAACTGTTTGGCTGCAACTTCCTGTAATTCTTCATGCATGGCCATAATCTGTTTTTCTTTATCTTTTTCTATTTCTTTAGATGGCCATAATCTGCTTGTTTTTATCTTCCTCTATTTCTTTACGAATGGCATAATCTGTTTGAGTTTATCTTCCTCTAGGTCTTTACGCATTTTATTTGTTTCCACTGTTATCCTCTTCATGAGCATAGATGTTAGGTCATCTTCTTGAGTTTCAATTATGCTGGGGTTTCCAGGGCTACATGTCCCTGCATAACTGGATTCTGGAGATGCCATATTGCTCTGTCTTTTGTTGGTTGAGCTTTTACGCTGGCCTCTACCCATTGGGCTATCGTAGGTGTTTGGAGTTAGTTTCTGTAGGTTCCTGGAATCCTGTGGTGGAGAGAATCCCCTTATCAGGAAGATGGTATTTCCTGAAGGAAGCCTCCTCAGCTTTTTAGGTATGGTCACTGTATGGCCAGTGTTTTTCAGGAGTTGCCACTGCTCACCTCAGACATAGAGACCTGAGTGGTAATTGTGGTCCTTGTTACTCAAGAGGGCACTCCTTTCACCCGGAGAAGTCCTGGAAACAGCTGCCCTGCTTCTGGGTTTCTTGTAAATTTAGTGAGCTGCTGCTGTAACTTGTGTGTCCCTTGGTTTGGTCAGTTTTGTTAGGGATAACTGGTTGCCCCTTGGAGCATTGTCTGGGGGTTGATCTTGGGGATCCTGGGCTTTTGTAATCCTGAGGTTGGGGCTCTGTGTCTCAGTACCCAAGCAGTAATCTGTGGCAGGTGAGTACTGTTCTCCTAGTAGTAGCAGGCTAGCTGGTACACAGCAGGTCCCTGGTTGGGCCAGTGTGCAGTCTGCGGGACCTTTTCCAGGGATATACTGGGTAGCCTAAGTCAGTCCCCTTTGCTTCCTTCCCTGTGAGGATTTCTCCCAACAGTGACTCCAAGTCTCTGGTGTCCTGGGGCAGATAATTCTATCTGTGAGGAATAGTTGGTACAAAGCAGGTCTCTAGGCTGGCATCTTGTGCTCGCTCTCTAGTCTGCGGGACCTTTCCTAGGGATATACTGGATTACCTAATTCGGGTCCCTGTTTCCTTCCTTCCCTGTGGGGTTTACTCCCGACAGGTACTCCCAGTCTCTGTTACCCTGTGGCGCACAGCTCTGTCTGTGCTGGAGAGCTGGGTGCATAAAAACTCTCTGCGCTCCCAGCTTGGGCCCAGTTCAGTGATGGCAGCTCATACCCGCTGGTCTGCGAGAGTTTCCCCAGGCAAAGTCTAGGGAACTCAAGTCAGCACAGTTTCCTTCCTTTCCTGTGGGCCCTCTCTAGACCCGGATTCCCAGTCTCTGTTGCACTGGGTTGCACTGCTCCTTCTGTGCTACAGAGCTGGGCACAAATCCACTCACCGTGCTGGCGGCTTGAGCCCAGTTCAGTGATGGTGACTCATATCAGCCAGTCTGCGAGACCTTTTCCATGTAAAGACTGGGTGACCCGTGGCCAGTCCCACTGTCTTCCTTCCCCATGGCTTTTTCTTGCAACTGGGATTCCCAGTCTCTGTTTTTTTGTTTTTTTTTTTTTTGTTTTTTTTTTTTTTTTTGTTTGTTTTTCCCCCACCGTTCAGCCTGGGAAGGTGATTGGGACACGCAGGCATGTGGCTCTGGTCTGGCCACCTAGTGCCTTCAGGACCTGAGATCTCTTCCTGGTTCTGGCTGGGTGATCTGAGGGTGGACCCGACTGATTCCCATGCCGTGGGGGTTTCCTCTCACCTGGGAAACATGATCGCTGTTGTTTTAGGGCCCAGAGTTCAGTCTCTTGGTCGCTGTATGGAAAATGTTGCCCTGCTCTTCAGATGCAGTGCTCTCCTGGCGCTGCCATCTTGTCCCCGCCCCGCATCTCACACCTATGTGTGCATTTTTATGTACACTGGTCTTCATTGTGTAAACTTTGCTCCCAATTATCTCTAATTGGTTAATTAAAAGGCTGGCCTTCTCTAACTAGAAAGAAGAGAACCAAGACTGGGATCTCAGGTAGGGCCGGGAGACTGAAGAAAAGGAGAGATAGGGAGAAGAAGATGGAGAAAATGAATGTAGCCTGATAGAGCAGATCCAGCCTAGACAGGAAGACATATTGGCAAGTAAGCTGGGGAATGCGGCTGGGAGGTAGCCAGATTAGCTTAGCAAATTAGTTTAAATTGTGCCTGCTCAGTTTTTGTGCCTAAGTACATTTAAATAAATCCATAGGTCTCTGTCTCAATTATTTGGGAGCTAGATCAGTCATAGAAAAGCTCACTGGAACTATAAATTTTGTACAGCAACAAATGATACCTGTTTTATATAGTTATTCAAACATCTGCATCGCATATTTGAAAATTTTAAAGCAAGATTAAATTATTCTAAAATTTTTTGTCATATTCAAAATCCAAGTATGTGTGACTAAATTCCTCTTAGTTGTAAAATTAAAGTCTGGTCCATTCTTTATTTCTGTTGCTTCATGGTATTTCTTGATAGAAACCAAACATTGTCCTTCATGGGCTGAGAAAATATGTTTGTTAGGCTATGTCTCTGCATAGGTTTTAGGGAAAGTCCAGATCTGTTCAAAATGTGGCTCTCACATTCAGCCATCATTTCCCAGAGCTACAGGTTACACTTTAATAATTTCTGAAAGCAAGGCCACTTCCTCTTGCCATTCTCTTTGCCCTCATACCCCTTTCTCCTCCCTCACTAAAAAACTCTATGTGCTTTTTTTGCCTTTTTCTTTTCAGCCTTACTGTTCCCCTTGCAGGAAAAAAAAAAAAAAAAAAACAGAACTATTCTCATCAAATGTTATAGTCATCCTCTAAGCCCTTGCTTCTAGCACAAAGAATTTGTTTTCTTCAAATAATGTTCTATTTCCATGGATTCCTAGCACATATCTGTCAAAGAAGCCTCAGACAAACAATCTCAATGAATTCTGACCTGATCTGTATGAATTCAGATATTAAGTAGCAAGGCTTGGGGCAAGATGTACACCTCTAAAATTACACTGAAATCCTCATTGGTGATCAGTTCACAAAGCAGAGCTATCATAACTGTAAGGGAAACAGAGAGCCATTAAAAGACAGTCTGTAAGACCTATCTCTGACCACCAGTTGATCTTGAAAAGCATGCTCCGTCGATGAAGATGAGATATCTGAATTATTTCACTTTTCTGAGAAAGGAGGTGTAAAAGGTTAGTAACCCAAAACTACCAAAATGAATACCGAGTCTGTAAAATTTCTTTGCTTTCATCAATGAGGAAGCTAGAATGTGTTGTATTTATGAGGCTGACCAAAGTCTCATAGTAGCATATATATACTTTAATCATGACTATGTTTCCCTGGAGTCTCAACAAGCGTGTCCCTCTTCCTAACAGGGACATCTTTAAGAAGAACAGCAAACCACGAAGCTAAGCATGTTGTGTTCGTTTCCAGACTGTACTCCTCATACTCTGCATGGACAATCTGAGGAGCACAGCAGTCAACATTTGTTAACCACACCCAGCAAAGGGTGCCTAATGAGTTCAATGTTGTTTTGTTTTGTTGCCTAAGGATTATGGATGAGCTATAAGTAGGTATAGAAATGTTAACTAAGACTCTGAGGCCCAGATTCCAGGCAAATGAGCAAAGTTCTTGGGGAAAAAATGGCTTAAAATCACAATTCTTATTTCATACAGAGTATCCATCTTGCTCTCCTGGTAAAGACATCTTTGTATAATAAAAAGCTAATGATGAGAAGAATGGCCTTGGCCCTTGGCCGATCAAAATAAATTGAAATCATTGTTAGTGAAAGGTGAACTTTCCCATAAAACTGCCATACAGTGGGTAATGACTTTTTCTTCAAACGTGCGCTGTGTAACTTCCTGGGGCTCGTGAACTGAGGCTCTTCACTCACATGAAAGGTTTTTGTATTGCTGTAATTTCTTCTTGCTTTCTTTGTTAAAAGAAATTCTTTCAAAGTGGCAGGGGATTGAGTTTATGATTTTGTTTTCAGCACCTCTATGAATGTGTGCATTAATCAGCATGAGCCTAACTAGCCATAATACCAAAGTTCCTGCAATGCCGGGGAACTCCTCTTAGGAGTAGTAAATGAAAATCTCAAGTCATTGTGCCAGTTTATAAGCAGAAATTAATAGAACTACCCTATTCACACCCATAGTGCTATAAAAAGCTTAGTGACGGTGATCAATCTAATAATCATAATTGTAGGATGTGATTAATATAAGAAAACATAGTTGGGCTACATGATTAAAGTTAAAGAGCTCCTAAAATACATGGAGCTTTAAAGAACTCAGGAGAAAAGGAAAAGAAACAATCAGTGTAGACCATGTTTGACCAGTGGCGTGACTGCCAATAGCTAGGATGCGTAAAAAATACTATTTTTTTTAATTATTGGCATTTATATCTTAAACTCAGGCTCAGTTTGAAAGATATGACCTATGACCTCTTAAACATTTACTGAGTCTAGGTCCTGTATTAAGATACCATGATAACATAACTATCATGTTAAGAAATTTGATACAAACATTTGATATACATTATATCTGCTTTATGCGAATAAATACTAACAGTACTGTAGAGGGTGACATAATGGCTAGTCTCAACTGTCATTTTGGTGACATTGAAAATCTCCTAAATAGCTCAGTATCCAAGTGGGTACCCTAATAAGGGGAACAGGGACTGTTTCTGACATAAACTCGATGGCGGGCTCTTTGACTCCCCACCCCCATCCCGGGAGAAGTAGCCTTGCTAGGCCACAGAGGAGAACTTTGCAGTCAGTCCTGAAGACACCTGATAAACCAGTATCAGATGGAAGGGGAGAAGGTTCTTCCCTATCAGTGGACTTGGAAAGGAGCAGGGAGAGATGAGGGTGGGAGGGTGGGATTGAGAGGGAAAGAGAGAGTGGGGTACAGCAGGGATACAAAGTTAACAAACTGTAATTAATATTAAAAAAATAAAAATTAAAAAAAAAGAAAATCACCTAAAAGAAGAGACTTTGGACATACTCATCTCTCATGAGCATTATTTTATTTAGATTACCTGAGGTGGGAGATAGCCTACTGTTAGTGACACTGTGTTCTATGATGCGATCTTAGATCATATACACAGTAGAAAATGAGTAGTGATCAAGCTTATATAATTCTGCCCTTCCTGACGCTGGATGAAACATGACTCACTGCCTTAAGCTCCAGCTGCTGTGATTAACCCACCATGATGGACTGTGTCCATAAATTGTGAGCCAAAGTAAACCCTTTCTCCCTTAGGTTGCTTTTGTCATGATATTTTATTACAAAAACAGGAAAAGTAACTAAAACATGTGGTGTAGAATGAGATTGTGATTTATATCACAGGGATTTTATATCACTTGTGACTTATATCACAAGTGTGATTTCTCTGAAGTCTTTGTAAAAAAAAATGAGATTTTTTTTTTCCTTCTGTAAGGAAAAACACAGGGTACATAATAATTGACTGGACACTAGAGAAGAGTCAAGGATAGAGTCTGCTCCCAAGTTTAAGCAACTAAATGAACTGTATAGTAACAAAAAATAACAAAACTCAGAGAAAGATTAAATGAAGCAGGGAGAGGGAAACCCATGAAATTGGCTTAGCACATGTTGATTTTGGAGAAGAGGTATAGATTTATCAGAAGATTTTTATGAGGCTCTGGGAGGAGGAAACTGGCAAGAGCCTAACATAACTGTCTTCCGAGAGGCTTCATCTATCAGCTGATGGATACAGATGCAGAGACCCACAGCCAAATAATAACAGGAGCTCAGGGAGTCTTGTGGAAGAGTGGAAGGAAGGATCAATGGAGCTGGAGGGATCACGGATACCACAAAGAAGACCTACAGAGTCAACTAACCTGGTTCATGGGGTTCACAAAGATTGAACAACCAACCACCAAGCAAAGAGCATTTATGGGTTGGACTTAAACCTCTGCACATATGTAGCAGATGTGCAGCTTGGTCAGTCTGTGGGTCCCCTAACAATGGGAGTAGAGGTTGTCTTTGACTCTGTTACCTACCTCTGCATCCCTTTTTCCCAGCTAGGTTGCCTTGTCAGGCTTTGGTTTGAAAGGATGCACTTAGCTCTGCTGTGACTGGAGGTGCCAAGATGGGTTTGTTACTCCTTGGGGGCCTCCTCTTCTTTGAGAAGAAGCGGGAGAGGATGATAGAAGGGATATGAGAGTAGGGCTGGGAAGAGAGGAGGGAGGGGTGACATCAGCCTATAAAGAGATTAAGTAAACAAACAAATAATAAAAAGAAAAAATAAGAATGTACACACCCAATGATTCAAACTAAGCATTCGTTTGGTGGAAGTTGATAGCGTTGAAAAGATATTACTTAGGCAGTGTTGTGGTTATTCTTCTTTAAATAGGAAAAGATTTAGAAAAAGCCATACAGAACAACTCCACAGAGTTAGGAGTTGATGGAGAGTTGATGGAGAGTCTTGAGAGAACAAAATTACATCTGTCACACAAAAGAGAAAGAAATCACTAGTGCTAAGGGCATTGTCAGAGAAAGACAAACAACTTAAAATGCTGACTTTGTTCAGGCTTTTGTAGCAGAGAGAGCACTTGAGATCAGTGTGGCTTTGCTTTATACTTTTATAGAGAGGTGGAAGAGTGACTAAGGATGGATTATATGTGGCCTTGGATTCTGCAGCGTGAAAATCAACAAAATACAATGTCACTGAGATCGAGGGAGGAAAAATATTAAGAGTAAATGGGTGCTGTCACTTAAATTAAGGCAAAAGAGGCACAGATGACCCATTCTTCCTTAGCCGATTAAACAGTGAGGTTGCAATGAAGAGTTTGAAAATCCAGATCTCACATGTAGTATACTAGTGACATCTGAGCAGAGATATATTCTTTTGTAATTGTATACAGTAAATTTTATGATAAAAAGGTAACTAAAAAGTGTACCAGAGTCAAAACATTCCTCCATACTTTAAAGGAAGAAACAAAGCAGTGGATGTAAAAAAAAAAACTGTATTAAATTACTATTGTCACAAATTGAAATATTATGCTAATGTAATAAAATTTTACTAAGGGCTACAGCTATACATATGAAATTGACAATAGGTAAGAATGTCTAAGACATAGCTACAGCAAGATAAACAACATAGAAAACAAGGTGATTAATTAAGTGCACATCTAAATTGGTAGTAATCTCTTTTGAGATTAATGCAATTCGATTATGAATTTAAAACAGGTTAAGATTTTGGTCAATAGAACTAATGTAGGAAAGGCATTTAAGTAATTAAGCACGAAAATGCTGAGCCTGAAGTGGGAGAAGGTACAGAACAGCTTAGAGGAACAGGCGCAGCACAGGTATTTTTGCCTTGGGTGTAGATTATCCTTAGCTGCTATGCAGGCGTCATACTAATATGCCCCATTGTCACACGATATGGAACACACAGAGTCTGGAATAGCAAAAAGCTGCAGGTGACAGGCCTATTTCAACAGTGAAACATCCCCAGGGTTATAAGTGATTTATAAAAGATTCTCGGCAAACATAATGAAATTATTAATGTCCCAGGAAGACCCGGTTTTCATAAGTGAACTCTGAGATATTCTGTGTCTAGGGAAATATTCCTGTAACCAGAGTATCACAATAGAACAGAACACGATCTCAGGTCAGACAGGACATTTTATACTAGCCCCCATTATGCAATTTGAACTGAAATATAAACACACATTATTGATGCTCTCTGTAAAGGTTCTTGTTTTATATATATATTAGTTCTTTAAAAATTTGATACTCTGTGTTTTGATCATATTCTCACCCTCTACACACACTTTTCACAGAATCACTCTGCCTCCCTTTACAACCAACACTGTGCCCTTCTTGTTTTGCTTTTTGAAAATCATCAAAAAACAACCTATACTGCCCAAATATTCAGGGAAGTTTTGCCTTTCGGTGGAGTGTGGCCAATGTATTAAGGCCACACTCTGTTATTAATGCACTCTGTTATTAATTTCAAATCACCTTCACATTTAAGAATTACAAAATTTAGCTTAAAATGCTCAAAAAATGTATAATCTTTGATCTCTTCTCCATTTTAATTCTTATGATATTTGTGTATGTGTGCAGAGCATGTTTGTGGTTCGTGTGTGTGTGTGTGTGTGTGTGTGTGTGCTTGTGTAGGTGGTGCATGCATACGTGTGCATGTGTCTGTGTGTGCATTCCTGTGTGTGCATATGTAGAGGTCAAGAGATTAATGTCACGTGTCCTCCTTCATGGTTCTCTATGTTGTGTTTGAGATCTAATCCATGGCTGCATAGGGATCACATTTCTTGATTAGACAGAATCCATTTGTTTCCCTGTCCCTAGGGCCACAGTTACGGAGAGTGGCCAGAAATCTTGGCCTTTTAATAGGTGCTAGGACCTGAACTGTCAGGTCCTTGTGCTTGTATAGCAAGCCCGTTACTCAGTATGGCCCCAGTTCCTTTGTTCTTCGATATTGTTTCAAATTCTATAATCCATCACACTCGGTGCTTTCTATACAAGTTGCTGTTTGTTTTGTTTTGCTTTACTTAATGTTTGCCTATTCTGCACTACTTTCCCCGTTGTATCATATGTTTTCATTGTTTTTTAAGAGAAAATCAAATATTCTAGAAAATAATATTGGATACATTTCAGTTTTGTTGATAAACAGGACTGGACCATTTTCTACACTATTCTTAAGACCATAATCTGATATAAAGTTCTGAAAAAAAATCTGGTAGCAAATTATAAAATAAGAAAATTGCAATCTTTTATGAAGAACTCCAAGTCATGGGTGTATCCAAAACAAATATCTTAAAATACTCAGGAAGATAAACATCTGTTCAAAGATATTTAATGAAGTGCTTCTGTGTTACAGTTGTTTGGCATTGGGTTTATGTGGGACTCCTGATTGTCAGGGGCCATGCAGGAAGACCAACAAAACAGCTTTAGAACTTATGGAATGTAGCACAATGGTTAGCACAACCACAAATGATATGTCTTGGAGTGGCATAACCCCAAGGACTATGTGTCCTGAGAACTTCGTGCTGTGACGGAACATAGCCCTGTGTGTTGCTCCTGTGGTTACCTCATCCCTCATGATACATGAGAACTCTAAGGGGGCTTCCAGCCCCCCACTGGGCAGTATCACTGGCAATCACAATAATCATGCTTTGTCTCTTTCAGGCATGGCTGCTGGAGCAGATTAATGATTCAACCACTACCCTTGAAAAAAAATCTACAGATGTACATTGACCACTACCCTAAGAAAGAATTTGGAAAAAGTAGATTGTTTAGCAAGTTAAAGATCTTTTTGCTAGTGACTGGTGTAGAAGCTCTTCGAGAACACTTTGAAGTTAAGCTAGCGACATGTTGAGGTTGGCAGGCAAGAACGACAGCCCAGAAAAAGCACTGGATAACATGACACTTTCAACCCGGGCTGGTGACTGAGATGATGGTTAGTTCTCTTGTGCCCATTTTTGCCCTCAGCATCCTGACAGGATTTAATAAAATTATTCATGAGTAGATGTAACCCTGAGTATTTAAATTAGAAGTGGCTGATTGTTTTTATATACAAGTTTAGATATGTGATTTTTTTCTCATTTATTTTATTCACTTTATATCTTTGTAGCCCTTTCCTCCTCCCCTCCCAGGCCCACTCTTTCTCCTTCCTTTCTCCCACATCCTTTTTTCTCAAAAAAGGGGAGCTCCCTTTCCCATCCACCCGAGCTCATCAAGTTGCATCAGGACTGAGCATGTCCTCTTCCCCTGTGGCCTGTCAAGGCAGTCCCACCAGGGGAAACTGATCTAAAAGCTAGCAAGTAAATCCATGTCTGATGCAGTCCCCACTTCCCTTAATAGAGTACCCACTTGAAGCCTAAGCTGCCCATCTGCTACATCTTTGTAGGTGGCCTACGTCCATTTCATGCATGGTCCTTGGTTGATGCTTTAGTCTCAGCAAAACCCTCTGGGCCCTGGTTAGTTGGCTCTGTTGGCCTTCTTGTGGAGCATCTGTCACTTTGGAGTCCTTTTCTCTTTCCTCCCACTATTCCCGAACACTCACCGCACATCAATCAGTGTTTGACTGTGAGTCTCAAAGTAAGTTTTGAGGCACTGCTGGGTTTTAGGAACGTAGTACAAGATAATCATACTAGGAGGCACAGGCCTGAAGAAGATAAGTAATAAGGAGGACTAAAGTGAGGATGCATAAATCTCACTGGGAAGGGATGATAGAATAGACAGAGGTAATGGCTGAAGAGAGGGAACAAGGTTGGAGATGGGCCACAGAGAGGTAAGAGGGTGGAGATCAGATCTGAGGAGAGCAAGTGTGAGAGGACAGAAGGCTTGTAGAGAAACTGAGGGTGGAGACAAGTTGGACAAGTTGTGAGCCCTAAGTCAGAGCAGTCTCCTGGAAGGCTATAAGGGGGATTCAAACAGAGACTCCTATTAGCAGAGACCATAGAGACTGAAGACAATATCCTCTAACTAGACTAGTCTTCTAGTAAATGGTAGGGAACACTAATCCACCCACAAAAACTTATCCATAATTTATCCTGCCTACAAGGCGTGCTGGGATAAAGATAGAGCAGAGACTGGGGGAATGCCCAACGAATGCCTAGCCCCACCAAAGACCTACGGTGTTGGAGAGTGCCAGCTCCTGACACTGTGAATGATGCTCTGTTAAAGTTGTAGACAGGAGCGTGTCAGAGTTGTCCTTTGAGAGGCACTACCCAGCAGCTCCTCAAAACAGAACTGTGATTCTTTTACGATTACCTTTTAAGATAACTGCTTCTTCCTTTTTAGCCCGCCAGGAAAGAAAAAGCCGGCTTGCTCACACTTTGTTAATCTATAACAAGTTGCTTAGTTATGAATGTATATGGGTTCTTGAGAATCCCTTGTTTTTCATTTGTTTCTCACCCATAATTCGGGAAAACATTTGACCATATGAGGGTAGTGGGGAACAGGTTTTTCTTATGTATATGCATTGTAAGCATTCACTTAAAGAAGAATAGAATGTAATTGTGACTTCTGTACTGCTTGAAAGATTTTGCTGGGATATATAAGCTGTGGAAGAAATAATAAAGTTGTTGGAACCCACTCTTTGTTCCATCCATCAAATGTATATATGTATATATGAGTATATTACAGTACCTGAAATGTTTAAAATCTTTTTCTGTCCGCAAAGATGTTTATATATATATATATATATATATGTGTGTGTGTGTGTGTGTGTGTGTGTGTGTGCATAAAGTATATATATAAAGTATATATATATAAAGTATATATATATGTGCATAAAATTTGGTTGGAGCTTGCTTTTTGGAGTTTGCTACATCCACCCAATGTGTGAATGAGTACGTATATATGTAGGTAGATAGGTAGATACGTGTGTGTGTGTGTGTGTGTGTGTGTGTGTGTGTGTGTGGTCTTTTTTTCTCCTTTCCTTTTCTTTCTTTTTTCAATGCTTGCCACCACCAGTGGAAGGCCACTCTGAGAGCCATCAGCCCTAGCACCTGCTTGCCACATTAGGTGGAAGCCCCAGCCAAGAAGTTACCAGCTCTGGCCAGCTGCCAAGAACTATTAAGTTGTGACCCCTCAGCTAACCACCATCAGTGGAAACCTCTGTCAGTAACAGTCAGTTCCAGCCTGGAAAGCTGCCCTCAGAAAATGTCTGCTAGGCGATCAGCCAGGAGCTGGATCTATGCCTAACTCAGTTTCCCCCGTTGATGTCAAAGCTGGTCTTCCATATTTAATAGTGGGAGTGGGGGTGTCTCTGACTCCTTGCCTTCTCATAGAGTACTCCTCCTTCTATTGGGTTGTCTATTCCAGCCTTGATATGAAATTTTGTGCCTAATCTTATTGTAACTTGATATTCTGTGTTCAGTTGATATCTCTGGGAAGACTGACCATTTCTGAAGGGAAACTGAGGAGCAGTAGATTTGGAAGGGAGGAGAGGTAGGGGAACTAGGAGTGAAGAGAGGGGAAAGTTCTAGTTACTCCTTGTTCTAAGATGTACAAATAAATAACAAATTGAAAATCTTGTTTAAAAATTTTGATGTGAACTGATAGACTAAGATCAGAAAGGAGAGGAGAACCTCCCCTATCAGTGGACTTGGGGAGTGGCATGCATGCAGAGGGAGGAGGGAGGGTGGGATCGGGAGGGGAGGAGGGAGGGGTTTATGGGGGGATGTAGAATGGATAAAGTGTAATTGATGAAAAATTAAAAAAAAGAAAAAAAATGGTTCTTCAAGTATTTTAGGCTTTTCATAGTTCTCTACATATCAGTACTTTTTCAGTGGGTTTTCATTACCTTTTTCATTTTGATATGTATTTAAGTTGTTCATTTTTAAGTAATAAACTTGAAAATAATAAAAAAACCAAGATATAAGGCTACTATAATTCTATATTCTTTTACTAAATGCAATGCCCATAGTAGCTTTCTTTACACATGGATTTTCACTCTGTCTTATCCAAAGACAAAAGGAAATAGAATAGAGTGCATTTTTCGGATGTTTCCAACAGTACTTTTAGAGTCCAACTCCTTTATGCAAGTTTTGCTATCATGGAGGCATTTATCACTGTATCTTTCACAGAGTATTATGAAATAACTTGGTGATGAATATTTTTCAAGTATTTCAAGTTTTGTTATTATACCACATGAAGACACAAAATCTCATGTAAGAATGTGAGATATAATATTTCCTCCAACGTTTCTAAATTGGTTTCTAGATAGAAACACTGAAAGTGCCATTGTATAATTAAGACCAAATTCACACATATGGTGACAAACTAAACCACAGAACTAACTATTCAGAGGTGAGTATAGGCTTCCACACATAGTAAAACCACATCTGAATATTATAGAAAAAATGTCTTGTAAAAGCAACTTGAAATCCTTAAAATAAAATAATTTTCAAAATTGAGGTGAGACTATAGAACAAAGAAAGTTTGGAATTTGACTTATGTTACAAACGAAAATAGAAATGACTACTAAAAACCAAATTACCTAGTTAACTTCATGAATATTTTATTGCCTGTAAATGTATGTGTGCTTGTGTATACTGAATAAAATGAAAATCAAACTATTTCTTACTTCTGTCTGATATTCTGTTCTGTTAGCTTTTTGTCACTATGAGAAAACATCTGAGAAAAAAAAACATGTAAGAGAAAAAGTCTGTATCTTTGGATCAGGGTCTTCACAAACTGTAGTCTATAGGCAGCTGTCTCTATTGTTGTGGGCTTGAAGCTCAGCTGAATATCATGGTAGAGAGGGCATGGTCGCAACCAGGAAACAAAGAAAGAAAGAACAGGCAAGAGCATGCTACGAGAGCCAAAGACTCCTTTACCATCCTGTCCATGTTTTACAGCTTCCCTTGAAAGAATCATTGACACGGGACACTTCCTGAACAGAACACCAACAGCTTAGGCAGTAAGATCAACATTTAATAAATGAGACCTCATGAAACTGAAAAGCGTCTGTAAGGCAAAGGACACTGTCAAAAGGACAAAATGGCATCTTACAGACTGGAAAAAATTTTTCACCTACTCCACATTTAACAGAGGGCTGACATCCAAAATATATAAGGAATGCAAGAAACTGGACTTCACTGAACTAAATAACCCAATTAAAATTGGGTACAGATCTAAGTAGAGAATTTTTGACATAGGAGTCTCTAATGGCCGAGAAGCAATTAAAGCAATCTTCAACCCCTTTAGTCATTAGAGAAATGCAAATCAAAATGACTCTGAGATTCCATCTTACACCATTCAGAATGGCTATGATCAAAAAC